>NC_091065.1:154243197-154881054 GCF_000393655.2 Nicotiana sylvestris | reverse complement strand
GATTTTCAAAATTTGGGGATTTGGACCTCCATTTGAGGTTCGATTTCAAAATAAATTATATATTTGAGTTCGTGGGGTAAATGGGTGATCGGGTTTTAGTTCGAACCTCGGGTTTTGACCAAGCGGGACCAAGTTCGATTTTTGACTTTTTGGGGAAATCATTTAAAAACCTATTATCATGCATTATAATTGGTTTATTTAGCAGTTATTGATATCATTAAGTAAATTGTTACTAGATACACGCGAATTGGAAGTGGAATCGAGAGGTAAAGCGGTAGTTGAGGCTTGATTGTGTTCGTGGCATTGAGGTAAGTGTTTGGTCCAACCTTAACTTGAGGGAATATGAATTGTGGTCTTATTTGTTATGTTTTAAGTGTTGAGTACGACGTACATGTGTGGTGACGAGTATCTATACGCTAGTGTCAAGCATACCCGTGAGTCTTATACTATGATTGTTGTGACTCTGTTATGTATTGTCCATGCTTAATATGATGATTATAAATGTTGAACAAGGCTTATGAAAGTATTCTTGGTAATTGACCATTGTTGAGCATTGGTTCAAGTTGAGACTTATGTTGTGAAGTGATTGTGGAAATGAGGTGAGATATATATTGTTGATTCCTCTCGGGATGTTATTGTTTATGATATTGTTTCCCTTGCCAGGATGTTATTGTTTATGATATTGTTTCCCTTTCCGGGATATTATCACTTATGATATTATTTTTCCTTGCCGGAATATTATTGTTATACTATTGTTCCCTTGTCGGGATTCATTTGTGATTGGTGTTGATTTGTCTATTGGGATCGGGTTGCACGCTGCAACAATATTTTATGGGATCAGGTTGCACGCCGCAACAAGGAGCAATAAGGGTGGACAGGTGGGGTTGGCTTGCACATCGCAACATCATTATATGATTGGGATGGGGTTGCACACCGCAACAGTATTAAATGATTGGGATCGGGTTGCACGCCGCAACAGTATTATATTATTGGGATCAGGTTGCACGCCGCAACAAGAAAGAATAAAAGTGAATATTGATTTGTTACTATTTTCCTTACTCTTGCTGATATAGAATTATGGTGTTCTTTATGCTTCTCTACTGAAATTCTTTTAGGACTTTATATTCCCCGCAACATGTTCCCCCTTCCCATCTTTAACTCCTAGTTTCTGTTATCATTATTTTCCATATATCATTTAACTGCACATGTTTATTTGGTAGTCTTGTCCTAGCCTCGTCACTACTTCGCCGAGGTTAGGCTTGACACTTACCAGCACATGGGGTCAGTTGTGCTGATACTACACTCTGTACTGTGTGCAGATCCCAATACTGGAGCTTTTGGGCCATAGCGAGGTTGCTGCCTTCAGTCCAGCGGAGACCCGAGGTAGTCCTGCAGACGTATGTAGGACTTGGCGTCCCCTTATATCCTTTCCATGTTGTTCTTATTTATTTCAGAGACAGACTTGAATTTTTCTTTGTTTAGACCCTATTTGTATTATTCATAGATGGTTCGTGACATTGTGACACCAGTTCTGTGTGGAGTTGTATTTTTGGATTTCGTACCAGTATTTAGTTAAATTGTTGAATTTCGTCTTCCATACTTTTTATTCTGCTGTTGATAATATGTTAACTTGTGAAATTGTTAAAAAATAAGAAAAAAAGGATAATAAAATCTATAATTGTCAACTTGTCCAGCTTTCACTAGTAGGCGCCATCACGACCCCCGGGGGTGGGAAATTCGAGTTGTGACAAATTTGTATCAGAGCCCTAGAATGCTTAGGTCTCACAATTCACGGACAAGCTTAGTAGAGTCTGAGGGATCGGTATAGAGACGTCTGTGTTTATCCCGTAGAGGCTACGGAGTTTAGGAAAATTTCACGTCTATTCTTTCTTGTCATGCGACTTTATTTCTCAATGCTAATTGAACTTCCACTATGTTCTTTCACAGATGGTGAGAACACGTACCACTTCATCAGCTGACTAGCAGCCCGAGCCCCTAGTAGCAGCTCCTGCGAGGAGCAGAGGCCGAGGCCGTGCTAGGGCCCGAGGAAGAGGCAGAGCTTATCCCAGAGCTAGATCAGTAGCACTAGCGGCGGAGCCTCAGGTTGAGCTTGACGACGAGGTTCCAGCCCAGACAGTTCCAGCAGGACCAGCTCAGGTCCCAGAGGGGTTCATCGTCACCCTGGTACTTCAAGATGCTCTGGTCCGTCTAGTGAGCCTTATGGAGAGTGTCACTTAGGCAGGCATATTTTCTGTAGCACCAGCTGTCTCTCATGCTGAAGGAGGATCCCAGACTCCTGCTACTCGCACTCCAGAGCAGATGGCTCCCCAGTGTTAAACTCCAGCAGCTCAGCCAGTTGGAATAGTTCAGCCGGGTGTTGTGGCACATGCCTGTGAGGGGCCAACTATGTCTGTTGATGCCTTGTGGAGGTTGGACAGGTTCACTAAGCTTTTTACTGCCACTTTTGGCAGTACATCTTCTGAGGATTTCCGGGATTATTTGGACAACTTTCATGAGGTTCTACGGAACATGGGATAGTGGAGACCAATGCGGTCGACTTTGCCACTTTTCATTTGTGAGGATCCGCCAAGACTTGGTGGAGGGATTATTGTTTGGCTAGACCAGCTGGGTCACCTACTTTGACTTGGGATCAATTTTCTCAGCTATTTCTGGAGAATTTTCTTCCTGTCACTCAGAGGGAGAACTATCGGAGGCAGTTTGAGCGTCTCCAGCAGGGTTCTATGACTGTCATTTAGTACGAGACCATATTTATTGACTTGGCCCGTTATGCTCTTCTTATACTTCCCACCGAAAGAGAGAGAGAGAGAGAGGAGGAGGTTCATTGAAGGACTCGTTCATCCTATTCGATTGCATATGGCTAAAGAGACAGGGAACGAGATTTCTTTTCAAGATGCGGCCAATGTGGCCAGGAGAGTCGAGATGATTTTATCATAGGGGAGTGGTCAGAGGTCTGATAAGAGGCCCCATCATTCTAGCAGGTTCAGTGGTGCCTCGTTTGGAGGCAGGGATTCTTTTGGTAGGGGCCATCATTCCAAGCCGTTTAATTCAGCACTACATGCATTTCATGGAGCTTCAGGGGGTATGGTTTTTATGTACCTTTTTTCAGGACAGCCAGCTCCTATCAGAGCACCTCCTCTTTAGAGCTATCATCATGGTCAGTCGGCCCACCAGGGTCAACCTTAGTTTCTTTAGCCGCAACACTCAGGTGGATACTTTGAGTGATGTGAGTATGGTCATATCCAGAGGGCTTGTCCAATATTAATAGGTGTACAGTCGCAACATCAGGGTTCCCGTGCCATGGTGCAGGCACCGGGTGTTCCACCTCCCTCAACCAGCTAGAGGGGGAGGTAGATGTGCTAGAAGTGGAGGTAGAGGTATTAGAGGTGGAGGTCAGGCCGCTAGAGGTGGAGGCCAGCCAACAGGAGGCCGTCCCAGAGATGTAGTTCAGAGTGGTGGGGCCCAACCCCGATGTTATGCTCTTTCAGCTAGGCCCGAGGCTGAGGCCTACGATGCAGTTATCACAGGTACTATTCTGGTTTGTAGTAGAGATTCTTCAGTTCTATTTGATCCAGGGTCTACATACTCCTATGTGTCATCTAATTTTGCACCGTATTTGGTCATGCCTAGTGATTTTTTAGTGCTCCTGTATATGTGTCTACACCGGTAAGTGATTTTATTATGGTAGATCGTGTCCATCGTTCATGTATAGTTGTGATTGGGGGTCTTGAGACCCGAGTAGATCTATTACTTTTGGATATGGTTGATTTTGATGTCATATTGGGGATGAACTGGTTATTACCTTACCACACTATCTTGGACTGCCATGCTAAGACTGTGACCTTAGCCTTGCCAGGTTTACCTCGTTTAGAGTGGAGAGAGACTCCTGGTCATTCCACCCGTACGGGTATCTCATATATTAAGGCTTGGCGTATGGTTGAGAAGGGATGTTTGGCTTATTTGGCATATGTTAGTAATTCTAGTGCCGAGGTTCCTTCTATAGATTTGTGCCTGTTTTTCGTGAGTTTCCAGAGGTATTTCTTTCAAACCTGCCAAGGTTGCCACCCGACAGGAATATTGACTTTTGCATTGATCTGGCTCCGGGCACCCTGCCCATTTCTATTCTGCCATATCGTATGGCCCCGTCAAAGTTGAAAGAATTAAAAGAACAGTTGCAAGACTTTCTGGATAAATGCATTATTAGTCCTAGTGTCTCGCCTTAGGGTGCGTCGATGTTGTTCGTTAAGAAGAAAGATGGATCGATGAGGATGTGCATAGATTATTGACAGTTGAGCAAGGTCACAATCAAGAATAAGTATCCATTGCCGAGGATTGAAGATTTGTTCGATCAGCTTCAGGGTGACAAGTTATTTTGGAAGATTGATTTTAGATCTAGCTACCATCAGATGAGGATTAGGGCGTCCGATGTCCCTAATATAGCTTTTCGCACTCGGTACGAGTATTATGAGTTCTTAGTGATGTCATTTGGGTTGATAAACACCCTAGCAGCTTTCATGGATTTGATGAACCGAGTGTTCAAGCCTTACTTGGAGTCCTTTGTGATAGTCTTCATTGATGATATTTTGATCTATTCCCGCAGCCGAGAGTAGCATGATCAACATCTTCGAGTCGTTCTCCAGACTTTGAGGGACAGTCAGTTATATGCTAAGTTTCCGAATGTGAGTTTTGGTTGAGTTCAGTTGCATTCTTAGGTCATGTTGTATCAGCAGAGGGTATTCAGGTATATCCAAAGAAAATAGAGGCAGTCAAGGATTGGCCTAGACCCATATCAGCTATAGAGGTCCGGAGTTTCTTGGGTTTGGCGGGCTATTATCGTCGGTTTGTGGAAGGGTTTTCATCTATTGCAGCCCCGATGACCAGGTTGACCTAGAAAGGTGCCCAGTTCAGGTGGTTGGACGAGTGTGAGGTGAGCTTTCAGAAGCTCAGGATAGTTTTGACTACGACGCCGGTGTTGGTATTGCCTACAGGTTCAGGGCCATATACAGTGTATTATGATGCATCGTGTATTGGACTTGGTGTAGTGTTGGTGCAGAATGGCAAGGTTATTGTATATGCTTCGCGACAGTTGAAGATCCACGAGAAGAATTATCCAATTCATGATTTGGAGTTAGCAGCCATTGTTCACGCGTTGAAGATTTGAAGGCATTATTTATATGGCATGTCGTGTGAGGTGTTTATGAATCACAAGAGTTTGCAATACATGTTCAAGCACAAGGAGCTAAATTTGAGGCAGAGAAGGTGGTTGGAGCTATTGAAAGACTATGATATAACCATCTTATATCATCCGTGGAAGGCCAATGTAGTGGTAGATGCCTTGAGTAGGAAGTCAGCCAGTATGAGCAGTCTTGCATATATTTCGGTCGGTGAGAGACCGATTGCTTTGGATATTCAGGCTTTAGCCAATCAGTTCGTGTGGTTGGATGTTTTTGAGCCCAGCCGTGTGCTAGCTTGCACCGTCGCTTGTTCTTCACTATTTGAGTATATCAGAGATCGGCAACATGATGATCCTCATTTGCTTGTCCTTAGGGACATAGTAGGGCACGGAGGTGCCAATCAGGTCACAATCGGAGATGATGGAGTTTTGAGGATGCAGGGTCATATTTGTGTGCCTAATATGGATGGACTTCGAGAGTTGATTCTGGAGGATGCCCATAGTTCCCGGTACTCTATTCATCCAGGCGCCACTAAGATGTACTAGAATTTGTAGTGATAGAGGAGGATGAAGAAGGATATTGTTGCATATGTGGCTCGGTGTTTGAATTGTCAGCAGGTAAAGTACAAGCATCAGAGACCTGGTGGTTTGTTCCAGAGGATTGAGATTCCTGAGTGGAAGTGGGAGCGTATCACTATGAACTTTATTGTTGGACTCCCACGAACTTAGAGAAAGTTCGATGCAGTGTGGGTTATTGTTGATAGGCTGACCAAGTCAGCGCATTTCATTCCTATTGCAATCTCATATTCTTTAGAGAGGTTAGCTGAGATCTATATTTAGGATTTTGTTCATCTTCATGGTCTGCCCGTATCTATCATCTCTAATCGAGGTACGCAGTTTACCTCGCACTTCTGGAGGGCAGTTCAGCGTGAGTTGGGCACACGGGTCAAGTTGAGCACAACATTTCATTTTTTAGACAAATGGACAGTCCGAGCGTACTATTTAGATTTTGGAGGATATGCTCCGAGCTTGTGTTATTGACTTTGGAGGTTCGTGGGATCAGTTCTTGCCATTAGTAGAGTTTGCCTACAACAATAGTTACTAGTCGAGCATCTAGATGGCTCCCTATGAGGCTTTATATGGTAGGCGGTGTCGGTCACCAGTTGGATGGTTTGAGTCGGGAGAGGCGTGGGTGTTGGGTACATATCTAGTACAAGATGCCATGAATAAGGTTATGATCATTCAGGATAGGCTTCGTATAGCTCAATCCACGCAAAAGAGTTACGCCGACCACAAGGTTCGTGATGTGGCATTCATGCTCGGAGAGCGGGTGTTGCTTTGGGTATCTCCCATGAGGGAGTGATGAGATTTGGGAAGAAGGGCAAGCTAAGCCCTAGGTTCATTTGTCCGTTTGATATTCTTGATCGAGTGGGAGAGGTGGCTTATAGACTCGCGTTGCTGCCGAGTGTATCAGTTGTGCACCCAATGTTTCATGTTTCCATACTTTGGAAGTATCACGGCGATCCATCCCACTTGTTAGACTTTAGCACTGTCCAGTTTGACAAGGACTTGACCTACGAGGAGGAGCTGGTAGCTATTCTAGACCGGCAGGTTCGTCAGTTGCGATCGAAGAATTTTCGTTCAGTTCATGTGCAGTGGAGAGGTCAGCCAGCTGAGGCATCGACCTGGGAGTCCGAGTCCGATATGGAGTCCGAGCTGATATCCCCATCTTTTCTATGACTCAGGTACTTTTCGTATGTCCGTTCGAGGACGAACGGTTATTTTAGAGGTTGAGAATGTGATGACCCAAAGGGTCATCACTTGTTATAGAAGTCAATTCTATGTCCCGAGGCCTTGAAAACCTTTTTTGTCTCACCTCGATTTGCATGCACGTTCTGGGCGCATGTTCGGAAAGCTTTTATGTGAAATCTAAGTAAAATAAGGAAATTGGCCTTTAAATTTGATTAAAATTTACTTTGGTCAACATTCTTGGTACACAGACCCAGACTCGTGATCCAACGGTCTCGTAGGGTTCGTACTAAAATATGAAACTTGGCCGTATGTTTCGAATCGAATTCCAAGGTCCCAAGCCCGAGAAAAGAATTTTTAAAGAAGATTGTTTGCTGGAAAATATAAAGGCCTTTAGAAGAGAAATGATGCATTTTCTTGGTGGTATCGGGCCCGCATCTTGGTTCCAGAGCCCGGTACAAGTTTAAAATAATAATTAAGTTGAATCTGTGAAAATTGGTAAAGATCGGAATTGGTTTGGTATAAATCGGACGTATACTTGAGAAAATGGAAATTTCAATGTTCTTGAGTAATTTTATGAATTTGAGGTTGAATTCGTAGTTGTTGATGCTATTTTGATGATTTGGTTGCACGAGAAAGTCTGTATGATGTTTTTAAACTTACGTGCATGATTGGTTTGGAGCCTCGAGGGCTCGGGTGAGTTTTCGATAGGCCACAGAGTAAATTTGGACTTAGGAAAATTGCTGGTATGTTGCAGCTGTGTAACAGGCGTCTGATCTCGCAATTGCAAGTTCAGGCTTTGCAAATGCGAAGTTCTTAGGCTTGGGAAATGCGACCCAGGTGTCGCAATTGCGAACCAAGCCTGGGCAGGCCATTCTCACAAATGCGACATTTGGTCGCAAATGCGAAAGGGGCAGGCGCAAATGCGAAGCTGATAGGATTTCAAAGGGTTCGCAATTGCGACACATGAGACCTGTTAAGTGGGATTTTGACGAGATTCTTCGCATTTTTCAAACCCTAAAACATCTTGGGCGATTTTCTAAAGAAACGTTCTTCTCCAAATCATTAGTAATTCATTTCTAACTCATTTCTTCCAATCTAATCCATCTTTTTACATGATTTCATTTCAAAATCAAGGATTTTTCATGGGAAACTGGGAGATTTTGGGTAGAACTTAGGATTTTCAAATTTTGGGGATTTGGACCTCGATTTGAAATCTGATTTTAAAATAAATTATATATTTGAGTTCATGGGTGAATGGGTGATCGGATTTTGGTTCAAACCTCGGTTTTGACCAAGCGGGCCCGAGGTTGATTTTTGAATTTTAAAACCTATTTTCATGCATTAGAATTGGTTGATTTAGCATTTACTGATATCGTTAAGTAAATTTTGACTAGATACAGAATCGGAAGTGGAATCGAGAGGTAAAGTGGTAGTTGAGGCTTGATTGTGTTCGTGGCATTGAGTTAAGTGTTTGGTCTAACCTTAGCTTGAGAGAATAGGAGTTGTGGTCTTATTTGCTATGTGTTAAGTGTTGAGTATGACATATAGGTATGGTGACCAGTATCTATACGTTGGTGTCAAGCATGCCCATCAGTCTTATACTATAATTATTGTAACTCCGTTATGTATTGTCCATGCTTAATATGATGATTATAAATGTTGAACAAGGCTTATGAAAGTATTCTTGGCAATTGACCATTGTTGAGCATTGGTTCAAGTTGAGACTTATGTTGTGAAGTGATTGTGGAAACGAGGTGAGATATATATTGTTTATTCCCTTGCCGTTATGTTATTGTTTATGATATTGTTTCCCTTGTCGGGATGTTATTGTTTATGGTATTGTTTCCCTCTTATTGTTTATGATATTATTTCCCTTTCCGGGATGTTATCGCTTATGATATTGTTTTCCCTTGCCGGGATATTGTTGTTATACTTTGTTCCCTTGCCGGAATTCTTTTGTGATAGGCATTGATTTGTCTATTAGGATTAGGTTGCACGCCGCAATAATATTTTATGGGATTAGGTTGGACGCCGCAACAAGGAGTAATAAGGGTGGACATGTGTGGTTGGTTTGCACGCTGCAACATTATTATATGAGTAGGATCGAGTTGCACGCTGCAATAGTATTATATGATTGGGATTTTCCTTATTCACGCCGCAACAGTATTATATGATTGCGTTCGGGTTGCACGCCGCAACAAGAAAGAATAAAAGTGAATATTGATTCGTTACTATTTTCCTTATTCTTGCTGATATGAAATTATGATGTTCTTTATGCTTCTCTACTGAAATTCTATTAGTACTTGATACTCCCCGCAGCATGTTCCCCCTTCCTATCTTTTACTGCTAGTTCTGTTATCATTATTTGCTGTATATGATTTAACTGCACAGGTTTAATTGGTAGTCTTGCCCTAGCTTCGTCACTACTTCGCCGAGGTTAGGCTCGACACTTACCAGCACATGGGGTAGGTTGTGCTGATACTATACTCTGCACTGTGTGCAGATCCCGGTACTGGAGGTTTTGGACCATAGCGAGGTTGTTTCCTTTAGTCCAGCGGAGACCCGAGGTAGTCCTGTAGACGTCCGCTAGCCTTGGCGTCCCCTTCTATCCTTTCCATTCTGTTCTTATTTATTTCAGAGACAGAATTGTATTTTTCTTTGTTCAGACCCTATTTGTAGTATTCATAGATGGTTCGTGACATTGTGATACCAATTCTGGGTGGAGTTGTATTTTTGGATTTCGTACTAGTATTTAGTTAAATTGTTGAATTTCGTCTTCCGCACTTTTTATTCTGCTGTTGATCATATGTTAACTTGTGAAATTATTAAAAGATAAGGAAAAAATGATAATAAAATATGTAATTGTGGGATTGCCTAGCTTTCACTAGTAGGCGCCATCACGATCCTTGAGGGTGGGAAATCCTGGTTGTGACATCACCATTATGATTAGAACTCCCACACCTCCATAACCCATCTTCATTATCTTCCCCCATGATCTCAATTGTTAATGTCATGTTTAAGATAATCATTTTGTAACCTTCATATGTAATAGTATAAATAGAGGCATGAAATGTGAGATGGAATACACCTGAACACTTGATGAAATAAGAAACTTATCTCTTCTTCTCTTATTCTACTTATCTACTTGTTTAATATTGTTACTTTGAGCTACATTTTCTAATATGTTATCAACATGAAGTTGAGCTCTTTTCATTGCTCAGGTATATTTGTTCATTTTGTTTACTTCGTTTTATATTTTGATTTCATGATTAGTGTCTTTAATATGCAGTTTTATAATTTCTCACATCTCTAGATGTATGTTAAGATAAAGAATTCTATGTTTCTTTATTTTAAGTTATTTGCATGATTGTCATGTGAAAGTTGCTAATTTTCATGTTAATAGAATTAATTTAGAGAAGAATACTTGTTTTATGTTATTCGACATTTAAAATTGTGTTAAAGTTAGAAGACATTTTGTTCTACTTAACATCAAAGATATACTAATAGTTTTAAAAAAAATAGTATTTTTTTCTATGGAATTATCACTTTAGTATATAGAGATCACAAATTTGATATTATGTCAATTTTTAAGATTCTTTATTATACTATCCTAATGATTTCTAATTATTTATCTTCTTTGATAGTTTTCACTATGTCAAATTTGTCAAAGCTTGAGTTTGTGGCACTTGATATTTCTAGAAAGAACTACCTATCATAGGTTCTCGATGCTGAGATTCACTTAGCCGCTAAAGGCCTTGGTAACAACATTACTCAGGGTAATGAGGCATCAATCCAAAACAAAGCGAAGGCCATGATTTTCCTTCGTCATCATCTGGATGAAGGTTTGAAGGTTGAATATTTGACAGTGAAAGATTCACTTGAATTGTTGACTGTCCTGAAGGAAAGTTATGGTCACATTAAGGCTACGGTATTTCCAAGGGCTCGATATGAGTGGATGCACCTACGGTTGCAAGATTTTAAGACCGTAAGTGAGTATAACTCTACTGTATTTCGAATAACTTCCCAATTAAAATTATGTGGGGATGTTATGAATGGTGAGGATTTGTTGAAAAAGACTCTTACGACTTTTCATACATCAAATATGGTATTACAACAGCAATACCGTGAAAGGGATTTTAAAAAGTATTCGGAATTAATCTCATGCCTTCTGGTGGTTGAGCAACATAATACCCTTTTGCTGAAAAATCATGAAGCCCGTCCCACAAGGTCAACTCCGCTTCCTGAAGCGAATATGGCAGGTAGACATGATAAGTCTGGAATAAGACAGAATAATAATCATGGCCATATGAATATACATGGACATGGCAATGGTAAGAGACGATATAATAGTCATCATCGTGGTTGTCATGGCAAACGAGAGAACAATATAGGTTCTCAAAACAATCCTTCAAGAGGCAAAACTGGTAACTCTCATGAAAGGTCAGTGGAAAATTGAATGTCGTGCACCTGAGCATTTTGTCAGGCTTTATCAAAACTCCATCAAAAGAAAGGCAAATAAATTTGGAGCATCTTCTGCTAATGCCCCAGTGGAGTCTCACTTGACCTTTAAAAATGATTTTGAGGCAGGCCTTGAAACAAAAATGATGACAACGCCGAGGCAAATATTGCTTTGAATGTTGGTGATTTTCAAGGCCTCGATGATCTTACTCATTTGGAAGTTGAAGACTTCTTTGGATATTAAAACTAAAGTTTGATCATTTTACCGGGGAATGCAATTATGTTGTTATTTTTATTTTCAGTGTTTTTGTGTCGTCTAAAATTGTTTTTATTTTTAAGTAATACTTAAGTTGTCTTATGTTGTTGTTAGTGTTGTTTGTTTTTTCGTATTTCTCATGGTGTAATCTTATTTTTTTATGAAGAATATAATATTCCCCAGTCTTCAATTGGATCCAAGATGAGTAATGAAGATTTATGCCTTTTGGATAGTGCTACAACTCACACAATATTACGAGAAAAGAAATTTTTCTCTTATTTTTTATGAAAAAGGCCTATGTTAATACAATATCTAGTAGTACAAAGTTAATTAAGGGCTCTGGAAGAGCGGCCTTATTACTATCTCGAGGAACGATATTAACTATTGATAATGCATTGTATTGTAGTAAGTCTCAAAGAAACTTGTTGAGTTTCAAAGCTATTCGCCAAAATGGCTACCATGTTGAGACATCAAACGAAGGAAAGGTTGAATACCTTTATATTACTACAATAAAAACGGGTAAAAAATATGTACACGAAAAATTACCTGCATTCACTTCCGGATTGTACCACACAAACATTGGTGTGGTTGAATCACATGCCATAGTAAACAAAAGGTTTACTACTTCTAATGATTTTATCATTTGGTATGACCGGTTGGGCCATCCCGGTTCTAACATGATGTGCAGAATAATAGAGAATTCAAATGGGCACACATTGAAGAACAAGAAGATTCTTCAATTTAAGGAATTCTCTTGTGCTGCTTGTTCTCAAGGAAAATTGATTATTAAACCATCAGCAGCTAAAGTTGGGATTGAATCCCCTACATTTCTGGAACATATAAGGGGTGATATATGTGGGCCTATACACCCTCCATATGGACCATTTAAGTATTTTTATGGTCTTGATAGACGTATCTACAAGATGGTCACAAGTGTGCTTATTGTCAACTCGTAATATGGCATTTGCGAGATTGTTGGCCCAAATAATAAGGTTAAGAGAACAATTTCCAGATTATGCAATTAAGACAATTCGTCTTGATAATGCTGGTGAATTTACATCTTAGGCCTTTACTGATTATTGTATGGCCACTGGAATAAAAGTTGAGCATCTGATTGCTCATGTTCATACTCAAAGTGGTCTAGCAGAATCATTGATTAAACGCCTCCAATTAATAGTTAGACCATTGCTAATGAGAACAAAACTTCCCCTTTCAGTGTAGGGACATGCTATTTTGCATGCAACAGTACTTGTGCGCATAAGGCCAACCAGTTATCATAAAGTCTCCCCATTACAGTTGGTTTTGGTCAGGAGCCAAATATTTCCCATCTAAGAATTTTTGGATGTGCGGTATATGTTACAATTGCTCTACCACAACGCACAAAGATGGGTCGCCAAAGAAGGTTGGGATTATATGTTGGTTATGAATCTCTTTCTATTATTAAATATTTGAAGCCTATGACAAAAGATTTGTTTACAGCCAGATTTCCTGATTATCATTTTGATTAATCAGTTTTTCCAACATTAAGGGGAGAAAATAAATAGTTGAAAAAAGAGATAGATTGGAACGTATTATCTCTATCTCATTTGGATCCTCGTACAAATCAATGTGAACAAGAAGTTCAAAAGATCATTTATATGCAAAATATTGCAAATCAATTTCCAGATGCATTTACTAATCTTCCACAGGTTACTAAATCGCATATTCCAGCTGTAAATGCTCCAATTCGAGTTGATGTCCCAGCTGGACAGTATGATAACGAAAATGAGTCTAGGCCATGCCTTAAACGTGGTAGACCAATCAGTTCCAAGGATAAGAATCCCCTAAAAAGGAAAGGAGCAAATGATCAAGTTGATCATAACATGGAGGCAATTGATCAAGAGGAGCATAAAAACATAATAATTGATAAGACCTCACAGGAGGTTCTAGTATCTGGAAATGATGAAAATGAAGAGATCTCAATAAGTTATGTCTCTACGGAAAAAAGATGGAACCGAAATAATGTTGTTGTTGACAATAATTATGCATATAACATTGCAATGGAAGTAATGCAAGAAGATAAGGATCTTGAGCCAAAATCTGTCGTTGTATGTAGACAGAGAAATGATTGGCCAAAATGGAAAATTCAATTCAAGCGGAATTGGCTTCACTCAAAAAACGTGAAGTTTTCGGACCAATAGTCTAAACGCCTGAAGGTGTCAAGCCAGTGGGGTACAAATGGGATTTTGTACGAAAACGAAATGAGAAAGGTAAAGTCGTAAGATATAAAGCACGACTTGTGCCACAAGGATTTTCGCAAAGGCCTGGCATTTATTATATGGAGATATATTCTCCTGTGGTAGATGCCATTTCCTTCAGGTATTTAATAAATCTGGCAGTCCATGAAAAGATTGATATGCAGTTGATGGATGTTGTCACAGCCTACTTATATGGCTCACTGGACAATGAAATTTTTATGAAAATCCCTAAAGGATTTAAAGTTCTTTAAGCACATAAAATTTCAAGAGAAACTTGTTCAATAAAGCTTCAGAAATCTTTATACGGATTGAAGCAATTAGGGAGGATGTGGTACAATCGCCTTAGCGAGTATTTGCTAAAGGAAGGGTACAAAAATGACCCTATTTGCTCTTGTGTCTTTATTAAGAGGTCTGGATCTGAATTTGTCATCATAGTTGTGTATGTTGATGACTTGAATATCAATGGAACTTCTAAAGAGCTTCCAAAAGCTGTAGAATGTTTGAAGAAAGAATTTGAAATGAAAGATCTTGGTAAGACAAAATTTTGTCTTGGCCTACAAATTGAGCATGTACCAAATGGAATTTTTGTCCATCAATCAACATACACTAAAAAGGTCGATTTTACATAGATAATGCACATCCATTGAGTACCCCAATGATTGTGAGATCGCTTGATATAAATAAAGATCCATTTTGGACTCAAGAAAATGATGAAGAGCTCATTGGTGATGAAACTCCATATCTTAGTGAAATTGGGGCACTGATGTATCTTGCAACAATACCCGACCAGATATTGCTTTTGCAGTAAGCTTATTAGCAAGATTCAGCTCCTCCCCAACAAGAAGACATTGAAATAGTTTTAAGCATATATTTAGATATCTTCGGGGAACTATAGATATGGGATTGTCTTATTCTAATGAATTCAAGTCAGAAATGATTAGCTATGCCGATACAAGTTATTTATATGATCCACATAAAACCCAATCTCAAATAGGCTATTGTTTACATTTGGAGGTACAACTATATCATGGCGTTCAATGAAACAAACAATAGTTGCCACATCTTCAAATCATGCTGATATAATAGCCATTCATAAAGCTAGTCGGGAATGTATTTGGTTGAGATCAATGACTCAGCATATTTAGAAAATGTGTGGTTTTCTTATGAAAAAGGATAATCCAACAACACTATATGTAGATAATGCTGCTTGTATTGCTCAACTAAAAGGAGGATATATCAAAGGAGATAGAACAAAGCATATCTCACCAAAATTCGTTTTCATGGATGATCTTCAACAAAATTGTAAAATTAATGTTCAATAGATTCGTTCATGTGAAAATTTGGCTGATCTGTTCACTAAAGCTTTACCAACCTTAACATTTGATAAGTTGACACAGAAGATTGGAATGTGGTGTCTTTGAGAAATAAAGTGATATTTTTTTGTCAAGACCCGAATTTCCCACCCTCGAGAGTCATGATGGCGCCTACTGGTGAAAGCTAGGCAAGCCAAATTATTCTAATTACTTAACCTTTTCTAGTTTTAAACCGCTATCAGTGATGAGTAGATATCATACAAATAGAGAAAATAATTAGGAGGAAGATAGAATCTGATAATTTATCTTAATATAAACTACGGAAGTCTAAATACAACTCTACCTAGAATTTGGTGTCACAAGTTCACAGACGGTCTAAGAACACTACATACAAAGTCTGAAAGATAAAAGATACACTGTTTCTGAAATAAGTAAAGGAAACAGGATAAAGGAAAGATAGGAGGTGACGCCAAGGCCTGCGGACGCATGCAGGACTACCTCGGGTCGCCTGTTGAACTGAAGGTAGCAACCTCACTGCGGTCCAAACACTCCGGTATCAGTATCTACATATGGTGGAGAGTATAGTATCAGCACAATTGACCCCATGTGATAGTAAATGCCTAGCCTAACCTCGGCGAAGTAGTGACGAGGCTAGGACCAGACTACCAAATAAACTTGTGCAGTTAAATCATATACATCGAAAAAATAAAAGTAGATAATTACAGTTAAAGATGGGAGGGGGAAAACATGCTTCGGGGAATAATAGATAACGACAGAATATCAAGAAACCAAAACCCAATTACTAACAAGGATAAGGAGAACAAATGCAGAATTCACTTTCATTTCACATCTTGTTGCAGGCATGCAACCCGATCCCATTTCATATATCTTATTGCAGGAGTGCAACCCGATCCCATTTCATATATCTCGTTGCAGGCGTGCAACCCACTCCCATTTCATATATTACCGTTGCAGGCGTGCAACCCGCTCCCATTTCACATATTACCGTTCCAGGCGTGGAACCCGCTCCCATTTCACATATTACCGTTGCAGGCGTGTAACCCGCTCCCATTTATTTTGTCAACACCAATCAAAAAAAGGGGTTCCGGTAAGGGATCAATAATATCAAACAAACATCCCGGCAAGGGAACAATAATATGACAATAACATCCCGGCAAGGGAACAATAATGATAATAATATCCCGGTAAGGGAACAATAATGATAACAACATCCCGACAAGGGAACAATAATGATAATAACATGTGAAGCGCAATAAACCACAACGGAGTCATAACAATTACAATACAAGACTCACAGGCATGCTTGACAACGACGTATAGATATTCGTCACCATGCCTGTACGTTGTACTCCACAATTAACACGTAGCAAGTAAGACACGACTCCTAATCCCTCAAGCTAAGGTTAGACCAAACACTTACCGCGATGCCACGAAAACAATTCAAGTCTCTACTATCGCTTTACCTCTTGATTCCACCACCAATTCGCTCGTATCTAGCCATAAGTTACTTAGTTACATCAATAAATGCTAAATGAATCAATTCTAATGCATGAAAATGAGATTTCTAAAGTTTTACCCAAAAAGTCAAAAATCGCCCCCGGGCCCAAATGGTCAAAACCCGAAGTTCGAACCAAAAACTGGTTATCCATTCCCCCACGAACTTAAATATATAATTTGTTTTGAAATCGGACCTCAAATCGATGTCCAAATCCCCAATTTTTGAAAAACCTAGGTTCTACCCAAAACAACGAATTTCTCCCATGAAAATTATTGATTTTGAGTTGAAATCATGTGAAAAGATGTTAAAGATTGAAGAAAACTAGTTAGAAATCACTTACAATTGATTTGGAGAAGAAGTTGCTTTTGAAAAATCGCCCAAGGGTGTTTTTGTTTCAAAAGAGTGTGAAAAATGGTTGAAATGCGTCAAAGTTATGAATTTACAGGTCTCTGATGTCGCAATTGCGACCAGGGTTCGCAATTGCAAACCCTTCAGAATTCTGAGACCTTCACATTTGCGAGCAAAATGTTGCATTTGCGACCCAGTCTATTTTCCTGTCTTCTTCGCATTTGTGATAGACCTCTCACAAATGTGAAGTCGCATTTGCGATGTAGGAGTCGCATTTGCGATGCAGGAGTCACATTTGCGAGTAAGGCAGTAACTTGGGGGGGGGAGGTCATCGCATTTGCGATGGAAAACTCGCATTTGTGAGGGAAGGCTGGCCTGGGCTAGTTCGCATTTGCGACCCAGCCCTCACATTTGCGAACTCGCATTTGCGAGCCAGTCTTGCAAATGCAAAGCCTACAGGCCTGCAATAGAACTGCTGAAAACTCACCGGACCCCTCGGGACTCCAAACCAAACATGCACACCAACCTAAAAACATCATACGGACTCGCTTGTGCATTCAAATCACTAAAAAACATCAACAACTATGAATTTATCATCAAAATTATGAAATTTCTTAAGAACTTCAAATTTCTCAATTTCCTCAAATAAGGTCCGATTCATATCATTTCAAGTCCGTTTCTTACCAAATTTCACAAACTCGACTTAAACCACATATAAAACTTGTACCTGGCTTCGGAACCATAATACGGGCCCGATACCATCAAATTTTAAACACATTTCATTTCCAAAACTGATAAATAATTCCAGAAAATAATTTTCTTTAAAAATTCATTTCTCGGGCTTGGGACCTCGGAATTCGATTACGGGAATATGCTCAAGTCCCATATTTTCCTACGGAACCTCCGGGACTAACAAATCACGGGTCCGGGTCTGTTTACCCAAAATGTTGATCGATTTCAACTTAATTCATTTTAAAGTCAAAATTCATCATTTTCACCAGTTTTCATATATTGGCCTTCTGGCTAAGCGCCCGGACTGCGCACGTAAATCGAGGTGAGATAGAAAGAGGTTTTTGAGGCCTCGGAATGCAGAATTTACTTTTAAAACAAGTGATGACTTTTTAGGTCATCACATTCTCCACCTCAAAAACAACCGTATGTCCTCGAACGGACAGAAGAAGGGTGTACCTGAGTCGGGGAAAAGATGGGGATAACGGCTCTGCACATCGGACTCGGACTACCAGGTCGATGCCTTAGCGGGTTGTCCTCTCCACTGAACACGAACAGAAGGAAAACTCTTCGATCTCAACTGACGAACCTGCCGGTCTAGAATATCTACCGGCTCCTCCTCATAAGACAAGTCCTTGTCCAACTGGACAGTGCTGAAATCTAACACGTAGGATGGATCACCGTGATACTTCCGAAGCATTGACACATGAAATACTGGATGCACGGCTGATAAGCTCCGCGGCAACGCAAGTCTGTAAACCACCTCTCCCACTCGATCAAGAATCTCAAACGGGCCAATGAACCTAGGGCTAAGCTTTCCCTTCTTCCCAAATCTCATCACGCCCTTCATAGGCGACACTCGAAGCAATACCCGCTCACCGACCATGAATGCCAAATATCGAACCTTACGGTCGGGATAACTCTTTTGCCTTGACTGAGCTGTACGAAGCCTATCCTGAATAATCCTAACCTTGTCCAAGGCACCCTGAACCATATTCGTACCCAACAACCGAGCCTCCCTGGGCTCAAACCATCCAACCGGTGACCGACATCGCCTACCATACAAAGCCTCATAAGGAGCTATCTGGATACTCGACTGGTAGCTGTTGTTATAGGCAAACTCTGCTAAAGGGAAAAACTGATCCGACGAGCCTCCAAAGTCAATGACACAGGCTTGGAGCATATCCTTCAAAATCTGAATGGTCCGCTCGGACTACCCGTCCGTCTGAGGATGAAATTCTGTGCTCAACTCAACCCGTGTGCCCAACTCTCGCTGAACTGCACTCCAGAAGTGTGATGTAAACTACGTACCTCGGTCCGAAATGATAGACACGGGCACACCATGAAGACGAACAATCTCCCGGATATAGATCTCAGCTAACCTCTCGGATGAATAAGAGACTGCCACAGGAATGAAATGCGCTAACTTGGTCAGCCTATCAACAATGACGACGTCGAACTTCCTCCGAGTCTGTGGGAGTCCAACAACGAAATCCATAGTGACCCGCTCCCACTTCCACTCAAGAAGCTCAATTCTCTGAAACAAACCACTAGGTCTCTGATGCTCGTACTTAACCTGCTGACAATTCAAACACCGAGCCACATATGCAATGATATTCGTCTTCATCCTCCTCCACCAATAATGCTGCCGCAAATCCTGGTACATCTTCGTGGCGCCCGGATGAATAGAGTACCGAGAACTATGGGCCTCCTCTAAAATCAACTCTCGGAGTCCATCCACATTAGGCACACAAACTCAACCCTGCAATCTCAAAACTCCATCATCTCCTAAGGTAACCTGCTTGGCACCTCCATGCTGCACCGTATCTCTAAGGACACACAAATGAGGATCATCATACTGCCGATCTCGGATACGTTCCAGTAAATAAGGATGAGCGACTGTGCAAGCTAACACACGACTGGGCTCAGAAATATCCAACCTCACGAACTGATTGGCCAAATCCTGAACATCTAAAGCAAGCGGTCTCACCGACCGGAATATAAGCAAGACTTCCCATACTGGCTGACTTCCTACTCAAAGCATCGGCCACCACATTGGCCTTTCCCGGATGATATAAGATGGTGATATCATAGTCTTTTAATAGCTCCAACCACCTTCTCTGCCTCAAATTTAGCTCCTTCTACTTGAACAAATATTGTAGACTCTTGTGTTCCGTGAACACCTCACATGTCATGCCATACCGATAATGTCTCTAATTCTTCAACGCGTGAACAATGGCTGCTAACTCCAAATCATTAACCGGATAGTTCTTCTCATGAATCTTCAACTGCCGCGTAGCATAGGCAATGACCTTGCCATCCTACATCAACACCGCACCAAGTCCAATATGAGATGCATCACAATAAACTGTATATGGCCTTGAACCTGTGGGCAAAACCAACACTGGTGCAGTAGTCAAAGGTGTCTTGAGCTTCTAAAAGCTCGACTCACACTCATCTGACCACCTAAAATGGGCACCCTTCTGGGTCAACCTAGTCATGGGGGCTGCAATAGATGAAAACCCCTCCACAAACTGACGATAGTAGCCTGCCAGACTCAAGAAACTCCGGATCTCTGTAGCTGATGCGGTTCTAGGCTAGTTCTTGACTGCCTCTATCTTCTTCAAATCAACCTAAATACCCTCTACTGATATGACATGACCCAAGAATGCAACTAAACTCAGCCAGAACTCACATTTCAAAAACTTAGCATACAATTGACTATCCCTCAAAGTCTGAAGAACCACTCTAAGATGTTGCTCGTGTTTCTCCCGGCTACGGGAATAGATCAAAATATCATCAATAAAGACAATCACGAACGAATCCAAGTAAGGCCTGAACACTTGGTTCATCAAATCCATAAAAGTTGCTGAGGCATTTATCAACCCGAATGACATCACCAAGAACTCATAATGCCCATACCGAGTGCGGAAAGCTGTCTTAGGGACATCGGATGCCATAATCCTCAACTGATGGTACCTAGATCTCAAGTCAATCTTTGAAAATACCTTGGAACCCTGAAGCTAATCAAACAAATCATCAATCTTCGGCAATGGATACTTATTCTTGATTGTAACCTTGTTCAACTACCGATAATCAATACACATTCTCATCGATCCGTCCTTCTTTTTAACAAACAACACCAGCGCACCCCAAGGCGAAACACTCGGTCTAATGAAACATTTCTCAAGCAAGTCTTGCAACTTCTCCTTCAACTCTTTCAACTCAGGAGAGGCCATACGATACGGCGGGATAGAAATGGGCTGAGTGCCCGAAGCCAAATCAATGCAAAAGTCATTATCCCTGTCGGGTGCCATACCCGGCAGGTCTGAAGGGAATACCTTAGGAAACTCACGAACAACGAGCATAGAATCAATAGAAGGAACCTCAAACTAGAATCACGAACATAGGCCAAATAGGCCAAACACCCCTTCTCGACTATACGACGAGCCTTCATATAAGTGATAACACTGCGGGTAGAATGGCCAGGAGTCCCTCTCCACTCTAAACAAGGTAAACCTGGTAAGGCTAAGGTCATAATATTGGCATGACAATACAAGATAGCGTGATAAGATGATAACCAGTCCATTCCCAATATGACATCGAAATCGACCATATCTAGAAGAAGCAAATTTACACGAGTCTCAAAACCTCCAATCACAACTACACATGAACGATGGACTCGATCTGCCATAATAGAATCACCCACCAGTGTAGACACATAAACAAGAACACTTAAAGAATCACTAGGCATGACCAGATACTGTGCAAAATAAGATGACACATAGGAGTATGTAGACCCTGGATCAAATAGCACTAAAGCATCCCTACTACAAACCAGAACCGTACCTGTGATAACTGCATTGAAGCCTCAAGCTCAGGCCTAGTTGAAAGAGCATAACATTGGGGCTGGGCTCCACCACCCTGAACTACATCTCTAGGACGGCCTACTGCTGGCTGGCCTCCACCTCTAGCAGCCTAAGCTCCACCTCTAATACCTCTACCTCCACCTCTAGCACCTCTACCCCCACCTCTAGATGGTTAGGCGGGCTGTGGAACACTCAGTGCCTGAACCATGGCACGGGAACCCTGATGCTGAGAACTACTCGGTGCTCGAGGGCAAAACCTAGCAATGTGACCCATATCACCACAAGTGTAACAAGCCCTCGACTATTGAGACTGCTGACCCTGACGACCTGAAAGAACACCCCGAATACTCTGAAGCGGCGGTGCACTGATAGGAGCTGGTGGTGCACTGTAGGACTGCTGATCAAAATACTGCATGTGGGAACCACAACCACCTGAAGTACCGTGAGAAACCTGAAGTGCTGACTGGAAAGGCCTAGGAAGATGGCCTCTACCATACAAATCTCTGCCTCCAGATGAGGTACCACTGAATCGGCCTGAATGACGAGGCCTCTTGTCAAACCCCTGACCACCTCCCTACGATAGAACCATCTCAACTCTCCTGTCCACATTGGCCGCCTCCTGAAAATAAATCTCACTCCCTGTCTCCTTGGCCATCTGAAGTCGAATCGGCTGAATAAGTCCCTTAATGAACCTCCTCACCCTCTCTCTCTCAGTGGGAAGTATGATAAGAGCATGACGGGCCAAGTCGATGGATCTAGACTTATATTGAGTAACAGTCATAGAACCCTGCTGGAGATGCTCAAACTGCCTCCGATAGGCCTCTTTCTGAGTGATGGGGAGAAACTTCTCCAGAAATTGCTGAGCAAACTGCTCCCAAGTCAATGCTAGTGATCCGGCTGGTCTAGCCAAGCAATAATATCTCCACCAAGTCTTGGCGGATCTAGATAATCAAAAAGTAGCAAAATTGACCCCATTGGTCTCCACTATTCCTATGTTCTTGAGAACCTCATGACAGCTATCTAAATAATCTTGGGGATCCTCAGAAGATGCACCATTGAAGGTAGCAGTGAAGAGCATGGTGAACCTGTCCAATCTCCACAAAGCATCGACAGACATAGCTGCTCCATCACCGGTCTGAGCTACCACACCTGGCTGAACTGCTCCAACTGGCTGAGCTGCTAGAGTCTGAAACTGGGGAGCCATCTTCTCCGGAGTGCGAGTAGCAGGAGTTTGAGCTCCTCCTCCAGCCTGGAGACGGCTAGTGCTACAGGAAGCAAGCCTGCCTGGGTGACACTCTCCATAAGGCCCACTAGACGGGCCAAAGCATCCTGGAGTACTAGGGTAGCAATAAACCTCTCTGGGACCCGAGCTGGGCCCACCGAAATGGTCTGGGCCGGAACCTCATCATCAATGTCAAACTAAGGCTCCGCCGCTGGTGCTGCTGCTCTGGGCTGAGCTCTGCCCCTACCTCGGCCTCCAACACGGCCTCGGCCTTGGCCTCGCCCTCTGACCCTCTTGGGAGCTGCTGCTGGGGGCTCGGGCTGCTAGTCGATGGATGAGGAAACGCGTGTTCTCGCCATCTGCGAAAGAACAGAGTAGAAATTCAATTAGCATTGAGAAACCAAACCACACGACAGGAAAGAATAAATGTGAAGTTTTTCCTAACTCTATAGCCTATGGGGGATAAATATAGATGTTTCCGTACCGATCCTTCAGACTCTACTAAGCTTGTCTGTCAACTGTTAGACCCATGTAAACTAGAGCTCTGATACCAACTTGTCAGGACCCGAATTTTCCACCCTCGAGAGTCGTGATGGCACCTAATGGTGAAAGCTAGGCAAGCCAAAATATTCTAATTACTTAATCTTTTCCAGTTTTAGACCGTTATCAGTGATGAGTAGATACCACATAAATAGCGGAAATAATTAGGCGGAAGACAAAATCTGATAATTTATCTTAATACAAACTGTGGAAGTCTAAATATAACTCTACCCAGAATTTGGTGTCATAAGTTCACAGACGGTCTAAGAATACTACATACAAAGTCTGAAGATAAAAGATACACTGTTTCTGAAATAAGTAAAGGAAATAGGATAAAAGAAAGACAGGAGGTGACCCCAAGGCCCGCGGACGCCGGCAGGACAACCTCGGGTCACATGTTGGACTAAAGGCAGCAACCTCACTGCGGTCTAAACACTCCGATACCAGTATCTGCACACAGTGCAGAGTGTAGTATCAGCACAACCGACCGCATGTGCTGGGAAGTGCCTAGCCTCACCTCAGCGAAGTAGTGTCGAGGCTAGGACCAAATTACCAAATAAACCCGTGAAGTTAAAGCATATACAGCGGAAAAATAAAAGCAGATAATTACAGTTAAAGATGGGAGAGGGAAAACATGCTTCGGGTAATAACAGATAACAACAGAATATCAAGAGGAATATAAAGAAACCAAAATCCAATTACTAACAAGGATATGAAAAACAAATGCAGAATTCACTTTCATTTCACATCTTGTTGCAGGCGTGCAACCCGATCCCATTTCATGTATCTCGTTGCAGGCATGCAACCCAATCCCACTTCATATATCTCGTTGCAGGCGTGCAAACCGATCCGATTTCATATATCTCGTTGCAGGCGTGCAACCCGCTCCCATTTCAAATATCACGTTGCAGGCGTGCAACCCGCTCCCATTTCAAATATTACCATTACAGGCGTGCAACCCGCTCCATTTCACATATTACCATTGCAGGCGTGAAACCCGCTCCCATTTCACATATTACCGTTGCAGGCGTGCAACCCGCTCCCATTTCTTTTGTCAACACCTATCAAAAAAAGGGTCCCGGCAAGGGATCATTTATATCAAACAAACATCCCAGCAATGGAACAATAATATGACAATAACATCCCGACAAGGGAACAATAATGATAATAATATCCCGGCAAGGGAACAATAATGATAATAACATCCTGGTAAGGGAACAATAATGATAATAACATGTGAAGCGCAATAAACCACAACGAAGTCATAACAATTACAATACAAGACTCACGGTCATGCTTGACACCGACGTATAGATACTCGTCACCATGTCTGTGCGTTGTACTCCACAATTAACACGTAGCAAGTAAGACATGACTCCTAATCTCTCAAGCTAAGGTTAGACCAAACATTTACCTCGATGCCACAAACACAATTCAAGTCTCTACTATCGCTTTACCTCTTGATTCCACCACCAATTCGCTCGTATCTAGCCATAAGTTACTTAATTACATCAACAAATGCTAAATGAATCAATTCTAATGCATGAAAATGAGTTTTCTAACGTTTTACCTAAAAAGTCAAAAATCGCCCCCGACCCCACATGGTCAAAACCCAAGGATCGAACCAAAACCCGATTACTCATTCCCCCACAAACTCAAATATGGAATTTGTTTTGAAATCGGACCTCAAATTAAGGTCCAAATCCCCAATTCTTGAAAAACCTAGGTTCTACCCAAAACATCTAATTTCCCCCATGAAAATCATTAATTTTTAGTTGAAATCATGTGAAAAGATGTTAAAGATTCAAGAAGACTAGTTATAAATCACTTATAATTGATTTGGATAAGAAGTTGCCTTTGAAAAATCGCCCTAGGGTGTTTTAGTTTTGAAATAGTGTGAAAAATGGTTGAAGTGCGTCTAAGTTATGAATTTATAGGTCTCTGATGTCGCAACTGTGATCAGGGTTCGCAATTGCGAACCCTTTAGAATTCTGAGACCTTCACATTTGCGAGAAAAATGTCGCATTTGCGACCCAGTCTATTTTCCGGTCTTCTTCGCATTTGCGATAGACCTCTCGCAAATGCGAAGTAGCATTTGCGATATAGGAGTCTCATTTGCGACTAAGGCAGTAACTGGGGGGGGGGGGGGGGAATCGCATTTGCCATGGAAAACTCGCATTTGTGAGGGAAGGCTGGCCTAGTTTAGTTCCCAATTGCGACCTAGCCCTCGCATTTGCGAGCCAGGCTTCGCAATTTGCGAAGCCTGCAGGCCTGCAATAGAACAGCTGAAACCTGAAATTTTTCCAAGTCCAATTCTACTCCGTTGCCTATCTGAAACTCACCCAAGCCCTCGGGACGCTAAACCAAACATGCACATCAACCTAAAAATATCATACAGACTCACTCGAGCATTCAAATCACTAAAATAACATTAACAACTATGAATTTAGCATCAAAATCATGAAATTTCTCTAGAACTTCAAATTTCCTAATTTCCTCAAATAAGGTCTGATTCATATCATTTCAAGTTCGTTTCTTACCAAATTTCACAAACTCAACTTAAACCACATATAAGATCTGTACCGGGCTCCGAAACTATAATACGGGCCCGATACCATCAAATTTTAAACACATTTCATTTCCATAACTCATAAATAATTCCAAAAAATAATTTTCTTTAAAAATTCATTTCTTGGGCTTAGGATCTCGGAATTCGATTCCAGGCATACGTCCAAGTCCCATATTTTCCTACGGATCCTCCGGGACCGTCAAATCACGGGTCTGGGTCCATTTACCCAAAATGTTGACCGAAGTCAACTTAATTCATTTTAAAGTCAAAATTCATCCTTTTTCACAGGTTTTCACATATTGGCCTTCCGGCTACGTGCCCGGATTGCACCCTCAAATCGAGGTAAGATAGGAAGAGGTTTTTGAGGCATCTAAATGCAAAATTTACTTTTAAAACAAGCGATGACCTTTTGGGTCATCACATTTCATGAGGGGGGAGTAAGATACGCGCTGTACATTTTTTCCCTTAGCCAAGATTTTGTCTCACTGGGTTTTTTTGGTAAGGTTTTCTAACGAGGCAGCAAATAAAGAGTACTATAAATATGTGTACTCTTTTTACTTCACTAAGATTTTTTCCCACGTGGTTTTTTCTTAGTAAGTTTTTAACGAGGCATATTATCTATTTTTTAAACATCAAAGGGCGAGTGTTATAAAATCTTAGTAAATGTAGATGTCCACTACTTTCAACCATGATGTAAATAACCACACTACTCATCACCATTATGATTTTAACTCCCACACCTCCACAACCCCTCCCTATGATCTTCCCCCATGATCTCAATTGTTAATGTCATGTTTAAGACAATTCTTTTGTAACCTTCATATGTAATAGTATAAATAGAGGTGTGGAATGTGAGATGGAATACACTTGAACACTTGATGAAATAAGAAAGTTATCTCTTCTTCTCTTATTCTACTTATCTACTTGTTTTATATTGTTACTTTGAGCTACATTTCATAATACTGAAATATTTCTAATTTTTTTTTTTTTTTGTAAAAGACGCTTTGCTCATCTTATATGGCCGACCAAGTTATCCTCGTGGATAATGCAAACCTTTATATTCAAGAAGAGAATGGCATGGCAGCTTTTGAGAGGGTCGAATCAAGGTATTCCAAGTGGGTTCGGATTTCGGGTCATCGGACCTAGGGGTGGCAAATGGGCGGGTTGGGCTGAATTTAGGCGGGTCAAGATGGGTTAGGTCGTCCTATTTGGTAAAACTTGCTAGGGCTTAAGTAAAAATTGCACGGGGCGCCCTATTTGGTCGCCCCCATTTAACCTATACCTATTTTTTTTAAAAGTTTTAACTTGTACCCACTTTTTAAGCAACTTCAACCCCCTTTCTCCTCCTCCTTTTCCTCCTCCTCCTCCTTCTTCTTCTGCTATTGGTACTACTATGAAACATCAGTTCATGGGATGATTGTCATAAGTATGTTTATCAGATTATTTAAAATAAATTATAAATACTTACGCAAGTTAGTAGATAATAATTTGTGAATATTTTCATGTACAGGAAGTTTAAGGTCACAGTTAGTGATTCTTTTCATGATAATTCTATTTTTTTCACGTTTATTGTTTCCAAAATTTTATGATTTAGATATTATTGGCAATCTGATTATTTTATAGTAGTTTGATTATGACAAATCTAATGAATACAGGACAAAAAAATTTCAGTTTATTTAGTACTGAAGTTTTTACAAATGAACTAAATAACTTTAGTATCTTCTGCTGAATGTTTTGAAAAAGCTTAATTACAAAACTAATGAATCCCGGACAAAAAAACTTTAGCTTATTTAGTACTAAAGTTTTTACAAATGAACTAAATAACTTCAGCATCACAAAACTTTAGCTACTAGAATGCTTAAGTTCAACAATTACAAATAAAAACTTTAGCAAATAGAGAACAAAACTTCAGCACTAGAATGTTTAAGTTCAGCAATTACAAACAAAAACTTCAGCAGACTTGGTTCCGCAATTTTTGCTACTTCAGGCCCGTCTACTAGAATGCTGAAATTTGTGTGATTGTCTTTGCTACTTCAGGCCCATATGCTGAAGTTATGCGAAAAAGTGGGTACGCTTGTAATTGTTTTTGCAAAGCAGGTACAAGTTAAAATGTGACCCAAAAAGCGGGTATAGATGCAAATGCCCCAACCATTAATCTCTAGGCGGATTGGACGGGTTAAATGAGTTTGAGCTCAAATTGTCACCCCTAATCGGACCTGTAAAAGCTAGGCACAGGCAGATAAACCAATAATCATTGAATTCAACTGAAGCTAATAATTTTTACACTTAAAGTAGATAAATATGTAAAAAGTCATTAAATGTTTTATAGTTATTAAATATAAACTCATAACTTTAAGTATAATGTGTTCGGTACTAAGAAAATAAAGCTTAACGCATCGAGTTCGAATTCTAAATCTGCCTTCGAGTAATGGCCTTTCGCTTAGTTGAATGTTGCATATTTTAGAGTTTGAAAGTTTGGACTTTGGACCACACTTCTTGTTCTTTCTCTATAAGAAGACCTCCTCCTTGCATTTCAAATCCAACTGTATGGTTTAATTTCTTCGAATTGAGGAAACCCTGGCGCTTACAAATTAAACTTCCATATTTAATTTCTTGAAACAGTTTCTCATTCTTCTTTTATTACAATTTGCAATGAAATTACCAACAAAATGAGGAGGAGCAATGCTACTACACATGAGAAAGCGAAGATATCAAGTAGTAAAAGACTTGGAAGGTTTCTCAAGGAACGGAGAGGACGGCTTTACATTATGAGAAGATGTATATTTATTCTTCTTTGCTGGCATGACTAATTAATGCCATGTCAAATTGTCATTGTGCATGGATGAACAAGAAGATGAAGAGTCAACTTTTTTAAGCCAGGATAGATAGAGTTATCCGATATCTTGTTAAGTGCTTGTCTTAATTTTTTTTTTTATCATATATGATTTTCATATTCTTTGAAGGAAGGGTAACATATTTACCATAGTTGATTTTACTTGTTATGAAAAGGAAAATATAATTTTCCATATTGTGCTAGTCTTTTTTCTTGGAGAAAATATTTTAGACTTTTAGAAATTGATGATCATTCCTTCTCATTTAGTAGCGTCCATTAATGTAGTCCTTAAGGGATTTAAGAGTCTTGCTTCGGGGGAGAATTTGTAAGACAAGTGTTATGTTGTCACTTGTATATGCCTCTTTTTGAGATTATTCTCTCGATATTTTGTACTTTCTTTTATATAATGAATTGTGCATCTCTACCTGTGGATGTAGATCAATTGATCGAACCACGTTAAATGTTTGTGTCTTTTTTCGTATACTTTTCTTTTGTGTGATTTATTGTCGTTTAAGGTTTACTTTATTAGCTTCCGCATGACACCTAATCATTTCGATCCTAACATACATGTGCTATGAGACGTAATAGATATCTTATTAAATTAATCTAGATGCACGCAAGCCGGGAAAAAAAAATGAAGGGTCACCTTTGTCATTCACACGCTTCATTTTGCCACCTATTTTTGTAAATAGGTAAGTGTAACACTTGGCTAGTTTAGGACTTAAAAGCATTAGCTAATTCTCATGGAGTTCGTTAATATAAAACCAATACCTCCAGCCCATATATGATCTTGCAAAAGTGGAAGAGCAATTCTATTTCTGGCTAACTTTGTAATGATAGTTTACTGATTTTTCAAAAAAAGAAAAAACGTTTTCTGATCTTCATTTTTTTCCTTTTACATCTTTTCGCGATCCCTATTAGGATAAAGGAGTTTGGAGGCCGGTGAAATGATTTGAATTAGAGAATTTAATAAAATTAGGGATATCAAAAGAACGGAGTAATAGTTTACATATTTTTTCCTGTCCGAAAAAATGACTCATAAAATAATGAGTCGCATTGATATCAACATACATGAGATACCGTGAGGAGGCTTACATGATAATCATAATTCATAATCGTCATAAGAAGACACATACTCATGAATTTACATTGTCTGATTTGATATGTTTTTTTTGAAGTTTATCATAAATATAGTCCATTATGTTTGTGCAAAAACTTCGAGGAAATGATTGTTCGTAAATTGTATTTGTAAAATAATTCTGGAGAAAATAAAATAACATAAATAGAAATATAAATGAAATAAAAGTTAATCCGAGCCAACTGAATTTACAATATTTTCTTAAGGAATTTAATCCCCTCCTAGTATCCAAGGTTATGGATTATTTCATCCCCGGATAGAACGAATTACACAATGGTGTAGTTCAAACCCTAGTGTTTCAGCGAACACAAAGTTCGATAACAAATCACACTTTTTGTTGCTTTTTTGAAGTTAAGACAATGCAGAAGAAGGAGGAGAACTCAGAAAATTGTATGGAAATTCTGAGAGAATAGACTTGTATTTATAGCCAAAGTTGGGCTGAAATCTGAAGAGATCCAGCTCTTCAGAATGGTTATTTATGCAAAACGGCCAGAGCGAAAAACAGAAAACTGATTGGATTTAATATTAATATTTATTTTAATATTAATATTTTGTTATTAAAACATATATTTAATAACATTTATGTTAATATTTTACTATTAACAAATAAATTTGGTCCAAAAATTAATCAATCAGTCGATTGACCAAATCCGAATCTGAAGCGGAAGCCGAAGCTGAAGCCAAGCCGAGCGACGATGACGACGTGAGGCTTGCCTTCTTCTCAACTCATTAAGAGCTAGAAGAAGAGCAATTGCTTATATACCCATAAAAATCCTCTTCCTCTTCCAATATGGGACAATGTTCCTTTATCAAGGAGAAGAACTTAAAATTTTATTTTCCTCCATTTCCCATTCACCCTCTTTTAAGCATTTAATATACTTAAAACCCAACAATCTCCCACATGAATGGAGAATGGCTATATCACGGAAATATGCATGAAAAACTGTGTGATTCACAAGCAAGGATTAATTGCATCTGGATAAGTAAGTTTCCCTTTGAACTTTCCGTAGTAAACTTATGTTGGATTTACTCGGTTAATCGGTAGATTTGATATCTTTGAACCGTCGAACTTTGGTGTATACCTAGACAACCATAAGTCACACAACCAACCGTTAACCGTCATTGGTTCTTATTATTGTGTTCGTTTCAGCCCTGAACACCACCTGGTTTCATAAGTACGTAGAGAACTGGCCTCACAAAATTCTCCTTGAAGCGGCTAACACTTCACACTTACATAGGTGATTCCTAAACGTGTCATCCCGTAGATACACTATTTGATATACCCCATATCAAATTTAGAAATCATTAAAAAGCCTTAATGTTTTATCCTTGGTACTGAACATTGTCTCATCACGAGAATAGACCAAAAGTTTAGTTGACAATGTTGAATCGTCATTAATGACTTTGTTTGATCTTCTTGAACCTAGATCTTGGGATCTCCAGTCTTCTAGGTAGAGTTACCGCCACTATGACTTGTTCTCGGCCATAGTCCCATTCCACCTTGATGATTTCTCAACTACCTCTCTAGTTAGGCCTTCTGTAAGTAGATCCGACACATTATCACTTGACTTTACATAGTCAATCGTGATAATTCCTCTATAGAGTAATTGCCTAACGGTTTTATGTCTTCGTCGTATATGATGAGATTTACCGTTATACATAACGCTCCCAGCCCTTCCAATTGCTGCTTGACTATCACAAATGTATGCATATTGGTGCCAACGGTTTGGGACAAAATGGAATGTCTTCCAAGAAATTTCGGAACCATTCAGCTTTTTCACCAACTTTATCTAAGGCTATGAACTCAGCCTCCATTGTAGAGCGGGAATACAAGTTTGTTTGGACGACTTCCAAGATCCCGCTCCTCCACCAATAGTGAATACATATCCACTTGTGGATTTCGAATCAGCTAAACCGGTGATCCAATTTGCATCACAGTATCCCTCAATCACCACATGATATTTAATGTAGTGCAAAGCAAAGCCCTGGGTATGTTCTAAATATCTCAAAACTCATTTCATTGCCATCCAATGAGATTGACCTGAATTGCTCGTGTATCGACTCAATTTACTTATAGCACAAGCTAAATCTGGTCGTGTACAACTCATGATGTACATTAAGCATCCCAACACACGAGTATAATCCAATCGTGATATGCTTTGGCCTTTGTTTTTTGCTAATGCAAGATTCACGTCAATTAGAGTCTTTGCAACTTTAAACCCTAAGTGCTTGAATTTTTTATGTATTGTCTTAATATAATAAGATTGTGACATCCCCAGACCTTGAGGAGTCTTATGGATCTTAATCACCAGAATTAAATCAGCAACTCCCAAGTCCTTCATATCAAACTTGCTAGTTAGCATACGCTTAGTAGCATTTATGTTGGCAATGTCATTACTCATTATCAGCATATCGTCCATATATAAACAAACAATGACTATGTGATTTGGAACATTTTGAATGTATACACATTTATCACATTCATTTATCTTAAAACCATTTGACAACATTGTTTGGTCAAATTTCGCATGCCATTGTTTAGGTGCTTGTTTTAGTCCGTAAAGGAACTTAACAAGTCTACAGACCTTCTTTTCTTTACCTAGAACCACAAACCCGTCAGGTTGTTCCATGTAGATTTCTTCCTCTAATTCTCAATTCAAGAAGGCCGTCTTAACGTCCATTTGATGAATTTCAAGACCATACACTGAAGCTAATGCTACTAACATCAGTATGGACGTAATTATTATAACTGGAGAGTATGTATAAAAGTAGTCAAGACCTTCTCGTTGTCTATACCCTTTGACTACAAGTCTTGCCTTAAATTTATCAATAGTTCCATCATCTTTCATTTTCCTCTTAAAGATCTATTTAGAACCCAAGGTTTATTTCCAGGAGGAAGATCAACCAATTCCCATGTATAGTTATTCAATATGGATTCTATTTCACTATTGACCGCCTCTTTCCAAAACAATGATTCCGAAGAAGGCATGGCTTCTTTAAATGTTCGAGGGTCATTTTCCAATAAGAAAGTTACAAAATCTGGTCCAAATGAAGTAGACGTTCTTTGACGTTTACTACGTCTTGGATCCTCCTGATTAAATGTACTTTCTTTTGTTTCTTCCTGAGGTCATTTAGATCCTTCACCAATCGACTCACATTCCTTTTTACACGGATATATATTTTCAAAGAACTCAGCATTATCTGATTCTATAACCTTATTATTATGAATATCGGGATTTTCTGATTTATGAACCAAAAATCGATATGCTTTACTATTGGTCGCATATCCTATGAAAATACAATCAACGGTTTTTAGTCCTATTTTTACCCTTTTAGATTAGGAACTTGCATTTTTGCCAAACACCCCACACTTTAAAATAATTCAAGTTGGGCTTCCTTCCTTTCCATTTTTCATATGGAATGGATTGTGTTTTGCTATGGGTTACTCGATTTAGTATAGCCATAAGGACGGCTTCCCCCCCTCCCCCCACAAGTTCTATAGCAAATCAGAACTTATCGACAATGCGTTCATCATCTCCATTAATGAACGGTGCTTTCTTTCCGTAATCCTATTGTATTGGGAAGTGTAAGGGGTCATTGTTTGATGAATAATTCCATATTCTAAACATATTTGTTCAAAAGGAGATTCATATTCACCACCCCTATCACTTCTTATCATTTTTATTTTCTTGTTAAGTTGCGTTTCAACTTCATTTTTGTATTGCTTGAATGCGTCTATTGCTTCATTTTTACTATTCAGTAAGTAAACATAGCAATATCGAGTACTATCGTCAATAAAAGTTATGAAATACTTCTTTCCACCGCGAGATGGTATTGACTTCATGTCGCAAATATCTATGTGAATTAAGTCTAAAGGATTTGAATTCCTTTCAACTGACTTATAAGGACGTTTAACATACTTAGATTCCATACATATTTGACATTTTGATTTGTCACATTCAAATTTAGGAAATACTTCCAAGTTAATCATTTTCCATAAGGTTTTATAATTGACATGACCCAAACGTATATGCCATAATTCATTTGACTCAAGTAAGTAAGACGAAGCTGAAATTTTATTATTATTCTCAACAACCATTACATTCAGCTTGAAAAGGCCCTCAGTGAGGTAACCTTTTCCTACAAACATTTTGTTCTTACTTATTACAACCTTATCAGATACAAAAACACACTTAAAACCGTTCTTAACAAGAAGTCCAGTAGAGACTAAATTTTTCCTAATCTCAGGAATATAAAGGACGTTGTTCAAAGTCACCACCTTGCTAGAAGTAATCTTTAGAAAGATCTTCCCACATCCTTCAATCTTGGCGGTTACAACATTTCCCATAGAAAGGGTCTCTTTGGGTCCAATAGGAGCATATATTGCAAAGGCTTCCCTAACAACACAAACATGATGAGTGGCTCCAGAATCAATCCAACACACCTTAGGATTTCCCACCAGGTTGCATTCAAAAAGCATGGCACACAAGTCATCAACATCTTCATGCTTTTCAACCATGTTTGTTTGACACTTCTTCATGTCTTTCTTCAGAGCATAATACTCCGTAGATTTGTGCCCAGCTTTTCCACAATTGTAGCAATTTCCATTGAACCGCTTTTTGCTTGGGTTGCTTTTCAGTCCAGAAGCCTGCTTCCTCTTTTTATTATTTTGAAAAGTATCCTCAACAATGTTTGCTCCCATTATTGTTAGTTTCCACGATCTCTCTTTTCAGCAGCTTTGTTGTCTTCTTCGATTCTCAACAGAACAATGAGATCTTCAAAGGACATCTCCTTGCTTTTGTGTTTCAAGTAGTTTTTGAAGTCCTTCCACAAAGGAGGCATCTTCTCAATCATCGCTGCTACTTGGAATGCTTCATTGATGACAAGACCTTCAATGAAAATTCTGTTAGTAAAAATACTAATATTACTACTTTCAACATCACTATTAATTTGATTTATTCATTCAGCAAGGAGATCGTGAATAATCACTTGCAATTCTTGGACTTGGGTAATAACAGACTTGCTATCTACCATTTTGTAATAAAAAAACTTGGCGGCAACGAATTTCTTCAACCCGACATCTTCAGTTTTATATTTCTTTTCAAGCGATGTCCACAATTCTTTTGACTTCTCCACGCCACTGTAGACATTATACAAATCGTCCTCCAGTCCGCTAAGAACATAATTCTTGCATAGAAAATCAGAATGCTTCCGCGCCTCAATTATGAGAAAGGGTTTATTCTCTGGAGTTTCATCGGGCAGAATAAGAACATCTTGCTTGATGAACTTCTGCAGACTTAAAGTAGTCAAGAAGAAGAACATCTTCTTCTGCCACCGCTTGAAATCTAACCCGGAAAATTTTTCGGGTTTCTCCGCCGGTGCCAACGCCGGTGTTCGGCTTGTTGAGGCATTGGCATCACCATTGGAACAGCCTGATTCCCGTTATCATTAGTCATTTCTGTAAAAGAATGACACAAACAAACGTTAAAATTACGTAGATTTTAATCTCCAACGGAGTAAAAAATCACAAAGGTTTTAAACTCCAAAACAGTGAATATAACACAAATACAGAATATAAATTAAATTCCTTAAACTTGTTAGTAAACTATATTTGTAAAATAATTCTGGAGAAAATAAAATAACATAAACAGAAATATAAATGAAATAAAAGTTAATCCGAGCCCATTGAATTCACAGCGTTTCCTTAAGGAATTTAATCCTCTACTAGTACCCAAGGTTATGGATTATTTTCTTCCAGGATAGAACGAATTACACACTGGTGTAGTGGTACTTGAAACCCCAGTGTTTCAGTGAACACAAAATTCGGTAGCAAATCACACTTACTGTTGCTTTCTTTGAAGTTAAAACAATGCAGAAGAAGGAGGAAAACTCAGAAAATCGTATGGAAATTTTGAGAGAATAGACTTGTATTTATAGGCAAAGTTGGGCTGAAATCTGAAGAGGTGCAACTCTTCAGAATGGTTGTTTATGCAAAACGGCCATAGCATAAATGCCATAACATAAATGGCTATTTACTCAACAATGAAGAGGAAAAATAAAGAGAAATAATTGAAGAGGGAAGTTTAATTTTCAGTTACACAACTGAAAAACGGAAAACTGATTGGATTTAATATTAATATTTATTTTAATATTAATATTCTATTATTAAAACAGATATTTAATTATATTTCTGTTAATATTTACTATTAACAAATAAATTTGGTCCAAAAAAATAATCAATCAATCATTTGACCAAAGCCGAAGCCAAGTCGAGCGAGCGACGATGACGACGGCACGAGACTTGCCTTCTTCTCAACTCTTTAAGAGCTAGAAGAAGAGCAATTGCTTATATATCCATAAAAAACTTTTTCCTCTTCCAATATGGGACAATGTTCCTTTATCAAGAAGGGAAACATAAAATTTCACTTAAAATTTCATTTCCCTTCATTTCCCATTCAGTCTCTTTTAAACATTTAATATACTTAAAACCCCAACAATGATATCACGTGAGCACTTACAATTTGAATGGAAGAAAATAACTTTTCAGATCTCTTTTGTGTTATATTTTCAAATCTCTTATATATAAAAATAAAGATTTCTTACGAAAAAGACATAAAACTGAAACCAAATTTATAAGGACTACAAAACCAATTAGCCTAATAACTTCTAGCTAGACAAGGTTGAGGAGTGTTAAGGTTTAGAAGATTTATTTCCAAAAATGAAACTAAGGACATTGTAATATTCGCATCTTGCCATGAAACAAGGGACTTTATTTCTTTGGATGTATGATAATCAAATCTTGCCATGTTTTCCTATCCATTTTAAACGTTGACGTTTAGCAATGCTTGGAAGCAACTTTTTATTGAAACATCATAGGTGTTTACTCACAAAACGATACAATTAAATTTACAATATAATTTTATAGACAAGTGAATCAATGTGGCCTAAAAATATGAAATGAATAAGAACATAAATAAAATTATGGAAGGAAATTAAAGGAAATACGAGCATGGCTATGAACTTAGCATCTCTTTGGTGGCAAAAGCAAGAACAATATTCAAGAACAAAGATTGAGAATAGTGTTATAAAATGAGAAGAAAATATAGCTTTTTTGTATACAGAATATTTTGTGTCCACAATGGATGTTAATTCTCCTATTTATTTCTCTATTAGGGAGACAAGATCCCCAAATCAAGCTCCTCTTGAATGAAAATAAATTCGTTATTGATGGTAGCGTGACGGTCGGTTATAAATGCAGATATTCTTTATAACAGCCGCTCTTTGGATGATACCCGATGCCAATATTTTGAACTTTTGTCGTCGGCTTCTCTGTCTTCGGGATTCATCTAGCACTGGTCACATGCTGTAACCGGTATTAACTATTTGTTGATTCACATTCTGTCTATCTTCCACTCCACGTGTCATATCTTTATTCGTCCGGCCTTTGATAGGATCCAATGGTTTATACTCTATCGCACAAAGTATTGTCCCTTTCTTCTTTATGTGCAAGGGCAGATTTTCGCCGATATCTCTTTTTAGGTCATCATTTAGATTTTCTTCCTATTTTAAAAAGTTGTGCAAATATAGTTTTTCGAATTTTGGACGATGTTAGTCTCGAATCTTGCGTTACTCATATAATTTTCAGTTTGCACACAGAAAGTAAGATTCTGATCTAACGTTTGGAAGAATTTACAAAAATTTCAGACCCGCAGTCTAACGCTTCTTTTTAATTTTCAGATGGTTAAAAAGGGATCTTTATATTCATTAGTTACAAAACAAAACAAAAAGTAAAAAGAGAAATATAAGGGCGTATCTAAATGTAAGGGACGAGGTGGTATGCTACCCACAAGCTTTGCCGAGACTATGCAATAGTATGTATACATCCATGTATATATAGAAGAAATATATACGAATATTTTAAGTGACACCCTCAATAACAAAAAGGCTCAAGATGTCACTAGCAAGGCATGTTGATACCCAATTTTTCCTTATATATTTTTAATACATATTTATATACTTTCAAAATAGCACATATGCAGTTATAAGCATGCATAAGCATTTTTATAATTTTCTATAAAAGCTCCAAATTGATTTATTTCTTCCCCTTTTACTTATAAAATTACCAATAATTATCCTTCAAATTATTTTTGTAGTGATTTAGTCATCTAAATTCTTTATTTATGCTAGAATATTGTTTAAATATTTTTAATGCATTTTTTATAATCGTATTTACATTTTTAGGCCAGATTGCATATCTTTGCAAAAATAGCCCTACTAATGCATAATTACATTATTAATAAATTTATAATCTTTTATATTTTTAAAATATTAAACAACTATTTTAAATTATTTTAGTACATGAAAATATTTTTTAGAAATTATTTACTATTATTTATAAATTATATAGGATTAAAAGTGTCTATTTAAAACCTAGCCTATTTTTATTTCAATTTCAGCCTTAATTCTAACCCAATACCTAGCCCGACTTTTAAACCTAAACCTACCAAGGCCCAAACTCCTACCTAACCCGACCCAATGCTTGCTAAACCTTTCCTTAATTAACCTAAATAACCCCTTCCCCAAATCCCTCTAACCTATATCATTTTCCACCTTACTCCGCCGCCCTCAGTTCCCTCTGCTCTCAAACGCTCTCAACCTAACCCTAATCCAATCTCACTGACCCTCGTCCATGGACATTTCCGATGACTCCTTACCACCTCCCAGGCCTCCAATGGCCTCCCTCACGTTAACCTTGCCATCTCCAGGGCCTCCAAGGGACCAAGGCTGGTGACTTGCATCTATGGTTCCTCCCTCGCCTGTTTCAGGCCATTCCAGTGTGATTCCGAGTAAGATCATCCTATATTGACTACGATCTATGAGTTTTTTTAGTATGTTTCTTCATCTCTATACCGTTCTCTTCGAAACCCTAATTTTTTTCTAAACCTCTTAGATTTGTATAGATCTGAGGTGATTTGGGTTTGTTTTATGTGAATTTTACAACAACCCTAAGATTCTTATAAGAATCGTTTGATTTTCAAAGGATTTTCACTTTTTTCCTAAACTAGGGTTTCCGGAATTTCTTTTTACAAATTGTTTGATGCCTTTCTGTGTTTAATCTTCTGTTTCTCATATATTTTGTGATGAACCAAAAGGTCATCACTTGTTTTAAAAATAATTTTTGCGTTCCAAGGCCTTAAAAAAACAACTTTCTATCTCACCTCGATTTGCGTGCACAGTCCGGGCGCACAGCCAGAAAGCTAATATGTGGAAATCTTTGAAAAATGATGAATTTCAGCTTTAAAATAAATTTAAATTGACTTCGGTCAACATTTTGGATAAACGGACCCGGACCCGTAATTGGACTGTCCCGGAGGGTACGTAGAAAAATATGGGACTTAGGCGTATGCCCGGAATCAAATTCCGAGGTCCAAAGCACGAGAAATGAATTTGTAAAGAAAATTATTTTCTCGAATATTTATGAGTTTTTGAAAGTGAAATGTGTTTAAGGTTTGATGGTATCGGGCCCATATTTTTGTTCCGGAGCCCGGTACAAGTCTTATATGTAATTTAAGATAAGTCTGTGAAATTTGGTAAGAAACAGACTTGAAATGACGTGAATCGGATCGTATTTGAGAAAATTTGGAAAAATTTGAAGTTCTTAAGAAATTTCATGATTTTGATGTTAAATTCATAGTTGTTGAGATTATTTTAGTTATTCGAATGCTCGAACGAGACCGTGTGATGTTTTTAGGTAGGTGTGCATGTTTGGTTTGGAGCCCTGAGGGCCCGGGTGAGTTTTAGATAGGCCACGGGGTGGATTTTGGACTTGAGAAATTGCAGGCTTCAGCTGTTTCATTGTAGGCCGCTAGGTTTCGCATTTACGAAGCCTGGCTCGCAAATGCGAGTTCGCAAATACGAAGGCTGAGTCGCAAATGCGAAACAGCTCATGCCAGCCCTTCTCGCAAATGCGAGATTTTCCTTCGCAAATGTGATACTCTCCATTTGGGCATGTTATCACAAATGCGATTGTATGTTCGCAATTTCGACCTCGCAAATGCAAGGGTCACTTCGCAAATGTGAGCTTAGCAGAAGTCTGGGTTCGCAATTGCAAACCCTGGTCGCAATTGTGGCATCTGCAACCTGCAATTTTATAACTTAGCCGAAAATCTTCCATTTTTCACACTCTTTCAAAACCAAAATACTTTTGGGCGATTTTTCAAAGACAACTCTTCTTCTAAATCTATTGTAAGTCAATTTTAACTCGTTTTCTTCAATCATTAACATCTTTTCACATGATTTCAACTCAAAATCAATGATTTTCATGGGGGAAATTGGGTGTTTTGGGTAGAACCTAGGTTTTTCAAAAATTGGGAATTTGGACCTCGATTTGAGGTCCGATTTCAAAACAAATTATATATTTGAGTTCGTAGGGGAATGAGTGATCGAGTTTTGGTTCGAATCTCGCGTTTGACCATGTGGGCCCGGGGGCAATTTTTGACTTTTTTGGTATAACTTTAGAAAACTCATTTTCATGAATTAGAAGTGATTCATTTAGCATTTATTGATGTAATTAAGTAACTTGTGTCTAGATACGAGCGAATTGGTGGTGGAATCAAGAGGTAAAGCGATAGTTGAGGCTTGAATTGTGTTCGTGGCATCGAGGTAAGTGTTTGGTGTAACCTTATCTTGAGGGATTATGAATCGAGTCCTATTTTCTATGTGGTATTTGTTGAGTACGACGTATAGGCATGGTGATGAGTATCTATACGTTGGTGTCAAGCATGCCCGTGAGTCTTATATTGTGATTATTATGACTTTGTTGTATTACTCATGCATTGGTGATGATTTCTATTGTTGGGCAAAATTTGTGGAAGTAATTGTGACATTTGAACTCTAAGGAGCATTGGCTCAAGTTGTATAATGAAATGTGAAAGTATAAGTGGTAATTGAACCTTTTAAAGCATTGACTCAAGTTGTAAAGTGAGTTGTGAAGTAAAAGTGAAAAAGAGAAGAGAATCATTATATTATCTCCCTTGCCGGGATATTCTTGCTTTTAATGTTATCTCCCTAGCCGGGATGTTGATGCTTCTTATGATGTTGTTCCCTCGCCGGGACTTGATTGTTGAACTATTGTTTTCTTGCCGGGATTCTTATTGTAACTTCATTTATTCCCTTACCCTATTGTTTGTGATTGTTGTTTGGGTGAGGAAGAGCGTTAAAGCACGAAGGGTGATGCCGTGTATTGTTTTGGTGAGAGATTGTTAAAGCACGAATGGTGATGTCGTGTATGATTTGTGAGGAAAGAGTGTAAAGCACGAAGGGTAATGCCGTGCCGCACGATGTAAAATTCCGTGCTGATTATATTGATTATATGGTGAGGACGAGAGTAAAAGCACGAAGGGTGATGCCGTGCACATTTTCATTACTTGATTGCTTTGGTGAGGACGAGAGTAAAAATACAAAGGGTGATGTCGTGCACTTATTGATTCCTGATTCTTTGTTGATATCTGATATATGCTGTTTCTTTTAATTACCCGTTGTTCTATTCTAAATTGATAATTGTACGCATCATGTTACCCTTCCCATACTTGACTGTATATTATTGTTCTTATTTTCTGTTGTATATACTTAAACTGCACAGGTTTATTTGGTAGTCTATTCCTAGCCTCGGCACTACTTCGCCGAGGTTAGGCTAGGCACTTACCAGCACATGGGGTCAGCTGTGCTGATACTACACTCTGCACTGTGTGCATATCCCGGAGCAGCAACCTTTGGATCGTAGATTGGGTAGCTGCCTTCAGTCCACGCAGAGATCCAAGGTAGTCATGTGGGCGTCCGCAGGCCTTGGCGTCTCCCTCTATCCCTTTACTCCTGTTTCATTTACTTAGTTCATAAACAGTGTATCTTTTATCTTTCAAACTTTGTATGTAGTATTCCTAGATCGTTTGTGAAACTGTGACACCAGTTCTGGGGGGTCGAGGCTCAAACAGTTGTATTAGATACATATTTTTTTTAGCAAAATATTATCATAAACTATTCCAAAAATTTGAAGTGCACCCAAATTACACGACTATCATTGTTAAAAACATGTTGAAAATTATGAGTCTGAGCAAAAAAAACTGAAGACTAAATCAAAGCCAGTACAAGTACTCAAGGCAATTTCAATATGGCATTCATAATTATGCCCTCATCGCAATCTCCTGGCCTCCCTCTCAGACTCCAACAGTGTGAGAACATCACCCTCTCTGACTGGTCCCTTGACATTTCTCATGATAAACCTGTTTTGGTCGTCAAGAAACTTGACTCTCACCTGAGTCACCTTTCCTCTGGATCCGGTACGAACCATGACTTTCACCACAATCACATGCTTGGTTGCAGATTCCATTCTTGGAAAAGTGGAAGAAAGAGCTGAAAGTTACTACAGCCAACAAAAGCTCACACAGCGCTAATGTATTAGATAGTTTCTTCCGCTTATTGTAATTTCCGTTGTCTACACATTATTACTTTATAATTGTTAAAGAATATAAATTGGTAAAAAGGTAATTTGTTCAAACAGTCGGCTTGCCTCGCTCACATTAGTAGGCGTCATCACGACTCCCGAGGGTGGGAAATCCAGGTCGTGACATGTTGGTATTAGAGCTCTAGGTTACATGGGTCTCACAGTTCACAGACAAGCTTAGTAGAGTCTGAGGGATCGGTACAGAGACGTCTATACTTATCCCCCAAAGGCTATAGAGTTAGGAAAAAAAACTTCATATTTATTCTTTCTTGTCCTGCAGTTTGGTTTCTCAATGCTAATTGAAGTTCTACTCTGTTCTTTTGCAGATGGCGAGAGCACGCATTTCCTCATCCACTGACCAGCAACCCGAGCCCCCAGAAGCAGCTCCCACAAGGGGCAGAGGGCAAGGCCGAGGCCGTGCTACCAACAGCAGGCCGTCCCAGAGATGTAGTTTAGGGTAGTGGGGCCCAACCCCGATGTTATGCTCTTCCAGCCAAGCCCGAGGCTGAGTCTTCTGATGCAGTTATCACAGGTATTGTTCTAGTTTGTAGCAAAGATGCTTCAGTTTTATTTGATCCAGGATCTACATACTTCTATATGTCATCTTATTTTGCATCGTATCTTCTCATGCCTAATGATTCTTTGAGTGCTCCTGGTTATGTGTCTACACCGGTGGGTGATTCTATTATGGTAGATTGAGTCCATCTTTCATGTATAGTTGTGATTGGAGGTCTTGAGACTCGTGTAGATTTGTTACTTCTGGACATGGTTAATTTCGATGTCATATTGAGGATGGATTGGTTATCACTGTATCATGCTCTCTTGGACTGTCATGCCAAGACTATGACCTTAGCCTTGCTAGGTTTACCTCGTTTAGAGTGGAGAGGGACTCCTGGTCATTCTACCCGTAATGTTATCTCTTATATGAAGGCTCGGCGTATGGTCGAGAAAGGGTGTTTGGCCTATTTGGCTTATGTTCGTGATTCTAGTGTTGAGGTTCCTTCTACTAATTCTCTGCCTATTGTTCATGAGTTTCCTGAGGTATTTCCTTTAGACCTGTCGGGCATGCTACCCGACAGGGATATTAACTTTTGGATTGATTTGGCTCCGGGCAGTCAGCCTATTTCTATCCCGCCGTATCATATGGGCCGCCTGAGTTGAATGTGTTGAAGGAGCAATTGCAAGACTTGCTTGAGAACGGTTTCATTAGACCTAGTGTTTCTCCTTGGGGTGCGCCGGTGTTGTTTGTTAATAATAAGGATGGATCGATGAGGATGTGTATTGATTACCGGTAGTTGAAAAAGGTTACAATCAAGAATAAGTATCCATTATCGAGGATTGATGATTTGTTTGATCAGCTTCAGGATGCCAAGGTATTTTTGAAGATTTACTTGAGATCTGGCTACCATCAGTTTAGGATTAGGGCATTCGAAGTCCCTAAGACAGCTTTCCACACTCGGTATAGGCATTATGAGTTCTTGGTGATGTCATTCGGGTTGACAAATGCTCGAGCAGCTTTTATGGATTTGATGAACCGGGTGTTCAGGCCTTACTTGGATTCATTCGTGATAGTCTTCATGGATTATATTTTGATCTATGCTCGCAGCCGGGAGGAGCACGAGCAGCATCTTAAAGTGGTTCTTCAAACTCGAGGGACAGTCAGTTGTATGCCAAGTTTTCGAAGTGCGAGTTCTGGTTGAGTTCAGTTGCATTCCTGGGTCATGTTTTATCAGCAGAGGGCATTCAGGTTAATCCTAAGAAGATAGAGGCAGTCAAGAACTGGCCTAGGCCAATATCAGCTACAGAGATCCGGAGTTTCTTGGGATTGGTAGGCTATTATCGTCGGTTTGTGGAGGGGTTTTAATCTATTGCATCCCTGATGACTAGGTTGACCTAGAAGGGTGCCCAGTTCAGATGGTCAGATGAGTGTGAGGTGAGCTTTCAGAAGCTCAAGACAGCTCTGACTACAGCACCGGTGTTTGTTTTGCCCACAGGTTCAGGTCCATATACAGTTTATTGTGATGCATCTCGTATTGGACATGGTACGATGTTGATGTAGGATGGAAAGATCATTGACTATGCTTCGCGGCAGTTGAAAATTCATGAGAAGAACTATCCGGTCCATGATTTGGAGTTAGCAGCTATTGTCCACGCATTGAAGATTTTGAGGCATTATCTATATGGGGTGTCATGTGAGGTGTTCACGGATCACAAGAGTCTGCAATACTTGTTCAAACAGAAGGAGTTGAATTTGAGGCAGAGAAGGTGGTTGGAGCTATTAAAGGACTGTGATATCACCATCTTATATCATCTGGGAAAGGCCAATGTGGTGGCCGATGCTTTGAATAGGAAGTCATCCAGTATGGGCAGTCTTGCATATATTCCGGTCGGTGAGAGACCGCTTGCTTTAGATGTTCAGGCTTTGGCCAATCAGTTCGTGAGGTTGGATGTTTCTGATCCTAGCCATGTGTTAGCTTGCACAATCGCTCGTTCTTCATTATTGGAGCATATCCAAGATCGGCAGTATGATGATCCCCATTTGTGTGTCCTTAGAGACATGGTGCAACATGGAGATGCCAAGCAGGTTACCTTAGTAGATTATGGAGTTTTGAGATTGCAGGGTCGAGTTTGTGTGCCTAATATAGATAGACTTCGAGGGTTGATTTTAGAGGAGGCCCATAGTTCCCAGTACTCTATTCATCCGGGCGCCGCGAAGATGTATCAGGATCTGCGGCCGCATTATTGGTGGAGAAGAATAAAGAAGGATATCGTTGCATATGTGGCTCGGTGTTTAAATTGTCAGCAAGTTAAGTACGAGCATCAGAGGCCCGGTGGTTTGTTTCAGAGGATTGAGCTTTCCGAGTGGAAGTGGGAGCGGATCACTATGGATTTCATTGTTGGACTCCTACAGACTCAGAGGAAGTTTGATGCAGTGTGGGTTATTTTTGATAGGCTGACCAAGTCAACACATTTCATTCCTATGGCAGTATCTTATTCTTCCGAAAGGTTAACTGAGATCTATATCCGGGAGATAGTTCGTCTTCATGGTCTGCCCGTGTCTATCATTTCGGACCGAGGTACGTAGTTTACCTCACGCTTCTGGAGGGCAGCTCAATGAGAGTTAGGCACACAGGTTGAGTTGAGCATAACATTTCATCCTCAGATGGATGGGCAGTCCGAGCGGACCATTCAGGTTTTGGAGGATATGCTCCAAGCTTTTTTTATTGATTTTGGAGGCTCGTGGGATCAGTTTTTGCCTTTAGGAGAGTTTGCCTATAAAAATAGCTACCAGTCGAGTATCCAGATGTCTCCTTACAAGGTTTTGTATGGTAGGCGGTGTCGGTCGCCGGTTGGATGGTTCGAGCCAGGAGAATCTCGATTTTTGGGTACGAATCTAGTGCAGGATGCCTTGGACAAGGTTAGGATTATTCAGGATTGGCTTCGTACAGCTCAGTCCAGGCAAAAGATTTATGCCAACCGCATGGTTCGAGATTTGGCATTCATGGTCGGTGAGCGAGTATTGCTTCGAGTGTCGCCTATGAAGGGCGTGATGAGATTTGGGAAGAAGGGCAAGCTTAGCCTTAGGTTCATTGGTCCGTTTGAGATTCTTGAACGAGTGGTAGAGGTGGCTTACAGACTTGCGTTGTCGCCGAGCTTATCATCCGTGCATCCAATGTTTCATGTGTCCATGCTTCGGAAAGATCACTGCGATCCATCCCACGTGTTAGATTTCAGCATTATCCACTTGGACAAGGACTTGTCTTATGAGGAGGAGCCGATAGCTATTCTAGACCGGCAGGATTGTCAGTTGAGATCGAAGAGTTTTCCTTCTGTTCGTGTTCAGTGGAGAGGTCAGCCCGCCAATGCATCAACCTAGGAGTCCGAGTCCGATATGCGAAGTCGTTATCCCCATCTTTTCCCCGACTCAGGTACTTCCTTCTTCTGTCCGTTCAAGGACGAACAGTTATTTTAGAGGTGGAGAATGTGATGACCTTTTTTAAAAAGTAAATTCTGCATTCCGAGGCCTTAAAACCCTCTTTTTGTCTCACCTCGATTTATGTGCACATTCCGGGCACATAGATGGAAAGCCAATATGTGAAAATCTTTGAAAATGATGAATTTAAGCTTTAAAATGAATTTAAATTAACTTCGGTCAACATTTTGGGTAAACAGACCCGGACCCGTGATTGGACGGTCCCGAAGGGTCCATAGGAAAATATGGGACTTGGGTGTATTCTCGAAATCGATTAACGAGGTCCCAAGCCCGAGAAATGAATTTGTAAAGAAAATTGTTTTCTGGAATAATTATGAGTTTTTAAAAGTGAAATGTGTTTAAGGGGTTGATGGTATCGGGCCCGTATTTTGGTTCCGAAGCCCGGTACAGGTCTTATATGTAATTTAAGATAAGTCTGTGAAATTTGGTAAGAAACAAACTTGAAATGACGTGAATCGGATCGTATTTGAGAAAGTTTGGAAAAATTTGAAGTTCTTAAAAAATTTCATGATTTTGATGCTAAATTCATAGTTTTTGAGGTTATTTTAGTGATTTGAATGCTCGAGCGAGTCTGTATGATGTTTTTAGGTTGGTGTGTATGTTTGGTTTGGAGCCCCGAGGGCTCGGGTGTGTTTTGGATAGGCCATGGGGTGGATTTTGGACTTGAGAAATTGCAGGTTGCAGCTGTGTTATTGCAAGCTTGCAGGCTTCGCATTTCGCAAATGCAAGTTCACAAATGCGAAGGCTGAGTCGCAAATGCGAAACAGCCCAGCCAGCCCTTCCTCGCAAATGCGAGATTTTCCTTCACAAATGTGATACTCCCCATTTGGGCATGTTATCGCAAATGCGATTGTATGTTCGCAATTCCGACCTTGCAAATGCGAGGATCACTTTGCAAATGCGAGCTTAGCAGAAGTCTGGGTTCGCAATTGCAAACCCTGGTCGCAATTGTGGCATCTACAACCTGCAATTTTATAACTTAGCCGAAAATCTTCCATTTTTCACACTCTTTCAAAACTAAAGTACTCTTGTGCGATTTTTCAAAGACAACTCTTCTTCCAGATCGATTGTAAGTCAATTTTAACTCATTTTCTTCAATCATTAACATCTTTTCACATGATTTCAACTCAAAATCAATGATTTTCATGGGGGGAAATTGGATGTTTTGGGTAAAACCTAGGTTTTTCAAAAATTGGGGATTTGGACCTCGATTTGAGGTCCGATTTCAAAACAAATTATATATTTGAGTTCTTGGGGGAATGGGTGATCGGGTTTTGGTTCGAACCTCGGGTTTTGACCATGTGGGCTCGGGGGTGATTTTTGACTTTTTGGGTATAACTTTAGAAAACTCATTTTCATGCATTAGAATTGATTCATTTAGCATTTATTGATGTAATTAAGTAACTTGTGGCTAGATACGATCGAATTGGTGGTGGAATCAAGAGGTAAAGCGATAGTTGAGGCTTGAATTGTGTTCGTGGCATCGAGGTAAGTGTTTGGTCTAACCTTAGCTTGAGGGATTATGAGTCAAGTCCTATTTTCTATATGGTATTTGTTGAGTACGACGTATAGGCATGGTGACGAGTATCTAAACGTTGGTGTTAAGCATGCCCGTGAGTCTTATATTGTGATTATTATGACTTCGTTGTATTATTCATGCTTTGGTGATGATTTCTATTGTTGGGCAAATTTTGTGGAAGTAATTGTGACATTTGAACGTTGAAGAGTGTTGGCTCAAGTTGTATAATGAAATGTGAAAGTATAAGTGGTTACTAAACCTTTTAGAGCATTGGCCCAAGTTGTGAAGTGAGTTATGAAGTAAAAGTGAAAAAGAGAAGAGAATCATTATATTATCTCCCTTGCCAGGTTATTGTTGCTTTTAATGTTATCTCCCTAGCCTAATTGTTGATGCTTCTTATGATGTTGTTCCCTTGCTGGGACTTGATTGTTGAACTATTTTCCCTTGTCGGGATTCTTATTGTAATTTCATTTATTCCCTTGCCTTATTGTTTGTGATTGTTGTTTGGGCGAGGAAGAGTGTTAAAGTACGAAGGGTGATGCCGTGTATTGTTTTGGTGAGAGAGTGTTAAAGAACGAAGGGTGATGCCGTGTATGATTTGTGAGGAAAGAGTGTAAAGCACGAAGGGTGATGTCGTGCCGCAAGATGTAAAATTTTGTGCCGATTATATTGATTAGATGGTGAGGACGAGAGTAAAAGCACTAAAGGTGATACCGTGCACATTTTCATTACTTGATCGCTTTGGTGAGGACGAGAGTAAAAGAACGAAGGGTGATGTCGTGCACTTATTGATTCTTGATTCTTTGTTGATATCTGAGATATGTCGTTTCTTTTAATTACCTGTTGTATTTTTATTCTAAATTGATAGTTCCCGACAACATGTTACCCCTCCCATACTTGACTGTATATTATTGTTCTTCTTTTCCGCTGTATATAGTTAAACTACACAGGTTTATTTGGTAGTCAGGTCCTAGCCTCGTCACTACTTCGCCAAGGTTAGGCTAGGCACTTACCAGCACATGGGGTCGGTTGCGCTGATACTACACTCTTCACTGTGTGCAGATCCCAGAGCAGCAGCTTTTGGACCGTAGATTCGATGGCTGCTTTCAGTCCATGCGGATATCTAAGGTAGTCCTGCAGGCGTCCACAGGCCCTGGCGTCTCCCTCTATCCTTTTACTTCTGTTTCATTTACTTAGTTCGGAAATAGTGTATCTTTTATCTTTCAGACTTTGTATATAGTATTCCTGGATCGTCTGTGAAACTCTGACACCAGTTCTGGGGGTTCGAGGCTCAAACAGTTGTATTAGATACATATTTCAGATAGTTTACTGCATTTCTTTCACTTATTGTAATTTCCGCTGTCTACACGTTATTGCTTTATAATTGTTAAAGAATATAAATTGGTAAAAAGGTAATTTGTTCAAACAGTCGGCTTGCCTAGCTCACATTAGTATGTACCATAACAACTCCCGAGGGTGGGAAATCCGTGTCGTGACATATTTTGACTGATTTCGTAAGTCTTCTACAACCTTAACTCGCTTGTACCAAAAGCCCTAATTTTTGGGGTTCTTCATTTGGTTTCTGAATATTAGTACATCTGCCTGGTTCTTGCTTTAAGTTCTTGTGATTTCTTGTGCCTTTCTCGCCCTAATATGCTTCTACTGATTTTCTTAGTTTGACCTTTCACTGATTCTATGTGCTTGTGTTCGTCTTGACTATTCATATTGAGACCTATAACATTCTCCCTGAATCAGTGTCGTTCTAACTATTTCTTTTGTTAAAGTTATGTGGAATCCTACCTATTCATGTTCTACATTATTTTATATGCTAACTCTTTTGTGACTTTCTCTTTGATTATTCTGAATTCCTTATTTCTTGGTTTGATTTGCACGCTCTCACTTAAACTTTTGATTCTTACCTTTCTACTCGATTTGATTGAATTGTTTGCCTTAATTAATTTTCCCTTGCCTTGTCTGCATTATTGCTTGACTCTTACTGTTATTTCCTTAATTATAACTTTATGAATCGACCCCTAATTGCTTATTCTGTACCTAGGACTTTTGAACTCTTTCCTTATTTGGTACATGTTCTTTACCATTTGAAATGACTCCTTTAATTAAGGGAAGACTTGGACTGATTTTACTTTAATTGATTCCGAGATTCTCTAATTACTGAAAAATTTGATTCTTACCTTATTTACCTAGCTTTCAAACTACTATATATATGCTTTCTTCTACTCTCATTAGACAGAACATTAGTTCACAAAAAAGCAGACTTACACTTTAAAAGTTCTCTTTCTCTTCTGCTATTTGTGATACTTGCTGATCTAGCCGGCTGAAAGCCAAGGCTAGATATTGGAACTTCATTTGCTTTATACTCTGCACCCTTTTTCTTCAACTGGTATGCCTCTAGTTAAGTTTTGGAATCCAAACCCTATATGTTTTATTACTGCACTAGTTCATCAGTCATGAGTTCAACTTGTATTCCTGCCTACTTCTTTGCTCAGCATGCCTAAAATCTACCTGTTCAATGTGTTCTTTATATTATGCACTCTTTCTTGTTTACTTCTTTGCCTAGTATGTCTAAAATCTACCTGTTCAATGTGTTCTTTATATTCTACACTCTTTCTTGCTTACTTCTTTGCCTAGCATGTCTAAAATTCTATCCTGTTCAATGTATGCACTCTTTCCTGCTTATTTCTTTGCCTAGCATGACCAGCCTGTTAAAGTCCATAAGATCCTAAGTGCTGATACAGTCTGGTTGACTGTATGTTTTCCCTATACCCTATCCATGTACCCCAATGTGACTCTTATGTGCCCCAATCCTTTTTATCTCTATGTAAGGTCTGTTTGTTAGTTGTTTTCTGAATCTGGATGTCTCTTATGACCAATTGATGGTTTGCTACTTGGTAATCTTCTCGAACTATCTTTTCCCAAAGTTAGTTCCTGTTTTCTGAAAAACTTTTCTACTTCTGAAGTCATCTCTGTACTATTTTCAAAACAAAATTGTTATGCACTCTCACTTTACTCTTAGAATACTAGGTTCTGCCCCTCTGACATGTGTACTGCCTTGAGATCCTTGAGATCTCTCTGAACTCTGGCATGTCAGAGCTGGTCTTTCCGCACTACACCTAAGTCAGTTATTATTTGAGAATGTCTAGGTGTGAGCACTGTCCGGGATCCTTGAGATCCTTAAGGAACTCTGACACACCTAGACACGAAATTGTCTATGGCTATGGCAATTGATGTTATTGGAGGCTTGGGAAGTCATTTGGGCCTGCTTCAGGCTCCCTATAGTTAACTTCTTCTTCTTTTTTTTTTCTTTTTTGTATGTAATTTATTCAGCTGGTCTGTAATAACTATTTGTAAACAACATTGGGGTGATTAGTGAAAAGGGTGGGTAGTCATATATATGTTGGGTAGCTTGGGTAGATACCATACCTATAGGGTTGTGTTAATTCAAATGTGTTTACTATGTTTGCTTCACTTCTACAATGTTAGAAACCATGCTTATAGGATCTAAATGGTTTTATAATTAGATATCATGCCTATAGGAATTAAAATCAGCTTTATAATTAGATATCATGCTTATAAGCTCAAAAATCACCTTTAATAACTAGATACCATGCCTATAGGGATTACAATCAGTTCTAATAGAAATCATGCCTACAGAACTTAATATCAGTTTAGTTAAATAAATTAGTTTAATTCATTATTTGTTCATTTTGAAATGGTTAATTAATCTAACCGTTTCTTAATAGGTTTTCAAATACTTCCTTAAGTTAATACCATTAGAAAGCATGTCTATAGGATCTCAAGTTGTCCATTTTAAAAATTGTACACTGTTTTACTGCACTTCTAATCAATGTATCTATCATGCTCTAAGGACACCACTGTTATGCGTTTAGGCAAGCCTCTAGGGCGATTTAAATTCTGCAACTATAAAACTGCATTTTGTTATTTAAAACTGTTCAGATTTAACAGGTCTAAGCTAGTAGGCAAGCTAAATAGGACTTTGACATTTAGTCCTAATTCAATACTGTATAATCCCTACTCACTTAGATATCATGTTTAGGATTTTCTCTTAAATACCTGACTGTTGTTTGAAGACGTGCATTTACTTATTATATTTGTGGAGGTCACTGTGAGCCTGTAATTTGTTCTATTTAAATACAGTCCTAGTTGTTCTTGATTGGTGCTTTGACTTTTATCCTTTAAAACCTTAGAAGGTCAAGAATTGTCCAAAAGTAGAGGTCCTAAAATACCTCCAGGTCCACGAGGAAGGAACGGGTAGTACACGCATAGGACATTTGTCAAGGTTATTAGAACGCTTTAGGCTATGACCAAAGGGAGTGAATTCTGTAGTAAGGATATGATGACTGCGCGCTAATGTCACGTGTAGCCCCTCATTGAGGAGTGATTACCGGGAAATTGCGTGGGGTGATCATATAGGCTAACCAACCTAGGACCTCTCTTTTCCCAAATTCCCGATGTTTAAATTTTACTCTTCTATATGTATGCAACTTGTTCAAGTCTTTTACTTTTTTAATCTCATTACTTGAGTCATACAATGCCCAAAACATGCCTTTATTTGCAAATATGTGTTTAAACTATTTCTTTGTTAAAAAGGACTAATTCATAAGTATAAGTTCGGTCAGGACCCACCGTTGTGAACCGAGAGGGGTGCCTAACACCTTCCCCTAAAGGTTATTTCGAGCCCTTACCCTAAATCTTTAGTAACGTAAACTAGTCTAAGAGTTAATTACTTTAGGTACCCTAACGCACCATAATCCATTAGGTGGGGACTCTTCAAAACCCAAATTCCCAAAAGGAAATGAGTTATTACCCCCATGGACCCAAATTCCTATAGCAACTACTTGATGAGTGGTTGCGCTCTTCCTATTTATTACACTTAAATTCGGAAAGGCTTATTTGCGGTAAAACTAGTCGATCAGCGGTGCAGTTGACGGTTCCGTATCTTTCCCCCTCAAGTTGTCCGCTTGAGGGTACCAGTCTAGACCCCCAGAGTAACCTTGCTCTGATTATAATTGTGCATGCATCATGGTCAAACCTAGTCGGATTAATATGTTGTCCACATAATAATCCTTTAAGACAAGCCTTATCCAAAAGTTCACCGGGGTTTCCATAATCCCAACGGACACAACCACGTTCTATGCATTAATTTAGAGAACTAAATGCCAATATGCTAATCATGAATGTATAAATAGTCGAGTCTGGTGGGGGAGAAAGGACTAACCCTTTTGTTTTGCAGAAAATGAGGCAAGAGGTACCCATATTCGGCATGGTTAGAAACATTCCACCAATGCTGCTAGATTGGTGGGAGGACCTTTCCTCAAGTGACAAGAAACATGTAAGAGAGTACCTGGGTAACTTGCCTTTCCTGCTAGACATTGAGCCAAATAACAAGTTGATCGAGGCTTCCACTTTGTTCTGGGATAGTGAGAGATCTGTGTTCCGTTTCGGTGACATAGAAATGACACCACTTCTAGAAGAAATTGGAGGGCTTGCAGGATTAACTTGGGATAGTCCCGTGTAATTGGTGCCGGAAAACCGTACCGGTAAAGGGTTCTTAAAGATGATGGGGCTAGAAAAAATGTTGACCTAGTATGCCTGAAAGAATCTTACATACCCTTTGAATATTTGTATAAGAGGTATGGCCATAGCAAGTCCTACTGTACCTACCAGGATGAGCTCACTCTCACTTCTCTGGGCCATATCCACCGCAGAGTGTTCGTGTTCATTGTATGATTCTAGGCCTGATAGTATTCCCAATGAAAAGGGAAAGAATCCACACTAGGTTGGCCATGGTCGCCAAGACTTTGATGGAAAGGATCAATGGACAGACATGAACTATAGTCCCCATGATCATAGGCGACATCTGTAGGGCTCTAGAGCACTGTCAAAGAGGGGTCAAGCATTTCGAGGGTTGTAACTTGTTTCTGCAGTTGTGGTTGTTAGAACATTTTCAAAAGGGTCATTATCGCCAAGAATTTCCGTGAAGGTCTTGGAACAACCATATTGCCTTCCATCACCCCAAGTGGATGACTTACATTCCAGACAGGTTTGCTCAGCCGGAAAGTACCAAACAATGGGTAGAGTTCTTCCACAATCTGACCAAGGAACAGGTGAAATGGATGTTTGATGTTTCCCAACAAATGAATTCATCATCAGATCCAGGGACGCTCCACACCTGATGATGATTGGGTTGAGAGGGATATACCCTTATGTCCCTATTCGAGTTATGAGGCGGGCATGAAACAGGTTGTACCAAGGGTTTCCAAGATGAGTCATTTCAGGATAGACTTTCAAGATGACGACGTCTCTTACAAGTGCCAAGCTCAGCACATGTGGCATTGCAAAATCATTGTGCAAAAAAACACCGTTGAGGCAGACAGGTATCATGCGGGGTGTGAGCCTCTCTACCCAGCATTGTTAGAGGACAATTTAAAAGAAATAGTGATGACAGGAGCCGGTCGAGGGAACAGAATCATAGACGAAGAAGCTGAAGCTCAAGTCAAATACAACAGCCTACGTAAGAGGGTCCACGACTCTGAGAATGACCATCGGGAAATACATGAGAGGAATGTGAGGTTGATTGAAGAATGGAAGGAAATGCCAGTCACTTCCAACAAGAAGTTGGAATATCTGGAGTGAGGAATAATGGAGCTGGAAGGTAAAGTCATAAAGAGGATCGAGGATTGCCAGAACGCTGAAGAAACTAAAGGAGGACATCTGGCTAGAGCCTACTTGCTGCTGGGTCCGCGCGAGCTGGGGGACCTGTATAATGGAGTTAGGAAGATCGAATCTGGGGAAGGTCCTTCTGGGACCAAATAGGCTAGATTTATTTACTTTCTTGAAATGTAATAAGGCCAAGTGCCAGTAGTGACTTATTTTTTCTATTATCTTATTGTCGTTTTAGGATTCGTCTATTTTACATTATGAAATAAAGTATTTACTGGCATCTAATGTTCTCCAAATCTACTTGTTGCTAGGCCTACCTCGGGCACAACGAGGCTCCTCAAATTAGGACACGAATTTACATTCCCGCAATATATGTTTAAATACTGCAAACATTTCAGAATCCTCACTGACTTGTTACCTTTTTGTTTTTACTTATTTTGATTATTCCCATCCCTTTAGGTTGGTTCACTCATACTGGCCTCATCAGCATATAACACCATATCTATAGGCCCTCCACCTCCAAGCAATACAAAAAGTAGTGGAAAAAAAATGGACGACTTAAGTGGTATCCAAAAGGAGAATATTGAGAATGCAGAAACTTCAGATGGCCGTAGTACTCCGGCCCCAAATAACCTAGTCTTGAGACTGGAACAAAAGATATTGGAATTGCAAGAAGAACTTGAGTAGGTCCGCAACTTGGCAAACTTTTCACTCACCCTAAATGTCCCCGACATCCACCAACAAAACACAAAGAACCCAGCACCTCCCCAAAACACACAAAACCAACACCTACAAAATCCTCCTGCACCGAATCAATACGCAACCCCACCCCAAAATCGCAATTCCTTAACAGTACCAACTCTGCCACAATATCACCATCACCCAATTCAGTACCCATCGACCACCACTTACCACACTTCCCAAAATACACTACAACCCATTCCCGATCCCCAAAACTCAACTAATGACCATCATTACACCCAAGTCCTTGGCACCCATCAAAGCAACCCTATATATATAGAAACCGTACCTCACTCTATCCAACCAATCTCCTATACACCGAAATCCTCCGAGAAGGATCTGCTCATTAAAAACATGGCTGAAGAACTCAAGAAGTTGACAAGCCGAGTTCAAGGTGTCGAAGGCGGCAAAGGAATAAAGGGGTTAAACTATGAAGACCTATGCATGCAGCCAGATGTAGAACTTCCAAAGGGGTACAAACTCCTTAAGTTCAAGATGTTTGATGGCACAGGTGATCCCAAGTTCATTTGAAGACTTATTGTGACAAGCTTGTTGGAGTCGGGAAAGATGAGAAGATCCGGATGAAACTCTTTAGGAGGAGTCTTACTGGAGATGCTTTGTCTTGGTACATCAGTCAGGATCCCAAGAAATGGTGCAGTTGGGTAAGTATGGCGTCCGATTTCATGGAGCGATTCAGGTTCAACACAAAAAATGCACCAGATGTTTTCTACATCCAGAATCTCAAGAAGAAACCCACCGAGACCTTTCGAAAATGTACTACCCGTTAGAGGTCAGAAGCAGCCAAAGTCAGACCCTCTTTGGATGAGGAACAAATGAACAAGTTCTTCGTTAGAGCACATGATCCGTAGTACTATGAAATATTGATGATTATTGAAAATCATAAGTTCTCCGGTATCATCAAACTCGGGGAAAGAATCGAAGAAGGAATCAAAAGCGGGATGGTAACAAACTTTGAGGCACTACATGCCACAAATAAGGTATTGCAATCAGGTGGCATATCAAAGAAGAAAGATGTTTGGGACAGTAATGGTGGCTCAAGGCCTGAAATCTCCATACACATACCAAGCACCTCCACTTACATATCAAACGCCTCCACCCATATATCAATCACCTCCACCCACGTACCAGTCACCACCACCCACATATCAACTCTCATCTCCCAGATATTCCCAACTATTCACTGTCCATCACACCTATAACTCCCAACCGTCCCATTTCCAATCGCCCCCAACTCGCCAAAATTATCCAAGACCATGACCCAACTTCGACCGCAAGCCACCCAGACAATACACTGCCATTGCTGTGCCCATCAACCAGTTGTATGAAAGGTTAAAAGTCGCGGGCTATGTCACTCATGTTCCCGCTGTGGCATTATAAAATCCATCTCAATAGGTCAATCCAAACAAAACTTGTGTGTATCACTCTAGTATGAAGGGGAACACCACTTATGAGTGCCAAACATTGAAGGATACGATCCAGACACTAATTGACAACAAGGTCATACAAGCAAAGGAAGCCGCACCTAATATCCACAACAACCCCCTCCCTGATCATAGAGGTGGTGGAGTACATATAGAGATGAACCAAGAATGGGACCCTGAGGGGTCGATCAAGCTTATTCGAGAAGGCGATGACTTTAAAGTTGTATCCACACTTACTCCTATTGTGGTACAGACTCAGTCACCAATCGAAGTTGAGGTAGCTGCATCAGTTCCATTTGAGGTAGAGGTGGCCCCGCCTGCGGACACCCCCGCTCCATTTGAAGTAGAAGTGGTCATACCTTTCACAGTGACAGTATCAACCACACCTCCTTTCGCCCCAAAAGCAATTCCCTGGGATTATGCTGCCGAAGATCGGTGAAAAGGGAAGGCAAAAGTAGAGGAATCTGATGCTGCACAAGGAATGACCAGGACTGGAAGAGTCTATACACCTGAACATTTGGGAGGATCAAGTAAGAATGCCACTATCAGGCAGCCTATCATTGAGACAGGGCCAGATAACCTGTGGAGGAAAGTACAAGAAAAGGAGTATTCCGTCATTGACCATTTGAACAAAACCCCTGCTCAGATATCTATCCTGTCACTATTGCAAAATTCAGAGGCTCGTAAGAACGATTTAATGAAAGTGCCGAGTGAGGCTTATATACCCAATAACATCACTGGCGAAGAAATGGCCAATATGGTAGGGCAAGTACTGGAAAGTCATAAGATTATCTTCCACGAAGATGAGCTACCGTCTGATGGGTTGAATCACAATTGAGCATTGCATATCATAGTGCAAATTGAAGACAAATTCATTGCCAGGGTCTTGGTTGACAGAGGTTCAAGCCTCAATATTTGTCCGTTGGACACTCTGAAAAGGTTGGATAAAGGTTTTCATGAAATACAGGTAGGAAGCATGAACGTGAAAGCTTTCGATGGGTCCGAAAGGGCCACGATCGAGGAAATCAACCTTTTCTTTCAAATGGGGCCAACTTGGTTCGATGTCGAGTATCAGGTACTTGACATACCAGCCTCATATAATCTTCTGTTGGGCCAACCAGATCCATGCCACTGGAGCCGTTCCTTCCACACTGCATCAAGCCATGACGTTTGAATGGAATCGTCAAAAGGTGATCATTCACGGAGATGGGAGTAACCCCATTTACGCTAATCAAACCATCTCGGCTATTGGGCATAGAAGAAGGCTAGGAGGGGAAACCTATCATCACATTGAACGGGTCAATGCTGTCGAGAAAGATAAATGGTGGAGCAGTAAAATAGAAAGTATATTGGCATGGTCTGGGTATGAGCCCGACAAAGGGCTGGGAAAGAATCTCTAGGGCATCACTAAACCAATTCGGCTGAAAAGTCATGGTACCACCTTTGGGCTCGGATATCAGTAAATATGGCAAGAATATGATTGGTCGCCTCCATGGAGCGGACCGTATTACCCTCTCAAGCAACCAGTGCCACGCTTAAAATAAGATTTTAACCAAGGTGATACAATATGGGGGACTGCAGAAGAGGAAGCACTCACTGGGTTGAAGAATTTGTTCTTGGAGGATGAAGACATGGACTGCAGTGCTATAATTGAGGAGGAGGAGGAAAAAGGCCTTACTATTCAGACCGTAAAGAATGGAGCCGTTCTCAAAAACTGGGCCACCACACCATCCCGAGCCTACCGAGTCCCTGGGTAGCTTGGCAAATTTTACTTCTATAGCTATTCTAAGAATTTAAGATTTCCAGTATTTTTGTTGTAAGATTTACTTGTTTCAAAATAAATGCTCGATTCATCGAGCCGTGTCTGGATGATTTTTCAATTTTAATCAAATGCATTTGCTCTTTATTATTCATTACTAGTTTTTCCATTTTTTCTTTCTACAACGTTATTATTACTTTTTTCATGATGAACTAGTGACTGTGACATGTAATGAGGCAACGCAACATAAGAATAGTGATTTAGATGAAGAAGATGAGATACCCAAGGAAATTTCCAGGGAGGTTGAAAATTTTGAGAATAATCCTAAGTCCAATCTGGATGAAACCGAAGTAGTAAATTTGGGAGACGCCGAGACCATCAAGGAGACTCGTATCAATATTCATTTTCACCACAGAGAAAGAAGAATACATCTATTTTCTAAAGGAATATGAGGACATTTTTGCATGGTTATATGACGACATGACCAGCTTGAGCACGTCTATAATGGCTCAGAAATTGCCTACTAATCCCATGTGTCCACCAGTCAAGCAGAAACTCTGAAAGTTCAAACCAGATATGAGCCTGAAAATCAAGGAGGAAGTTACCAAGCAGATAGTGCTAGTTTAAAAGAAGGACAGGAAAGTCAGAGTATGTGTTGACTATCGGGATTTAAATAGAGCAAGTCCAACCAACGCCAACATATGTCAAATGGTCAGAAATCGGTTAAGAAACTGTGGTAGAATTTTGAGAAGGATTCTCAAAATTTCAAAGAGGGTTCAGCAAGACCTATTATCCGTAAATGATCAAAAGATCATCTACCAAGCTAGGGCAGAATTTTGAGGAGAACCCTCAAAATTCCAATATAAGAGAGTTGTAATACCTTTGAGATGTGTTACAGTCACTAGTTCATCTAAAAGTACTTGATATATCAATATGTTTCTAAAATGACTCTATTTTTATCAATAATTGCATATCTTCGAAAACTCTATTTCCATAACAGTCAGGTGTTACCCAGGGGAACTCGAAAATGCCTCCAAAACGGAGCAAAACAAGGCTAGCATACGAAGGCACGAACCAACCTCCTCTCAAAAACTTACAATTTTTCTTTGAACGCAGGCACATCTAACCTAGCGATAGAATTTGCAAATATATACACATAACAAATTCACTATCAATCAGGATATTAGACACCAAATATATCTCCAGCTAGGACATATACTACTCTTATTTGCTACTTGCTCTCTGCATGAAGCTAATCCTTGCCTCCACATTTGCATGAGGCTAATCCATGCCTCCATATCTGCATGAGGCTAATACCTACCTCCCTATTTGCATGAGGCTAATCCCTGCCTACATATATGCATGAGGCTTATCCTTGCCTCCATACCTGCATGAGGCTAATCCCTGCCTCCATACTTGCATAGGTCTAATCCTTGCGTCCATATCTGCATGAGGCTAATCCCTGCCTCCCTACTTGCATGAAGCTAATCCATGCCTCCATATCTACATAAGGCTAATCTTTGACTCCATATCTGCATGAGGCTAATCCTTGCCTCCATATCTGCATGAGGCTAATTATTGCCTTCATATTTGCATGAGGCTAAGATAATCCTTGCCTCCCTATTTGCATGAGGCTAATCCTTGCCTCCATATATGCATGAGGCTAATCTTTGCCTCTATATATGCATGAGGCTAATCCTTGCCTCCGTACTTGCATAAGGCTAATCCTTGCCTCCCTATTTGCATGAGGCTAATCCTTACCTCCCTATTAACATGAGGCTAATCCTTGCCTCTGTATTTGCATGAGGCTAATCCCTGTCTCCATATTTGCATGAGCTAATCCTTGCCTCCCTATTTGCATGAGGCTAATCATTGCCTCCCTATTTGCATGATACTAATCCATGCCTCTCTATCTGCATGGGACTAATCATTGTCCCTTTTTGCATAAATATTGCTCTATTTTTAGTACTATCTATTCGCTTTTCAGTCGGGCTAAGCTCTGTCCTTCATTTCACAAGACTAAGCCTTGTCTTGTTAACATCATATTACTGCATATCATGGGCTAAAATATCGCCAATCTATCCAAAGGTGTCATAGTATAAAAGGCATCATCCTCATAGCCGGAAGACACCACGCCATGGCCTGAGGATCCCTCAAATTTGCATATCATTATTCAAAGGCGTCATGGTTTGGAGGCACCATTTTCATGGCTCGATAACATCATTTCATGTCCTGCGAATCCCACACTAAACAATTCATGGCCCAGGACGTCATCTTTAACCGTCCAAAGACAACCTTCATGGTCCAAAAGGGAATCCGCATCATGTTTAAATTTCTGTACAAACACATGTTTAAAGAATCTTTTATCTGTAGGTAACCAGTAAGCAATCGCTATCCCAGCAGGAGAAACCTTGCTCCAGTTCCTTCAACTGTCTCAAACCTTAACCGTTCACCATATCCATTCTTGCATCCCACGCCCGTTCTTGCAATGACTTCATCTGTATATTCCGCTAATGAATCCAGAACTACACATGGCTTGATTCCTAAAAAACCAAGGATATGTAGGCAACTCAAGACCAGAGTCCGGCCTCTGTCATTCGAAACATCCCTTCCGACCAAAATTGACCATCGTTTCTTTACCCGAAAACTCTTTCATCCTTCCCGGGTAAATAGGGGCAGCTGTTGATACCCAATTTTTTCTTATACATTTTTAATACATATATATACTTTCAAAATAACACATATGCAGTTATAAGCATGCATAAGCATTTTTATAATTTTTCTATAAAAGCTCCAAATTGATTTATTTCTTCCCCTTTTACTTATGAAATTTCCAATAATTATTCTTTAAATTACTTTTGTGGTGATTTAGTCATCTAAATTCTTTATTTATGCCATAATATTATTTAAATATTTTTAATGGATTTTTTATAATCGCATTTACATTTTTAGGCTAGATTGCATATCTTTGCAATAATAGCCCTACTAATGCGTAATTACATTATTAATGCACAAAATGATCTTTTATATTTTTAAGATACTAAAAAATATTTTTAAATCATTTTAGTACATGACTATATTTTTTAGAAATAATTTACTATTTTGTATAAATTATATAGTATTAAAAGTGGCTATTTAAATTACAAATTTGTTTCAATTTCAGCCTTAATTCTGACCCAATGCCCAGCCCAACTTTAAACCTAAACCTACCCAAGCCCAAACTCCTACCTAACCTGACCCAATGCTTGCTAAATCCTGGTCATTGATCAATTTTGATCAAAGGCCCGGATTAAACCTTTCCTTAATTAACCTAAATAACCCCTTCCCCAAACCCCTCTAACCTATTTCATTTCACCTTACTCCGCCGCCCTTAGTTCCCTCTCCTCTCACATGCTCTCAACCTAACCCTAATCCAATCTCACTGACCCTTGTCCATGTCCATCTCCGATGACTCCTCACCACCTCCCAGGCCGCCAATGGCCTCCCTCACGTTAGCCTTGCCATCTTCAGGGCCCCCAAGGGACCAAGGCTAGTGACTTACATTTATGTTTCCTCCCTCGCCTGTTTAAAGCCATTCCAGTGTGAGTCTGAGTAAGATCGTCCTATATTGAATACGATCTGTGGGTTTCTCAGTATGTTTCTTCATCTCTGTACCGTTCTCTTCGAAACCCTAATTTTTTTCTAAACCTCTTAGATCTGTAGAGATCTGAGGTGATTTGGGTTTGTTTTATGTGAGTTTTACAACAACCCTAAGATTCTTTACAAGAATCGTTTGATTTTCAAAGGATTTTCACTTTTTTTCCTAAACTAGGGTTTCCGGAATTTCTTTTTACAAATTGTTTGATGAGTTTATGTGTTTAATCTTCTTTTTCTCATATATTTTAACTGATTTCGTAAGTCTGCGACAACCTTAACTCACTTGTTCCAAAATCCCTTATTTTTGGGGTTCTTCATTTGGTTTCTGAGTATTAGTACATTTGACTAGTTCTTTCTTTGAGTTCTTGTGATTTCTCGTGAATTTCTTACCCTAATATGCTTCTACTGATTTTCTTGGTTTGACCTTTCGCTGATTCAATGTGCTTGTGTTCGTCTTGACTAATCATATTGAGACCTGTAACATTCACCTTGAATCAGTGTTGTTCTAACTATTTGTTTTGTTAAAGTTATGTGGAATCCTTCCTATTCATGTTCTACCTTATTTTATATGCTAACTCTTTCGTGACTTTCTCTTTGATTATTCTGAATTTCTTATTTCTTGGTTTGATTTGAACGCTCTTTCTTAAACTTTCGATTCTTACCTTTCTACTCGATTTGATTGAATTGCTTGCCTTAATAAATTTTCCCTTGCCTTGTCTGCATTATTGCTTGATTCTTACTGTTATTTCCTTAATTAGAACTCTATGTATCTACCCCTAATTGCTTATTCTGTACCTAGGTCTTTTGAACACTTTCCTTATTTGATACTTATGCTTTACCATTTGAAATGACTCCCTTAATTAAGGGAAGACTTGGACTGATTTTACTTTAATTGATTCCGAGATTCTCCAATTACTAAACAAATTGATTCTTACATTATTTACCTAGCTTTCAAACTACTATATATATGCTTTCTTCTACTCTCATTAGACAGAACATTAGTTCACAAAAAAAAAAGCATACTTACACTTTAAAAGTTCTCTTTCGCTTCTGCTATTTGTAATACTTGTTGATCTAGCCGGCTGAAAGCCAAGGCTAGATATTGGAACTTCATTAGCTTTATACTCTGCACCCTTTTTCTTCAGCTGGTATGTCTCTAGTTAAGTTTTAGAATTCATACCTTATATGTTTCATTCCTGCACTAGTTCATCAGTCATGAGTCCAACTTGTATTCCTACCTACTTCTTTGCTCAGCATGCCTAAAATCTGTTTGTTCAATGTGTTCTTTATATTATGCACTCTTTCTTGCTTACTTTATTGCCTAGCTTGTCTAAAATTCTGTCTTGTTCAATGTATGCACTCTTTCCTACTTATTTCTTTGCTAGCATGACCAACCTGTTAATGTCCCTAAGATCCTAAGTGTTGATACAGTCTGGTTGACTGTATGTTTTCCCTATACCCTATCCATGTACCCAATGTGACTCTTTTGTGCCCCAATCCTTTTATCTCGATGTAAGGTCTGTTTGTTAGTTGTTTTCTAAATCTGGATGTCTCTTATGACCAATTGATTGTTTCCTACTTGGTACTCTTCTCAAACTGTCTTTTCCCACTAAGTTATTTCCTATTTTCTAAAAAACTTTTCTACTTCTGAATTCATCTCCGTACTATTTTCAAAACAAAACTGTTATGCACTCTCACTTTACTCTTAGAATACTAGGTTCTGCCCCTCTAACATGTGTACTGCCTTGAGATCCTTGAGATTTCTCTGAACTTTGGCATTTCAAAGCTAGCCTTTCCACACTGCACCTAAGTTAATTATTATTTGAGAAGGTCTAGGTGTGAGCACTGCCCAGGATCCTTGAGATTCTTAGGGAACTCTAACACACCTAGACACGAAATTATCTATGGCTATGGCATTTGAGGCTATTGGGGGCTTGGGAAGTCATTCGGGCCTGCTTCAGGCTCCCTATAGACTTTTTTTTTTCTTTATTTGTTTATGTAATTTATTCAGCTGGTCTGTAATAATTATTTGTAACAACATTGGGCTGATTACCGAAAAAGGGTGTGTAGTCATATATATGTTGGGTAGCTTGGGTAGATACCATGCATATAGGGTTGTGTTACTTCAAATGTGTTTACTACGTTTGCTTCACTTCTACAATATTAGAAATCATACCTATAGGATCTAAATGATTTTATATTTAGCTATCATGACTATAGGAATTGAAATTAGCTTTATAATTAGATATCATGCATATAAGTTCAAAAATCAACTTTAATAACTAGATACCATGTCTATAGGGATTAAAATCAGTTCTAATAGAAATCGTGCCTACAGAACTTAAAATCAGTTTAGTTAAATAAATCAGTTTAATTCACTGTTTGTTCATTCTGAATTGGTTAATTAATCTGACCGTTTCTTAATAAGTTTTCAAATACTACCTTAAGTTAATACCGTTAGAAAGCATATCTATAGGAACTCAAGTTGTCCGTTTTAAAAAATGTTCACTGTTTTACTGCACTTCTAATCAATGTAGATATCATGCTCTTTGGACACCACTATTATGCGTTTAGGCAAGCCTCTAAGGCGATTTAAATTCTGCAACTATAAAACTGCATTTTGTTATTTAAAACTATTTAGATTTAATAGGTCTAAGTCAGTAGGCAAGCTAAATAGGACTTTGACACTTTGTCCTAATTCAATACTGTATAATCCCTTTTCACTTAGATATCATGTTCTAGGATATTTCCTTAAATACCTGACTGTTGTTTGAAGATGTGCATTTACTTGTTATATTTGTGGAGGTGACTGAGAGCCTGTAATTTGTTCTCTTTAAATATAGTCCTAATTGTTCTTGATTACTCCCATGAATGTGGGAACTCTGACTTCTCTCTCCGTGGATGGAGAAAAGAGGGCGCGACAAGACACTGCCATTTTCACCCAAATGATGGGGGTTCAGATCTAGCCCAACTCAACTTTTTAAAAGCTTTTGTTTGGTGCATTTAAGACAATTACAAGAGGATTCTTTGTTTCTTCTTTCTCTTTACTTAATTGCTCTTTTTTGTTTATTAATAGGTCTTATTGACTTTTTCTTTGATCTTATTACTTAATTTTGAAATTTCTTTTCTTCTTTTTTTCTTTAAACATTTAAGATAAAATATTTAAAAAGCTCTTTCACAAATCTCTTCAAAGAAATTCTCATTGTTGCACTTTCCTAACTCCTCCGTGATTTATAAATAGATAAAGAAAAATTAATTGTTTTCTCCAAGACCACAACTTTGGAAATCTATTTGCAGAAACAAAAACAAAAAAAATCCTTGAATAAGTTATTGTTTTAATAAATGATGAAAGTTTATTTTGTTGTCTGCTCTAAAGTAGGACAACTAAATATATATATATAGTGAGTTAATTTTCATAAAAATATTGTAATGACCCAAAAGGTCATCACTTTTTTTAGAAATAAATTCTGTGTTCCGAGGCCTTAAAACCTCCTTTTTTGTCTTACCTTGATTTGCGTGTGCAGTCTGGGCGTGTATCCGGAAAGCCATTATGTGAAAAATCTATGAAAAATGGTGAATTTTGCTTTTTAAATGAATTTAGGTTGACTTCGGTCAATATTTTGGGTAATCGGACCCGGACCCTTGATTTGACTGTTCCGGAGGGTCCGTAGGAAAATATGGGACTGGGGCGTATGCTCGGAATCGAATTTCAAAGTCCCAAGTCCGAGAAATGAATTTTTGAAGAAAATTATATAACTGAAAATTTTAGAGTTTTTGAAAATTTGAATGTAATTGAATTTGATGGTATCAGGCCCGTATTTTTGTTCCAAAGCCCGGTACAGGTCTTATATATGATTTAAGTTGAGCATGTAAAATTTGGTAAGAAACAGACTTGAAATGACGTGATTCAGAACCTTAGTTGTAAAATTTAAAACTTTGAAAGTTCATGAGATTTTTTTGGATTTTGATGCTTAATTTATAGTTATTGATGTTATTTGATGATTTGATCACGCGAGCAAGTCCGCATAATGTTTTTGGACTTGCGTGCATGTTTGGTGTGGAGCCCCGAGGGCTCGGGTGAGTTTTAGATAGCCCACGGAGTGTTTTGAACTTAGGTAAAATTGATGTTGTGTTGCAGGTCTGCAGGCTTCGCAATTGCGAAGCCTGGCTCGCAAATGCGAAGATGGTCTGGGCTGCCTTGGTCGCAAATGCGATGTATTTACCGCAATTGCGATATCACAAATGCGAAGAGAACAGGAATCCTCAGGGTTCGCAAATGCGAACCCCTAAACGCAAATGCGAAGAAAGCAGGTTTCTTGAGGGTTCGCAATTCGCAATTGCGACATCAGAGACCTGCTAAAATGAATTTCAGACGGGATTTCAACCATTTTTACAACCTTTTCAAAACCTAAACACCTTTGGGCGATTTTTCAAAGTCAAGTACTCTTCCAAATCGATTGTAAGTCATTTCTAACTCGTTTTCATTAATCTTTAACATCTTTTCACATGATTTCAACTCAAAATCAAGGGTTTTCATGCGTAAAATTGGGTATTTTGGGTAGAACTTAGGTTTTTCAAATTTTTGGAATTTGGACCTCGATTTGAGGTCCGATCTTAAAACAAATTATATATTTGGGTTCGTGGGTGAATGGGTAATCGGGTTTTTGTTCGAACCTCGGATTTTGACCATGTGGGCCCGGGGTCAATTTTTGACTTTTTTGGGAAAAACTTTAGAAAGCCTATTTTTATGCATTAGAATTGATTCATTTAGCATTTATTGATATAGTTAAGTAACTTGTGGGTAGATACGAGCGAATTGGTGTTAGAATCAAAAGGTAAAGCGGTAGTTGAGGCTTGAATTGTGTTCGTGGAATCGAGGTAAGTGTTTGGTCTAACCTTATCTTGAGGTATTAGGAGTTGTGTCCTATTTGCTATGTGTTAGTTGTTAAGTACGACATCTAAGTATGGTGACGAATATCTATACGTTGGTGTCAAACATGCCCGTGAGTCTTATACTATGATTAATGTGACTCCGTTTTGTATTTTTCATGCCATATGTGATGATATCTATTGTTGAAAAAGTCTTGTAGAACCAATATCGGTATTTGAACATTGAAAAGCGTTGGCTCAAGTTGTAAAATGATTCGTGGAAGTATTATTGGAAATTGAACATTTTAGAGCACTGGTTCAAGTTGTGAATTGAGTTGTGAGGTAAATGTGAAAAGAGAAGAGGATTATGTTATTGTCTCCCTTGTCGGGATATTATTGTTTCTAATGTTATCTCCAATGCCGGGATGTTATTACTTTTGATATTGTTTCCCTTGCTGTGATATTATTGTTGTACTATTGTTTCCTTGCCAGGATTTTATTGTGATTTTATTGATTCCCTTGCCCCTATTGCTTTGTGATTGTTGTTTGGGTAAGGAAGAGTGTTAAAGCACGAAGGATGATGCCGTGCACGATATTTGTGAGAGAGTGTTAATGCACGAACGGTGATGTCGTGCCGCACGATATACCATTTTGTGCCTTTATATGAGTGATAATGCACGAAAGATCATTTCGTGCCATGATTATGTGAGGTAAAATCACGAAGGGTGATGTCGTGCCGAATATATTGATTCTTATAGTGATGACGAGAGTAAAAGCACGAAGGGTGATGCCGTGCACTTGTCTTTGATTTTCCTGATTCTTGCTGATAATTGAGTTATGGTGTTCTTTACGTTTATTTACTGATTTTCTGTAGTTACTTGATTTTATTATGATGTTATTGATTCCATTCCCCAAATTTCTTTGTGATTGTTGTTTGGGTGAGGAAGAGTGTAAAGCACGAAGGGTGATGTCGTGCATGATATTTGTGAGAGAGTGTTAAAGCACGAAGGGTGATACCGTGCATGTTATTTGTGAGAGAGTGTTAAAGCACGAAGGGTGATGCCGTCCACTTGTCTTTGATTCCCTAATTTTTATTGATAACTGAGTTATTGTTTCTCTACATTTAACTGTTGGTTTTATGTTGATACTTGTTGTACCCCACAACATGATTCCCCCTTCTTATCTTTAATTTGAAGTTCTTACTTTATTTCCGTTGTATATGATTTAACTGCACATATTTATTTGGTAGTCTGGTCCTAGCATCATCACTACTTTGCCGAAGTTAGTCTAGGCACTTACCAACACATGGGGTTGGTTGTGCTGATACTACACTCTGCACTATGTGCAGATCCAAGTGTTGCAGCTTTTGGACCACTGTGAGGTTGTTGCCTTCAGTTTAACATGCGACCCAAGGTAGTCCTGTCGGCGTCCTCGGGCCTTGGCGTCTCCTTCTATCCTTTGCTTTCTGTTTCTTTTTTGTACTTCAGAGATAGCGTTGTATTTATCTTTCAGACCCTTATTTGTAGTATTCCTAGATAGTCTGTGAAATTGTGATGCCAATTCTGGGTAGTTTATGCTTAAGGATTTGTATTAGTAATATTTAAATGGTTATATTTTGTTCTTCTGCATATTAAATTCCGTTGTTTATATGATGTTGGTTCAAAATTGTTAAAGGATTAAAATGGGAAAAAGGTAAATAATTCAAATGGCCGGCTTACCTAGCTTTCACTAGTAGGTGCCATCATGACTCCCGCGGGTGGAAAATCCGGGTCGTGACAAGTTGGTATCAGAGCTCTAGGTTACTTAGGTCTCACAATTCACAGACAAGCTTGGTAGAGTTTTAGGGATCGGTACAGAGACGTCTGTATTTATCCCCTAGAGGATACAGAGTTAGGAAAAATTTCACTTCTATTCTTCTCTGTCGTGCGATTTTGTTCTCGCAATGCTAAATTGAAACCTCTACTATTGTCCTTTCGTGAATGGCGATGTCACGTACTGCTTCTTCAGCTGAGCAGCAACACAGACCGGTGATAGATCAACTACGTTTTTGGAGGCTTTGTGGAGGTTGGATAGGTTTCACCAAGCTCTTCAATACCACTTACAGCGGTGCATCTTCTGAGATCCCCAGGATTATTTAGACAGTTGTTATAAGGTTCTCAGGAACATGGGGATAGTGGAGACCAATGGGGTTGACTTTGCTACTTTTCGCTTGTTTAGATCAGCCAAGACTTGGTGGAGAGATTATTGTTTGGCTAGACCAGTTGGGTCACCAGCTTTAACTTGGGATAAGCTTTCTCAGATATTTCTGGAGAAGTTTCTTCCTGTTACTAATAGGGAGAGCTATCGGAGGCAGTTTGAGCGTATCCAGTAGGATTCTATGACTTTTATTCAGTACGAGACCAGGTTTATTGATTTGGCCTATCATGCTCTTCTTATACTTCCTACTAAGAGAGAGAGAGAGAGAGTGAGGAGGTTCATTGAGGGACTCGTTCCGCCACTCCGCCAGCTAGAAGTGGAGGTAGAGGTATTAGAGGTGGAGGTCAGGCTACTAGAAGTGGAGGCCAGCCAGCAGCAGGCCGTCCCAGATATGTAGTTCAGGGTGGTGGGGCCCAGCCCCAATGTTATGCTCTTCTAGCCAGGCTTGAGGCTGAGGCTTCCGATATAGTTATCACAGGTACTGTTCTGGTTTGTAGTAGAAATGTTTCAGTTCTATTTGATCCAGGATCTACGTACTCCTATGTGTCATCTTATTTTTCACTGTATCTGGTCATGCCTAGTGATTCCTTGAGTGCTCGTGTGTATGTGTCTATACCGATAGGTGATTCTATTGTGGTAGATTGTGTCCATCATTCTTGTATAGTTGTGATTGGGGGTCTTGAGACTCGTATAGATTTGTTACTTTTGGATATGGTTGATTATGATGTCATATTGGGGATGGACTGGTTATCACCTTACCATGCTATCTTGGACTGTCATGCCAAGATTGTGACCTTATCCTTGCCGGGGTTGCCCCGTTTAGAGTGGAGAGGGACTCCTGGTCATTCTACCCGTAGTGTTATCTCATATGTGAAGGCTCGGTGTATGGTCGAGAAGGGGTGTTTGGCCTATTTGGCATATGTTCGTGATTCTAGTGCTGAGGTTCCTTCTATAGATTCTGTGCCTGTTGTTCGTGAGTTTCCTAAGGTGTTTTCCTCATACCTGCCGGGTATGCCACCCGATAGGGATATTGACTTCTGCATTGATTTGGCTTCGGGCACTCAACCCATTTCTATTCTGCCGTATTATATGGTCCCCCATGAGTTAAAAGAGTTGAAGGAACAGTTGCAAGACTTGCTTGATAAGGGCTTGATTAGACCTAGTGTCTCGCCTTGGGGTGCACCAGTGTTGCTTGTCAAGAAGAAGGACAAATCGATGAGAATGTGCCTAGATTACCGATAGTTGAACAAGGTTACAATCAAGAATAAGTATTTATTATTGAGGATCGATGACTTGTTTGATCAGCTTTAGGGTGCCAAGGCATTTTCAAATATTGACATGAGATCTAGCTACCATTAGTTAAGTATTAGGGCATCCAATGTCCCTAAGACAGCTTTCCGCACTCGGTACGGGCATTATGAGTTCTTGGTAATGTCATTTGGATTGACAAATGCCCCAGTAGCTTTTATGGATTTGATGAACCGAGTGTTCAAGCCTTACTTGGATTCGTTCGTGATAGTCTTCCTTGATGATATTTTGATCTATTCCCGCAGCCGGGGGGAGCATGAGCAGCATCTGAGAGTGGTTCTTCAGACTTTGAGAGATAGTCAGTTGTATGCTAAGTTTTCGAAGTGTGAGTTCTGGTTGATTTCAGTTGCATTCTTGGGTCATGTTGTTTCAACAGAGGGTATTCAGGTAGATCTAAAGAAGATAGAGGTAGTCAAGGACTGGCCTAGACCTGCATTAGCTACAGAGATCCGAAGTTTCTTGGGCAGGCTATTATCGTCGGTTTGTAGAGGGGTTTTCATCTATTGCAACCCCGATAACCAGGTTGACCCAGAAGGGTGCCCAGTTCAGGTGGTCGGACGAGTGTGAGGCGAGCTTTTTGAAGCTTAAGACAGCTTTGACTACGGTGCCAGTGTTGGTTTTTTGCCTACAAGTTCAGGGCCATATACAATTTATTGAGATGCATCTCGTATTGGATTTGGTGTGGTGTTAATGCAGGATAGTAAGGTCATTGCTTATGCTTCGCGACAATTGAAGATTCATGAGAAGAATTATCCAGTTTATGATTTGGAGTTAGCAGCCATTGTTCACGCACTGAAGATTTGGAGGCACTATTTATATGGCGTATCATGTGAGGTGTTCACGGATCACAAGAGTTTGCAATACTTGTTCAAGCAGAAGGAGCTAAATTTGAGGCAGAGAAGGTGGTTGAAGCTATTGAAGGACTATGATATCACTATCTTATATCATCCGGAAAAGGCTAATGTGGTGGTCGATGCTTTGAGTAAGAAGTCAGCCAGTATGGGCAGTCTTGCGTATATTCCGGTCGGTGAGAGGCCGCTTGCTCTAGATGTTCAGGCTTTGGCCAATCAGTTCGTGAGGTTGGATATTTTTGAGCCCAGCCATGTGTTAGCTTGCACAGTCACTCGTTCTTCATTATTTGAGCGTATTCGAGATCGGCAGTATGATGACCCTCATTTGTGTGTCCTGAGGGACACGGTTCAGCACAGAGGTGCCAAACAGGTTACATTAGAAGATGATGGAGTTTTGAGGCTGTGGGGTCGCGTTTGTGTGCCTAATGTGGATGGGCTTTGAGAGTTGATTCTATAGGAGGCCCACACCTTCCCGGTACTCTATTCATCCGGACGTCGCTAAGATATCTCAGGATTTGCGGCAGCATTATTTGTGGAGGAGGATGAAGAAGGATATTGTTGCGTGTGTGGTTCGGTGTTTGAATTGTCAACAGTTAAAGTACGAGCATCAGAGACCTGGTGGTTTGTTTCAAGGATTGAGCTTCCCGAATGAAAGTGGAAGTGTATCACTATGGACTTTGTTGTTGGACTTCTATGGGCTCAGAGGAAGTTCGATGCAGTGTGGGTTAATGTTGATAGGCTGACCATGTCAGCACTTTTCATTCCTATGACAATCTCCTATTCTTTCGAGAGATTAGCTGAGATCTATGTCCGGGAGTTTGTTCGTCTTCATAGTGTGCCCATGTCTATCATTTCAGACCGAGGTACGCATTTTATCTCACATTTCTGGAGAGCAGTTCAGCGTGAATTGGGCACACGGGTTGTTGAGCATAACATTTCATCCTCAGACGGACGGGCAGTCCGAGCGTACTATTCAGATTTTGGAGGTTATGCTCCGATCTTGTGTTATTGAGTTTGGAGGCTCGTGGAATTAGTTCTTTCCTTTAGCGGAGTTTGCCTACAACAACAGCTACCGGTCGAGTATACAGATGGCTCCTAATGAGGCTTTATATAGTAGGCATTGTCGGTCGCTGGTTGGATTGTTTGAGCCGGGAGAGGCGCGGTTGACGGGTACGGATCTAGTACAGGATGCCTTGGACAAGGTCAGGATCATTCAGGAGAGGCTTTGTACAGCTCAGTCCAGGCAAAAGAGTTATGACGACCGTAAGGTTCGTGAAGTGGCATTCATGGTCGGCGAGCAGGTATTACTTCGGGTGTCGCCCATGAAGGGCGTGATGAGATTTGGGAAGAAGGGAAAGCTTAGCCCTAAGTTCATTGGCCCGTTTGAGATTCTTGATCGAGTTGGAGAGGTGGATTACAAACTTGCTTGCCGTCGAGCTTATCACCCGTGCATCCAGTGTTTCATGTGTTCATGCTTTGGAATTATCACGGTGATCCATCCCACATGTTGGACTTCAGCACTGTCCAGTTGGACAAGGACTTGTCCTATGAGGAGGAGCCGGTAGCTATTCTAGAGCGGCAGGTTCGTCAGTTGAGATCGAAGAGTTTCCCTTCTGTTCGTGTTCAGTGGAGAAGTCAGCCTGTTGAGGCATCGACCTGGCGATCCGAGTCCGATATGTGGAGCCATTATCCCCATCTTTTCTCTGACTCAGGTACTTCCTTCTTATGTCTGTTCGAGGACGAACGATTGTTTTAGAGGTGGAGAATGTGATGACCCAAAAGGTCATCACTTATTTTAGAAATAAATTCTATGTTCCAAGGCCTTAAAACCTCATTTTGGTCTAACCTCGATTTGTGTGCACAGTCCGAGCATGTATTCGAAAAGCCATTATGTGAATATATTTGAAAAATGGTGAATTTTTCTTTTAAAATGAGTTTAGGTTGACTTCGGTCAACATTTTGGGTAATTAGACCCAGACCCGTGATTTGACAGTCCCGGAGGATCCATAGGAAAGTATGGGACTTTGGCGTATGCCCAGAATCAAATTCTGAGGTCCCAAGCCCGAGAAATGAATTTTTGAAGAAAATTGTTTAACTGAAAATTTTAGAGTTTTTGAAAATTTGAATGTAATTGAATTTGATGGTATCGGGCCCGTATTTTGAATTCAGAGCCCGGTATAGGACTTATATATGATTTATGTTGAGCCTGTAAAATTTGGTAAGAAACGGACTTGAAATGACGTGATTCGGAACCTTAGTTGTAAAATTTAAAACTTTGAAAGTTTATGAGATTTTCTTTGATTTTGATGCTTAATTTATAGTTATTGATGTTATTTTGATGATTTGATCGCGCGAGCAAGTCCGCATAATGTTTTTGGACTTGGGTGCATGTTTGGTTTGGAGCCCCGAGGGCTCGGGTGAGTTTTAGATAGGCCACAGAGTGTTTTGAACTTAGGTAAAATTGTTGTTGTATTGCAGGTCTGCAGGCTTCGCACGCAAATGCGAAATTTGTATCGCAAATGCGATGATGGCCTGGGCAGCCTTGGTCAAAAATGCAGAGTATTTACCGCAATTGCGATGTCACAAATGCGACAACAGTATCGCGAATGTGGAGAGAACAAGAATCCTCAGGGTTCGCAAATGCGAACCCCTGATCGCAAATGCGAAGAAAGTATGTTTCTTGAGGGTTCACAATTCGCAATTGCGATATCAGAGACCTGCTAAAATGAATTTCAGACGAGATTTCAACCATTTTTACAACCTTTTCAAAATCTAAAGACATTTGGGCGATTTTTCAAAGACAAGTACTCGTCCAAATCGATTGTAAGTCATTTCTAACTCGTTTTCATTAATCTTTAACACATTTTCACATGATTTCAACTCAAAATCAAGGGTTTTCATGGGGGGAAATTGGGTGCTTTGGGTAGAACTTAGGTTTTCAAATTTTGGGGATTCGGACCTCGATTTGAAGTCCGATTTCAAAACAAATTATATATTTGGGTTCGTGGGTGAATGAGTAATCGGGTTTTGGTTTGAACCTTGCGTTTTGACCATGTGGGCCTGGGGTCGATTTTGACTTTTTGGGAAAAACTTTAGAAAACCTATTTTCATGCATTAGAATTGATTCATTTAGCATTTATTGATATAGTTAAGTAACTTGTGGGTAGATATGAGTGAATTGGTGGTAGAATCAAGAGGTATAGCGGTAGTTGAGGCTTCAATTGTGTTCGTGGCATCGAGGTAAGTGTTTGGTCTAACCTTAGCTTGAGGTTAAGTACGATGTATAAGCATGGTGACGAGTATCTATACGTTGGTGTCAAGTATGCCCGTGAGTCTTATACTATGATTAATATGACTTCATTTTGTATTGTTCATGCCTTGTGTGATGATTTCTATTTTTGAACAAGACTTGTGGAAGCAATATTGGTATTTGAACATTGAAGAGCGGTGGCTCAAGTTGTAAACTGATTCGTGGAAGTATTATTGGTAATTGAACATTTTAGAGCATTGACTCAAGTTTTGAATTGAGTTGTGAGGTAAATGTGAAAAGAGAAGAGGATTGTGATATTGTCTCCCTTGCCGGGATGTTGTTGATTCTAATGTTATCTCCCTTGCCTGTATGTTATTGGTTTTGATATTGTTTTCCTTGTCGGTATATTATTGTTGTACTATTGTTCCCTTGCCGCGATTTTATTGATTCCCTTGCCTTTATTGCTTTGTGATTGTTGTTTGGGTAATAAAGAGTGTTAAAGCATGAAGGGTGATGTCGTGCACGATATTTGTGACAGAGTATTAATGCACGAAGGGTGATGCCGTACCGTACGATGTACCATTTTGTGCCTTTATATGTGTGATAATGCACGAAGGATCATTCCATGCCATGATTATGTGAGGTAAAAGCACGAAGGGTGATGCTGTGCCGATTATATTGATTCTTATGGTGAGGACGATAGTAAAAGCACGAAGGGTGATGTCGTGCACTTGTCCTTGATTTTCCCGATTCTTGCTGATAATTGAGTTATGGTGTTCTTTACATTTATTTACTGATTTTCTATTGTTACTTAATTTTATTATGATGTTATTGATTCCCTTGCCCAAATTGCTTTGTAATTGTTGCTTGGGTGAGGAAGAGTGTAAAGCACGAAGGGTGATGTCGTGCATGATATTTGTGAGAGAGTGTTAAAGCACGAAGGGTGATGCCGTGCATGTTATTTGTGAGAGAGTGTTAAAGCACGAAGGGTGATGCCGTGCACTTGTCTTTGATTTCCTGATTTTTATTGATAATTGAGTTATGGTTTCTCTACATTTAACTGTTGGTTTTATGTTGATACTTGTTGTACCCCGCAGCATGATTCCCCCTTCCTATCTTTAATTGTGAAGTTCTGACTTTATTTTCCGTTGTATATGATTTAACTGCACAGGTATATTTGGTAGTCTGGTCCTAGCCTCGTCACTACTTCGCCGAGGTTAGGCTAGGCACTTACCAGCACATGAGGTCTGTTGTGCTGATACTACACTCTGCATTATGTGCAGATCCCAGTGCTACAGCTTTTGGACCACTGTGAGGTTGCTTCCTTCAGTCCAACAGGCGACCCGAGGTAGTCCTGCCGGCGTCTGCAGGCCTTGGCGTCTCTTTCTATCCTTTGCTTTCTGTTTCTTTTATGTACTTCAGAGACAAAGTTGTATTAATCTTTCAGACCCTTATTTGTGGTATTTCTAGACAGTCTGTGAAATTGTGACACCAATTCTGGGTAGTTTATGCTTAAGGATTTGTATAAGTAATATTTAAATGGTTATATTTTGTTCTTCCGCTTATTGAATTCCGCTGTTTATATGATGTTGGTTCAAAATTGTTAAAGGATTAAAATGGGAAAAATGTAAATAATTCAAATGGTTGGCTTGCCTAACTTTCACTAGTAGGCGCCATCACGACTCTCTAGGGTGAAAAATTCGGGTCGTGACAAATATAAATTGAAAAATATCCGTAAACTTACTTAATTTTAGAGTACTTATTAATATAAGTTTTTGCCTTAAGTATCTAAATATAAAGTGATAACGATTTCTTTTCTTGCACAAAATGCATAGTCCAGTTAAATTTTATGCTTTTTTTTCCAAGTAATTATAATTATTACGTAATCTTTTTGCTCGATCGATTTGTTTATATTAACTCCAAAGATGAATAATCCGATTCGAAATCCAAATAGACCAAACCGATTAAATTTATATCCTATTTAGACAATGTAAATTGTAATATAATTATATTTAAAAATTTTAACACCCGAAACTTCTAAATCTTCGATCCGCCTACGGAAAAAACATTTATTAAACAGTTGATATAAGAAGGGACAACTGACAAAAAAAACGAGGGGCAACCGGTGATAAAAAGGGGATCTGCAGCATCCACCTTCTAGCGCATAATAAACTACAGAAACTTATTCCATCCCACTATATATGACACTCTTTTTTCGTATGTAACATCCCAAGATATTTGATGCCATTCAAGTTTTATGAACTTTATAAATTTGAAGAGTAATTAAAATTCATTGAACTATACAAATTTAAAATTCTATTATTGGTTGGTTTACTTATTACTTTCTAAACCATTAAAGAGTTAACAGTTTAACGAAAAAGAATATATTCCGTTAGCTTTAGGCTTTACCGATACAAAATTATAGCAATTTTAGCAATGTTTGATACTCCTATTTACAGGATTTATACTCTAAATATATCTGTTTGCACAGATTGATAAAAATACACTAAATTACTAAGAAAGTTACAACATTACCATTTATGAATGCTCGTATTGCCAAAGAGTGATGTTTCTTCAGAATAAGAGCTCGTTTGGATTACCCGACGGTAAATAGCCGATAAGCTCGAAGTGCTGAAAAATAATTTTAAGTGCTGAAATTGATTTTTTAAATAAGCATTTACGTGTTTGGATAAATATGCTAAAACTGATAATAAGCAGTTGATGTGTTTAGTAGAAAAGTGCTAATAAATTATTTTTTTGTGAAAATATCTAAAATATCCTTAAAGCTTTAAAAAAATTTATCAATTTAAAAGTTTCTTTGTAAAGAAAATGATGAACACCGAATATGGAATGAAAAGAAAGTTAGAAAATTTATTTTAGGAAAAATATTTTGTGAATTAAAAATTATTATTAAAGATAAACTAGTAAAAGCCTTGGTCAAACTAAAAGTGCTTATAAGATGAAAAGTAATAAGTTGGGGGTGACCAACTTATGAGTTATGACTTATGGCTGATTTTAGCTTATAAGCACTTGACTTATAAGCACTTTGAGTATTTACCAAACACGTACGTAAATAAGACAAAAGGTGCCTATAAGCCAATTTAACCAGCTTATAAGCTTAGCCGAACACCCTCTAATAAAGAATCCTTATGGAAGGGAGTAGGGACTTTAAAATTCGACCTTAACAGTATCAAGGGGCTCAGCTCATCCTATGGTAAAACAGAGGAATTACAATCAGAAATGGCTCCACTTGCTCATCTTTTACCTTAAGCTTATTCAATCAGAAAATTGAATGGAGTTTTAAGTTCTATGTGATGCACTCAGATTAAAAATATTTACACAATTAGGCCATAATAAATATTAATAAGTAAGATAATAAAAATGGTAATTAGCTAACTTGCTTTTCGACTATATTGATAGTCTAAAATCATAAATTTGTAATATTTGTGGTGTTTAAAATTTGGTTTGATTTGATTTGATTTGTTATGCTTAGTAGAAATGAAAACGATTGGTTCAAGAATTAATTTTCTTTTTTGTACATAAATTTTACAGCTGGCTGCGCATATAAGGTTATACACAAGAGATAGACTTGCTCAATGTGGAGTGATTACAAACTTGTCATGTCCATTATGTAATGCAGAAAGTGAAAGCAACAATCAACTATTCTTCAAGTGTGATTCTTTTTTGAGCATATGGGGTATTTTGCCTTCATGATTTTTTACAAAGTTGAAATTAAAAAATTATTTTTTTATGATCTTTTATGTGTAAAAGATAAAAAAATTTTTATGTACGTACAGAATGACCTTAGTAGTTATTGTGAATTGGCTATGGCAAAAAAGGAATTTACAGCAACTGTCACGGGCCGACTCCTCCTTAGTGTCAGTGGCACACAAATAACCAGCCTTCCTCTTATCGAGGTTTGTTGACACAACCTTGTGCCTATGGTGAAGCTTGCCTCGGAGGCTTAGCTTCTACTATGCTGCCTGTTTAAGGCCAAAGCTTTTAGCATTGGCTTGCTCACAAATTTCTGTGGTGCATTTCATATGCTGGGTCTTTCCAGAAAAAGGAGAGGACAGTTGAATATATTGTTAAAATGATAATCCAGGAGGTGGTCTATAGAGGATATGAGGTTTCATGTCCAACTTTGTGTAGTTTTGTTTTGTCTCATAATGTGAATACTTCTATTTTGGTAATAAAATTCTTTTAATTTTATTTAAAAAAATCTTGAAACACATGATTGTAGCAATTATTGCTGTTCCTCATTCAATCATCTCTCATGAGTTGCAAAAACTACATACAAATAAAAATGACACATAACGAACTAGGTTTTATTGGTGAGACGACAGCCATGTGCGGCAGTTCCACGTTCAATATTCAGCTATGACGACTAGACAGATTGCATACATATCCTGGTCCTGTTCACAAGGTTGAAAGTTGTGGCTTGGGGTGGATCAATAGCCAAAGGCCCGCCATCGCCTCACACTCAATGTTTACAGCAAGTAAATTAATGTGAGACATGTGCCTCTATAGTTAAGTTATTTATATTGGTCTAAACGCCGGGTCTGAATAAATATTTTCCTCATTAACCCAACCCCGGAGCACACTTCGGACCCTTTGCTCTTTTACTAATCAAATACTTTGAAACGAATTTTTGTTGGCATTAGAGCTCAAGTTAAAGTAGGGTTATGAAGGAATGATCTTGAAGATGGTCTAACAAAATAATTTAGGACATGTTATGCAAGTTAAAGACAGGAAGTGCTGAGAGTAATCAAGGGATCTCGAATTCAATTCCCATCAAAATCTATTTTTGTGTCAAACACAATATTTAGAGGGTATCCGTTGCAAGTGATTGGTGCTATTTAAACATTGTAAAAACTATTTTTCTACTACGCACTTGACAAAAAAATTAATTGATGAATACGTAAATACCAAATCCTAGGTAAAACTTTCATCTCACTACAATTATTCTATATATGTTTGTGTTTACCCGTAAAACGGTACAGTTGAATTTATAAATAAGCGAATTGATTTGATCCAAAATGATAAATAAATTAAATAAAATGCAAGACTTAGCGTAGAAATTGAGATAAAATAGCAGACAACTTGGTTCCGGGAGCAAGGCTTCCGAAGACAGCAATAAGAATAACGTTAAACAGGAAATAAAGTATTATTCAGCTTGGAATAATGTATAGCATAAGTTTGTCGGGTTTTTTCATGTCTTCCAATGGTTGTTGAAGTCACTATTAATAGTTATACATAGGGAATAAGGTCCAAGGATCAAACTCCTTTTTAATGACAATAATGGGGGCCATTGATGAATACGTAACAACAGGTAATGAATGCCAAAATTCTCTGTAATGGACGTGTATTCAATACTGAGGAATATGCTTCATTGAATGTCATCTAGTGAAAAATATTCGTTTGCCCTCGTTAACAATATTCCCTTCGGTGCCTACCCTATGCCAACCGAAGATGTTGTCCTCGGTCTTGATTTTCAATCGTTTCGTCTTCCATTTGTCCCCAGTTCCACATGTTACTCTATCATTCGACTATTTAATATGAACCGATTCTACCCTATATAAATAGTTTTCCTGCTTTTCGGTGGCATATCTTTGTGTCACAAGGAAGTGGGTGAAGATTCCTTTCTTGGTGGGAAATTCTTTGAGCCCTTTTGAAAAGTTTCTGACGCTTCATGATAAGACGCACGCCTCTTCTCATTTAATACTCCAAACACATGTTACTCCATGATTTAACAATATTTTTGTTGGTTCTTGAGGTAATCATTGCCACGATTTTAGCTGCCTATTCCTTTACTTATACGCCTCATTCTTCTTCTTTTATACTTAATAGTTCTACAAACTCTCTCAACTTCTTTGCATTCAACTGTTTCCTACTTTCATCTTTCTTCACAAAACTCTTACCACCTTCTACTAATCATAGCTTCCTTTAATAACTCGTCCAAGAACTCTGATCTTCTCTTCGGTGGGTGTCCGAAGGTGAGCAAAGACAAATAAATCGATGTTGATGTTGATCCCCCTCGGTGAGTAGCATTCCAGCATTCTTGCTGTGAAAGAAGATTGTGATTGCCATGATTAGAACATTATTGCTCCCAAACTCGTGGAGCGAGCAACCATCTCTAAGAAGGGCTTCATGTACATTTATACGTATCTATTTACTTTGGGTGCATTTTCTTTGAGTGGGAGATTTGACCCCATGATTTTGCAGCTGTGCCACAAATACTAAGTTTGTTTGGCATATGTGGGCCCTTCGGTGTGACGAACGGTGTCCTATCTAAGGCGGTTGTGCCAGGAGACGAAGGAGGAGCTTACCTTGGCTCGCATGATGAATCTTTACTCCCCCAAATTTTTTCATGGGGGAGTAATAAATATTAGCAAACGGGGCCACCATGCTTTGCTCACCAGCATGGATGACGACAACGACCATGGATGGATGGAGCGGTTTGTCGTTGTTTCTACCAGGGATATCATACCGACTACAACTCCATCTTTCCCTGAGTCCTGGACTCATACATATAAGTTCTAAGCCTGTCTTTTTTCTAAAAAAAAAAGTTGATTCATGCCGTTGCTAATCCTTCTCTTTTCATTATTTCAGCAACTCTGTGGACACCACCAAGGGTTGAAGGCTTGGACCGGTGGGTTCAGAAGATTCTGGACATCACAATGTGAGATCCACTAGTGAAAAGAGCTGGTACCCCAAATATGGATGGAAGGACAAGAATCATGGAAAGTTGACTCGTGAAACTGATTTTATCATCATTTCAATTTTGTGCATAAGAAAATTGGTTAATCTCTCTTTTTGTTGGATTCAGGCCTCCCACAGGGCTATGATACCATCCCTGAGGAGGATGTTTTGGTTGATTCTATAGAGGCTGCGAAGCTGCTGAAGGAGGCTCTCACTCGAACAGGTGCCATCGGATCTACTTCCGGTGCAAGCACTTTCTCTCGAATTCCCCGGCCGGAGAACAGGCAACCAAAAAGGCAGTGTTCTTCCTCGGCCGAGGGCAAGAATAAAAATGTGAATGAAATCGCGCCCGATCCAGGCACAACCAATGTGGTGATTAACGATCATGGGGAGTCAGTAATGAAGGGGCTTCTCTGCAAAGGGGACAAAGTCCTTCATCATCTCAATAGAATGCTCAATCTAAAGAGCTTATAAACCCAATCGAGGATGTTGCCTAAGCACTCTAGGGAGAGTTTGACGTGGTGGAGAATGTCAATTCTCTCTTTTCGGTCCCTGTTGCTACTCTCGGTACTGTGCGGCTGAGTACCGGGCCTCTTCCATCTTCGGTTGGTGAGCAACCAACAACCAGCATTACCATCGTCGTAGCTGCTTCTTAACCTACAACACCATTAGCTTCATCTCCTTACATGCCGAACATACCTTCATCACCAGCAACTGCTATATCACCCTCCCAATTAGTCGCGAACGCTCGAGAGGAGGATGTCCATCCTCCCCAGTCCCCAGACCATGGGAATTTGGGGCACAACTGTTCGCCCCCTTCCGCAGATCCTTAAAGGATGATGAGTGTCTCCTTCAATCCAATCCCTGTTTACATTTTTTTCTTATCAATGAATAGATCTCTTTACTTTTATGATTTAGATGTCTAATATTTCTCGAAAAAGTGATTCAATTGATGGGATTCGATATGAGATCGATGATAGAGTAGAAATTAGTATGAGAAAATATGCTAAAGTAGTAAAAATTAATGAACACGTTCAATTCAATTAAAAAGAAATATTTTTTCTAATTCATTTTTTTCTTACGACAGGATACTCAAATCTACAATTAAATTGAATAGGTGTATCTAGAGAGAATTCTATTTGAAGAAACTATTCCCTAGATACACATGTCGTGTTACTTCACAATTGAATCAATTTAAATTTTTTAAAAATACCTAAAGTTAGGGATTTATCAATAGGTAATGTTGCACCAATGTGCAACCAAAGTGTGACTACGGTAACAATCAGAGTGCCATCTGCTGTAATTGCCAACTAACTGAAGTCGCTCACTTCAGAAAAGGATAAGAAGAAAATGCACTCTCTTGGGAGAGTGTTTGTTAAACAATGCCATGCACAACGCAGCAGCGGTAACATACTTGCTCTCTATACTTCTTGTTTCTTCTTGACTTGCTACGATAAGGTTTGAAACTAGGGTTTTGTTTTGTAGGCCAACTTCCTTGCTTCCGAGGGCCTTCAGAAATTGATCCTCGATAAAGAGGGACTTCAATTCTAGCTGGACCAGTTGTTAGCTGAGAGGGACCAAATTGTTGCTCGGCTCTCGGTGCTGGAAGTAAAGGCTGCTGAGGTGGGTGAGTTAGAGGCTTGGCTGCAGTAGAGTGAGTAGTAAGTGATAGCACTCAGCCAAGAAGCCTCTCAATTAAATGTATAGTTCCAATAAGCCAAGGTTAAATGTTATGAGGTCCAGATGCTGTGCTCGATGCTGCCGAGCACGAATCTGCCTCCATTGAGAGATTGAATAACTTGGAGGCAGCCTTGAACTCCAAATCTGAAGAGGCTGTTGTTGTCGAAGAGAAGTGTGCCCACATGAAGGATAGGTATAAGAGGATCATGGAACATAATAAGGTTTATATAACCACTACCCATGATCTGGATCTTAGCCTTGGGGCCACGAGATCCGAGCGGGATAGCCTTTTGACCGAGGTTGATCTACTTAAATCAGAACTCCAGTGCCGAGCAGATTCCCTTATTGGTAAGAAAATATATTTTATGTATAGCATGAGGGGAAAAAACTTAGAAGAGGCCCAAAGTAGACGTCATTGATATTGATGAGAAAATTGCCAAGGCCCGAGAACTGGAGTCAACTGCTCGAAGACGCCTCCCAGCTTATCCTGATGCAACTAACTCTTCTGGTTCCGTTGCAGAGTTATCAGGAACCGAGGAGGAACTTGAGAAGCATAACGATGAAGGCCAAGATCCTGAGCCGACAGCAGATCTGCCTATTTCTAGGTGTTGATGCTCCTTTCCCCCGAGTTCTGGGGGCGATGTAGTTTAGCTTTTTGCTTTCTTTTCCTTTGTTGTTTTCTTTTTGTATTTATGTACTTCTGCTACTTGGCATGTTTGATAAATAAAAGTGTTTTTTGTTTAAGCATTGCGTAAAGCTTACTTTTTTTGCGTCGAATTATACAAGGTTTCAGGTGTATTTTTCCCCGATAGCATTTGGGTTCCAGGCATAAACTCTTCCAGAAACAACCCTTTACTGTGAGGGTTCATAAGAGCAGGACCTTTTATATTTATGGCGCTCTTGAAGAGTATGTCTCCTGTTATTCCGGAACTAGCATTTGAAGTACATGATTAACTTTCAAATGATAAAATCAATTCATTGTTTGGACAAGAAGCAAGATAAATATAAAAGGACTTTATTTTATTACTTCTATCTTCAAAAGTATTTAAGCATTCTTTTTGTTGAAAGAAAATAAATTTCCATTACATGTGGTTAATTTATACAACTTGTTTATACGGGGCTGGTTGTGCAGTCCCCGGTCCTGATGAGGCATCTTTGTTCCCGTACTTCGTACTCCCGATTTTTGTGGCAATAGGGTTGCCGTATTTTTATATCAGTCCCCCAGTGTTCGAATGCGAAAGACGTGATTTGGAACACTGGAAGTCTTGCTCCTTCGAGAATTCCACTAGTGAATGGTTGGATAATCTTTGGTCTGATAGCAAGCTTCGCTTCCCATTAGGAACTTCGCTATCAACCCAAAGATTTTCTTACCACCCTAGTGGCTTGTAGGGAAAACACTTGTAAATGATTGAATAGCCTTTGGTCCGGTGGCATGTTTTGCTTCCCATTAGGAATTTGCCACCGAGCTAAAGACTATTTAACAATCTCACAGTGGTTTGTCCTTTCGATGCTTGTTGTTTAAAGGTCTTACTTCTGATGGTAGCATTTCCTTCGTAGTATGCTTTCCGTTGCTGCCTCGTTAAAAACAATATTTGAAAACCCAATGGGACAAAAACTGGAGAAGGGAAAAAGAGTGGAGGAAATACATTCAGTACAAGCGATGCTCATTAGCAATAATACCTTTTGAGGTGGGTCACATTCTAGTTGCTTGGCAATTAGATTCAGCCTTGGTTTTCCAGTTCATATGATCCTTTCTTGGTGACAGCTGAAACCTGGTAGGCACCTTCCCACGTTAGACCCATCTTCGTAGCATTGAGCTCTCGGGTGTTTGAGTCGCTTTTCTTAAAACCAAGTCTCCCACTTTGAAATAACGGAGATTTCTCTTCGATTATAGTATCGATTCATTCTTTGTTTCTGGGCAACCGTCCTTATGCGACCAAGTCCATGCGTTCATCAAGTAGCTCCAATTTGACTAGCAATGCTTTGTTGTTTATTTCTACATTCGACCGGAAGTACTTCAAGGTCGGTTATCCTACTTACACCGGGATCAAAGCTTCTACTCTGTATACGAGAGAGAAAGGTGTCTCTCCCGTACTTGACTTGGTCGCCATCCGATTTGCCCACAACACTCCTAGTAACTCTTCGGGCCACTTGCCATTGGATGCTTCCAACCTCTTTTTATGATTTTGAATAATCACCTTATTGGTTGATTCCACCTGCCCATTTGCGCTCGGATGGTATGGGGAAGATGTGATTCTCTTAATCTTCAAGTCTTCAAGGAATTTGTGATCTTTGAGCCTATGAACTGTGGTTCGTTGTCGCAGGCAATCTCTTTTAGTATTCCAAACCGGCAAATTATGTTTTCCCATAGGAAATCGACCACTTTGTGTTTACCAATTTTCTAGTAGGGACCTGTTTCTACCCACTTAGTGAAGTAATCAGTTAAAATCAAAAGGAACCTTACCTTCTCGGGAGCCGTGGAAGCAGACCAACTATATCCATCCCCCGTTTTATGAATGGCCATAGGGATAATATCGAGTGCAGCAGTTCTGCCGGTTGGTGCACTAGTGGTGCATGGCATTAACACTTGTCGCATTTCTGAATGAACGCTTTAGTGTCTTATCCTATTCGGGGCATGTAGTATCCTACCCTAACTAATTTTAATACCAGCAAATCTGCACCTAAAAGATTTCCACAATTTCCTTCGTGAACCTGTCTCATGACGTAATTGGCCTCGGAAGCTCCTAAGCATCGGGCTAACGGGCCTTGGAACGACCTTCTGTATAACTGTCCTCCCTAGAAGCTGTAGCGAGTTGCTTTGGTGCAGAGTGCCTGGGATATCTTCGGGTCTTCTGGCAGTTTGTCGTGGTCAAGGTAGTCAATGATTTCATTTCTCTAGTCCCAGACCAAGTTGGTCGCATTTACTTCTTAATAACTGTCCACATCCAATACCGAGTGCATCAGTTGTATGAATGTGCTGGAATCTGATCCCTTCATTACTAATGATGAGCCCAGATTAGCCAATGCATATGCTTCTGCGTTTCTTCTCTTGGGAAGTAGGTGATTGACCATTCCCTAAACCGTGCGAGTAGAGTTCGTACTTTCACCATATATTGTTACATGCATTCCTCCTTGGTGTCGAAGATTCAATATACCTGACTTACCACCAGTTGGGAATCACATTTGATTTCAGTGACCTCGGATTCTATTCCCTGGTTTAGTTTAAGTCCTACAATCAAAGCCTCATACTCAGCTTCATTGTTAGTCAAGGGAACAATTTTTATGACCTGCCTTAGGACTTATTTCGAGGGCGTGATTAGGACTAGTCCGAGCCCGGACCCTTTCATGTTGGAAGCTCCGTCCGTGAACAAGGTCCAAATTCCTGATGTTGTTTCTGACACCATCACTGCTTCCTTAGTGGCCAAAGGCAGTAGCACGAGACTGAAATTGGCCACGAAGTCGGCCAAAACTTGTGATTTGATTGAAGTCTTGGGTTTATATTCGATGAAAAATTCACTCATTTTGATTGCCTATTTGGCCAGTCGACCTGACAATTCAGGTTTTTGAAGGATATTCCGTAGGGGAAAAGTTGTCACCACTGCTATCGTGTGGCATTAAAAGTAAGGCCTAAGATTTAGAGCGGCGATTACAAGAGCTAAGGCCAATTTTTCGAGGTGCGGATAATGAGTTTCTGCTCCCGTTAATGTTGTACATAATAGATGTGAGATTGCATACATTCGTCTTCCTTGACTAGAACGATACTTACCACTACCTCTGAGACCCGCTAAGTATATTAGCAATTGTTCACCTTCCTCCAATTTTGATAGTAATTGAGGGCTTGATAAATACCGTTTTAGGTCTTTTAGAACCTGTTGGCATTCCAGATTCCATTCAAAGTTTTTTCTTCTTCTTCAGAAGTGAGAAGAAGTGATGGCATTTTTTCGAGGACCGAAAAATGAACCTGCTAAGAGCAACCAGTTTTTCGGTTAGTCTTTAGACTTCTTTCACGTTTGTCAGCTGCTCTAGAATGTCCTAGATGGATTTAATATTTTCGGGATTGACTTCGATCCCACTTTGTGACACCAGGAATCCCAAATATTTATCAGCGCTGACTACGAACGCACACTTTTCGGGATTAAGCTTCATAATGTGCTTCCTGAGGATGTCAAAGGTTTCTTGGAGGTGTTTTAGATGATCACCTGCGTTCAAAGACTTAACCAACATATCATCTATGTAAACTTTCATTATTTTCCCTATTTGCTTTTCGAACATTTTCTTCACGACCTCTGATAAGTGGCTCCGGCGTTCTTAAGCTTGAAGGGCAACACATTGTAGCAATATGTGCCAAAGTTCATTATGAATAAAGTTTTTTCTTGACCCTCCGGGTTTATCTTGATTTGGTTGTACCCGGAATAGGGATCGAGGAAACTCATCAACTCGTGTCTGGCCATCGTATTAATCATTTGATCAATGTTTGGCAGTAGGAATGAGTCTTTTGGGCACGCCTTATTCAGATCCTTATTGTCTAAGCACATGCAGAATTTATTATTCTTTTTTGGAACTACTACAACGTTAGCTAGCCATTTGGGATATTTTACCTCCTAGACTGAACTGATATTAAGCAATCAAGTAGCCTATTCTTTGACAAACATGTTTCTAACCTCGGCGATCGGGCGCTTCTTTTGGCTTACCGGAGGGATGCTAGGGTCCAGACTTAACTTGTGCATGGCCACCTCTAGCGGGATACCTGTGTTATCTGCTTGGGACCATGCAAAACAATCAACATTAGTTTTAAGAAACTCAATAAATCCTTACCTGAGCACGGGGTTTAATCCTGTCCCCAAGTGGAACATCATCTCTAGGAACTTTTCGAACAATACTACTTGTTCTAGTTCTTCTGCCGTGGATTTGGTAGCATCCATTTCTTCCGGTACTTGAAAATACCTTGGTACTTGGTAGGATTCCGACGTCTCCTCCCTTTTGAAGTCTTCGTTTGGTTCGGGAGCGCGCATCGGTTTCTGTAATTGCTATGCCACGTGTTCCTTCCTTTACTACTGGAAACCGATATCGTGTTCATCTCATTTTCCGCCGGTTTATCTCCTCTTATTTGTTTGATTCCCTCTAGAGTTGGGAATTTCAGAAGTTGGTGATATGTTGATGTTACGGTCTTCATCTCATGTTGCCATGCTCTGCCAAGAATTATGTTGTAGCACATGTCGCCATCTAATACTTTAATCAAAGTAGTCTTCATGACCCCTTCGGCATTCGTGGGCAGTAGGATCTCCCCTCGGGTTTTCACACTTGCTAAGTTGAACCCGGCTAGGAGCTTTGTGGCCGGAATGATGCTTCCGATTAGCTTGGCTTGCTCCAACACTCTCCATTTAATGATGTTGGTTGAACTCCCTGGGTCCACCAAAACATTACCAGGGCATCGTTGTGTGGTAGAAGTAGTCCATCAGTGTCCTCTTTTGTGAATGTAATGTAGTCCTCGGCGAATTCCCGAAGTCTCTAGCTATGAGTCACCGACACCTTTGTCTTTTTTGCTGATGAGAAAGTCACACTGTGATCTTGTTTCCCCCAAAACTCATGTTGATGGTTTGTCGGGGAGGGTCTTTGCCTATCTTCGAGGGCTCTGCATTATCCCGGTTGCAACCATAATTGTTTTTTTGCCCGATCTCTTAAGAACTCTCTAAGATGGCCATTTTTCAACAACGTCTCCACCTCCTTGCACAGATGTCGGCAGTCCTAAGTCTAGTGGTCGTTAGTCCCATGATACTCGCACACTAGATTAGGATCCCCTTGGCTGGGATCAGATCTCATCGGCCTCGGGAATCGTGTTTCCTTGATGTTCCTCATCGCTGATACCAGCTCCACTACACTGACATTGAAATTATACTTGGATAGTCCGGCATAGGTGGAATCCCAGGAACCCGATACCTCTTTATATTGCAATGACCTACTATTCCGTCCACAGTTAGTTCTTCTATCGAGCGCAAACCTATCCATCGATCGAAACACTCTACTGCATGCTTCGGCCCTTTCATAGGGCAAAAATCGGCCATTAGATAATTGTTGATCTGCATCAAAATCATCCTTAGACATATCTATGTTCTTTTCTTGATCCCGACCCTTAGTTGATGCCGACACCTAATCTGGTCATCTTCTATTCTTATCTTTGATTTGTAACGGTTATGGGCATCTTCCCTTTTAGTTGCCTAGAACTCGAGCAGGCTTTCTTTCATTTTCCAGGAGGCGTCAAAGCTCCTCGATTTCGGCCCTTTACTAAATTCCTCAACTTCCCATTCGTCTCGCACGACCGATAGCAACATCCTTTATTTCTAATACCTGGTCACGAATTCGCATAGCAACTCGAACTCTACTTGCGAAATTCTGAATGTATCCGCCTTCTAGGCTTGGACCTTCCTTGCCTCGGCATGGGCCTTGATGAAAGAGTCTGTGAGCATTTCAAAGGAATATATTGAGTGTTCGGGTAAAAGTGAGTACCATGTTAGGGCCCCCTTCGTGAGGGTTTCCCCAAACTTCTTCTGCAGGACTGACTCAATTTCGTGTGGAGCCAAGTCATTTTCTTTCACCGTTGTTGTATAGGTGGTGATGTGCTCCTGAGGGTCCGAAGTCCCATCATATTTTGGTACATCTAGAATTTTGAACCGCTTCGGAATTAACTACGGTGTTGCGCTCGGTTTGAACAACAACTGGGTGTATTTTTTTGAATCCAGGCCCTTCAACAATAGTGGTGCGCCCGGAATTTGGTCCATTCGAGCATTTATTTCCCTCAAAGACCACATGAGCTCAGTTTTGGAAAAATCATTACTGTTATTGTTCCTAGATCCGCTACCAATCCTCTCGGCCCCGTCGAAGCCGACCTCTCCCCTCTGGGTGTTGTTATCAACCCTTTGTGCTATTTGATTTGCGGGAGCACCGGGAGGAACTAGACCTCTTCCATTCGCATTATTGGAAGCACTCGACAATGCTTGCCTCAATTCTGTCATGGCCTGGTCTTGCCGTGAGAGATGGCCCATGATAGCCTTTTGTTGTTCTCTGAGGATCCTCACCGTTTCTGCAACGTGCTCGTCCTCAAAGTCATTAGGATTCGCCTCCCGTATGTGTCGGGGATACCGCCCACCATGAACTGGCGTGGATTACGTCCTCCTCATTGAGAGTGTCACTAACCGAATCCTCGTATTGAGGTGGATTTTCTAGTGCCTCAACGTTGTGTTTGTTATCTGCCCATTTTTGCTAAGAAACAAAGAATCGAATAGATTAGTAATAGACGCAATGATCAACTAAAATTCGCAATTGTCTAAGCCTCACGATGGGCACCAAACTATTTACCCGTAGAATGATACAGCTAAATTTATAGCGTGATTTACAGACAAGCGAATTGATTTGATCCAAAATGATAAATAAATTAAATAAAATGCAAAACTTAGCGTAGAAATCGAGATAAAATAGCAGACAACTTGGTTCCGGGAGCAAGGCTTCCGAAGAAAGCAATGAGAATATCGTTAAACATGAAATAAAGTATTATTCAACTTGGAATAATATGTAGCATAAGTTTGTCAGGTTTTTCATATATTCCAATGGTTGTTGAAGTCACTATTTATATCTATACCTTGGGAACAAGGTTCTAGGATCAAGCCCCTTTTAAATGACAATAATGAGGGCCATTGATGAATATGTAACAGCAGATAATGAATGCCAAAGCTCTATGTAAGAGACGTGTATTCAATATTGAGGAATATTCTTCATTGAATGTCATCTGGTGGCAAATATTCGTTTACCCTCGTTAGCAATGTTCCCTTCGGGGTCTACCCGATGCCAACCGAAGTTGTTTTCCTCGGTCTTGGTTTTCACTCGCTTCGTCTTCCGTTTGTCCCCCATTCCATGTGTTACTCTATCATTCGAGCATTTAATGTGAACCGATTTTACCCTATACAGTTTGTTATACGGTAGTTGTACTATTTAATTAGAATTCGGAGAACTAAACCGCTCGTAAAAAGGAAATACACCTTTTCATTGGAATTAAATTGGACTTTCCATCTGTTGTATTCTTTTGTTCCAAGTAAAAAACGAATAAAGCAAACTCTGTCAGTTTATATGTACTACTAATAATATTCCTCTATATAAAAGGACTACTTAAACTCTTAATTACCATCAGCACATACTTCCAACAATCTCATGCAAAACTGTGAAATCCATGGCAACGGACATCACTTTACAACATGATGAAGATGACAAGAATAGTTACACAACAACCATATACGAGGAGTTAACAATAAAACAATAATATTGGAGATTTTATGGCATGGAAGATACGTATTTTATAGAGACGATTCACCAGTCAACAATTGGATATACATGATAAAAAAGCTTCAAGAAAAGAAGATACCAAAATCACCCTTAATCATAAGTCTCGTGGCTGATCGTAGCGAACACTACAGGGGCGGTACTGTTATGTGGAGATCGAATTGGCCAAAACATATGTCAAAAAATCCCTCTGAGGTATTACAAATATGTGTTGATAATCATGTCCTATTTTATGAAACCGAAACACCAAGACAATATGATAACAAAAACCATAGTCCACCAACGTCTCTCTTGAGACTTTTTTCTGATAATAAGACTATAGTAGTTGGTGTAGGGATTGAGGATGTGGCCAAAAAATTGGAGAATCATTTTTTTGTGAAGATTAGTAAGTTGTTTGATTTGAGAATTAAGGCTAGAGAAAATGGTTATGGTGAAATTGGTAAAAATTGTAGTGTGTTGAAATTGGCTAAGAAGGTTTTGGGTGATGAATGGGATGTGAACAAGCCTGCTATTATGGACTGGTGGATCGATCCATTATATTACGATTTTCTTTCAGATGAGAAGCTAAGGTTAAATTTGGATCGATGGAAGCTTTTCTTGCTCATAAAATTGGCACTAAGTTGTTAATTGATTAATAATTAGTAGTACTTCTTGTTATTGTTAATGGTTTCTTTTATGTTTCACTCTGTTTTAGTTTAATTTTCTACATGTCGTTGAGACTCTTGTCCTCGGATTCTTGGTAGTTTTTTATTAGATGTCCAGGTATGTTATTGTTATTTGCATTGTAGCCGTAAACAAAGTAAATGATATCTTTTTGCCTCTATATTAATTGAGTCTTTAGTCGAGTGAATTCTTATAAATCAATATAATATTATTATCTTATTGTATAGCTTATTATGATTACTGGTTAATATTAGAACTTTTCATCTTTCCGTATTTTCTTTTTTGTTTAGTCACATGTATTGGAAAATTCACTAAACAAATTAATCTAGATTTAGGTCGCGTAGAGCCCATTGTTGGAGGAAGGGAAGGGTAAGCCTTTCGATTAAAACTCTGATTAAAGGTGAAGAAATCTCATCCGCCCACCACATTCCTAGGTGATGATTATTATTCAGTATTCACGTTAAGAGCAATTTTGAATTATACGACAAAATATAGTGGAATTAATAGCACTAAAGATGGGTTACTTGCTACGAGTATATGTGCAAGCATAATAACAGTTGATTATCAATATTTTTTCTTCACATTTTTAGAGTAGTGAATTCTGATGATTAATGTATTATTGATTCTTCTTTAGCCATAATTATCATATAGAATTATTAATTAAGTATCATATATCACTAGAAGTTATGAATTGTAAAGCTACGACAGTTTTAAAAAAATTATATTAAAAAAGAGGTAGGTGGTGGTTTTTTTTTTTTTTTTTTTTTTTTATAAATAATCTGCTAAAATTGGGTTTGAAAAAAAAAGCTGTTTATTTTATGTTATTCATACAAACATATAAGAATAAGGAGTTTAAAGACAAATCATAATTAGTTTTTCAAATCGTGCAAAAACTCAAAATAAAATCAGTATGCTCATACACAAACTCATAGAAATTCATAGTACACAAACTCTAAAACAACTTCGTCACTATACAAAACTAATAAAAAACACTGCATAAAATTCTAAATTTATATGCTAGTACACAGATTGATAGAAAAGATTAAACTAAAATAATGTAAATTAAAAAGAAGAGGAATAGAGAATCATAAAAAAAATGAAATTAAGAGAATGAATTAGTAACACATAAATCAAATACAAAAAACATTTTAACAAGGTAAAAACTGAAGGAAAAAAATTGCACAAAATCTGATAAATGAGAATAAACTGAAATTTACAAATCCAAGCACCAATATATATTCAATGGAAAAGGGTCATATATGTCAGTGAACTATGCGAATTAGGACAGATATACCCGTCGTTAATAGTTTGGCACATATATGTCAGATCGTCCAATACTTGCTCATTCATGCCCTTGGTTTAACGGAACTACTATTTTGTCTTTCTTAAATAATTAATAAATTGTATGATAATCATATTTATTTATTTGAGTAATTTGATAATCGATTTTTTTTGACATACATCATTTCGGAAAGTAATCCTACTAAAAGTAGTAATTGATAATTATTTATTATTTTAATAATATAATATTCGAATTAGTTTGTGCTTTCTCCAAATATTTTACCATCTATTTTTATTTTTCTCACAATCTATTTGTATTTTTCACCAATCCGTTTTTATTAATTAAATAACAAGTTATAAATTCAACTTTATGTCGTCCAACATGAGTAATCTCTCCTCCTTTTTTTGACTTAATTTTTTTTTTTAAATTTGAAAGCTACTCATATGTAATTTTTTTCTTAAATTAGTAGCTTAACTTCTTCCAAACTTACATAACTCTCAATCTCAATTTTGATTTTGGAAACTTCATGAGTTTGGGTTGCATTTTGATCCGCTGAATTACATAATTTTGATCCAATATTAAATTTTGAGTGATCACGAGTTTCAGTTCTATATAAGGAACAGTTTCCAAGATTACATTTGCTATAGTGGAAGAACCGGGAATAAAGGAGTTCCTGCCTCCATATCTTGATCCAAGAGACCAAGACTAATGTTTATACTAAACAAATAAAATACACAACTTGTGTATTTTTATTTATGAAATAATTAATTAATAAAAATAGATTTGTGAAAAATATAAATAGATTGTGAAAAAAAATAAAAATAGATGGTAATATATTTGAAGAAAGCACAAACTAATTCAAATATAATATTATTAAAATAATAAATAATTATCAATTACTACTTTTAGTAAGGTTACTTTCCGAAATGATGTATAACCAAAAAAAATCGATTATAAAATCACTCAAATAAATAAATATGATTATCATACAATTTATTAATTATTTAAGAAAGACAAAATAGTAGTTTCGTTAAACCAAGATGAATGAGCAAGTATTGGACAGATTGGGCATATATATCCCAAACTATTAACGACGAGCATATCTGTCTTAATTCGCATAGTTCACTAGCATATATGACCCTTTTCCGTATATTCAATAATGTAGTTCAAGAAGTTAAGAAAATACCTCAACTGAGAAATCCCTAACTTTTCTAAAGCTTTAAAATCGCTCTTTTTTGAAATTGGCCCCGACAGTCTTGTTCCACGTCTTCATTATGCCATAAATTTTGAGTTTAAATATAAAATTAATTTAAAAAATGAATTTTTTGGCATTTGGGGAAAGCTCCAAAGGTGTCTTTGATGGAGGAGAAGGGGGAACCAGGGGAGGGGGAAGGAGAAAGTCCCAGGCTGGGCGTTTAAAATAAGGGGAAGCATGCGCATGATTGGTATGCGTTAAATTTGTTTAACTTTGGCTAACGTTAAGCTGAGACGTTAGTTCAAACTCATACAATACATGTTAACTATACTCTATATGTACTTTTCTTCTCTCTTTTTTACCCGATATTTTGATTCTTTAGTCAATTTTTTTGTCACTTTGGTTCCGAACTCGAGCGTTACACCCCAACCTTGGAGGGCGGACAAGGCATTCAAAGCCTTAACTTAATCGAGCGAACTAACATTTCATGGTTTGCTTTTCATAATCCAAACATGATTTAGAAATATAAAATCTTTCTTAAAACAATTTGCCTTGCATAAACTTGAAATATTTAATAACAAAAGAAGTTATTCATACATGCCAGAAGAGACCTCAATAGAAATGACAAAAAACACAACTTTACCCGATGTGTCTATGGAGCCTCAATGACAATATGACTTGTCCTTGTTAATTCAAAGATTGGGATTGATTCATGAATTATCAGTGTAGATAGGCATGGATATGGTACGAACTCAGAATCCTAATAAGGGAGAGTATAGGTCAACCAGAGGAAGATACTTCTAGGCTTTCAAGGAATTGGAATTATTGGAGAAGTTCTTTATACTGGAATTGAATTATACACCTAATAGCACTTTCAATGCTAAAAAGTTTCTATTCTTTATACCGAATTGAGTTAGGAAGAGTGGAATTAGAAGAAGAGCGAAACGCTTGATTTGAATCAACTGAGAGTTCAAACCCCTTTATTATAGGTTTTCACTTTTTGTTTCGTCCAATTTTATCATTCTATAATCAATGCAAAAACCTTAAAGTTCTATCATGCTTCTGTTGAAACAGAATCGGCACTCTGATTGTTTAGAGTTCTTGGTAAATACCATCATAACAGGAAAAAGCACTTCGAGCAAGTTCATGCTATATGGATGAGGTAGCTAGTTGATTATGAGAACTTGAAGATAACTTTATAAGAGTGCTTGATAGAGACCTTAACGCTAGGGATAAAGCCAAACATATCTGTAATGAGATCCCGGTTATACCCAAAAGAAAATCCAAATGTCCGTAACATAAATGGGTCCCCGAACATGTAATGGAGCTCATCAAAAGACTAGAGGATGAGGAAGCCGCTTAACGAGGGTCCACGCCATCAAGAGTAGTACTACATGCATCAATGAAAAAGAAGCAGTTCCCCCGATAAAAGAGACATAATATATGATGAATAGTACTCCTATGCATCGTAAACTCCCTCACAAAAAAATAAGCCAAGAATATATGAAGGAGACATGAAAAAATACTATGCAATTTAAACAAACAGCAATTTGATTTCATAAGACTTTTGAGAATTTGAATTTTCAAACAAACCTATCATCTTGGGCGGGAGTTCATTAGTTACCGACATTCTATTAAACTATCATGTGTACACATGAAATTCAATCTCGGCCCGATCAACTAAATTATCTCACCACAATATCGTGTGGATCAATATTAATTTGCTAGCAAATTATTAACCCCAGCCAAGGGAGACTATCTAGTCGTCCATGTTAATGGTACACCCATAGTCTTACACCAGCTCGTGTAGCTTCGGGTATTAGGCACCTTTAGCCTATACTTTGTAAGTTACATAATAAGACTCCTAAAATATTTCTTGACATTTGGCACTTTTGGCCTAAAATCATTAACTTTAGAATTAGGATCAATAGCCATATAATATTCTCTTTTCATTTCGTCATTATTTACATTTCATTTGTAAAGACATGGAGATATATTCGTGTTCATGGAAAACTTTAATCATCAAAACGTTTTCATTTGCAAGATTGAAATATTTGTAATAATTTTATCATGTAAAATATAGCATGTGATTTTATAGCATTTGAAGGAAAATATAGAAAGTGTAATTACTTGTCCCCACAATTACACTGTCACAACCCGAAATTCCAACTTCGGAGTTGTGATGGCGCCTAACGTTCACTTACTGGGCAAGCCAACATTAATTTAACAATTTAATATTTAAACAGTTTAAAACAGAATAATAACAATTACTAACTAAGATTAAAGCTGAAATACATGAAATAAACCCATAACATAACGCGGTCTAACTCAACCCCAAAAGTCTGGTATCACAAGTACATGAGCAACTAAAAGTCTACAAGTATAGTTAGAAATAAATACAACTATTTGAATGAGATAAATAGTAAAGGTAGGAAATGGAAGAGGACTTCAAGGTCTGCGAACACTAGCAGATCTACGTCAAGTATCCGAAGCAATGTGATCCAAGAAGACGCACCTCTAAGCATTGCTGAGACCAATATCAGTATCTGCACAAGAAGTACATAAGTGTAACATGAGTACAGCCGACCCAATATATTTTGTAAGTGTCGAGCCTAACCTCGACGAGGTAGTGATGAGGCTATGACATGACACCTACGTAAAAACTCTGTATAAATATATACAAAGCAGCAAATAACAGGAAGAACAATAAAATATTAACTGGGAGGGAACATGCGAAAGGGGAAATAAATGGCAAGTTCGAAATCACAAAATAAACATTTTCCGAAATAGGCAACAACATAACCAAGTAAATCACCAAAACCGGAAATCAAGTAAGGCAATGAAATGAAGATGGCACGACATCGCCCTTTATGCCTTTACTCTCGTCCTCACCATGTAATATCATAAATGAAATGACACGGCATCATCCTTCGTGCTTTTACTTACCGGCATGACATCAGCCTTCGTACTTTTACTCTCAACATCTCTCAAAATATGATAATGAATGCAAATAATGCACGACAACTGTCACACCTCCTTTTTCCGCCCCCGCGAGGGTGCAAGGAGTTTTCTCCAATTAAAGGACAGTCAAAACGGGATTCGTTCATTTATTTCAGAGTCGCCACTTGGGAGATTTAGGGTGTCCCAAGTCACCGGTTTTAATCCCGAATCGAGGAGAATATGACCCTTTTTGTCATTCTGCGAACCAGAAATCCGAGTAAGGAATTCTGTTAATTCGGGAGAAGGTGTTAGGCATTCCCGAATTTCGTGGTTCTAGCACGGTCGCTTAACCATTTTTATACTTGGCTTAATTATCTCGATTTACTAAACACATTTTTTCTTGTTGCCTGATTTTATTACCGCTTTTGTTTAGATTGTTTACAATTATAGATCTTTCTTGAAACGAATCACGCGTACGTATATTCATATTATATATTTTTTATAAATGTAAAGAATCGTGTCACGCATACGTGTACACAATAAGATTGAGAATATTTTTATATTTTTTATTATAAAAAAACTTATGTTCGAAATTGTGCTTAAAATAAAATTAACAACATTCGTCACTCTTGTATGATTGAATAGTGAACTGCACATCTCGGGTTATTTGAAATTAATTTAAGATTCTTCGAAGAACCTCTTTTTATTAAAAGTTTGCTCGAAGTTGCGCGAACGCATAATCCGAACTGCCTTTAGAAAATGTAATTAGGTCACGCGAACGTATCCCTAATTTCACAAAAATATTCTTGATGGTAATATAAAATTTCTTCAAGTGTTTATTAGGTCCACCTATTTTTAATATGAAAGTCATGGGAAATCACTGATTGGGACGCCTCTAGATTTTCTTGAAAAGAATTCAAAATTTATTAGGTGTTGACCACATGTTATATTTTAAACGTATGAATTATATACCTCAAAACTATCTAAATTTAATGAATTAATGATATGAAAAATAAATAACGTGCACCTAAATTTACCATTTTATTAGTTAATACAACATTCGTATACCAAAAAAGCGAATTACATGCAAAACTAGGAAAGAATTAATTGGATAAACAAACTAATAGTTTTCGAAGAATTATTCTATTCAGGGCGGACTCTATTTTGTATATCTTTGACTTAAAATGTTGCAATTCGTATTTATAAATCCCACCTCCTTCTCATCTACTTGTTTTTAGTCCAAAGTTATAATTATTTGGTTAATTCACTTACAATGATTGAATTAGGGATAGGTAAAATTAAACCGATTTTCTTTCTCAACCTATGCAAACTATTTACAAACACTAAATCTACACTTTGTAAAAATCATTGACATTATTTTTTTATACTATTTTTAAGAAATTAGTTAGACGCATTCTCAAATAAATGGACCATTTGTTGTTTGGAAAGAGAACTAATCTACAATATGATTTAATAAAATGACATTATATGTAACGTAGTTATACATCTGAACCATTCACAATATTCCAACATCGTAAATGTAACAGATTATATCAATTCACCTTTTACCTATTGGTTATACACATAACCGTTATTACACCATATACGACCAAAATACAACTTACATCATCTAGCTTTAAACAAAATCGGATATTTGACGAGATATGCTAGTAATGTAGTTTCTTGATATTTCCATACTATCCTATACTTAGCCAACAATGTCACAAAGTTTAATTACTGACCAACTTTCTGCCATGTTCCCTATCTCGACAATTCAAACAATAAATGTCATCACTAAACTTCAAAATAAATAAGATTATCGTAGAACTTACTACTTCCAAAGGTCAATTGGCTAATAGTTTATCATGTCAAGTATAATACTATATTAACCAACTAAAACAAAACTGAAACTTAAACTAATAAATTTAAATGAGTAGAAGACATAATTGTAATTCCAAACTTCATTTTCTTGCAATGTTGAAGCTTTTCATGACATGAGTTTACAGATATGTACCTGGAAATGAGGGTAAAAGAGGTAAAGTTCAGCAGTAGCAGCAGCAACAAAAACCCAACAGCAGAAAAATGCCAATGATTCAGCAGATTTGAACAACAAACAACAAGACCCGTGAAGCCCAGACGCACAGTAGCAGGAATCTTAGGAAATTTCAGACTTAACCCAAACAATATCAACAAACAGACCCGGACAGATTCAAGGAAAACTATGTTTCTGATTTTCTTTCTTTCTTCTCTATCTGTTTCAGATTCTCTCTGTGTGTGTGTGTGTGTGTGTGTGTGTGTGCTCTCTTTTTCTGTTTTTTTCTTTTCTGTTTCTTTTCTCTGTCTATCTTTTCTTGCTTTCTCTACTGATTTTCAGCTCTCTCTCTCTCTATCTCTTCTTTTCTTTTTTCAGATTTTTGTTCTCCTCCTTTGTTATTCTCCTGAAATCAGTCCCTAACCCCCTTCTTATACAAGTCTGCCCCCTTTCCTTAAGTGCTGCCTGGCCCCTTTCTTTTAAAATCAGAAAATTTCCACTCAAATAACACTAAAACTGCTTTTCTAATTAATCAACACTTTCCCTTAATTTCAGCCCCTCCACTTCCTTTGGTTCCCCATTAGGATTAATTAATACCTCATTGATAAAGCACTAGCAATAAAGTATTATACTAACTGTTTTATTCCCCAAACACCCCTGAAAATCCCTTAATACTACTGCCCCAGACCAAAACTGCCCAAACTTAACAATTATCTAAACTAATCTGTTTAACAGCTAATAACCAATTCCTAAAATAAATCAAACAAACATTATATCCTCACATATTGTGCCAAACAGGGAAATGCAATAGCTTTGATCGATCCAGCATACAAAATGTCTAATGGCGAATTGACAAAGGCTAAATTCAAACTGGAACTAACAGACTAAACACTGAACTTGAATAAAAACATATTAACACCACACAAAACTCAGCAGAACTATTTAAACAGAAATTCAGACTTGAATTAATATGCATATGAATAAAGGTGATGTGAATGCAGGTTCATTGTCAACTTAATGACAATGTCCTGAAATTAGGTGGCCATAGATCCAACATACACAACAACAATTGACGAACTTATCTGACTTAACAAACAAGAACAAATTAATTGGCAAGAACTAATTAACAAATTACCTACAACAAATGATAACAATCAATCCAAAATAGATAAACAGGTTTTTTCAATCAGCATTAACAGAAACAGGGATTTATAAAACAACTAATCGACGAACTTAATCGAGTCGATTACACATATTGTAAACAATCACAACAAATAGAAACAATGCTATAATTTGATCGAATAAACGGGTATAGTGGGTATGAGACAGAATCAAATAAAAAGATAGGAAAATTACACAGATTACTGAAACAGGCAACAATACATACATATGATACAAAAAAGAAGTAGGAAAAATACCTCTGATTTTTCAAAATTATACGGACACAGGCTCAACTTGGATTCGGACCTTTTGAGGTTGAACACACTTTATTCAAAGTATTCTCAATTGAGAATACCTCGATTAAAGTCTCTTAGACCTCAATCCCTCATTTAATCGGACAAATTCCACGATTTGGCATTTTAGGGTTCCACTTTTCTTGTATTTAGGGTTTGACCATTTTCTGGGCATATTTGAAGGAAATCAAGAGTGGTTTAGGGTGAAAGAAGCTTGGGGGTTACCTAGTGTAAATCTGAAACACATCTGACAAGTTCATGTTTGTTTCGAACCTTCAAAAGAAGATTCGAGGAGTTTTAGGAAGATTCGAAACAAACAATTGTTAGATCCATGGTGAAGGTAGTCAGGAGAAGCTATGGTGTTAATTAGGGACTGGTTGTTTTGCATATGAGTTTGGCTCGAATCTTCAAATAAATATTCGAGAAACTCCAGGAAGATTCGAGCTCAGTGGTTACCAGATTTGGATAGAGGATGGTCAGGGGGTTCAGGGTGTTAAGGTGGTGACCGGCGGCGTCGTTGCCGCCGGGTTTCAGGTGAGGGGGAGTTAGGGTGGCTAGGGTTTGGGGTATCATCTCAAGGACGATGATGAATAGGAGAGGGAGGGGGGTGTTTGGTTAGGGGGGCTGGGGTAGGAATTATGCTTTTATAGTAGAGGGGGAAATTGATCTTGGCCGTTGGATCCCTCAAGATCTATGGCCAGGATCAATTCACTTAAAGGGGACGACACCGTATTGTTCAAACTGGGGATGGGTTGGCCCGGGCAATGGATCGGGTAGGGGATTACGGGTTTGGTCAAAGCTCTAGGAGCCCTTGGATCAGAAATAACGAATGGCCCCGATCAAATTCAACAATACGACGTCGTATGGTTTGTCTTTGAAATTAACTGACCGGGCATCATCAAACGGCGTAGTATTTGCCCTATACTAAGTCGTTTGATGGTCTTTGGGTTGACTGACCTGGGCCGGGTAAATGCTTTGTTTTGGGCTTGATTATTTGTCAATTAAAACGGCCCAACCCAATTTTTTTTCTATTTTCCCTTTAATTCCTAATTATTAAATTCCTAATTTTAATTATAAAAATCAAAATTAACCTTACAAAATATTAATCACCCTTTAACAACCATTAACACACAATACAAAACATTAATCACACAATGACATATTTAAATGACAAAAATAGGATAAATGCATATTTTTGTGATTTTTCTTTTTTTAATTAATTCTTAAATGCATAATTAAATCCTATATATGCATGCAGCATGTATTTTTATTTTATTTTTCATTTAACTATAACAAAGTAAACATTTACGGACAAAACACAAATAATTATCCAAAAAAATGCCACATAAATTCTAAAAATTGCATACAAAGAAAAATTATTTGTGATTTCTTTTGGAGTAGTTCTTGTGAGGCAAAAATCACGTGCTCACAGCTGCCCTTCTTTGTGCGGAAACTCGAAGAGTTTTCGTGCAAAGATAAAGTGAGCGGATATGAGCGATTTTTGCCTGTTTGAATACTCCGTGGGAAGCATTTTTTTTTAGGAAAGATTTGACGCCTAATTGCTGATACTTCCATTGCTTTTCCTTGTTCTCCAGGTGGACACCTGACTGCTAATACTTCAACTGTTCTTCCTTGTTCTCCAGGTGGACGCCTGACTACTAACACTTCCCTTGCTCTTTCTTGTTCTCCAGGTGGACGCCTTCTAAAACTTCCATTGCTCTTCCTTGTTCTCCAGGTGGACGCCTGACTGCAAATACTTCCATCGCTCTTCCTTTTTCTCCAGGTGAACGCCTGATTGCTGATACTTCATTGCTCTTCCTTATTCTCCAGGTGGACGCCTGATTGCTAATACTTCATTGCTCTTCCTTATTCTCCAGGTGGATGCCTGATTGCTAATACTTTATTGCTCTTCCTTATTCTCCAGGTGGACGCCTGATTGCTAATACTTCCATTGCTCTTCCTTGTTCTCCAGGTGGACGCCTGATTGCTAATACTTCCACTGCTCTTCCTTGTTCTCCAGGTGGACGCCTGATTGCTAATACTTCCATTGCTCTTCCTTGTTCTCCAGGTGGACGCCTGATTTCTAATACTTCCATTGCTCTTCCTTGTTCTCCAGGTGAACGCATGATTGCTAATACTTCCATTACTCTTCCTTGTTCTCCAGGTGGACGCCTGATTGCTAACACTTCCATTAATCTTCCTTGTTCTCCAGGTGGACGCCTGATTTCTAATGCTTACATTGCCCTTCCTTGTTCTCCAGGTGGACGCCTGATTGCTGATATTTCATTGCTCTTCCTTATTCTCTAGGTGGACGCCTGATTGCTAATACTTCCATTACTCTTCCTTGTTCTCCAGGTGGACGCCTGACTACTAACACTTCCCTTGCTCTTCCTTGTTCTCCAGGTGGACGCCTGATTTCTAACACTTCCATTGCTCTTCCTTGTTCTCCAGGTGGACGCCTGATTGCTAATACTTCCATCGCTCTTCCTTGTTCTCCAGGTGGACGCCTGATTTCTAATACTTCAACTCTCTTCCTTGTTCTCCAGGTGGACGCCTGATTTCTAATACTTACATCGCTCTTCCTTGTTCTCCAGGTGGACGCCTGATTGCTAATACTTCCCTCAACGGGTGTTTCCTGAAAAACAAATGTTGTTTTTGCCCCTGTTTCAAATCAAAGAAAATTTTGTTAGTTTAAACCAGGGTGGTTAGTTGTGGCATTCTTGCTGAGGGTGGGGTTTCTCTTTGTCCTGTTTTACTGCCTTGGAATGGTTGAAAAGACTGTTTTGTCCTTGTAATTGATCCTTAACCGTAGGATCTCCAACTGTTGTTTTCACTTCAAACCCTTTCAATTGTAATCATATGTCTCTCCTGACATTACTGAACCACTTTTCCGATTCAACTTTTCTCACACCCATATCTTATTTTCATCCTATTAATTCCCGCCTATCGTGGCCGTATTTTGCATTATGCAATCTTGAATCTTGGTAGTATATCTTGACATTCCTTTTTATTTGGTTGGAACGGAACTTACCTCAAAAGCTTTAGAAGAGTAAGATTATTAGTGACAAAACATGACGATTTTGACAATTAAGAATGAAAAGAAAAATCCAAATTTGGATGACTGTTGGAGAAGGAATAAGGAACTTATCTGATGGGAGTTACTGGCACCAATGATCAGGGTATGCATTTTGGATTAATCAGCCCAGTCTATTTAACCAATCTCCTTTTCAATCTTTTCAAAATTTCCACAACCCAATTTTACTTTTTGCCAACTTACAGACCTTGTTCGACTTGCAGCATCTTAAAGAGGTTTCACCGACAAACCTTCCTCATTTATTTATTTCTTAATTCCTTTTCGCCTTATGGTGCCTGCGAAGGTTTTCACCAATAAGACTCTCTCATTTTACTTTCTCTCAGCTTTCGTCATCTCATGGTGCCCGCGCGGGTTTTCACCCGTAAGACTCTCTCATTTTACTTTCTCTCAGCTTCCGTCGTCTCATGGTGGCCGTGCGGATTTTCACCTAAGACTCTCTCATCCTCATCGCTTTTCTTGTTTGGATCAGAGTGTTATGAACCATCTCCATTTTCTTGACTCGGCATTTTTCTAAGATTGATCGAAAGGTCTTTTGGGTATGTGGTTGGAATGAAAGGGTATCAAAAAGTCAAAACCATTTTGATATGGGTTTAAAATTACAACTCTTGGAATCATTTTTCCTATTGCCAATACGATTCCTGCCCCAGTTTCTTGATTGGGGGTCTCTTGATGTTTTATTTTACGCACATTATGCATATTATGCACCCTATGACCGAGCCGTGAGGCGCCTACGTATCCTTTTTGAGTAATCAGGTCAAACGTAGTTCACTCCAATAATAATATTTTTTTTTATTTGATTCCAAAAGAGGGTAGGAAAGAAACAAATGTGGCTCAAAGGCGGAGAAAAGGGTACAATGTTTGGATAGCAGAATAAATTGCCTTTGTCATTCCAATCTTCGAAATAATGCCAAATACAAACATTCAAACTATACCAGAGAAAAATCATGCATAATATCTCTTTACAGCATAAGAATTAATAGCCATGTCTATGCAGTTTCCTTCAATATCTGTTAAACATAATGCACCATTGGACAATACTCTGGTCACAATGAACGGTCCTTGCCAATTCCGGGAAAATTTGCCCTTTGCTTCAACCTGATGTGGAAGAATACGTTTCAGCACATGTTGACCTACTTCAAACTTTCGGGGACGCACCTTTTTGTTGTATGCTCTTGCTATTCTTCTTTGATACAATTGGCCATGACATACTGCTGCCAATCGTTTTTCATCAATCAAGTTCAACTGTTCCAAACGAGTTTTGACCCATTCATCATCATCAATCTTAGCTTCGGCGACGATCCGAAGGGGAGGAATTTCAACTTCTGCGGGAATTACCGCCTCAGTGCCATATACCAATAAATAAGGAGTTACTCCTACTGAAGTGCGAACAGTAGTGCAATATCCCAACAACACAAATGGTAATTTTTCGTGCCATTGTCTTGAACCTTCTACCATCTTCCGAAGTATCTTCTTTATGTTTTTGTTGGCTGCCTCGACTTCTCCATTCGCCTTGAGCAGATATGGGGTAGAATTGCGATGTATAATCTTAAACTGTTGACATACTTCTCTCATTAAGCTACTGTTAAGATTAGCACCGTTATCTGTGATGGTCACCTTTGGGATTCTGAATCGACATATGATATTTGAGTGAACAAAATCTACCACAGCTTTCTTGGTCACCGATTTGAATGTTTTGGCCTCAACCCATTTGGTAAAATAATCAATGGCTACCAGAATAAACCTGTGCCCATTGGATGCTGCTGGCTCAATTGGTCCAATGACATCTATGCCCCAAGCGACGAAGGGCCATGGTGCCGACATTGTGTGCAACTCGGATGGTGGAGAATGAATCAAATCCCCGTGTATCTGGCATTGATGACATTTGCGCACAAAACTGATACAATCTCGCTCCATGGTAAGCCAATAGTAACCAGCTCGGAGAATTTTCTTTGCCAACACATATCCACTCATGTGGGGTCTGCAAACTCCTGAATGTACTTCAGACATGACAGCCGTAGCTTGTTTAGCATCTATGCATCTTAATAATCCAAGGTCTGGTGTTCTTTTATACAAAACTCCTCCACTTAAGAAGAATCCATTTGCCAATCGCCTAATGGTTCTTTTTTGATCCACTGTGGTTTGTGCTGGATATATCCCCATTCTGATATACTCCTTGATGTTGTGGAACCATGGTTCACCATCAAATTCTTCTTCAACCATGTTGCAGTAAGCGTGCTGATCGTGGACTTGAATATGCAGTGGATCCACATAAGCTTTGTCCGGATGGTGCAACATTGACGCCAGGGTAGCCAATGCATCGGCAACCTCGTTATGGTTTCTTGGAATATGCCTGAACTCCACTAATCGAAACCGTTGGCAAAGATCATGTAAGCATTGTCGGTAGGGTATGAGCTTCAGTTCTCGTGTTTCCCATTCTCCTTGAATTTGATGTACTAGAAGATCCGAATCTCCCAAGACCAAGATTTCCTGGATACCCATGTCTGCAGCTAGCCTAACCCCAAAATACAAGCTTCATATTCAGCCATATTATTGGTGCAATAAAATCGAAGTTGAGCCGTAACAGGATAGTGATGCCCGGTTTCAGAAATAATTACAGCTACTATCCCGACTCCTTTCATGTTAGCAGCCCCATCAAAGAAAAGCTTCCAGCCAGGGTTTTCAATTTGCTCCATCTCACCAATATGCATTATTTCTTCATCGGGAAAATAGGTTCTCAATGGCTCGTACTCCTCGTTGACCGGGTTTTCGGCTAAATGATCGGCCAATGCTTGGGCTTTTATTGCAGTCCGAGTCACATAGATGATGTCAAATTCTGTGAGCAATATCTGCCACTTTGCAAGTCTCCCTGTTGGCATAGGCTTTTGAAAAATATATTTCAACGGATCCAGACGCGAAATGAGGTAAGTAGTGTAGGATGACAAATAGTGTTTCAATTTCTGAGCTACCCAAGTTAGGGCGCAACATGTCCTTTCCAGATGAGTGTACTTAACCTCATAAGCTGTCAACTTCTTGCTAAGGTAGTAGATGACCTGTTCTTTTCTGCCGGTGAGGTCATGTTGCCCCAGTACACAACCAAATGAATTTTCCAAGACTGTCAAGTAAAGAATCAAAGGTCTTCCTGGCTCTGGCGGGACCAGCACGGGTGGGTTTGACAAGTATCCTTTTATCTTATCAAACGCTTCTTGACACTCATCGGTCCATTTGACCGCAGCATCCTTTTTCAACAATTTGAAAATAGGCTCACAGGTTGTCGTGAGCTGAGCAATAAACCTGCTGATGTAATTCAACCTCCCTAACAAACTCATTACTTCAGTTTTGTTCCTTGGAGGTGGCAATTCTTGGATGGCTTTGATCTTTGATGGATCTAGCTCGATGCCTCGCCGACTGACTATAAATCCCAACAGCTTTCCAGATGGAACACCAAATGCGCACTTGGAAGGATTAAGCTTGAGGTTGTACCTGCGAAGTCTCAGGAAGAATTTCCTCAAATCCCCAACGTGGTTGGCCTGATGCTTTGATTTTATGATCACATCGTCCACGTATATCTCAATCTCCTTATGTATCATATCATGAAACACCGTGGTCATTGCTCTCATGTAAGTTGCCCCGGCGTTCTTTAAACCAAATGGCATTACCCGGTAGCAATAAGTTCCCCATGGTGTGATGAATGCCGTCTTTTCTGCATCTTCTTCATCCATTAGAATTTGATGATACCCGGCATAACAATCCACAAAAGATCCTATCTCATGTTTGGCACAATTATCGATCAAAATATGTATATTGGGTAATGGGAAGTTATCCTTCGGACTTGCCTTGTTAAGATTGTGGTAATCGACGCATACTCTAATCTTGCCGTCTCTCTTTGGCACAAGAACGACATTAGCCAACCAAACAGGATACCGAGTGACTCGAATGACCTTTGCATCCAACTGTTTGGTAATTTCTTCTTTAATTTTCACACTCATATCAGTCTTGAACTTCCTCAGCTTTTGCTTGACAGGAGGCACCATTGGATCAGTGGGCAACTTGTAAACCACTAAATCAGTGCTCAAGCCTGGCATGTCATCATATGACCATGTAAAAACATCTTTGAATTCGATGAGTGTTTTAATTAACCCTTCTCGGATCTTTGGTTCGAGGTGGACACTTATTTTAGTTTCTCGGATATTATTTGTGTCTCCTAGATTGATGTCTTCGGTATCACTCAGATTAGGTTTGGTTTTTTCTTCAAAATGAATTAACTCTTTACTAATCTCTTCGAAAGCCTCATCCACATCATATTCTGATTCATAATCACAATATACTTCTTGAATTATTATTTCGGAACCAGATTGATTTTTAAGACTGGGCTGAGAATTCCTCATGCATGCCATATCACTAGAGCCAGCGTAAAAAGAACTGTATAGAAAAAGAAGAAAAAGAAAAGAAAACTATCAGGAATGATAATGAAAAGGAAACTGTATTTCATTGGATGATGAAAGATAACAAGGTTTGCACACTTCAAACAAACTGTAAGATAGACATTGGGATTACAACCCTGAAGTAACCCAAACAAACTGAAGGAAAATCAAAATAAACTACCAAGACTCCTTTCGAATGGGGAGAGGAGTGGCTTTCAAATTATTAAGCTTTGTCTCTGGCCCAACGAATTGAACTTCCGCGTTGCTAGAACCTTCATCGTTTTCCACCATGTTCACATCGTCAAACAGCTTTTCAAATCTTTCAATTAATTCCTCCTCCGGATTAATCATGGATTTAGGAATTGTTGTTATCGAGTGATTTCTGGTACCGAACTTGACAAAAGACTTTGATAGATGTGGGACTGGTTTTGGAAGGACCCATGCCTTTTGTTTCAGCTTTCTGGCCTTTCTCACGTCTGTGACAGTGGGTATGAATCCTAAACCAAATGTTCCCCAGTTCTCGAGGAGAGATACTGGTTGTGTAATGCCTTGCAAAGACGAGCCCAAACCTTTGCCGGGTAAAAAACCATTCTTTAACATTTCATAGGCTACCATGACTGATGCAGAGGTTATCTTTGGATTCGGAATGTATTTCCCCTCTGGAATTTTCTCTACCAACATTGTGTCGGAAACCTGGTAAACCCATGGTCCCTGGTCATTTTCTATTCCCTCGACCGGTACGATGGCACCGCTGTGAGCATTTAAACTGTCTTCCCCATGCACAACTATTTCCTGTTTATCCCATTCAAACTTGACCACCTGGTGTAGTGTTGACGGGACTGCTTTAGCAGCATGGATCCATGGTCGACCCAATAGCAAATTATAGGAAACAACTATATCCAACACTTGAAACTCCATCGTGAATTCAACTGGCCCTATTGTCAGTTCCAGTACTATGTCTCCAAATGAATCTCTGCTTCCACCGTCAAATCCCCGTACGCAAATACTATTCTTTTGGATCCTCTCCTCTTTTATTTTCAACTTGCTCAGAGTGGAGAGAGGGCAGATGTTTGCGCTTGACCCGTTGTCAACCAACACCGGGGTCACTACGGAGCTTTCACATTCAAGGTGAGGTAAAGAGCTTTGTTGTGCTCAGTACCTTCCACAGGCAATTCATTATTAGAAAAGGTGATTTTGTTTGCCTCAAAGATTTTGTTGGCTATTTTTCCAAGTGATTCACGGAGATCTTGTCAGGAACGTGTGCCTCATTTAGGATCTTCATTAAAGCTTGACGGTGCTCATCAGAATGGATCGGCAATGACAATAATGAAATTTGAGCGGGTGTCTTTTTCAATTGTTCCACGATAGAATAGTCGTGGAGCTTCATCTTTCTCAAGAATTCTTCCGCTTCTTCTTCCGTCACAGCTTTCTTCATTGGTGTTGGATTTTTAGTTTTTCTTAACTCCTCGGGAGTAAAACATCTTCCCGAGCGAGTCAAACCTTGCACCTCACAGACTTCTTCCTTGACTTCTTTTCCTTTGTACATTACCGTCACTCGTTCGTAGTTCTATGGAATGGCCTTGTTGTTGATCACTGGTAACTGGGTTACTAGCTTGATAATAACTTGATCCACACGGGCTCCTTCCACGACTATGATGGGTTTTCTGGCGACCCCGAGTACAATCACTTTTGATCCTACCTGCTTCGTAGCAACTTTGCTTGAAGATCCCTTCTCAACTACCACAGATGGCTCATCACCATTTTTGTTCTGCTTAGGTACCGACTTCTCCTCTACTAACTGTTCATCTGGCTTGGCTTCATGAGACCGAATCATCATGACGGTTTGTGACGGCTTCTTTGTTTCCCCATCAGTCCGTACTATTTCTATCATATTAGCCTCCTGATGGGCTGGCATTGGATTTCTGTTGATATTGGGAGCTTCGGGGGTTTGAACTTCTATTTTATTAGTATCAATCAGTTCTTGTATTGCATTCTTTAAATGCCAGCACTTTTCTGTATCATGGCCTGGTGTACCAGAACAATACTCACAGCTAACGGTGTAGTCCAGATTTTTTGGAGGAGGATTGGGCAGCTTGGATTGTATTGGCCTTAGCATATCTAGCTGTCTTAGCCTGTGGAACAGACTAGTGTAGGATTCTCCCAGTGGACTGAAGGTTTTCTTTTTCTGCCCTCTTTCACCCCTGAATGGTTGATTAGACCTGAAACCTGGTCCGGGATAGGTTCGCGGATAAGGGTAGGTATTTGGTGAGACAAGAGCACGCCAATGAGCGTGGGCAGGTGGCTAATTGTATGCTTGCGCATGGTTAACGGAAAAATGAGGTTCCGACGGGTGATAGTAGTGTTGGGGTGAATTGTGGTGATAAGTTGGTTGGTGGGATTGATGTTGACTGTAGTACTGAGGTGAACCTCTGGATCCCGACCAAGTTCCTGAATCAACCATTGCTGCTTCCTCGCTTTTCTTTTTTCCAATCCCTCCTACTCAGCCTTGAATAGCTTGAGTAGTTGCCTTAATAGCCGAATAACTCATGATTTTATTCGTTTTGAGGCCTTCTTCCACCATACCTCCCATCTTCACTACTTCGTTGCATGATTTTCCTATCACTGAAACCAAATGGGCATAGTAAGTTGGCTCCAAGGCTTGTAGGAAGTAGTCTACCATTTCACTTTCCTTCATAGGAGGATCCACCCTTGCTGCCTGTTGCCTCCACCGGAAACCATACTCTCTAAAGCTTTCATTGTGCTTTTTCTCAAATTTTGTCAGGGATAGTCGATCTGGGATGATTTCCAGATTATATTGGAAGTGACAAGCAAATGCATGTTCCAGGTCATCCCAGGTATACCATCTCCCATGGTCCTGGCGGGTATACCACTCTAGAGCTGATCCGCTCAAACTTTGGCTGAAGTAAGCCATTAATAATTCATCTCTTCTCCCAGCTCCTCGCATCTTGCTGTAGAAACCCCTCAAGTGGGCTACTGGATCGTCGTGCCCGTTGTATAGGTCAAATTTGGGCATCTTGAAACCGTCTGGTAATTGCACATTTGGGAACAAGCATAAGTTCTTGTAGGCCACACTGACCTGTCCTCCTAACCCTCGCATGTCTCCGAACGATTGTTCTAGGCTTTTGACCTTACTGAACATCTCTTCTTGCTCAGCATTTTTGACTGGCTTGTCAATTTCGGTTGAGAGGTCAAAACGGGGAGTAATTGAATGGATTTCGGAGGCTTTGAAAGTGGGCTCCGGGGGTAGTATTGGTTGTCCTGGGCCTGGAATATAGGCTCACTAGGAGATTTGTGGAATGTAGCTGTGGGAGGTGCCACGAAGACAGGAGTTACTGGTGGAGGAGGGTATGGAACTGGTTTAGGAGGTGGAGACTGCGGTGTATGAAAGGTGGTGCCTCGGTAATGCTAGTAGATGGGGAAACTCGGGGATAGTTCAGTGGTAGGATTATCCTGAGTTTGGGCTAGTAATGGGGTGGAAGCGGGGTTAGCTGGGTAAGATGGGGGTGATTGCTATGTGGACCAGGCCCGATACATCTCAGCCATTTGTTGCTTAAGTTTAAGCATCTCTTCTTTCATTTTACCGACGTCCATCTCCTCTATCTCAATACCCGTGTCGACATCTGGGATAGATATGCTTTCGGGTACCGGTCCTTTTGATCTGGTGTGATAATGATAATATGCCAGTATACTCTTAGAAAAACTAACTGCTTGAATTCTGGAAATGAACAAACTTGTTAGTCTTGAGAGTTTAACACATATATAATTACACGTTGAGATGCAATGTTCCTAGACAAATAACCCTTTTCTAATATGCATTTGCTCGGTTGCTTGCGTCATCCCAGCTTTTCTTGACCTTTCATTTTATTGTCACTCACTCTTTGTTTTATTCTATTTTTGAATGTGGTCGAATCTTATAGAGATTGCCTACGTATCATGCCCCCGCATGAATCAGACCTTGCGTAGTTCGGACTGTAAAGCAATTGTCAACACTTTTATTTATTCTTTAAATAATACAAAGATGGACCAGACACTACATTTACAAGAAAATGATTAAAAAACTCGACACAAACCCAAATCAAACAAAAGACACAACTCTTAACACCTCTGAACATGCTCCACTTCCCACTTTTGTTTTCAATCATTGGATCATCTGCTCACGGTGGGGCTTGACCCGGCTGACCTCCCAGCGTATGATACATTCTTTCTAACTCCATTGTCAGATGACGGGCAAAAATAGGTGCATGCTCTATAAACCTTTCATAATCCATCCCTTGGCAGTTTACATAACTTTGAGAGGTGTAAACTGCTAAATCATGGATTTGGGCCCTGAAGTCTTGGAGACGTTGGTCTTGGTTTTGCAGTTGCTGTTGGCGAGTGGTGGCTATATCTCTTATACGATCTTTGCAATCTAGAGCTGACTCTAATTGAGCTCGGAGTCTGGCCTGATCGAGTCTTGCCTGTGCTCTTTCTCTATCGACGTCCACGTGCTGATGTTCCCTATTGTATCTTCTTGCTTCTTCCAATTGTGCATGAAGTTGGGCTTCTGAATGCATCCAACGGTCTTTCTCTTTCTTGAATTGTGCCCCGTCTTCTTCGGATTGCCTTACTTGGCATTCCTTATTAGATCTGGCCTCCTCGTTTAATTGTTGGATTCTTTCTTTAGCTTTGCTCAATGCCTTTTCGGTTTTTGCCAAAATGGAATCACAATCTTGCATTTTTTCTAAAAGATTGGCGATGATTTTTTGATCTTTCCAACTCCTCATAGGTGTTTCAGAAGCTTTCTTCATTTTTTGAAATTGAGCGTGAAGATTTTTATTCTTACTAGCCAGACTCTTCTTCTCGCCTTCTGCTTCTTGTGCTTGTAAGTCTTTCTCCAAATTGAGGTTCCTCAGATTTTCCTTTAAGGCATGGATAGTCGCTTTGTATCCTATTTCCTTTTCTCCCCAAATCAATCGCTCTTGGATTTTATCGTTAAAGGTTTGAACATGGGGTCTTTTTATTGTCCTTCTTAGATCGAGTTCTGATGCATCATCCACGCGGGATCGTTTCTCAAACCATCTTGCATATCCTCGATTTATCTCACCTTTTGTTGTGTCTGGAACTTGAGTATCATCTTTCAAGTATCGACATCCATTCCACATCTGCTGAATTAAAGCCTCGGGAAGAGTGGCTTCGGGATGTAACTCGATTACTTGCATACTCAAATCCTCATCATCAGGCACCACTTGGTATCTCCCTAGTTGTCTTAGAACTCGCTGTGGTGCATATGGCTGGATGCTTCTCAATACCAATAGCAGCAAATAATTATTCAAGGTTGACATGTGTATCACTTCCCTTACCGGGAGCCATCCCAAAGTCCATTCAATTTGATTTGCCGTTAAAGATCTTAGATGAGATACCCAGGCTTCCACCCCTTCTAGAGACTTATAATCTTTTATTCTTTCTTCATAACTCTTGATAAAATTATCATTGCTTGGACCATACTGCATGAACTCGGGCTGATGTTGGAGATGTTCAATCATCCACATTTGCAACAAAATTTTGCACCCTTCGAAGACCTTTGCCCCTGATTTACATAAAGTCAACGCCCGATAAATGTCAGAGAGAATGATCGGGGCAAATGTGTGATTTTCCTTGGTAGTGAGGACCTGCACGACTTTCGCTGTGCGAATATCAATTGTTCGTTCTTTGTTTGGGAAGACCATGATTCCCAGAAAAGCCACCATGAAAGCGAAGCGTCGGTGAATCCGCCAGGTGTCTTTGTTCTGTTTGTTAGTAAGTCCCTTCTCATGGATTTCAAATCCGTCTGGCTTTCCGAACCTTGAGTATAGGAAGTTGAAAGAACAACACCCATTGACAACATTACTTTTTCTGATTTGATTACTGATGTTTAGAAGACCAAAGAATCGATGTACTGAAGGAGCCTTTGGGAATATCAGTTTTTGATTTCTCAAATCTCCGTCAAAACCAGCATATCCAGATATCTCTTCTAATGTAGGAGTAAGCTCGAAATCAGAGAAACGAAAGACATTGTGAACAGGGTCCCAAAAAGTTACTAACGCCGCAATCAAATCATCACGTGGTTTAACTTTCATAATATCTGTAAGAGTTCCCAAATGCTTAACGACCCATTTCTGACCATCTTCTCCTAACTCATGCCACCACACCTAAAGCCGAAATAGAAACTCATCTACATCTGCGAATGGTGGGTTTTGGGTGGTGCTCATTTTGTATCTGCGATTATTTTTAACAAAATCAAGACTCATTTTGAAAACAGACACTATTTTGTGAATTTTCCAAAACGACCCATTTTATTTCTCAACTCTCACCATGATTTTTTTTTCAATTACGCTGGTCAACAAGCAAATCCGAGGAAAATGAATGCACAAGTAGCAAGTAGGATGCATCAAGATGGTCTTTTCATTTCGGGTTCACCTGTCCTCGACAGACCCAACCCCTGTGTTGAGTCTCCAAGGTCAAATGTACATGATGCAAATAGACATTCCTACTAGGGATACGGTACGAGGTTGAGTTATTCTAAGTGAAAAACCTGAGGCAGATTATTCTAGACCTAGCTTACCCAAGTGGACAGCTTGAGCCGAAGTGGGGGCAACGTACCGGGAGCACGAAAGTCTACCCGGCCTAGTTACTTGTCCCAACTTCGTCTTATTTGGTATGATTTTTAACAGAAAGGTGGGCCACGCACACGTGTACACCATAAATTCAGAAGACTCAGAAAGAAGAAGGGTTTCGTAGCAGTTTTATATACACAATTCAGATAATATTAAAGCGGTAAAAGCATCATTTAGCACATTAGGCATATATCATGTAAAAATCAGATAATAAATAAAGCCAACTATAACAGTTATTTTAAGCTCGAATTCTTGAACCCTGAACCAGTGGTTCTGGTCCACTTTAGTCCCCAGCAGAGTCGCCAGAGCTGTCACACCTCCTTTTTCCGACGCCGCGAGGGTGCAATGAGTTTTCTCCAATTAAAGGACAGTCAAAACGGGATTCGTTCATTTATTTCAGAGTCTCCACTTGGGAGATTTAGAGTGTCCCAAGTCACCGGTTTTAATCCCGAATCGAGGAGAATATGACCCTGTTTGTCATTCTGCGAACCAGAAATCCGAGTAAGGAATTCTGTTAATTCGGGAGAAAGTGTTAGGCATTCCCGAATTCCGTGGTTCTAGCACGGTAGCTTAACCATTTTTATACTTGGCTTAATTATCTCGATTTACTAAACACATTTTTTCTCGTTGCCTGATTTTATTACCGCTTTTGTTTAGATTGTTTACAATTATAGATCTTTCTTGAAATGAATCACGCGTACGTATATTCGTATTATATATTTTTTATAAATGTAAAGAATCGTGTCACGCATACGTGTACACAATAAGATTGAGAATATTTTTATATTTTTTATTATAAAAAACTTATGTTCAAAATTGTGCTTAAAATAAAATTAAGAACATTCATCACTCTTGTATGATTAAATAGTGAACTGCACATCTCGGGTTATATGAAATTAATTTAAGATTCTACGAAGAACCTCTTTTTATTAAAAGTTTGCTCGAAGTTGCGCGAACGCATAATCCGAACTGCCTTTAGAAAATGTAATTAGGTCACGCGAACGTATCCCTAATTTCACAAAAATATTCTTGATGGTAATATAAAATTTCTTCAAGTGTTTATTAGGTCCACCTATTTTTAATATGAAAGTCATGGGAAATCACTGATTGGGACGCCTCTAGATTTTCTTGAAAAGAATTCAAAATTTATTAGGTGTTGACTACAGGTTATATTTTAAACGTATGAATTATATACCTCAAAACTATCTAAATTTAATGAATTAATGATATGAAAAATAAATAACGTGCAACTAATTACCATTTTATTAGTTAATACAGCATTCGTATACCAAAAAAGCGAATTACATGCAAAACTAGGAAAGAATTAATTGGATAAACAAACTAATAGTTTTCGAAGAATTATTCTATTCAGGGCGGACTCTATTTTGTATATCTTTGACTTAAAATGTTGCAATTCGTATTTATAAATCCCACCTCCTTCTCATCTACTTGTTTTTAGTTCAAAGTTATAATTATTTGGTTAATTCACTTACAATGATTGAATTCGGGATAGGTAAAATTAAACCGATTTTCTTTCTCAACCTATGCAAACTATTTACAAACACTAAATCTACACTTTGTAAAAATCATTGACAATATTTTTTTATACTATTTTTAAGAAATTAGTTAGACGCATTCTCAAATAAATGGACCATTTGTTGTTTGGAAAGAGAACTAATCTACAAGATGATTTAATAAAATGACATTATATGTAACGTAGTTATACATCTGAACCATTCGCAATATTCCAACATCGTAAATGTAACGGATTATATCAATTCACCTTTTACCTATTGGTTATACACATAACCGTTATTACGCCATATACGACCAAAATACAACTTACATCATCTAGCTTTAACCAAAATCGGATATTTGACGAGATATGCTAGTAATGTAGTTTCTTGATATTTCCATACTATCCTATACTTAGCCAACAATGTCACAAAGTTTAATTAATGACCAACTTTCTGCCATGTTCCCTATCTCGACAATTCAAACAATAAATGTCATCACTAAACTTCAAAATAAATAAGATTATCGTAGAACTTACTACTTCAAAAGGTCAATTGGCTAATAGTTTATCATGTCAAGTATAATACTATATTAACCAACTAAAACAAAACTGAAACTTAAACTAATAAATTTAAATGAGTAGAAGACATAATTGTAATTCCAAACTTCGTTTTCTTGCAATGTTGAAGCTTTTCATGACATGAGTTTACAGATATGTACCTGAAAATGAGGGTAAAAGAGGTAAAGTTCAGCAGTAGCAGCAACAACAAAAACCCAACAACAGAAAAATGCCAATGATTCAGCGGATTTGAACAACAAACAGCAAGACCCGTGAAGCCCAGACGCACAGTAGCACGAATCTTAGGAAATTTCAGACTTAACCCAAACAATATCAACAAACAAACCCGGGCAGATTCAAGGAAAACTATGTTTTTGATTTTCTTTATTTCTTCTCTATCTGTTTCAGATTCTGTGTGTGTGTGTGTGTGCTCTCTTTTTCTGTTTTTTTTTCTTTTCTGTTTCTTTTCTCTGTCTATCTTTTCTTGTTTTCTCTACTGATTTTCAGCTCTCTCTCTCTCTCTCTATCTCTTCTTTTCTTTTTTCAGATTTTTGTTCTCCTCCTTTGTTATTCTCCTGAAATCAGTCCCTAACCCCCTTCTTATACAAGTCTGCCCCCTTTCCTTAAGTGCTGCATGGCCCCTTTCTTTTAAAATCAGAAAATTTCCACTCAAATAACACTAAAACTGCTTTTCTAATTAATCAGCACTTTCCCTTAATTTCAGCCCCTCCACTTCCTTTGGTTTCCCAATAGGATTAATTAATACCTCATTGATAAAGCACTAGCAATAAAGTATTATACTAACTGTTTTATTCCCCAAACACCCCTGAAAATCCCTTAATACTACTGCCCCAGACCAAAACTGCCCAAACTTAACAATTATCTAAACTAATCTGTTTAACAACTAATAACCAATTCCTAAAATCAATCAAACAAACATTCTATCCTCACAGATTGTGCCAAACAGGGAAATGCAATAGCTATGATCGATCCAACATACCAAATGTCTAATAGCGAATTGACAAAGGCTAAATTCAAACTGGAACTAACAGACTAAACACTGAACTTGAATAAAAACATATTAACACCACACAGAACTCAGCAGAACTATTTAAACAGAAATTCAGACTTGAATTAATATGCATATGAATGAAGGTGATGTGAATGCAGGTTCATTGTCAACTTAATGACAATGTCCTGAAATTAGGTGGCCATATATCCAACATACACAACAACAATTGACGAACTTATCTGACTTAACAAACAAGAACAAATTAATTGGCAAGAACTAATTAACTGATTACCTACAACAAATGATAACAACCAATCCAAAATAGATAAACAGGTTGTTTCAATCAGCATTAACAGAAACAGGGATTTATAAAACAACTAATCGACGAACTTAATCGAGTTGATTACACATATTGTAAACAATCACAACAAACAGAAACAATGCAATAATTTGATCGGATAAACGGGTATAGTGGGTATGAGACAGAATCAAATAAAAAGATAGGAAAATTACACAAATTACTGAAACAGGCAACAATACACACATAGGATACAAAAAAGAAGTATGAAAAATACCTCTGATTCTTCAAAATTATACGGACATAGGCTCAACTTGGATTCGGACCTTTTGAGGTTGAACAGACTTTATTCGAAGTATTCTCAATTGAGAATACCTCGATTAAAGTCTCTTAGACCTCAATCCCTCATTTAATCGGAAAAATTCCATGATTTGGCATTTTAGGGTTCCACTTTTCTTGTATTTAGGGTTTGACCATTTTCTGGGCATATTTGAAGGAAATCAAGAGTGGTTTAGGGTGAAAGAAGCTTGGGGGTTACCTAGTGTAAATCTGAAACACATCTGACAAGTTCATGTTTGTTTAGAACCTTCAAAAGAAGATTCGAGGAGTTTTAGGAAGATTCGAAACAAACGATTGTCAGATCCATGGTGAGGGTAGTCAGGAGAAGCTATAGTGTTAATTAGGGACTGGTTGGTTTGGATCTGAGTTTGGCTCGAATCTTCAAATAAAGTTTCGAGAAACTCCAGGAAGATTCGAGCTCAGTGGTTACCAGATTTGGATAGAGGATGGTCAGGGGGTTCAGGGGTGTTAAGGTGGTGACCGGCGGCGTCGTTGCCGCTGGGTTTCAGGCGAGGGGGAGTTAGGGCGGCTAGGGTTTGGGGTATCGTCTCAAGGACGATGATGAACAGGAGAGGGAGGGGGTGTTTGGTTTGGGGGCTGGGGTAGGAATTATGCTTTTATAGTAGAGGGGGAAATTGATCTTGGCCGTTGGATCCCTCAAAATCTATGGCCAGGATCAATTCACTTAAAGGGGACGACACCGTTTTGTTCAAAATGGGGATGGGTTGGCCCGGGCAATGGATCGGGTAGGGGATTACGGGTTTTGTCAAAGCTCTGGGAGCCCTTGGATCAGAAATAACGAACGGCCCCGATCAAATTCAACCATACGACGTCGTATGGTTTGTCTTTGAAATTAACTGACTGGGCATCATCAAACGACGTAGTATTTGCCCTATACTATGTCGTTTGATGGTCTTTGGGTTGACTGACCTGGGCCGGGTAAATGCTTTGTTTTGGGCTTGATTTTTTGTCAATTAAAACGGCCCAACCCAATTTTTTTTCTATTTTCCCTTTAATTCCTAATTATTAAATTCCTAATTTTAATTATAAAAATCAAAATTAACCTTACAAAATATTAATCACCCTTTAACAACCATTAACACACAATACAAAACATTAATCACACAATGACACATTTAAATGACAAAAATAGGATAAATGCATATTTTTGTGATTTTTCTTTTTTTAATTAATTCTTAAATGCATAATTAAATCCTAGATATGCATGCAACATGTATTTTTATTTTATTTTTCATTTAACTATAACAAAGTAAACATTTACGGACAAAACACAAATAATTATCCAAAAAGAATGCCACATAAATTCTAAAAATTGCATACAAAGAAAAATTATTTGTGATTTCTTTTGGAGTAGTTCTTGTGAGGCAAAAATCACGTGCTCACAACAACACCCTTCGTGCTTTTCATTCTCCCTCACCAAATCAACAATACAAATCCAAATGATAAATACAAGGCGGGATATAATTTTACTTCAATTATAGTGCCAGGATATCGAACTCAACTTTCAAAAATACCAACATCTTCAAAATATACAATAAATATGAGACGAATAACTAAAAGTAATAATCTAATATAATCATGAAGAAACAAAGTGAAGTAAACAACTTAGAATAAAGAAATAATTCCCACCTGCATGCTTTAACCCAATAACAACGCATATATATTGGTCACCTCACATGTGTGTCATTCCCACACATAATTCACGTAGTAAATAAACCAACAAGTCCTAATATCTTAATTCAAGGCTAACTATGACACTTACCTCACTCTGTAATCAAATCAATGATCAACCGCGGCTTTTCCTCTAGAATTAGCCTCCAAACCAATCAAATATAATAAAATATAGTTCAAATAATTCAAAATAGGCTTAGAAACTACACACGTGTGAAAACGATTCAATCTTTAATGATTTTGGGAAAAGTCAATAAAAGTCAACCCTGGGACCGCTTGGTCAAACCCTGAGATTCGAACCAAAATCCAATTACATATTAACCACCGAGCTTGGTTATGTGATTAGTTTTGAAATCTACCTCAATTTAAGGTCTAAATCTCAATTTCTGAAAATACTCAATTTTTACCTAAATCCCTAATTTCTACGATGAAAAGGCATAGATTAAAGATTAAAATCAGTGGGTGCTCATATAAATGAAAGGAAACAAGTTAAAACCTACTAACCTATAAAGTTGGGATGAAATATCTCTTCAAAATCGCCTTTAGGCCAAGCTCAAACTTGAAAATGGTAAAAAATAACTCAAATCTCGTTTTGAAAATTTATAAACACTGGACGTCAGGTGCTCTTCGCCTTCACAAAGCACCTGACATAGTCGTGATGCACAGTGGCCAAAAAGGCCTACGTGTTCGCGATGGCCTCACCCCTTGCCTTCGCATTTGCAATCCTAGGTTCGCGTTTGCATAGTGTACTGCCCATACTACCCCCAGATGCCACAACCCAGCATGTTTGCGAGGTAACGGTTGTATTCCCTAAGGGTAATCCCTCCATTGCTCCGCATTCGTGATCGCTTCCCCGTGTTCGTGTAGAAGAAATCCGCCCATAGCCCAATTTCCCCTTTGTGATTGTGAAGCTCAAGACATCAGACACTAAAAAACAGGTGAAATCAGCATTTTCTATGTTCAAAAAGGTCCGTAGCAAAATAGATGAAACCAACATTTTTATCTTGTGGTCCACAGTGCGCCTAGGCGATAGTCACTTTGGCATGTCTTGTGGCATGACATCTTCAAACTCTAATAGTAGCTCCTTCACGGGCTCAGGAATAGGACCCGAGGAGCGTTCTATATCTTCAATGCGGAGGGTTCCCAGGAATGTAGGTTCATGTCTTTTGACCCCCTTCTTCAACTGCAAGGCCGAGATGTTTTCCACGGCCATCTTCATAGGCATGCACGGGATAATGCAGGGCTTGGTACCGTTTGCTCCCATCATCAGTAACATGTAATCATATGGCATAGGCATGGTGTTGGTTTGCCTCAGGAATTCCGAACCAACTATCAACTCGAAGTCCTCTATGATCACCACGCGCAGGTTTAATTTTCCTTCGTAAGGGCCAAGCTTCACTGGTACTTCTTTGGCTATCCCACCCACTGGCTGAGGAGGTAAGTTGATAGCCTTGACACTACCTCTGCCCTTTCCTACAACTAGACCAAGGTGCTCCACCTGAGTCGAGGCTAAGTAGTTGTGGGTAGTACCCGTGTCTATCATCGCCCGAATGGGCTTGCCATTTACCTTCATCTCAACGAACATTAAGGTCCTCTCTTGTTTAGGAGGATTATTCTCATCCGCCTTCTTTTTCCCTTTCTTGGTCTTTGGGCAGGAGTCCTTCTTCTTACGGATGCCAGCACTGGTTCCCGCTAAGGCCTCAGAAATGGAGCTAACAATTGCATTGAAGGAACCTACTGGCTCGGTCTGGTCTGCATCATCTGTGTCATCATCTATCCCATCATCAAAGGCTTGATGGGCGTTCATCTATGCAAGTGGACACTCATTATTCCAATGTGGTCTGCCGCAATGACGACATCCCGAAAGAGGCTTTCTCCCCCGGTCATTGTTGTTTGACGCAACACTATTACTGCCTGAGGAGGGAGCCATAGATTTGGTTGCACTCCGATCTCCCCCACTTCTGCTAGAGCCACCATTGCTAGGTTGGCCCCCTTTGACTCCCGCTCGGACATGCGGCTGAGGCCGATCCTTCTGAGCTTCCACTTGATAGTCCCCAAGGCATTCAGCTTCTTGGATCGCCTTGGGTAGGGTATCTACCCTTTGTCTTTGTAGTTCCATGCTGGCATAAGGTTTCAACCCTTCTAGGAAGGTGAAGAGCTTGTCTTTGTTCCCCATGTCACGTATGTTTAGCATGAGCATGGAGAATTCCCGCACGTAGTCCCGCACTGACTTGGTCTGGCGGAGCTCCCGTAGCTTCCTCCTTGCATTGTATTCCATATTTTCGGGGAAGAACTATAGGCGTATGGCTGCCTTCAGTTCTGCCCATGTCTCGAGAGCATCTTTACCGGCCTTGATGACTTCGTACTTCACCCGCCACCAGAGTTTAGCATCACCCTGAAGATACATGGTAGTAGTTGCTACCTTCTTAGCTTCTTCTAGGCCTCCAACGGCATCAAAGTACTATTCGATGTCAAAGATGAAGTTTTCCACTTCTTTGGCATTCCTAGATCCACCGTATGGCTTTGGCTCAGGAATTTTTAGTTTTTGTGTCGCGGAAGTGGGGTTTGCAGCGCCCCCGATTTCGTTTCCACTACCTCGAAGCAGTCCCTGTAAAGCAGCATTGACAACATTGAGTTTGTCTGTCAAGTCGTCAATAGTTTGTTGCATGGCAGTCACCCTGTCTGCCTCTTGTGCCCTGTAAGCTAAATCCTCAACACGCTCCTGTTGGAGTCCCTCGAATTTGCCAAAACTTTCGGCTGCCTCTGTGGCTGCCGATTGCCGGTCTCCCTCGGAATCACGACTGATGTTTTCTATGTCAACTTCGGCCTGGAGCACCTTACGGTCCAGGTCGTCCAACCTTTGCCATAGGCTGGTTCTTAGTTCAGGCACCGTATCCACAATGGGTCGTAATCCGTCAACCGTCTGTTCAAGGGCCGCAATGCGGTCCCCATGATTCACCATGGTCAGAAATGGTGGTAATAGCAATGCGTTCCCTCATCTAATGTTGAACCTGGCTCTTATACTAACTATTACGCGGCGCCTTCCTGAGATTACTTGGAAGGGCGACGTAAGGCTAAGCAACTGATGTCAGTGCAGTTACTGTCCGCCAACTGAAGTCCCCTCCATACGCTAGACTGGATTGTCAGTGTCGTACGGGAAAATCAATGTCAAGAGCAATTGAGAGAATAGAAATGAGGATTGAGAATGAAAGAAATCTTGATGGCATTAATGAAAGCTATTACAGAAAGGCAACGCGGTGTCGAGGGGGAGAGACACCAGTACAGAGAATTGTTTGCTTTCTAGAAAGTTTGATTGCTTGATCCCTCCTGATAATACTTAAAAAAAATAAACCAAAGCTACAAGACTAGACTTGATTAAGCTAGAGAATCATAATGGAAGTACATGGAATAAAACTACTCTATATTTACAATGAAAAAACTTAGTTTTCTACAAGGCAGAAACAGGTCCGTTGTCAGTAGCATAGTCTTTGGCATCAGGGTCTGCGTGCACGGCGTTGTCTACGCGCGCGACACTGTTGGCATCCGCCTGCGGTTGGGCGCTGGCGAGGGATATCGGTGGGGCGACAGAGGCACATGCGCGCTTGTCACTTGGCGTGGCCATGACCACGGGGCCGTCCGTGGCGCTAGGCATTGGGAGGCATGCTAGGACGCCACGGGGCGCGCCCAAGGGGTCATGGGGCACGACTGGAAAGCCGCCCATGACAGTTGTAGTAGAAGAACTGGGAATAAAGGAGCTCCTGCCTCCATATCTTGATCCAAGAGACCAAGACTAATGTTTATGCTAAACCAATAAAATACACAACCTGTGTATTTCTATTTATGAAATAATTAATTAATAAAAATAGATTTGTGAAAAATAAAAATAGATTGTGAAAAAAATAAAAATAGATGGTAATATATTTGAAGAAAGCACAAACTAATTCAAATATTATATTATTAAAATAATAAATAATTATCAATTACTACTTTTAGTAGGATTACTTTCCGAAATGATGTATAACCAAAAATAATCGATTAAAAAATCACTCAAATAAATAAATATGATTATCATACAATTTATTAATTATTTAAGAAAGACAAAATAGTAGTTCAGTTAAACCAAGGACATGAATGAGCAAGTATTGGACAGATTGGGCATATATATGCCAAACTATTAATGACGAGCATATCTGTCTTAATTCGCATAGTTCACTAGCATATATGACCCTTTTCCGTATATTCAATAATGTAGTTCAAGAAGTTAAGAAAATACATCAACTGAGAAATCCCTAACTTTTCAAAAGCTTTAAAATCGCTCTTTTTTTAAGTTGGCCCCTACAGTCTTGTTCCACGTCTTCATTATGCCATAAATTTTGAGTTTAAATATAAAATTAATTTAAAAAATGAATATTTTGGCATTTGGGGAAAGCTCCAAAGGTGTATTTGATGGAGGAGAAGGGGGAACCGGGGGAGGGGGAAGGAGAAAGTCTCAGGCTGGGCGTTTAAAATAAGGGGAAGCATAGCGCATGATTGGTATGCGTTAAATTTGTTTAACTTTGGCTAACGTTAAGTTGAGACGTTAGTTCAAACTCATACAATACATGTTAACTATACTCTATATGTACTTTTTTTCACCCGATATTTTGATTCTTTGGTCAATTTTTTTGTCACTTTGGTTCCGAACTCGAGCGTCACACCCCAACCTTAGAGGGCGGACAAGGCATTCAAGCCTTAACTTAATCGAGCGAACTAACATTTCATGGTTTGCTTTTCATAATCCATAAACGATTTAGAAACATAAAATCTTTCTTAAAATGATTTGCCTTGCATAAACTTGAAATTAATAACAAAAGAAGTTATTCATACATGCCAGATGAGACCTCAATAGAAATGACAAAAAAACACAACTTTACCCGATGTGTCTATGGAGCCTCAATAACAATATGACTTGTCCTTGTTAATTCAATGATTGGAATTGATTCATGAATTATCAGTGTAGATAGGCATGGATATGGTACGAACTCAGAATCCTAATAAGGGAGAGTATAGGTCAACTAGAGGAAGATACTTCTAGGCTTTCAAGGAATTGGAATTATTGGAGAAGTTCTTTATACTAGAATTGAATTATACACCTAATAGCACTCTCAATGCTAAAAAGTTTCTATTCTTTATACCGAATTGAGTTAGGAAGAGTGGAGTTAGAAGAAGAGCGAAATGCTTGATTTGAATCAACTGAGAGTTCAAACCCCTTTATTATAGGTTTTCACTTTTTGTTTCGTCCAATTTTATCATTCTATAATCGATGCAAAAACCTTAAAGTTCTATCATGCTTCTGTTGAAACAGAATCGGCACTCTGATTGTTTAGAGTTCTTGGTAAATACCATCATAACAGGAGAAAGCACTTCGAGTAAGTTCATGCTATATGGATGAGGTAGCTAGTTGATTATGAGAACTTGAAGATAACTTTATAAGAGTGCTTGACAGAGACCTTAACGCTAGAGATAAATCCAAACATATCTGTGATGAGATCCCGGTTATACCCAAAAGAAAATCCAAATGTCCGTAACATAAATGGCGTCTCCGAACATGTAATGGAGCTCATCAAAAGACTAGAGGATGAGGAAGCCGCTTAACGAGGGTCCACGCCATCAAGAGTAGTACTACATGCATCAATGAAAAAGAAGCAGTTCCCTCGATAAAAGAGACATAAATATATGATGAATAGTACTCGTATGCATCGTAAACTCCCTCACAAAAAATAAGCCAAGAATATATGAAGGAGACATGAAAAAATACTATGCAGTTTAAACAAACATCAATTTGATTTCATAAGACTTTTGAGAATTTGAATTTTCAAACAAACCTATCATCTTGGGCGGGAGTTCATTAGTTACCGACATTCTATTAAACTATCATGTGTACGCATGAAATTCAATCTCAGCCTGATCAGCTAAATTATCTCACCATAATATCGTGTGGATCAATATTAATTTGCTAGCAAATTACTAACCCCAGCCAAGGGAGACTATCTAGTCGTCCAAGTTAATGGTACACCCTTAGTCTTATACCGGCTCGTGTAGCTTCAGGTATTAGGCACCTTTAGCCTATACTTTGTAAGTTACATAATAAGACTCCTAAAATATTTCTTGACATTTGGCACTTTTGGCCTAAAATCATTAACTTTAGAACTAGGATCAATAGCCATATAATATTATCTTTTTATTTCGTTATTATTTACATATCATTTAAAAAGACATGGAGTCATATTCGTGTTCATGGAAAACTTTAATCATCAAAACTTTTTATTTGCAAGATTGAAATATTTATAATAATTTTATCATGTAAAATATAGCATGTGAGTTTATAGCATTTGAAGGAAAATATAGAAAGTGTAATTACTTCTCCCCACAATTACACTGTCACAACCCGGAATTCCAACTTCAGAGTTGTGATGGTGTCTAACGTCCACTTACTGAGCAAGCCAACATTAGTTTAACAATTTAATAATTAAACAGTTCAAAACAGAATAATAACAATTACTAACAAAGATTAAAGCTGAAATACATGAAAAAACCCATAACATAACGCGGTCTAACTCAACCCCAGAAGTTTGGTATCACAAGTACATGAGCAACTAAAAGTCTACAAGTATAGTTCGAAATAAATACAACTATTCGAATGAGATAAATAGTAAAGGTAGGAAATGGAAGAGGACTTCAAGGTCTGCGAACGCCAGCAGATCAACGTCAAGTCTCCGAAGCAATGTGATCCAAGCAGACGTACCTCTAAGCACTGCTGAGACCAATATCAGTATCTGCACAAGAAGTATAGAACTGTAACATGAGTACAGCCGACCCAATGTATTTTTCAAGTGTTGAGCCAAACCTCGACGAGGTAGTCACGAGGCTATGACACGACACCTACGTAGAAATCCTGTATAAATATATACAAAGCAGCAAATAACAGGAAGACCAATAAAATATTAACTAAGAGGGGACATGCGAAAGGGGAAATAAATGGAAAGTTCGAAATCACAAAATAAACATTTTCCGAAATAGGCAACAACATAACCAAGTAAATCACCAAAACCGGAAATCAAGTAAGGCAATGAAATGAAGATGGCACGAGATCGCCCTTTATGCTTTTACTCTCGTCCTCACCATGTAATATCATAAATGAAATGGCACGACATCATCCTTCGTGCTTTTACTTACTGGCATGACATCACCCTTCGTACTTTTACTCTCAACATCTCTCAATATATGATAATGAATGAAAATAATGCACGGCAACACCCTTCGTGCTTTTCATTCTCCCTCACCAAATCAACTATACAAATCCAAATAATAAATACAAGGCGGGAAATAATTTTACTTCAATTATAGTGCCAGGATATCGAACTCAACTTTTAAAAATACCAACATCTTCAAAATATACAATAAATATGAGACGAATAACTAAAAGTAATAATCTAATATAAGCACGAAGAAACAAAGTGAAGTAAACAACTTAGAATAAAGAAATAATTACCACCTGCATGCTTTAACCCAATAACAACGTATATATATTGGTCACCTCACATGTGTGTCATTCCCACACATAATTCACGTAGTAAATAAACCAACAAGTCCTAATATCTTAATTTAAGGCTAACTATGACACTTACCTCATTCTGTAATCAAATCAATGCTCAACCACGGCTTTTCCTCTAGAATTAGCCTCCAAACCAATCAAATATAGTTCAAATAATTTAATATAGGCTTAGAAACTACACACGAGTGAAAACGATTCGATCTTTAATGATTTTGGAAAAAGTCAACCCTGGGATCGCTTGGTCAAAACCTGAGATTCGAACCAAAATCCAATTACCTATTGACCACCGAGCTTGGTTATGTGATTAGTTTTGAAATCTACCTCAATTTGAGGTCTAAATCTCAATTTCTGAAAATACTCAATTTCTACCTAAATACCTAATTTCTACGATGAAAAGGCATAGATTAAAGATTAAAATCAATGGGTGCTCATAGAAATGTAAGGAGACAAGTTAAAACCTACTAACCTATAAATTTGGGATGAAATATCTCTTCAAAATCGCCTCTAGGCCGAGCTCAAACTTGTAAATGGTAAAAAATAACTCAAATCTCGTTTTGAAAATTTATAAACACTGGACGTCAGGTGCTCTTCGCGTTCACAAATCACCTGACATAGTCGTGATGCACAGTGGCCAAAAAGGCCTACGTGTTCGCTATGGCCTCACCCCCTTGCCTTCGCATTTGCGAGCTTAGGTTCGCGTTTGCATTGAGTACTACCCAGCCTACCCCCAGATACCACAACCCAGCATGTTCGCGAGGCAACGGTCGCGTTCCCTAAGGGTAATCCCTCCATTGCTCCGCGTTCGTGATCGCTTCCCCGTGTTCGTGTAGAAGAAATTCACCCATAGCCCAACTTCCCCTTTGCGATTGTGAAGCTCAAGACATCAGACACTAAAAAATAGGTGAAACCAGCATTTTCTATGTTCAAAAAGGTCCGTAGCAAAACAGATGAAACCCACATTTTCTTTAAGTTCAAAAAGGTCCATATCCTATCCGAAACTCACCCGAGCCCATCGGGTTCTAAACCAAACATGCACACAAGTGTAATAACATCATAAAAATTCACTCGTGTGATCAATATACTATAATAATACCTAGAACTATGAATCAGACATCAAAATGCATGAAATTTTCAAAGTAACTCCAGAACTTCCAAATTTACAACTGAGTGTCCGAATCCAATCAAATCAACTCCGTTTGGAACCAAATTTTGCAGACATATTTCAAATAGAAAAATGAAGCTATACCAAGTTCTGAACTGAAATTTGGACCCGCTAGACATAAAGTCAACCTACGGTCAAACCTAAAAAATATTTAAACCTTCAAGTTACTAACTTTCGACAAATCAAGTAAAATCAAGTTAGGGACTTCCGAATTCAATTCTGAGCATACGCCAAAGTCCAAAATAACAACATGGACCCACCAGAGTCATCAAAATATTGATCTGAGATCGTTTACACAAAATGTTGACTGTAGTCAACTCAAGTTATTTTTAATGCCAAGAATCATGTTTCTTTAAATTTTCATATAAAATCTTTCCGAAAAAAGATACGGACTGCGCACGCAAGTCGAGAATTACTAAATATAGCTAATAGAGGTCTCTAAATACCGAAATAAAGGCTACAAATTAAATTGACCTATCGGGTCGTCATATTCTCCACCTCTAAAAAAAACATTCGTCCTCTAACAGACATAGAAAAATACCTGGACTAGTGAAAAGGTGGGAGTATCTGCTCCGCATATCAGATTCGGTCTCCCACGTAGCTTCATAGAACGGCTGACCTCTCCACTGCACTCTAACAGAAGGATAACTCTTAAACCTCAACTTCTGGACCTGCAGTGCTATAATAGCCATCGGCTCCTCCTCATAAGTCAAATCCTTGTCCAATTGAACTGAGCTGAAATTTAATACATAGGACGGATTACCGTAATACTTCCGAAGCATGGAAATATGGAACACTGGGTGAACTGCTGATAAGCTAGGTGACAATGTAAGCTTGTAGGCCACCTCCATCACTCTCCTGAGGATATCAAAAGGACCAATATATCTAGGGATCAACTTGCCCTTCTTTCCAAACCTCATAACACCCTTCATAAATGAAACCCGGGGCAAAACCCTCAATCTAACCATGAATGCAACATCACGAACTCTCCGATTGACATAACTCTTTAGCCTAGACTGTGTTGTACGAAGTCGATCCTGAATCATCTTGACCTTTTCCAAGGCATCCCGATACCACCACCCAACAACCGAGCATCTTCCGGCTCAAACCAACCAATTAGAGAATGACACTGCCTCCCATATAAGGCCTCATAAGAAGCCATCTGAATACTCGATTGGTAGCTATTGTTGTAGGCAAACTTCGCAAGCGGCAAGAATTGATCCCAAAATTCCCCAACATCCATAACACATACGTGAAGCATATCCTCCAAGATCTGAATGGCGCGCTTGGACTGTCCATCTATCTGGGGGTGAAATGTTGTACTCAACTCAAATCGTGTGCCTAACTCGCGTTGTACTGCCCTCCAAAAATGCGACATAAATTGCGTGCCCCGATCATAAATAATAGACACTGGCATACCGTGAAGATGAACAATCTCGCGGATATAGATCTGAGCCAGCCACTCTGAAGAATAGGTAGTTACCACCATTATGAAATATGCTGACTTGGTCAACCTATCTATAATGACCCATACTATGTCAAATTTCTTCAAAGTTCGTGCAAGCCCAATAAAAAAATCCATGGTAATATACTCCCACTTCCACTCGGGAATCTCACGTCTCTGAAGCAAAATGTTATGCCTCTGATGCTCGTACTTCACCTGCTGGCAGTTCAAAAACTGAGCCACATACTCTACTATATCTCTGTTCATTCTTCTCCACCAATAATGCTGCCTCAAATTTTGGTATATTTTGGTGGCACTCAAATGAATGGAATAATGCGAACTATGGTCTTCCTCAAGAATGAACTCCCGCAGCCCATCCATATTAGGCACACAAATCCTATCCTACATCTATAACACCCCATCATCTCCAAATAGAAACATCTTTGGCATCACTGTGTTGTACCGTGTCCTTAAGAACAAGCAAATGGGGGTCGTCATACTGACGCTCTTTGATGCGCTCATACAAAGAAGACCGAGAGACCGTGCAAGCAAGAACCTGACTAGGCTCAGAAACATCTAACCTCACGAACTGATTGGCCAAGGCGTGAACATCTGATTCTAGCGCTCTCTCACCAACTGGAATATATGCAAGGCTACCCATACTTACAACCTTTATACTCAAGGCATCAGCCACCATATTAACCTTACCACGATGATACAAAATGGTGATATCATAGTCTTTTAACAGCTCTAACCACATGTGCTGTCTAAAATTTAGATCCTTTTGCTTGAACAAGTGCTCTAGACTCCGATGATTTGTGAATACCTTGCATGACACGCCGTAGAGGTAATGCCTCCAAATCTTCAATGCATGAACAATAGCTACCAACTCTATGTCATGAACAGGGTAATTCTTCTCATGAGCCTTTAACTGCCGATACGTGTATGTAATCACCCTACCACCCTGCATCAATACTGCACAAATCCCAATATGCAATGCATCACAATACACAGTGTAGGATCCCAAACTCTTAGGCAACACCAACACCGGATCTGTAGTCAAAGCAGTCTTGAGCTTCTAAAAGCTCAACTCACACTCGTTGGACCACCTGAATGAGCACCCTTCTTGGTCAATCTAGTTAATGAGGCTATGACAAATGAAAACACCTCTACGAACCGGATATAACAATCTATCAAACCTAGAAACCTCCTAATCTTTGTAGCTGAAGTAGGTCTAGCCAGTTTTGAACTGCCTCAATCTTCTTAGGATCCAATTTAATGCATTTGGAAGATAATATATGCCCCAAAAAGGAAACCAAATCCAACCAAAACTCACACTTTGAAAACTTGGCATATAACTGACTATCCCTCAAGGTCTGAAGTATAATCCGTAGATGCTGCTCATACTCCTCTCGACTACAGGAGTATACCAAAATATATGAAGACGATCACAAAAGAATCCAGAAAAGGCTTGAATACCCGGTTCATCAAATTCATAAATGTTGCCGGGGCATTTGTCAAGCCAAATGACATCACTAGGAACTCATAATGCCCATACCGAGTCTAGAAGACTGTCTTAGGGACATCCGATGTCCTAATCTTCAAGTGATGGTAGCCAGATCTCAAGTTAATGTTCGAAAACACTTTGGCACCCTGAAGTTGATCAAATAAGTCATTAATCCTCGGTAAAGGATACTTGTTCTTTATAGTGACTTTATCCGACTGCCGGTAATCAATACACATCCTCATCGTACCATCATTCTTCTTCACGAATAACACTGGTGCACCCTAGGGTGAGTTACTAGGTCTAATGAATCCTTATCAAGCAAATCCTGTAACTGCTCCTTCATTTCTTTCAACTCAGCTGGGGCCATACGGTATGGTGGAATAGAAATAGGCTGAGTGCCCAAAGCCAAGTCAATACAAAAGTCGATATCTCTGTCGGGTGGCATCCCCGGCAAATCTGGAGGAAACACCTCTGGAAACCCATGTACAACTGGTACTAAATCCATGGAAGGAACCTCCGCACTAGGATCACGAATATAGGCCAAATATGCTAGACATCCTTTCTTGACCATATGTTGAGCCTTCACATAAGAAATAACCATGCTAGTAGAATGGCCAGGAGTCCCTCTCCACTCTAATTGAGGCAATCCCAGCATGGTTAAGGTTACCGTCTTAGCGTGACAGTCCAATATAGCGTGATAAGATGACTGCCAATCCATGCCCAAGATAACATCAAAGTCCACCATATCCAAAAGTAGGATATCTATACTAGTCTCAAGGCTCCTGATAGAAACCACACATGAGCGATAAACACAATCTACAATAATAGAATCTCCCATAGGCATGGACACATATATAGGAGCACTCAAAGAATTACGAGGCATAACCAGATATTAAGCAAAATAGGATGACACGTAGAAATAAGTAGAGCCCGAATCAAATAGAACTGAATCATCTCTATGGCAAACTAAAATAATACATGTGATGACGACGTTAGATGACTCTGCCTCAAGTCTAGCTGGAAAAGCATAAAAATGAAGAAGGACCCCACCACTCTGACCTCCGCCTCTTGGACGACCTCTAGCTGGCTGGCCTCCACCTCTAATGGCCTAACCTCTACCTCTAGCATTCTGACCCCTGCCTCTAGCTGGCTGAGCGAGTGGTGAAACAACCGGTGTTGGAACCATATCACGAGAACTCTGTTATGGCATGCTACCATATTACCTAGGGAAAAATCTCACAACGTGCCTTGGATCTTCTCAAGTATAACAAGCCCTCGGCTGCTGTGACTGCTGACCTTGGAATTGGCCATTTCGACCTAGATAACCACCCTGATAACTCTGGATTGGAGGTGCACTAATATGATCTATGGTGTGTTGTAGGCTAGCTGCTCAAGATGAGACCCATAAGAACCACGACTACCCAAAGCACCATGGGATGTCTAAAGCCCTAATTGAATCGGCCTGGGAGGATAGCCTCTACCAAATGAACCTCTACCTTCAGAAGAGGCACCACTGCAACCACCGAATGATGAGGCCTCTTCTCAGATAACACCCCCCTATATTGACCACAAACAATCTCTATCCGTGTAGCAATCTCTACGGCCCTTTAGAAAGAAATATCATCTCCGATCTCCTTGGCCATCTGTAGCCTAATACTGAAAGTAAGTCCATCAGTGAATCTCCTCACTCTCTCTCTCTCAGTATGGAGTAAGATAACTACATGGCGAGCTAGGTCCACAAATAGGGTCTCATACTGGGTAACTGTCATGCTACCTTGCTGAAGGCGCTCAAACATCCTACGGTACTCCTCTCTCAAAGCGAAAGGAATAAACGTCTCCAAAAACAACTATGAGAATTGATCCCAAGTGTGCGGCAGCGAACCAGCTGATTTGTTTCGCACATGATCCTACTACCATCTCTTGGTTGAATCGGTCATCTGAAACACTACAAAGTCTACTCCGTTGGACTTTACAATAACCATGTTGCTCAGCACCTCGTAGCAACATTCTAAATAATCTTGTGGGTCCTCAGAAGGTGCACTACTAAAGTGAATAAGGAAGAGCTTTGTGAACTTATCAAACCTCATCAATCCCTCAGAAGACATCGCGTGCCTCTCCCCGGTCTGTCTAGCACAACAAGTTGAACTACCCTAACTGGCTGGACTACTAGAGTCTAATATATGGGAGCTATCTACTCCGGAGTGTGAGTAGCGTGAGTCTGTGCTCCTCCCCCATCTTGAGAGATAGTTGGTCCTACCAAAAATGCACCGTTCTAGGCCATATTCTCCCTAAGGCCCACTAAATAGACTAGAGCGTCCTAAGCACGAGAATGGCTATAAATACCTCTGTGACCTGAGTGGGTCCGACTTGTGCAGTCTGAGCTGGGATCTCCTCCTCATGATCAATCTAAGGCTCCACAGTGGGTGCTGCTACACGAGCTCTAGGTTGAGCTTCGCCTCTGCCTCTACCCCTGGTAATGGATGCAATAGCGGTCTCTAGCTCATGCTTGGCTATAGCTATTGTGCATGTTCTCACCATCTGTGGGAGAAAAAGAATGGAATGATTCAAACATCAATGATAGAATAAAATTGCACGATAGGGAAAGAAATAAGTGAAATTTTCCTAAAACTCCATAGCCTCTAGAAGATAAGTACAGACATCTCCTTAGTAATCCTCCAGACTCTACTAAGCTTTCTCATGACTCACGAGACCTAAATAAACCTAGGGCTCTAATACCAACTTGTAGCGATCCGAAATCCTATGACGATTCGGCCCGTCGTCTCATGAGTTACCGCTCTGTTTCCCCCATTTTGTTTCTTATTGCTTTGTCTATTGGTTTTATATGTGATCAGGTTGGTTGGCTTGGTTTCAGAAAGAATTTGGTAAGGTTTGAGACACTTAGTGTCTTTTGAGGAAGCTTAAGTTGGAAAAGTCAATCAGATATTGGCTTATATATTATAGGTCTCGGATGTGAGTTCCGATGGTTCGGATAGCTTAGGGAGGTGCTTTAGGACTTAGTAACATGATTGGAATGTATTTTTGAGGTCTGGTGTGTCGCACCTCCTTTTTACCGTGCCCGCGGGGCGCATGGGGGAGTTTTCTCCAATTGAAGGACAGTCGAAACGGGATTTATTTAATTATTTTAGAGTCGCCACCTGGGAATTTTAAGGCGTCCCAAGTCACCAATTTTAATCCCTGAATCGAGGAGAATATGACTCTGTTTATTATTCTGCGAACCAGAAATCCTAAGTAAGGAATTCTGTTAATCCGGAAGAAGGTGTTAGGCATTTCCGAATTCCGTGGTTCTAGCACGGTCGCTTAACTGTTTTTATTATTGGCTTAATTATCTTGATTTTACTAAATACGTTTTTGTTACGTGATTTTACTACCGCTTTTACTTATTGTGATTAAGGATCCTTCTTTGAATCGAATTACGCGTACGTATATTCGTGTTATAAATTTAAAAATGCGGAATTGTGTCACGCGTACGTGTACACGATAACTTTTGATAATATATTTATTAAACAATCATTTTTTCGAAATTGTGTCGAATCAAGAATATTTGTTTTTCTTAAATAGTGAACCGCACATCTCGGGTTTTTATGAAATTAATTTAACGTCCTCGAAGAAATCCCTTATATTACATATTCACTCGAAATTGCGCGTACGCATAATTCGAATTGCTTTTATTGGTATAATCAGATTACGCGAACGTATCCCTAATTACACCAAATATTCTTAATGATATTATGAATTTTTCACAAAATTGTTTGTTATATCTACACATTTTATATGAAAATACTGAGAAATTCATATTCAAGGGATGTCTTTGAATTCTTTTAAAAGAAATTCACAATTTATTAAATGTTGCCCGTCGATTATAATTTCCGGATATAAATTATATTCAGCCCAACTATTCAAGTTCAAAAGAAAAAAAAATAAAAATATGATTCTAGCAACTACAACATATATATGCCAAAGGATGAATTGTATATGAAATTAACAAACATGATTTATGAAGGGAAGAAGTATTTTTGAACAATTTTTCATTATTTAATTAGTGCAAATCCTATTTCTAATTGTCATTGATATAAAGTGTTGCAATTTGTATATCTCATCTTATTCTCATATACTTGCTTTTAATCTAATAGGCCTAATTATTTATTTAAGATGGTAAATAGGCATCAATTTGATAAGAAAGGGAATTATAAATCGATTAATAATATTGCCTTACATGCAACATAGTTGTATGTCTAAAACATTCATAGCATTTTAATATCATAATGAGATACATCAACTCATCATCCCTTAATGTTTATATATATACCTATTATCACGCCATATATGAACGTATAACTCACATCATTCAATCCATAACTAAATCAGGTAAAACTAGCAATATAGTTTTTGACATTTTTATACTACTCTTTATTCAACTATCAACATCTAACCTTAATCCACAACCAAACAATCGAAATACACTAACCATGCAATTTCTTGATATTTCAGAATACTCTATACCTGACTAACAATGTCATAGGACTTAACTAATAGCCAACTTCATGCCATGTTCCCTATCTTAACAATTCAATCATAACTATACTTTAATGAAAATTTAGAATGGAAAACATTATTACAAAGTTTTACATGAATTTCAAATAAAGACAATTAACTCATAACTATCAAATTGAATTCACTACTAGTTAACTAACATGAAACAAAAAATGAAGTTTAAACTAATGAACTTGAACAAATGAAAAATAGAATTTTTGCAATTCAAGCTTCATTGATTTGTCATGCTGAATCTTTTTTCCAACATAGAATTTAAGAGATAAGTACCTGGAAATGAAGGTAGAAGAAGTAAGTTTTCAGCAGTTGCAGCAGTAACAAAATCAGTAGAATATACCAATAACACAGCAAGTCTGAACAAGAGCCGTTAACCCAGATGAACAGTGACAGAAACTTGAGGGAAAGATTTCAGATTCAAATTGAATAATATTAAAAAAAAAAAAACAAACAACGGACAGATTCTAGATGGATAACATTTTTTCAGATTTCAATTTCTTCCTGTTTCGGATTCCTGTTTCTGACTATTTTTTTTTCTGTTTCTGTTTTCTTCTTCCTATTTTTTGAACTCTCCTCTTAAAATCTGATTTTTTCTTCTCCTTTCTTTCTTTATGTCTTTTTTCTTTCTTTCTCTCTCAAAGACTGATCTTTTTCTCTCTTAAAATCTCTTCAAGTCCCCCCTAAATCAGTCCCCATTCCCCTCTATTTATACAGGGCTGTCCTATACTCTTCTAGTGCTGAATGAACCCTTTTCTCCTTTTAAAATCAGAAAGATTTCCATTAAAACTACTTTTGAATACTTTAAGTGATCTTATCCTGATTTTAAGCAGCCCATTACCCTTTGTTTCCCATTATCTCATTAAATTAAAATCCATTAACAAACCACTTTCAGCCCTCTATTATATCATATTACCCTTACTGTTTTATCCCAGAAATGTCCAGATTTACTGTTTTCTACTGGTATTACTGCCTTAAATTCAGCATCTTAACAATACAGATTTTAAAATCTGTATAAGCCTGATTATTAATCTGATTTAAGACAGCTACAACCAATCCTAAAGTTTGGACTGAATCCTGACTAAGAATGTAACCTCCTAACACAATTACATCCAATCAATATTTGTAGAATCATACTGAATTCAGAACCAATCATCATAACAACATATTACACTGAGTTCAGTAAACTGAGCTTTAACTTTGAACAAAAATCAAACAAACACAGGAGCATTGTCAATATACTGACAATGCCCTGAAACTCACTGATTCAGAAATCAACATATACACACCATTGACAAACTTTCTGATTTATTAAACAAGAATCAATAAATTGGGAAGAACTAATTAACTGATTTCAATGATGATAATCAACTCTAAACAGATAAACAGGGTATTACAAACATCATTTCAGAAGCAAGATTCACAATACAACTAATCGACGAACTTAATCGAGTCGATTACACACATTGTACATAATCACAATTAACAGAAACAATTCACATTTGGAATCAAGTAGACGGGTAGGGGACAGTATAACAAAATTGACTAGAAAATTATGAAAAATTAAACAAACTAATGAAACGAATATAGAATACACGTAGAACATACATAAGCAACAGAAAATTACCTCTGAGCCTTCAAATTCAACCGGACTCAACTCAACTTGGATTTGAACTTTGTTTGAAATCAAACAGACCTTAGTCGAAGTATTTTCTACTGAAAATACTTTGACTAAGGTCGATTAAACCTCAAACTTTGCCAGGATTGGAAATTTAGGGTTTCAGATCTTGGATTTTAAATCCGAACACTTCTGGGTAGGTTCGAGGGGAACCAGCAATGACACACGGGTGGGGGTAGCCTAGGGGTCATTTGGTGTCAGTTTAGAACAGATCTGAGTTTGTTCTTGTTTGGTCCGAATCTTCAAAAGAAGATTCGAGAAGCTCGGAACTGATTCGAGCCAAACAAACATCAGATCCATAACAAGGCATGCTAGGGGGTACTATGGTGTTATTTTGGAAGCCATTGGAAAGGTTGGAGTTTTCAGACCCACCTTCGATTTAGTATTCGAAGAGTTGGGGTCTGATTCGAAGGAAACTAAGGTTAGATCTGTGTAGAGGATGTTCAGGGGATTCTAGGGTGTTATTTTGGTGACCGGCAGCGTTGATGCCGCCGGGTTTCAGGCGGTGGGATCCTAGGGTGGCTAGGGTTAGGGGTGAGTTTTGGAAGGGACGATGAACAGGGAAGGAGGGGGGGTGTTTGGCTAGGGGGTCGGGGTAAGGGTTGGGCCTTATATAGGGGTGGGGTGGATTGATGCTGACCGTTAGATCTAGTAGGATGAAAGGTCAGGATTTACTCACTTAACCAAACGATGTCGTTTGGTTTAAGCTGGGGGACGGGTTGGACCGGGTATCGGATCGGGTAAGGATTGTGGGTTAAGGTTCGTGGGATCTCAGCCATTGGTTGGCTTTGATCCAACGGTCTCTGCTAAACTACGACCAAACGATGTCGTTTTGACTCGTTTGAATTGGACCGGTACCTGGGTTGCTTGGATTGGGCTGGGGGGGGGGGGGTAATTTAGTTTTGGGCCTAGATTTTAATCCAGGTCCGATTCTATTTCTACAATTTGTATATTTTTTTTATTCTATTTTATTATTTATCATTAAAAAATCCTAACAAAAATTATAAAACAATTTTTAACCTTACACAAAAATATTAATCACTTCATAACAACTATTCAACATACAGATAAAACATTAATCACACAGTGGAATATAAAAATAGAACGAAATGCATATTTTGGTGATTTTATTTAAATTATCTTTCAAATACATAATTAAATCCTATATGCATGCAACATGTATTTTATTTTAATTTTCATTTTATTATGACAAAGTAAACATTTACGGACATAACACAAATATTTAACACCACGCAAATTCAAGAATTACACAGTAAAAGAAATTTATTTTATTTTTTGATTTATTTTGGAGTAGTTTTCGTAAGGCAAAAATCACGTGCTCACAGCTGCCCCTCTTTGTGCGGAAACTCGAAGAGTTTTCGTGCAAAGATAAAGTGAGCGGATACGAGCGATTTTTGCCCGTTCAAATACTCCGTGGGAAGCATTTTTTGAAAGATTTGACCGAACCTCTGCTTCAAAGGTTTCCTACATATCCTTGGCTATAAAGGAATCAGGTCAATGTAGTTCGGGAAGTTTTGGGTAGCTGGGACTACCGTGGGACTGTGATGTTACTGCTGCTTCGTGCTTGTTTTTACTGCTTGCTGACCTCCTTATTACACCTTACTTCAAAGGAAATACAAAAAAGCTAAACTAGACTATGGTACATGAATTATAAAAATCTTATCTAGATCATGCCCTTGCGTTTCTTGTTGTCTTGATATCTTGGTGACTCTTGGGCATTTGGCTTATTCCGTATTCCTTTTCATTGTGTCCCGTATTTTCTTTTGGGACTCTTGTTGTTTCTTGCTGGGGATTTTATTGGACTTCTCTGCTTTATTGGTTCTAAATGTGCTCCTTTATCATATGAGCGGGCTTTTGATTTCAAAACTTCAATTGCATTCCCTCGTTCTCCAGGTGGGTGCCTTGACTGCTTCTTTTCTTTCTTCATCCTCGTTCTCCAGGTGGACGCCTGACTTCTTTTTAACTTCTTCATCCTCATTCTCCAGGTGGACGCATGACTTCTTTAATTCTTATCCTCATTCTCCAGGTGGACGCCTGACTTCTTTAATTCTTATCCTCATTCTCCAGGTGGACGCCTGATTTCTTTAATTCTTCATCCTCATTCTCCAGGTGGACGCCTGACTTCTTCTTTTCTCATCCTCATTCTCCAGGTGGACGCCTGACTTCTTCTTTTCTCATCCTCATTCTCCAGGTGGACGCCTGACTTCTTCAATTCTTCATCCTCATTCTCCAGGTGGACGCCTGACTTCTTTAATTCTCATCCTCATTCTCCAGGTGGACGCCTGATTTCTTTAATTCTTCATCCTCATTCTCCAGGTGGACGCCTGACTTCTTCTTTTCTCATCCTCATTCTCCAGGTGGACGCCTGACTTCTTTAATTCTTATCCTCATTCTCCAGGTGGACGCCTGACTTCTTTAATTCTTATCCTCATTCTCCAGGTGGACGCCTGACTTCTTTAATTCTTATCCTCATTCTCCAGGTGGACGCCTGACTTCTTTAATTCTTCATCCTCATTCTCCAGGTGGACACCTGACTTCTTCTTTTCTTCATCCTCATTCTCCAGGTGGACGCCTGACTTCTTCTTTTCTCATCCTCATTCTCCAGGTGGACGCCTGACTTCTTTAATTCTCATCCTCATTCTCCAGGTGGACGCCTGATTTCTTTAATTCTTCATCCTCATTCTCCAGGTGGACGCCTGACTTCTTCTTTTCTCATCCTCATTCTCCAGGTGGACGCCTGACTTCTTCAATTCTTCATCCTCATTCTCCAGGTGGACGCCTGACTTCTTTAATTCTTATCCTCATTCTCCAGGTGGACGCCTGACTTCTTTAATTCTTCATCCTCATTCTCCAGGTGGACGCCTGACTTCTTTAATTCTTCATCCTCATTCTCCAGGTGGACGCCTGACTTCTTTAATTCTCATCCTCATTCTCCAGGTGGACGCCTGACTTCTTTAATTCTTCATCCTCATTCTCCAGGTGGACGCCTGACTTCTTCTTTTCTCATCCTCATTCTCCAGGTGGACGCCTGACTTCTTCAATTCTTCATCCTCATTCTCCAGGTGGACGCCTGACTTCTTTAATTCTTATCCTCATTCTCCAGGTGGACGCCTGACTTCTTTAATTCTTATCCTCATTCTCCAGGTGGACGCCTGACTTCTTTAATTCTTCATCCTCATTCTCCAGGTGGACACCTGACTTCTTCTTTTCTTCATCCTCATTCTCCAGGTGGACGCCTGACTTCTTCTTTTCTCATCCTCATTCTCCAGGTGGACGCCTGACTTCTTTAATTCTCATCCTCATTCTCCAGGTGGACGCCTGATTTCTTTAATTCTTCATCCTCATTCTCCAGGTGGACACCTGACTTCTTCTTTTCTCATCTTCATTCTCCAAGTGGACGCCTGGCTTCTTCAATTCTTCATCCTCATTCTCCAGGTGGACGCCTGACTTCTTTAATTCTTATCCTCATTCTCCAGGTGGACGCCTGACTTCTTTAATTCTTATCCTCATTCTCCAGGTGGACGCCTGACTTCTTTAATTCTTCATCCTCATTCTCCAGGTGGACGCCTGACTTCTTTAATTCTTCATCCTCATTCTCCAGGTGGACGCCTGACTTCTTTAATTCTCATCCTCATTCTCCAGGTGGACGCCTGACTTCTTTAATTCTTCATCCTCATTCTCCAGGTGGACGCCTGACTTCTTCTTTTCTTCATCCTCATTCTCCAGGTGGACGCCTGACTTCTTCTTTTCTCATCCTCATTCTCCAGGTGGACGCCTGACTTCTTTAATTCTCATCCTCATTCTCCAGGTGGATGCCTGACTTCTGCTTTTCTCATCCTCATTCTCCAGGTGGACGCCTGACTTCTTTAATTCTTATCCTCATTCTCCAGGTGGACGCCTGACTTCTTTAATTCTTCATCCTCTACCAAGTGTTTCCTGACTCCAATGTTGTTTTTGCCCCTGTTTTAAATCAAAGAAAACTTCGTTAGTTTAAAGCAGGGTGGTTAATTGGGGTATTCCTGCCGATGGTGGGGCTTCTTCTTCGTCTTGTTTTATTGCCTTGGAATGGTTGAAAAAGACTGTTTTGTCTTTGTGATTGATCCTTGACTATAGGATTCCCCTCTGTATGTTTTCCTTCAAACCCTTTTAGCTGTAATCATATGTCTTTCCTGACATTGTTGATCCACTTTTGATTTTACTTTTCTTCCTCCCATATCTTATTGTTTTTATCTCCCGCCTTTCATGGCCTTATTTTGTATCATGTAACATTGAATCTTGGTAGTATACCTTGACATCCCTTCTTATTTGTTTGGAATAAAACTTATCTCAAAGCTTTTAGAAAAGTAAGATTATTAGTGACGAAACACGCTGATTTCGACAATTATAGAATGAAAAGAAAAATCCGAATTTGGATGACTGTTTGGAAAAGGAATAAACTTATCTGATTGGGGTCACTGGCGCCAATGATCAGGGTATGCATTTTGTATTAATCAACCCAGTCTTTTAATCAATCTCCTTTCAATTGTCTCATTTTTGTTTTCCCCAAAATTTCCGTAATCCATCTTCATTTTTCATTTCACAGACCTGTTGGACTTGCAATATCTCAAAGAGTTTTCACCGACAAACCTTTCCTCATTTGTTCATTTCTCACTTCCTTTTCGCCTTATGGTGCCTACGAAGGTTTTCACCAATAAGACTCTCTCATTTTTACTTTTCTCTCAACTTCCGTCGCCTTATGGTGCCCGTGTGGGTTTTCACCTATAAGACTCTCTCATTTTTACTTTCTTTTCTTGTTTGTACCAGAGTGTTATGAACCATCTTCATTTGCTTGTCTCAGCATTTTTCTAAGATTGATCGAAAGGTCTTTTTGGTATGGGGTTAGAAATGGAAAAGGTATTAAAAGCTAAATAGCTTTGGTATGGGTTTAAAATTACAACTCTTGGAATCTTTTCTTATTTCCAATACAATTCCTGCCCCAGTTTCTTGATTGGGGTCTCTTAATGTTTCTTTTCGTGCACATTGTGTATGTTGTGCACCCTATGACCGAGCCGTGAGGCGCCTACGTATCCTTCTTTGAGGAATCAGGTCAAACGTAGTTCACTAGATAATAGTGATGATTTTTTTTTATTATTATTATTATTATTATTATTATTTTTTATTTATTCCAAGAGAGGGTAAGAAAGAAACAAATATGGCTCGAAGGGGAAACAAATGGTATAGTGTTTGGATAGCAGAATAAATTGCCTTTGTCATTCCAATCTTCGAAATAATACTAAATACAAACATTCAAAAAGTTATGCATAATATCTCTTTACCGCGTCAGAATTGATTGCCATGTCTATGCATTTGCCTTCAATGTCTGTTAAGCATAGTGCACCATTTGATAATACTCTGGTCACAATGAATGGTCCTTGCCAATTCGGGGCAAATTTGCCTTTTGCCTCAACCTGATGTGGAAGAATACGTTTCAGCACATGCTGACCCACTTCAAACTTCCGTGGACGCACCTTTTTGTTGTATGCTCTTTCTATTCTTCTTTGATATAATTGACCATGACATACTGCGGCCAATCGTTTTTCATCAATCAAGTTTAACTGTTCCAGACGGGTTTTGACCCATTCATCATCATCAATCTTTGCTTCGGCGATGATCCGAAGGGAAGGAATCTCAACTTCTGCAGGAATTACTGCTTCAGTGCCATATACCAACAAATAAGGAGTTGCTCCTACTGAAGTGCGAACAGTAGTGCGGTATCCCAATAATGCAAATGGTAATTTTTCATGCCATTGTTTTGAACCTTCTACCATTTTCCGAAGTATCTTCTTTATGTTTTTGTTGGCTGCCTCTACTGCTCCATTCGCCTTGGGCCGATATGGGGTAGAGTTGCGATGTGTAATCTTAAACTGTTGACATACTTCCTTCATTAAGTTGATGTTAAGATTAGCACCGTTATCTGTGATGATCACCTTCGGGATTCCGAATCGACATATGATATTTGAGTGGACAAAATCGACCACAGCTTTTTTGGTCACTGATTTGAATGTCTTGGCCTCAACCCATTTGGTAAAATAATCAATGGTTACCAGAATGAACCTGTGCCCATTGGATGCTGCTGGCTCAATCGGTCCAATCACATCCATGCCCCAGGCAACGAAGGGCCATGGTGCCGACATTGTGTGCAATTCAGATGGTGGAGAATGAATCAAATCTCCGTGTATCTGGCATTGATGACACTTGCGCACAAAACTGATACAATCTCGCTCCATGGTAAGCCAATAGTAACCAGCTCGGAGGATTTTCTTTGCCAACACATATCCACTCATGTGGGGTCCGCAAACTCCCGAATGTACTTCAGACATGACAGCTGTAGCTTGTCTGGCATCTATGCATCTTAATAATCCAAGATCTGGTGTTCTTTTATACAAAACTCCTCCGCTTAAGAAGAATCCATTTGCCAATCGTCTAATGGTCCTCTTTTGATCTCCTGTGGCTTGTGCGGGATATATCCCCATCCTGATATACTCCTTGATGTCGTGGAACCATGGTTCACCATCAAATTCTTCTTCGACCATATTGCAATAAGCGTGCTGATCGTGGACTTGAATATGTATCGGATATACATAAACTTTATCCGGATGATGCAACATTGATGCCAAGGTAGCCAATGCATCGGCGACCTCATTATGGATTCTTGGAATATGTTGGAACACCACTGATTGAAACCGCTGACAAAGATCATGTAGACATTGTCGGCATGGTATGAGCTTCAAGTCTCGAGTTTCCCATTCTCCTTGAATTTGATGTACCAAAAGATCCGAATCTCCCATGACTAAGATTTCTTGGATACCCATATCTGCGGCTAGCCTTAACCCCAAAATGCAAGCTTCATATTCAGCCATATTATTGGTGCAATAAAATCGCAATTGAGCCGTAACAGGATAGTGATGCCCTGTTTCAGAAATGATTACGGCTCCTATCCCGACTCCTTTCATGTTAGCGGCTCCATCAAAGAAAAGTTTCCAGCCAGGTTTTTCAATTCGCTCCACCTCGTCGATATGCATTGTTTCTTCATCAGGAAAATAGGTTTTCAACGGCTCGTATTCCTCATCGACCGGGTTTTCGGCTAAATGATCAGCCAGTGCTTGGGCTTTCATTGCAGTCCGAGTCACATAGATGATGTCAAATTCTGTGAGCAATATCTGCCACTTTGCAAGTCTTCCCGTTGGCATAGGCTTTTGAAAAATATATTTCAATGGATCCAGACGAGAAATGAGGTAAGTAGTATAGGACGACAAATAGTGTTTCAACTTTTGAGCTACCCAAGTTAGGGCGCAACATGTCTTTTCCAGATGAGTATACTTAACCTCATAGGCTGTGAATTTCTTGCTAAGGTAATAGATGGCCTGTTCTTTTCTGCCAGTGAGGTCATGTTGCCCAATACACAACCAAATGAATTTTCCAAGACTGTCAAGTAAAGAATCAAAGGTCTTCCTGGCTCTGGCGGGACCAACACGGGTGGGTTTGACAAGTACCCTTTTATCTTATCGAACGCTTCTTGACACTCATCGGTCCATTTGACCGCAACATCCTTTTTTAACAATTTGAAAATTGGTTCACAGGTTGTTGTGAGCTGAGCAATAAACCTGCTGATGTAATTTAACCTTCCCAACAAACTCATTACTTCAGTTTTGTTCTTTGGAGGTGGCAATTCTTGGATGGCTTTGATTTTTGATGGGTCTAGCTCGATGCCTCGCCGACTGACTATGAATCCCAGCAACTTTCCAGATGGAACTCCAAATGCGCATTTGGCAGGGTTAAGCTTGAGGTTGTACCTGCGAAGTCTTAAGAAGAACTTCCTCAAATCCCCAACGTGGTCGGCCTGATGCTTTGATTTTATGATCACATCGTCCACGTATACCTCAATCTCCTTGTGTATCATATCATGAAACACTGTGGTCATCGCTCTCATGTAGGTTGCCCCGGCGTTCTTCAAACCGAATGGCATTACCCGGTAGCAATAAGTTCCCCATGGTGTGATGAATGCCGTCTTTTCTGCATCTTCTTCATCCATTAGAATTTGATGATACCCAGCATAACAATCCACGAAAGATCCTATATCATGCTTGGCACAATTATCGATCAAAATATGGATATTGGGTAATGGGAAATTATCCTTCGGACTGGCTTTGTTGAGATTGCGGTAGTCGACGCATACTCTAATTTTGCCGTCTTTCTTTGGCACAGGAACGATATTAGCTAACCAAACAGGATATCGAGTGACTCGAATGACCTTTGCTTCCAATTGTTTGGTGATTTCTTCCTTAATTCTCACACTCATATCAGGCTTGAATTTTCTCAGCCTTTGCTTGACAGGAGGCACCGTTGGATCGGTGGGCAATTTGTGAACCACTAAATCAGTGCTCAGGCCCGGCATGTCGTCATACGACCATGCAAAAACATCTTTGAATTCTATGAGTGCTTTAATTAACTCCTCTCGGATCTTTGGTTCCAGATGGACACTTATTTTAGTTTCTCGGATATTACTCGTGTCCCCTATATTGATGTCCTCGGTATCACTCAAGTTAGGTTTGATTTTTTCCTCAAAGTGAATTAACTCTTTACTAATCTCTTCAAAAACCTCATCTTCATCATATTCTGATTCATAATCACAATATATTTCTTGAATTAATATTTCGGAACCAGATTGATTTTTAAGACTGGGCTGAGGATTCCTCATGCATGCCATATCACTAGAGCCAGCGTAAAAGGAACTGTACAGGAAAGAAGAAAAAGAAAAGAAAACTATCAGGAATGATAATAAAAAGGAAACTGCTTTTTATTGGATGATGAAAGATAACAAGGTTTGCACACTTCAAACAAACTGTAAGATAAGCTTTGGGATTACAACCCTGAAGTAACCCAAACAAACTTGAAAGAAAATCAAAATAAACTACCAAGACTCCTTTCGAATGGGGAGAGGAGTGGCTTTCCAATTATTAAGCTTTGTTTCTGGCCCAACGAATTGAACTTCCGCGTTGCTACACCCTTCTCCGCTTTCCAACATATTCACATCATCAAACAACTTCTCGAATCTTTCAATCAACTTCTCCTCAGGATTGACCCGGGATTTAGGAATTGTTGTTATTGGGCGATTTCTAATGCCGATCTTGACAAAAGATTTTGACAGACGTGAGACTGGTTTTAGAAGAACCCATGCTTGGTGTTTCAACTTCTTGGCTTTTATCACGTCATTTACGGTGGGTATGAACCCCAAACCGAATGTTCCCCAGTTCTCGGGGAGAGATACTGGTTGTATAATTCCTTGCAAAGATAAGCCCAGACCTTTGCCGGGTATAAAACCATTCTTTAACATTTCATAAGCTACCATGACTGATGCAGAGGATATTTTTGGATTCGGAAGGTATTTCCCCTCTGGAATTTTCTCTACCGACACTGTGTCGGATACTTGGTATACCCATGGTCCCTGGTCATTTTCTGTTCCCTCGACCGGTACAATGGTACTGCTGCGAGCATTTAAACTTTCTTCCCCATGCACAACTATTTCTTGATGATCCCATTCAAACTTGACAACCTGATGTAGTGTTGACGGGACTGCTTTAGCAGCATGGATCCATGGTCGGCCCAACAACAAGTTGTAAGAGACAGTTATGTCCAACACTTGAAATTCCATTGTGAATTCAACTGGCCCTATTGTTAGTTCCAACACTATGTCGCCAAATGAATCTCTGCTTCCACCGTCAAACCCCCGTACGCAGATACTATTCTTCTGGATCCTCTCCTCTTTAATTTTTAATTTGCTTAAAGTGGAGAGAGGGCAGATATTTGCACTTGACCCATTGTCAACCAATACCCGGGTTACTACGGAGTTTTCACATTTCACGGTGAGGTAAAGAGCTCTGTTGTGCTCAGTACCTTCCACAGGTAATTCATCATCAGCAAATGTAATTCTGTTTGTCTCAAAGATTCTGTTGGCTATTCTTCCTAAATGATTTACGGAGATCTTTTCAGGAACATGAGCCTCATTCAGGATTTTCATCAAAGCCAGACGGTGCTCCTCTGAATGAATCAGTAATGACAACAATGAAATTTGAGCGGGCGTCTTCTTTAATTGATCCACAACAGAATAATCATGGAGTTTCATTTTTCTTAAAAACTCTTCCGCCTCTTCTTCCGTCACAGCTCTCTTTATTGGTGTTGGATTGTTTTTAGTTTTTCTTAACTCTTCGGGCGTAAAACATCTTCCCGAACGAGTCAAGCCTTGCACCTCACACACTTCTTCCTTGACTTCTTTTCCTTTGTACATTACAGTCACCCGTTCGTAGTTCCATGGGATGGCTTTGTTGTTGATGACCGGCAGCTGGATTACAGGTGCGATAATAACCCGATCTGTACGGGCTCCTTCCACGAATACAATGGGTTTGTTAGCAACCCCTGGTACTATCACTTTCGGCCTTTCTTGTTTTGCGGCAACTTTGCTCGATGATCCCTCCTCGATTATCATAGATGGTCCATCACCATTTCTGTTCTTCTTAGGTACCGGCTTCTCCTCTGTTAACTGCTTATCTGGCTTGTCTTCATGAGACTTGATCATCATGACAGTTTGTGACGGCTTCTTTGTCTCCCCATCAGCTTGTATGATTTCTATCATATTAGCCTCTTGATGGGCTGGCATTGGATTTCTATATTTGGGGCTTCGGGGGTTTGAACCTCGATTTTATTAGTATCAATCAGTTCTTGTATTGCATTTTTCAAATGCCAGCATTTCTCCGTGTCATGGCCTGGTGCACCGGAGCAATACTCACAGCTAATGGTGTAATCCAGACTCTTTGGAGGAGGATTGGGTAGCTTGGATTGTATTGGTCTCAGCATGTCCAGCTGTCTCAGCCTGTGGAACAGACTAGTGTAAGACTCTCCCAATGGAGTGTAAGTTTTCTTTTTCTGTTCTCTTTCCCCCCTGAACGCTGGCCTCGGCCTGAAACCTGGTCCGGGATAGGCTCGTGGGTAAGTACTTGGTGTGGCAGGAGCACGCCAATTGGTGTGAACAGGTGGCTGATTGTATGCTTGAGCATGGTTAATGGAGAAATGAGGCTCCGAAGGGTGATAGTAGTGTTGGGATGAATCATGGTGGTAAGCTGATTGGCGAGGTCGTTGTTGATTATAGTAAAGCGGTGAACCTCTGGGTCCCGACCAAATTCCTGAATCAACTACTGCTGCTTCCTCCCTCTTCTTTCTTCCGATTCCTCCTACCCCGCCTTGAATAGCTTGAGTAGTTGCCTTAATTGCTGAATAGCTCATGATTTTATTTGTCTTGAGGCCTTCTTCCACCATACCTCCCATCTTCACTACTTCGTTGAATGATTTCCCAACCGCTGAAACCAAATGGGCATAGTAAGTCGGTTCCAAGGCTTGGAGGAAGTAGTCTACCATTTCGCTCTCCTTCATAGGAGGATCCACTCTTGCTGCCTGTTCTCTCCACCGAAAACCATACTCTCTGAAACTTTCATTGTGTTTCTTCTCAAATTTTGTCAAAGATAATCGATCTGGGATGATTTCCAGATTGTATTGGAAATGGTATGCGAATGCCTGTGCCAGGTCATCCCAGGTGTACCATCTCCCATGGTCCTGGCGTGTATACCACTCCAAAGCTGATCCGCTTAAACTTTGACTGAAGTAAGCCATCAATAATTCATCCTTTCCCCCAGCTCCTCGCATCTTGCTACAGAAACCCCTTAAGTGGGCTACTGGGTCGCCGTGCCCGTTGTATAGGTCAAATTTGGGCATCTTGAAGCCAACTGGTAATTGTACATTGGGGAATAAGCACAAATCTTTGTATGCTACACTGACTTGCCCACCTAATCCTCGCATGTCTCTGAATGATTGTTCTAAACTCTTGACCTTCCTGAACATCTCTTCTTGCTCAGCATTTTTGGCTGGCTTGTCAATTTCGGTTGGGAGATCAAAATGAGGAGCAGTTGAATTAATTTCGGAGGCTTTGAGGGTAGGCTCCGGGGGGTAATATTGGTTGTCCTGGGCCTAGAATGTAGGCTCACAAGGAGATTTGTGAAATGTAGTAGGGGGAGGTGCTACGAAAAAAGGAGTCATAGGTGGAGGAAAGTATGGAACTGGTTTCGGAGGTGGAGACTGTGGTGTCTGAGAGGTGGTGCCTCGGTAATGCTGGTAAATGGGGAAGTTTGGGGATAATTCAGTGGTAATATTATCCTGAGTTTGGGTCATTGATGGAGCAGGGTTATTTGGGTAAGATGGGGGTAACTGTCCTGTAGACCAGGCTTGGTACATCTCAGCCATTTGCTGCTTGAGTTTAAACATCTCTTCTTTCATTTTCCCGACATCCATCTCCTCTAGCTCCATACCTGTGTCAACATCTGGGATAGACATACTTTCGGGTATTGGTCCTTTTGATCTTGTGTGATAGTGATAATATGCCAGTATACTCTTTAGAGAAACTAACTGCTTGAATTCTGAAAATGAACAAACTTGTTAGTTTTGAGAGTTTAACACATATATAATCACACGTTGAGATGCAATGCTCCTAGACAAATAATCCCTTTCTATTATGCATTTGCTCGGCTGCTTGTGTCGTCCCAGCTTTCTTGAAATTTTTATTGTTATTCACTTTTATTTATTATATATGTCTTTTATCGTGGTGGTCGAATCTTATAGAGATTGCCTACGTATCATGCCCTTACATGAATCAGACCTTGCGTAGTTCGGGCTAAAGGCAATCACTTTTATTCATTATACAAAGATGGAATTACATTTGAAAACTTTTAAGAAAATGGTTTGAAACACACACACTTAAATCAAAATAAAAGATACAATTCTTAACATCTCACAACATGCCCCACTTTCCACTTTTGTTGTCAAATATTGGATTATCTGCTCAATGTGGGGCTTGACCTGGATGGCCTCCCAGCGTACGATACATCCTTTCCAACTCCATTGCTAGATGACGAGCAAAAGTGGGCGCATGCTCTGTAAACCTTTCATAATCCATTCCTTGGCAGTTTACATAACTTTGAGATGTGAAGACTGTCAGGTCGTGGATTTGTGCCCTGAAATCTTGGAGACGTTGATCTTGGTCTTGCAATTGCTGTTGACGAGTAGTGGCTATATCTCTGACACGGTTTTCATGATCTAGAGCTGCTTCTAATAGAGCTCGGAGTCTGGCCTGCTCTAATCTTGCTTGCGCTCTTTCCCTGTCGAGGTCTGCTTGTTGATGTTCTCTGTTGCATCTTCTTGCCTCTTCTAGTTGCGCACAAAGCTGGTCTTCTGATCGCATCCAATGGTCTTTTTCCTTCTTGAATTGTGCCCTGTCTTTTTCGGATTGCCTATCTTGGCGTTCCTTATTAGATCTGGCTTCTTCGTTTAATTGCTGGATCCTTTCTTTTGCTTTGCTCAATGCCCTTTCGGTTTCCGCAAGAATGGAATCATAATCTTGCATTCTTTCAAAAAGATTGGCGATGGTTTTTTGATCCTTCCAGCTCCTCTTTGGTGTTTCAGAAACTCTTTTCATTTTTTGGAATCGAGCATGAAGATTTTCATTCTCACAAGCTAGACTCTTCTTCTCGCCTTCGGCTTCTTGTGCTTGCAAATCTTTCTCCAAACTGAGGCTTCTCAGATTTTCTTTTAGGGCATGGATAGTTGCTTTGTACCCTTTTTCCTTTTCTCCCCAGATCAACCGCTCTTGGATTTTATCATTGAAGTTTTGAACATGGGGTCTTTTTGTTGGCCTTCTTAGCTCAGGCTCTGGTACATCATCCACGCGAGACCGTTTTTCAAACCACCTTGCATATCCAGGATTTATCTCACCCTTTGTAGTGTCTGGGACTTGAGTATCACTTTTTAAGTATCGACATCCATTCCACATCTGCTGAAGTAGAGCCTCGGGAATAGTGGCTTCTGGGTGTAATTCGATTACTTGCATACTCAAATCTTCATCATCAGGAACTACTTGATATCTCCCTAATTGCCTTAGGACTCTTAGTGGCGCATACGGCTGAATGCTTCTCAATCCCAATAGTAGTAGATAACTATTTGAGGTTGACATGTGTATTACTTCCCTCATCGGGAGCCATCCCAAAGTCCATTCAATCTGATTTGCCGTTAAAGCCTTTAGATGAGATACCCATGCTTCTATCCCTTCTGGAGCCTGATAATTTTTTGTTCTTTCCTCATAGCTCTCGATGCAATTATCATTGTTTGACCCATACTGTATGATCTTGGGCTGTTGTTGGAGATGTTCCATCACCCACATTTGCAACAAAATTTTGCATCCTTCGAAGACTTTTGCTCCTGATTTACATAAAGTCAAAGCCCGATAAATATCTGATAGAATGATGGGGATAAGGGTGTGATTTTCTTTGGTGGTGAGGATTTGCACAACTTTCGCGGTGCGAATATCAATTGTTCGCTCTTTGTTTGGGAAGACCATGACTCCTAGAAAAGCCACCATGAAGGCAAAGCGACGGTGAATCTGCCAAGTGTCTTTGTTTTGCTTGTTAGTAAGGCCTTTCTCATGAATTTCGAACCCATCTGACTTTCCGAACCTTGAATACAAAAAGTTGAAGGAACAACATCCATTGATGACATTGTTTTTCCTGATTTGACTGCTGATGTTCAGAAGACCGAAGAATCGATGTACCGAAGGAGCCTTTGTGAATATCAAGCTTTGATTTCTTAGACTTCCGTCAAAACCAGCATATCCAGCTATCTCCTCTAATGTAGGAGTAAGCTCGAAGTCAGAGAAACGAAAGACATTGTGAACAGGGTCCCAAAAAGTTACTAACGCCGCAATCAGATCATCACGGGGTTTAACTTTCATAATGTCCGTGAGATTTCCCAAATGCTTGACGACCCATTTTTGACCATCTTCGCCTAAATCATACCACCACATTTGAAGCTGAAATAGAAATTCTTCTGTACTCGTGGATGAGGGGCTTTGTGTGGTGCTCATTTTGTATCTGAAATTTAATTTTAATAAAGTCAAAATTCATTTAGAAAATTTATACTAAAAAATCATTTTCGAAATTTTTTTATTTATTAAATACCTTTATTTCAAGATTTAAAACTATTTTTCTTTTTTTGAAATTTTTAAAACAACCCATTTTATTCCTCTCTTCTCACCATGATTTCATTTAAGCTGGTCAACAAGCATGTTCGAGGCAAATGAATGCACAAGTAGCAAGTAGGATGCATCATGATGGTCTTTTTATTTCGGGTTCACCTGTCCTAGACAGACCCAACCCCTGTGTTGAGTCTCCAAGGCCAAATGTACATGATGCAAATATACGTTCCTACTAGGGATCCGGTACATGGCTGAGTTATTCTAAGTGAAAAACCTGAGGTTGATTGTTCTAAACCTGGCTTACCCAAACGGACAGTTTGAGCCGAAGCGGGGGCAACGTACCGGGAGCACGAAAGTCTACCCGGCCTAGTTACTTGTCCCAACTTCGTCTTATTTGGTATGACTTTAACAGAAAGGTGGGCCACGCGCACGTGTGCACCATAAATTTAGAAGACTCAGAAAAGAGGGAGGTTTCGTAGCAATTGTATATGCATAATTCAAATAATATTAAAGCAGTAAAAATTTCATTTAGCATATTGAGCATATATCATGTAAAAATCAGATAATAAATAAAGCCAATTATAACAGTTATTTTAAGCTTGAATTCTTAAACCCTGAACCAGTGGTTCTGGGTTTCACTTTTATCCCCAGCAGAGTCGCCAGAGCTGTCGCACCTCCTTTTTACCGCGCCCGCGGGGCGCGTGGGGGAGTTTTCTCCAATTGAAGGACAGTCGAAACGGGATTTATTTAATTATTTCAGAGTCGCCACCTGGGAATTTTAAGGCGTCCCAAGTCACCAATTTTAATCCCTGAATCGAGGAGAATATGACTCTGTTTATTATTCTGCGAACCAGAAATCCTGAGTAAGGAATTCTGTTAATCCGGAAGAAGGTGTTAGGCATTTCCGAATTCCGTGGTTCTAGCACGGTCGCTTAACTGTTTTTATTATTGGCTTAATTATCTTGATTTTACTAAATACGTTTTTATTGCATGATTTTACTACCGCTTTTACTTATTGTGATTAAGGATCCTTCTTTGAATCGAATTACGCGTACGTATATTCGTGTTATAAATTTAAAAATGCGGAATTGTGTCACGCGTACGTGTACACGATAACTTTTGATAATATATTTATTAAACAATCATTTTTTCGAAATTGTGTCGAATCAAGAATATTTGTTTTTCTTAAATAGTGAACCGCACATCTCGGGTTTTTATGAAATTAATTTAACGTCCTCGAAGAAATCCCTTATATTACATATTCACTCGAAATTGCGCGTACGCATAATTCGAATTGCTTTTATTGGTATAATCAGATTACGCGAACGTATCCCTAATTACACCAAATATTCTTAATGATATTATGAATTTTTCACAAAATTGTTTGTTATATCTACACATTTTATATGAAAATACTGAGAAATTCATATTCAAGGGATGTCTTTGAATTCTTTTAAAAGAAATTCACAATTTATTAAATGTTGCCCGTCGATTATAATTTCCGGATATAAATCATATTCAGCCCAACTATTCAAGTTCAAAAGAAAAAAAAATAAAAATATTATTCTAGCAATTACAACATATATATGCCAAAGGATGAATTGTATATGAGATTAACAAACATGATTTATGAAGGGAAGAAGTATTTTTGAACAATTTTTCATTATTTAATTAGTGCAAATCCTATTTCTAATTGTCATTGATATAAAGTGTTGCAATTTGTATATCTCATCTTATTCTCATATACTTGCTTTTAATCTAATAGGCCTAATTATTTATTTAAGATGGTAAATAGGCATCAATTTGATAAGAAAGGGAATTATAAATCGATTAATAATATTGCCTTACATGCAACATAGTTGTATGTCTAAAACATTCATAGCATTTTAATATCATAATGAGATACATCAACTCATCATCCCTTAATGTTTATATATATACCTATTATCACGCCATATATGAACGTATAACTCACATCATTCAATCCATAACTAAATCAGGTAAAACTAGCAATATAGTTTTTGACATTTTTATACTACTCTTTATTCAACTATCAACATCTAACCTTAATCCACAACCAAACAATCGAAATACACTAACCATGCAATTTCTTGATATTTCAGAATACTCTATACCTGACTAACAATGTCATAGGACTTAACTAATAGCCAACTTCATGCCATGTTCCCTATCTTAACAATTCAATCATAACTATACTTTAATGAAAATTTAGAATGGAAAACATTATTACAAAGTTTTACATGAATTTCAAATAAAGACAATTAACTCATAACTATCAAATTGAATTCACTACTAGTTAACTAACATGAAACAAAAAATGAAGTTTAAACTAATGAACTTGAACAAATGAAAAATAGAATTTTTGCAATTCAAGCTTCATTGATTTGTCATGCTGAATCTTTTTTCTAACATAGAATTTAAGAGATAAGTACCTGGAAATGAAGGTAGAAGAAGTAAGTTTTCAGCAGTTGCAGCAGTAACAAAATCAGTAGAATATACCAATAACACAGCAAGTCTGAACAAGAGCCGTTAACCCAGATGAACAGTGACAGAAACTTGAGGGAAAGATTTCAGATTCAAACTGAATAATATTCAAAAAAAAAAAAATAACGGACAGATTCTAGAAGGATAACATTTTTTCAGATTTCAATTTCTTCCTGTTTCGGATTCCTGTTTCTGACTATTTTTTTTTTCTGTTTCTGTTTTCTTCTTCCTATTTTTTGAACTCTCCTCTTAAAATCTGATTTTTTCTTCTCCTTTCTTTCTTTCTGTCTTTTTTCTTTCTTTCTCTCTCAAAGACTGATCTTTTTCTCTCTTAAAATCTCTTCAAGTCCCCCCTAAATCAGTCCCCATTCCCCTCTATTTATACAGGGCTGTCCTATACTCTTCTAGTGCTGAATGGACCCTTTTCTCCTTTTAAAATCAGAAAGTTTTCCATTAAAACTACTTTTGAATACTTTAAGTGATCTTATCCTGATTTTAAGCAGCCCATTACCCTTTGTTTCCCATTATCTCATTAAATTAAAATCCATTAACAAACCACTTTCAGCCCTCTATTATATCATATTACCCTTACTGTTTTATCCCAGAAATGTCCAGATTTACTGTTTTCTACTGGTATTACTGCCTTAAATTCAGCATCTTAACAATACAGATTTTAAAATCTGTATAAGCCTGATTATTAATCTGATTTAAGACAGCTACAACCAATCCTAAAGTTTGGACTGAATCCTGACTAAGAATGTAACCTCCTAACACAATTACATCCAATCAACATTTGTAGAATCATACTGAATTCAGAACCAATCATCATAACAACATATTACACTGAGTTCAGTAAACTGAGCTTTAACTTTGAACAAAAATCAAACAAACACAGGAGCATTGTCAATATACTGACAATGCCCTGAAACTCACTGATTCAGAAATCAACATATACACACCATTGACAAACTTTCTGATTTATTAAACAAGAATCAATAAATTGGGAAGAACTAATTAACTGATTTCAATGATGATAATCAACTCTAAACAGATAAACAGGGTATTACAAACATCATTTCAGAAGCAAGATTCACAATACAACTAATCGACGAACTTAATCGAGTCGATTACACACATTGTACATAATCACAATTAACAGAAACAATTCACATTTGGAATCAAGTAGACGGGTAGGGGACAGTATAACAAAATTGACTAGAAAATTATGAAAAATTAAACAAACTAATGAAACGAATATAGAATACACGTAGAACATACATAAGCAACAGAAAATTACCTCTGAGCCTTCAAATTCAACCGGACTCAACTCAACTTGGATTTGAACTTTGTTTGAAATCAAACAGACCTTAGTCGAAGTATTTTCTACTGAAAATACTTTGACTAAGGTCGATTAAACCTCACCCTTTGCCAGGATTGGAAATTTAGTGTTTCAGATCTTGGATTTTAAATCCGAACACTTTTGGGTAGGTTCGAGGGGAACCAACAATGACACACGGGTGGGGGTAGCCTAGGGGTCATTTGGTGTCAGTTTAGAACAGATCTGAGTTTGTTATTGTTTGGTCCGAATCTTCAAAAGAAGATTCGAGAAGCTCGGAACTGATTCGAGCCAAACAAACATCAGATCCATAACAAGGCATGCTAGGGGGTACTATGGTGTTATTTTGGAAGCCATTGGAAAGGTTGGAGTTTTCAGACCCACCTTCGATTTAGTATTCGAAGAGTTGGGGTCTGATTCGAAGGAAACTAAGGTTAGATCTGTGTAGAGGATGTTCAGGGGATTCTAGGGTGATATTTTGGTGACCGGCGGCGTTGATGCCGCCGGGTTTTTGGCGGTGGGATCCTAGGGCGGCTAGGGTTAGGGGTGATTTTTGGAAGGGACGATGAACAGGGAAGGAGGGGGGTGTTTGGCTAGGGGGCCGGGGTAAGGGTTTGGGCCTTATATAGGGGTGGGGTTGATTGATGCTGACCGTTAGATCTAGTAGGATGAAAGGTCAGGATTTACTCACTTAACCAAACGATGTCGTTTGGTTTAAGCTGGGGGGACGGGTTGGACCAGGTATCGGATCGGGTAAGGATTGTGGGTTAAGGTTCGTGGGATCTCAGCCATTGGTTGGCTTTGATCCAACGGTCTCTGCTAAACTACGACCAAACGATGTCGTTTTGACTCGTTTGAATTGGACCGGTACCTGGGTTGCCTGGATTGGGCTGAGGGGGGGGGATAATTTAGTTTTGGGCCTGGATTTTAATCCAGGTCCAATTTTTATTTTACAACTTATATTTTTTTTTATTCTATTTTATTATTTATCATTAAAAAATCCTAACAAAAATTATAAAACAATTTTTAACCTTACACAAAAATATTAATCACTTCATAACAACTATTCAACATACAGATAAAACATTAATCACACAGTGGAATATAAAAATAGAACGAAATGCATATTTTGGTGATTTTATTTAAATTATCTTTCAAATACATAATTAAATCCTATATGCATGCAACATGTATTTTATTTTAATTTTCATTTTATTATGACAAAGTAAACATTTACGGACATAACACAAATATTTAACACCACGCAAATTCAAGAATTACACAGTAAAAGAAATTTATTTTATTTTTTGATTTATTTTGGAGTAGTTTTCGTAAGGCAAAAATCACGTGCTCACACGGTATAGATTTAGGCTTGAATTGGCGAAAATTGGATTTTTGGCGTTTTCCAGTTGATAGGTGAGATTTTGATATAGGGGTCGGAATGGAATTGCGAGAGTTGCAGTAGTTCCGTTGTGTTATTAGGGATGTGTGTGCAAAATTTCAGGTCATTCGGACGTGGTTTGGTTGGGTTTTTGATCAAAGGCGGAATTCGAAAGATTTTGGAAAGTTAGGCTTGAATCCGATGTGTTTTGATTGATTCGATATTGTTTGAGGTGTTTTGAAGATTGATATAAGTTTGAATAAGGTTATGGGATATGTTTGTGATTTTGGTTGAGGTCCCGGGGACGTTGGGGTGATTTTGGATGGTTGACGGAGAGTTTGGAATTTTTGGTGAAGCTTCAAATTTTCTGCTTCTGTTGTTTCCGCACCTGCAGATTGGGGATCATAGGTGTGATGCCGCAGATGCGAGTAAGGGGGATGCAAAAGCACAAGAAGGTAAGGGAGGCATATACCGTAGAAGCGGTTGGAGAACCGCACATGCGATGGCACATGTGCGGATAGTGAATCGTAGATGCGAAAATGAGGACTTACGTGAGGACCACAGATACGGTGGTCTTGACCGCAGAACGGTACTGCAGAATTGGGAATTAGGCTGCAGATGCGAAATCCATTGGCCAGGACATATAAATTGTTTCCTTCGCAATTTTTGCGCTATTCCACCATTTCTAAGTCGGCTTTGGAGCTTTTTATGCAATTTTGAAGAAGGATTTCAAGGGGACTTCATTGAGGTAAGGATTTTTGACCTAAAACTCGTTCCTATGGTATTATTTCACGGATTAGAGCTATAATGAATGGAATTTAAGGGTTAAAATTGGGGAAACTAGGGCTTGGTATTGGAGACCTAGACTTGAGGATTTAAGGGACCAATTATGGTCGGAGTTGTGTACTTTTGATATGTATGAACTCGTGGGGAGATAAGGAATCTATTGATGTGAATTTTATCGAATTCCGAGATGTGGTCCCAGGGGTCGGGTTTTGGTAATTTCGGGATTTACGTTGTAAATTGATTATTTTCGCTTGGGCTTCGTTCCCTTAGCTTATTTTGATGCCGTGATTCTGATTTTGGATAGATTTGACACGAGTGGAGGCCGATTCGATGGGCAAAAGCATCGCGAGCTAGAGATTTGACTGGATTGAGGTGAGTAGTGATTGTAAATGATGTCATGAGTGTATGAAACCCCGGATTGCACATCGTTGTGCTATATTGAGGTAACGCACATGCTAGATGACGAGCATGGGGTCGTGCATTGGGGATTTTGAATTAGTCCATCCCGAATGACTGTTTTACCGCGTATTTGACTGAAAATTATTTGCTATCATCATGTTTTGGGCTGAATGCAATATTTGAGCTTCGTGTCAACTATTTGAACCCTTAGGGGATTTTTATTGATATTTCCTCACTGTTTTGACTTTATACTTGAACTTAGCCATGCTATATTTTACTGTTTTTCATGACTCAACCATGTTTACTTTGCTTTAACACTTAAATGACATTTTGGGCTGAACATTATGTTTTACTGTTGCCCGAGTGGCTATGAGATTCTGACTGAGTAAGGTCGAGGGCCTATGTTGTGAGGAAGCACTGATTATGATTACGAGGCCGAGGGCCTGAGATTTGTACGCCACGAGGTGGCTTGTTGATATGAGGCTGAGAGCCAAGTGATGATGCCACGAGATGGCTTGATATTGCACTTGGGCCGTAAGGGGCCCCTCTAGGAGTCTACACACCCCTAGTGAGCGCGGGTACCTATTGTGATGTGAGATTTAGCCCGAGGGGCTGGTATTGTTCTAAGATATTTCCCGAGGGGCAGATTTTGACATTGTGCCCGAGGGGCGAACCTTTATATGCTTATCTTCCTTATTGCCTGTCATTTACCTGCTTAATTGTTAAAAAGGCCTTTTATGAAGTTTAAACTGAACTGGAGTGATTTTTACATATCTTTACTGATTCGCTGTTTTATTGGCTTTTTACTGCTTCATTATAGCCTATAATGTGCCTTACATGATTTATTGCTTGCAGTCTTTATTTATGATTATTACTCACTAAGTTGGAGTACTAACTTTACTCCCTACACCCTGTGTGCAGATTCAGGCATTGTTGATCCTACTAGTGAGAGTTGAGAGCTCCCGGTATACTTCGGAGTTCACGAGGTAGCTGCTTGGCATCCGCAGTCTCGTGTTTATCCCTCCTTATATCATTTCTTTTCCCTTATTAGTGGCTTTGTGATAGCTTTGTAAACTTTTCAGACTTGTGTTAGAGTTTGTAGATGCTCATGACTAGTGACACCCCGGTATCGGGCTATGTTGGGTTTATTTTCCGCAAACTATTCTGTTAACTGCTTACTTTTGGATTATTTATTATGTTTTAGACTTAATTCTTATTGTTAATTGTTTAAAACTGAAATGGGGAAGTGTTAGATGGCCTTTTCTTCATGAGAGGCGTCATCACGACTAGGTCTGGTTTATGGTCGTGACAAGTTAGTAGAGTCTCGCGGATCGGTACGAGGACGTTTGTATTTATCCTCGAGAGGCTGTAGAACCATTTGGAAAAACTTTATATTCTTGAAATTCTTGTCGTGCGAATTAGTTGATCCGAGTACTAAACTTCTGTTATTCTATTCTCTCACAGATGGTGAGGACACGCACTACCGATCAGGATAAACGACCACCAATACTACCAGCTGTGGCCACTAGAGGCCGAGGACGAGGTCGTGGTCATGGTAGGGGCAGAGGTGTGGCTTGCACGGCAGCTAGGGCAGCACCTGTAGAACCACCAGCTGCCCAGTTCAGGATCAGGTCCCAGTTTTGGACGCTCCAGCAGCACCAGCTCAGGCACCAGCTGTGCCCATTGTGATTTCAGATCTTCAGGAGGCCTTGGCTTAGATTCTATCAGTTTGCACTGGCCTAGCTCAGGCGATTTCAGTCACTACAGCCGCAGCTACTTCTCAGGCCGGGGGAGGCAATCAGACTCCCGCCACTCGCACACTTGAGCAGGTCGTGCAGGGACTTCAGACGCCGGGGGCACATCTATCCCAGCCGGTTGCAGCCGCTCAGAACTATGTAGTTCCTGTCATGCCAGAGGATGAGCAACGTAGGTTGGAAAGGTTTGGTAGACTTCAGCCTCCAACCTTCAGTGATGCAGAGGGCGAGAATGCCCAGTGTTTCTTGGATAAGTGTATGAGGATGCTTCGTACAACGGGTATTCTAGAGACCAGCGGGGTCGTTTTCACTACTTATAAGTTTTCTTTAGCGGCCTTCACTTGGCGGGAGACATTTGAGAGGCATAGGCCTGTTGGTGCAGCACCCCTTACCTGGCAGCAGTTCTCCGTTCTCTTTATGGAGAAGTATGTGCCGCAGTCTCGCAGAGAGGAGCTGCGTAAGTAGTTTGAGGGTTTGCGTCAGGGAGAGATGACTATGATGCAGTATGAGATGAGGTTTTTCAAGTTAGGTCGTCATGCTATTTGGCTGGTTCCGACAGATAGAGAGAGGATTAGGAGGTTTGTTGATGGCCTCACTTATCAGCTTTGTATTCTCATGACCAGGGAGAGGGTGATTGGTGCTACCTTTGAGGTGGTTATAGACATTTCTCAGGAGATTGAGTCTGTTCGTCGCCAAGAGCGAGAGGAGAGGGAGGCCAAGAGGCCTCGAGGATCTGGTAGTTATAGAGGTGCTCCTTCGAGAGGTCAGTTTCAGCACGACAGAGGCCGTCCATTCAGGCATGCTCAGCTAGCTTGCCTAGGTTATCATGGGGCGTCATCGGGTCATGGTTCTCACAGTTCTCATCAGGGCCAATAATCACTTAGTGCCCTTCCAGCTCAGAGATTGTCCTGTGTTCCATTAATTCAGGGCTCTTCTATGCCAGGTGCATCTGCTAGTCACTCCGGTGCTAGGGGTTCCCTTCAGTCCCCTTCTCCAGCACCTGAGAGTTGTTATGAGTGTGGAGAGATGGGTCATATGTCGAGGAAGTGCCCTCGTTGTCTTACGAGTTCATCTCAGCAAAGGAGTCAGCCATTGGCTTCAACGCCAATTACTTCACCACCACCTACCCAGCCAGCCAGGGGTGGAGGTAGTCAGCTAGGGGTCGCCCTAGAGGGGGAGGCCGCTCAGGTGGCGGTCAGACTCATTTCTATGCACTTTAGGCTAGACCCGATGCTATTGCTTCTGATGCTATTATTGTAGGTATTGTTTCAGTATGCCATAGAGATTCTTCTATATTATTTGATCCCGGTTCCACCTTTTCTTATGTGTCATCATACTTTGCTCATTATTTGGGTACGCCCCATAAGTCTCTTGCTTCACCTGTTCATGTATCTACCCCGGTGGGCGATAATGTTGTTGCAGACCGTGTGTACTGGCCGTGTGTGGTGAATATTGGGGGTTTAAAGACCCAAGTGGATCTTTTATTATTGTGTGTGGTGGATTTCGATGTCATTTTGGGCATTGATTGGCTATCTCCGTGTCGTGCTATTCTAGACTGTCATGCCAAGATAGTCACAATGGCTATACCGGGTGTGCCACGGATTGAGTGGCGAGGTTTGACTGATTATATTCCCAGTAGAGTAATCTCATTCTTGAAAGCCCAGTGTATGGTTGGGAAGGGTTGTCTTTCGTATCTAGCCTTTGTGAGGGATGTCAGTGCAGAGACTCCCAGTATTGATTCTGTTCCAGTTGTGAGGGATTTTCCCAATGCATTTCCTGCAGACCTGTCGGGCATGCCACCAGATAGGGATGTTGATTTTGGTATTGACCTAGTGCCGGGAACTCAGACCATTTTTATTCCACGGTATCGTATAGCACTAGCGGAGTTGAAGGAATTAAAGGAGCAACTTCAGGAACTCCTTAATAAAGGGTTCATTCAGCCTAGTGTGTCACCTTGGGGTGCGCTGGTTCTATTTGTGAAGAAGAAGGATGGCACTATGAGGATGTGCATTGATTATAGGCAATTGAACAAAGTAATAGTTAAGAACAAGTATCATTTGCCTCGCATTGATGATTTATTCGACCAGCTTCAGGGAGAGAGAGTTTTCTCCAAGATTGATCTCCGTTCAGGTTACCACCAGTTGAAGATCAGGGACTTGGATATCCTAAAGACAGCTTTCAGGACCCGATATGGTCATTATGAGTTCTTGGTGATGTCTTTTGGGCTGACCAATACCCTAGCAGTGTTCATGCTTTTGATGAACAATGTGCTCTGGCCTTATCTCGACTCGTTTGTCATAGTCTTCGTTGATAATATTTTGGTGTATTCGCATAGTCAGGAGGAGTACGCAGAGCATTTGAGAGTTGTGTTGCAGTGATTGAGGGAGGAGAAGCTTTATGCAAAAATCTCCAACTGTGAGTTTTGGCTCAGTTCAGTGGCTTTCTTGGGGCACGTGGTGTCCAACGAGGGTATTCAGGTTGATCCGAAGAAGATAGAGGCGGTACAGAGTTGGCCCAGACCGTCCTTAGCCACAGAGATTCGCAGCTTTCTTGGTTTGGCGGGCTATTATCGCCGGTTTGTTTAGGGATTTTTACCTATCACATCGCCCTTGACCAAGTTGACTTAGAAAGGTGCTTCATTTGTATAGTCGGATGATTGTGAGGAGAGCTTTCAAAAGCTCAAGACAACCTTGACCATAGCTCAGTGTTAGTTTTACCATTAGCTTAAGCTTCATATACCGTGTATTATGATGCTTTGAGAGTTGGTATTAGTTGTGTATTGATGTAGGAGGGTAGAGTTATCGCTTATGCTTCTCGTTAGTTGAAGCCCCATGAGAAGAACTACCCTGTTCATGATTTGGAGTTGGCTACCATAGTTCACGCGTTGAAAATTTGGAGGCATTACTTGTATGGTGTGTCGTGTGAGGTGTTTACTGATTATCGTAGCCTCCAGCACTTGTTCAAGCAGAAGGATCTTAATTTGAGGAAGTGGAGGTGGTTGGAGTTGCTAAAGGATTATGATATCGCTATATTGTACCATCCGGGAAAGGCCAATGTGGTGGCAGATGCTTTGAGCAGAAAGGCAGTGAGTATGGGGAATTTGGCATATACTCTAGTTGGGGAGAGACCTCTTGCAGTTGACATTCAGGCCTCGGCCAATCGGTTCGTGAGGTTAGATATTTTGGAGCCCAGTCGAGTATTGGCTTGTATGATTTCTCGGTCTTTCTTATATGATCGCATCAGAGAGCGCCAGTATGATGATCCACATTTACTTGTCCTTAAGGACAGAGTTCAGCACGATGATGCCAGATATGTGACTATTGGTGATGATGGGGTGTTGAGGATGCAGGGCCGGGTATGTGTGCCCAATGTAGATGGGCTTCGGGAGTTGATTCTGGAGAAGGCCCATAGCTCACGGTATTCCATTTATCCAAGTACCGCGAAGATGTATCAGGATTTGAGGCAACATTATTGGTGGATAAGAATGAAGAAGGACATTGTGGGATTTGTAGCTCGGTGTCTCAATTGTCAGCAGGTGAAATATGAGCATCAAAGACCGGGTGGCTTGCTTCAGTGGATGGATATTCCAGAGTGGAAGTGGGAGAGGATCACCATGGACTTTGTAGTTGGGCTCCCATGGACTTTGAGGAAGTTCGATGCTATTTGGGTGATTGTGGATCGGCTTACCAAGTCCGCTCACTTCATTCCTGTGTGTACTACCTATTCTTCAGAGCAGTTGTCAGAAATCTATATCTGGGAGATTGTTCATTTGCATGGTGTCCCAGTTTCCATCATTTCATGTAGGGGCACTTAGTTTACTTCACAGTGTTGGAGGTCAGTGCAACGAGTGTTGGGTACTCAGGTTGAGTTGAGCACACCTTTTCACCCTCAGATGGACGGGCAGTCCGAGCGCACTATTTAGATATTGGAGGACATGTTGCATGCTTGTGTCATTGATTTCGGAGGGTCATGGGATCAGTTTCTACAGCTTGCAGAGTTTGGTTATAACAACAGCTACCAGTCGAGTATTCAGATGGCTCCATATAAGGCTTTGTATGGGAGGCGGCGTAGATCTCCAGTTGGTTGGTTTGATTGAACCGGGTGAGGCTAGGCTATTGGGCGCAGACTTGGTACAGAATGCTTTAGAAAAGGTGAACGTAATTCAGGAGAGGCTTCGTACAGCGTAGCTGAGGCAAAAGAGTTATGCTGACCGGAAGGTTCGGCATCTGTCCTACATAGTTGATGAGAAGGTTCTATTAAAGGTTTCACCCATGAAGGGTGTTATGAGGTTCGGGAAGAAGGGTAAATTGAGTCCTCGGTTCATTGGACCTTTTGAGGTACTTCGGAGGATTGAGGAGGTAGCTTATGAGCTTGCTTTGCCACCCAGCTTATTGAGTGTGCATTCGGTATTTCATGTTTCTATGCTTCGGAAGTATATTGGCGATCCGTCTCATGTTTTGGATTTTAGCACGGTTCAGTTGGATGCTGATTTGACCTATGATGTGGAGCTAATAGCTATTTTGGAGCGTCAGGATCTAAAGTTGAGATAAAAAGATATAGCTTCAGTGAAAGTGAGTGGAGAGGTCGGCCCGTGGAGGAGGCTACCTAGGAGACCGAACGGGATATGCGGAGCAGATATCCTCACCTATTTGTGGGTTCAGGTATGTTTATTGACTCATTCGAGGACGAACGTTTGTTTAAGTTGGGGAGGATGTGACAACCCAGCCCGTCGTCTCATGAGTTACCACTTCGTTTTCCCCATTTTTTCTTCTTATTGCTTTGTATATTGGTTCTATATGTGATCGGGTTGGTTGGCTCGGGTTCGGAAAGGATTTGGTAAGGTTTGAGACACTTAGTCTCTTTTGAGGAAGCTTAAGTTGGAAAAGTCAACCGGATGTTGTCTTATGAGTTAGAGGATTCGGATGTGACTTTTGATGGTTCGGATAGCTTCGGGAGGTGGATTGGGACTTAGGAGCATGATCGGAATGTGTTTTGGAGGTCCGGTGTAGATTTAGGCTTGAATTGGCAAAATTGGATTTTTGGTGTTTCTCGGTTGATAGGTGAGATTTTGATATATGGGTTGGAATGGAATTTCGAGAGTTGCAGTAGTTTCGTTGTGTCATTTGGGATGTGTGTACAAAATTTCAGGTCATTCAGATGTGTTTTGGTTGGATTTTTGAACAAAAGCGGAATTCGGAAGATTTTGGAAACTTAGGCTTAAATCCGATGTGTTTTGGTTGATTCGATGTTGTTTGAGGTGTTTTGAAGATTGGTATAAGTTTGAATAAGGTTATGGGATATGTTTGTGCTTTTGGTTGAGGTCCTGGGGGTCTCGGGTGATTTCGGATAATTGACGGAGAGTTTGGAATTTTTGGTAAAGCTTCAAATTTTTTTCTTCTGTTGTTTCCGCACCTACAGATTGGGGATCGCAGGTGCGATGTCGTAGATGCGAGGAAGAGGGCCGCAGAAGCGGAAGAAGGTAAGGGAGGCATAAACTGCAGAAGCGGTTGGAGAACTGCACCTGCGATGGCGCAGGTGCGTATACTGAATCGCAGGTGCGAAAATGAGGACTTAAGTGAGGACCGCAGATGCGGTGGTCTTAACCGCAGAAGCGGGAATTGGGCCGCAGATGCAAAATCCCTGGGCCAAAACATATAAATTGTTTCCTTCACAATTTTTGAGCTATTCCACCATTTCTACGTCGGCTTTGGAGCTTTTTATGCAATTTTGAAGAAGGATTTCAAGGGGACTTCATTGAGGTAAGGATTTTGGAGCTAAAACTCGTTCCGATGGTATTATTTCACAGATTAGAGCTATAATTAATGGAATTTAAGGGTTAAAATTGGGGAAACTAGGGCTTGGTATTGAAGACCTAGACTTGAGGATTTGAGGGACCAATTGTGGTCGGATTTTGGTACTTTTGATATATATGAACTCGTGGGGAGATAATGAATCTATTGATGTGAATTTTATCGAATTTCGAGACGTGGGCCCGAGGCTCGGGTTTTGGTAATTTTGGGATTTAAGTTGTAAATTGATTATTTTCGCTTGGGCTTCGTTCCTTTAGCATATTTTGACACCGTGATTCTGATTTTGGATAGATTCGACATGAGTGGAGGCCAATTCGAGGGGCAAAGGCGCCGCGGGCTACAGATTTGACCAGATTGAGGTGAGTAATGATTGTAAATAATATCCCGAGGGTATGAAACCCCGGATTGCACATAGTTGTGCTATATTGAGGTAACACACACGCAAGATGACGAGCGTGGGGTCGTGCACTATTGGGGATTGTGACTTAGTCCATCCCCAATGACTGTTTTACCACGCATTTGACTGAAAACTACTTGCTATCTTCATGTTTTGGGTTGAATGTCATATTTGGGCTTCGTGCCAACTATTTGAACCCTTAGGGGATTTTTATTGATATTTTCTCACTGTTTTGACTTTATACTTGAACTCAGTCATGCTATATTCTACTGTTTTTCATGACTCAGCCATGTTTATTCTACTTTAACACTTGAATGATATTTGAAATGATTTTTTGGGCTGAGCACTATGTTTTACTGTTGCCCGAGTGGCTATGAGATTTTGACTGAGTAAGGCTGAGGGCCTATGTTATGAGGAAACACGATTATGATTATAAGGCCGAGGACCTGAGATTTGTACGCCACGAGGTGGCTTGTTGATATGAGGCCGAGATCCTAGTGATGATTCCACGAGATTGCTTGATATTGCACTTAGGTCATAAGGGGCCCCTCCAGGAGTCAGCACACCCCCAGTGAGCGTGGGTACCCATTGTGATGTGAGATATAACCCGAGGGGCTGGTATTGTTTTGAAATATTGCCCGAGGGGAGGATTTGTTGACATTGTGCCCGAGGGGCTAACCTTTATGTGTTTATCTTCCTTATTGCATGTCATTTACCTACTTTATTGTTAAAAAGGCCTTTTATGAAGTTTAAACTGAACTGAAGTGATTTTTACATATCTTTACTTATTCGCTGGTTTACTGGCTTTTTACTGCTTCATTAAGCCTGTAATGTGCCTTACGTGATTTCTTGCTTTCAGTATTTATTTATGATTATTACTTACTGAGTTGGAGTACTCACTTTACTCCCTGCACCCCGTGTGCAGATTCAGGCATTGCTGATCCCGGTAGCGAGATTTGAGAGCTCCCGGCAGACTTCGGAGTTCACGAGGTAGCTGATTGGCATCCGCAGTCCCGTGTTTATCCCCCTTATCTCATTTCTTTTCCCTTATTAGTGGCTTTGTAATAGCTTTGTAGACTTTTCATACTTGTGTTAGAATAGGTAGATGCTTGTGATTAGTGACACCCCAGTATCGGGCTGTGTTGGGTTTATTTTCCGCAAACTGTTCTGTTAACTGCTTACTTTTGGATTATTTATTAGGTTTTAGACATAGTTCTTATTGTTAATTGTTTAAAACTGAAATGGGGAAGTGTCGGCTAGCCTTATCTTCATGAGAGGCGCCATCACGACCAGGTCTGGGTTTAGGGTCATGACAAATCCCAACCTCGGGGTCGTGATGGTGCCTAATATACACTTGCTAGGCAACCCAACATTAGTTTAACAATTTAATAATTAAACAGTTCAAAACAGAATAATAACAATTACTAACAAAGATTAAAGCTGAAATACATGAAAAAAACCCATAACATAACGCGGTCTAACTCAACCCCAGAAGTTTGGTATCACAAGTACATGAGCAACTAAAAGTCTACAAGTATAGTTCGAAATAAATACAACTATTCGAATGAGATAAATAGTAAAGGTAGGAAATGGAAGAGGACTTCAAGGTCTGCGAACGCCAGCAGATCAACGTCAAGTCTCCGAAGCAATGTGATCCAAGCAGATGTACCTCTAAGCAACGCTGGGATCAATACCAGTATCTGCACAAGAAGTGCAGAAGTGTAGCTTGAGTACAACTGACCCAATGTACTCTGTAAGTGCCGAGCCTAACCTCGACGAGGTAGTGGCGAAGCTATGACAATCTACCAACGTAAAAACCCTGTACAACTTTATATAAAGCAGCAAAATAATAGGTAAAACGATAAAATATTAACTAGGAGGGGACATGCGAAAAGGGAAATATCATAAAAATGGCAAGTACGAAATCACAAAATAATATCTTCCGAAATATGCAACAACATAACCAAGTAAATCACCATAATCGGAAATCAAGTAAGCCAATGAAATGAAGATGGCATGACATCACCCTTTGTGCTCTTACTTGTTGATACCCAATTTTTTCCTGTATATTTTTAATATACAAAATACTTTCAAAATAGCATGTATATGCATATATAAGTATGTCCCAAGGTTTCATTATTTTTCCCAATTTATAAAGGGTTTTTAAATCAATTTATTGCCCTATTTCATTAGACAAAAAACCAATAATTATCCCCAAAATTATCATTTTTGGTGATTCATTTAGTGGATTCTCATGTTTATACTAAAATATAGTTAAAATAATTTTTGCATATTTTTACAAATTTATTTAGCATTTTTAGGCTAAAATGCATATAATTGCAATATTAGCCTCTTCTAAGATTTAATTGTAATTATATTTATAAAATTGGCTCCAGTATTTTTTATTTGATAATTATGTATTATTAATCATCTTAGTGCCTTTAATTTATTTTCAGTAATTATTTACCATTTTTATAAAATCAAATAAGGGAAAAGTGGCCATTTAAATGCTAGCCCCGTTTATTTCAATTATATGCCTAAATCAACCCTCAATTAAACCCAATCTCAAACCCAATTACCCTAACCCAAACCCCGTTCAAACCGACCCAGACCCTTCCCACCTACCCTCTATAATGTCAATTGTTGATCTCCCAAATCAACGGTCCCCATTTCCATTTCCTTTTTTAATTCCCCATTACCCCCTAACCCTACTCATTTCCCGTCTGAAGCCGCCCTTGAATTCCCCCTCTCCTAATTCTCTCTCAATTTCTTTAAGAAACCCTAGCCGCCACCTTCAATCACCACCTAAAAGCGACCACATCTAAGGCTTCCAAAGCCATTGATGGCCTGTATTTACCTCCTACGACTCCTGCATGCTCGATTATCATGGCCTCAAGGCTAGACCTTGAAGAAATTTTGTCCAGACCTCGGATGGTTTCAGTGGTATGGCTGTCTCCGGCCATCCTCGACCTTGCTCCGGTCGGCTATGGCTATTCAAGCCTGATCTCGACCTCTCCTGCTTAGATCATTGATTTCCAAGCCTTTCTCACCCTTTGGGTTTCTTCTGAAACCCTAACCTTCGAGGTTCTTCTGATTCTTTTAGATCCGTTATCGATCTGTGTTCTCTCCAAACTTTTTGAAAGTTTATCCGTTATCGATCTGTGTTCTCTCCAAACTTTTTGAAAGTTTTCTTAAAGTTTCTTTCAAAACCTTACCTTCAAAACCTTTATCTTTTCTGATTTAGGGTTTTGTTAAGTTATTTCGAAGCTTTTCTAATTTTTTTAAACATGTCGTTCTTCTACTGTGTTTCTTATGTTGATTCTTCTACTGTGTTTCTTATGTTGATTCTTCTACTGTGTTTCTTATGATGTTCTTCTATTGTGTTTCTTATGTTGATTCTTCTATGATGTCTCTTATGTTGTTCTTCTTCTGTGTTTCTTTATGTTAAAAGTCATGGCCCTTTCTTAAGGTTTCTGATTTTATTTTCTTCGTTGGTATTTTTGCCTGATTCTTTTGTCTTTCATCTCTATACTCGATTGACGGTGAAAACCCTAAATTTGGGGGATTCACTCGATTTTGAGGCTATTTGCTATGTGATTTGCTTGTCTCATCTCTGAACTTGTTTGGTTTCGAAACCCTAATTTGACCTATTTGGGTTTCTGAAGTTGTTTCATCTGTTGCTCGACTGAATTTCAAAATATTTTGTTTCTTTATATGATTCTGAATCCCTATTAAAATCTTCTAAGGTCTTTCTACTGGACCCTTTGCACGCTATTTGATACTCTCTCCCTTCTCCATTGCTGAGTTACTGAAATTGACCTATGTGACTACCATGTTCATATAGTCCACTACTTACTGATTTTGCAATTACATGACACTTTTCTTTGTCCTACATTCAGACTCGCATGCCTAATACTTGTGTGCTCTTTATATATGCTGAACTTTCCCTCTAAAATGACTTTTTATTTTTGATTGATTTCATACCTCCTTGTGTAAGTCTGATTGATGCTTTTCTTGTTTTACTAATTTCCCTGTTTCGTGGTTTGATTTGAAAACTTTCCTTAGCCTTTCTGACTTGGTGTATTCATTAACTAGTAATTTCGAATCTCTGACTCCTTGTACTGATTGATTCTTACCTTATTTTTTTAACCGTGTATTTCAAAGATCCTTCCCTTAATTAAACTCCTATGTATTTACCCCTAATTGTCTACTTTGCACAAGATGCTTATTTGATCTCTATCCTTAAATGATTTCTGTTCATTACCATTTAAGTTCGAACTCCTTAATTAAAGGAAGTTCTTCTACTGATTGATTTTAATTGGTACATGGTTATTTTCTTGCTTGTTTTCATACTATAAATACCATGCTCTTTAATTGACACAAACACACACGAACATTCTTAGTTTTCTGAACTCACACTCACATTCAAAAAGCACTCCCTCTTTTTACTTGTAATGTGGCCTGTTTTCTTTCAAGTGCCGCTACTGCTGTGTTTTGCTTCTTTGAAACTGTTATGTCCTGATTAAGGTTTTCAGTAACCACAACAATGTGTTTATTTAATACCTTCACTTGCATGTCGGCCTATTACTTGCTTTTAGTTTAGAATTTACTTTAGCATGTTGTAATTTCCTTCCTATTATGAATCCCAAATCCCCTGCCCTAATGTGTTTGATACTAATAGTTTGTTTGAGGCATGACAATATCAAGTATTATTGTCTATTGCTCAAACTTGATTCTCCTAGAATCATAACCTCCATGTGACTGTCCTATGTTGTGTATTCTTGTTGATTTATATGCATAACAACACTTTCTATTGTTGTGCATGCCCAGTATTAGCTAAAATGTCTAAGTACAGGGACTCTTTGCAACTTCCCTTTTCCCCTGAACCCCTTTTGTGTACCTGTTTGTAGCTGTTTCCCTCTCCTTTATTCCCCAGAACTTTGCTCTTCACTTGCACACTCTCTTAGACTTTAAGTTCTGCCCCCCTCTTGTAAGCCTTGCCTTGGGACCCTTTGAGCTCCCTCTGAACTTGGACACTTGAGGGCTAGCCCTTCCACACTGCACTTATCCCCATTCTGATAACACAATTTGGGTGTAAGCACTGCCCGAAGTCCCATTGAGGCTCTTAGGGAACTCTGACACACTCAAATTGGAGAAAGGTTTTGGATCAATGGTCTTTGAGTTGGATTTATCTTGTAACTCAGAGAGGAAGTCAGAATCAGGCTTCCTCTGGTTGTACTTTTATTTTTATTTAGATGTAATTTTATTTATTCTTGTTTGTAATAATTTGTAACAAACATTTGGGGCTGGTTAGTGAAAAAGGGTGGGTAACTATGTATGCAAAGGGTAGAAATCATGAATATAGGACTACTATATTCCTGCATACTCAACCCCATACAGAAATCATGACTATAGGACTACTATATTCCTGCTTACTCAACCTCATATAGAAACCATGTCTATTGGATTCTGCATACTCAACCCCATATAGAAATCATGTCTATAGGATTCTGCGTATTTAACTTCATATAGAAATTATGTCTATAGGATTCTGCATATTTAACTTTATATAGAAATCATGTCCATAGGATTCTGCATATTTGACTTCATATAAAAATTATGCCTGTAAAAACGTTCAATTCTACATAAGGTTTAAAACAAGGTCCGCATTTAGATATCACGTCTATAAGGTTTTAAAATCAGCAACGTATAGAAAGCATGCCTATTAGATTTTCTAATAAAATCTGATTTGTTTCACTCCGTGTTAGACATAATACCGGTAATAATGGCTACTATGAGCCGCAGGATTTTTAATCAATTCGTTTAAATCCCGCCTCTCTTTTAATTATCTGATTCTATCACTTAGCAAGTTTGACGAGTATGCATTCAAACAGTTAATTTCGAGCCTTACTGTTTAATTGCTTTTTGAATCCAGTAGATACCATGCCTATAGGATGCCTGTTCAAACACTTAGGCACGCCTTATGGTAATCTGCTTCTGTTAATAATTACAACCAGCAGGCATGCCTGATTCGGACTTCTTATCTGAGTTTTGTGATAAGTTGAAACTGTCTCAACAATTTCCTCTCACTCGTCTTTAATACCTTTTAAATCATACCTAAACAGTATGTGTAAGTCATGCTAATTACGTGCTTCTTTGTTCAAGGAAGTATATCTGAGCCTCTGCTTGTTATATGTTTTCCCCAATTTGCAATACGTGTTTTGTATGTCACCTTAGAGTTTTTTCCTTTGAAACTACAAATAAGCCTAATATCCCTCCCTTTTAGGATTAGTAGTCCTAAATGCCTCCGGGACTGATAAGATTGGGATGGGTAATAGCATGTAATAAGTAAACGAGACCAATCCGCGCTTTAAATACCTTAACATGGTGGGAAGGGTAGATATGGATATAATGACCACGCGATAATGTCACGTGTAGCCCCTCAATGAGGAGTTATTACCGGACATTATGTGAGGTGATCCATATTGTTAATAAACCTAGGACCCCCCTTCCCTTATTTTGTTTTATTTCTTTTATCATTTCAACTCCTTCCTTAAAAAATCAGCTTTCTTTGCTCTTCCAAACTTTGTTTATTTGCAAACCATTATATGAAATCCCCTCTTATTTGAGCCTTATTTGTCTACACGTTAATGCACCCCAAATTCACAATAATTGTCTGGCCGGGAACCACACTTGTATATTCTGATGGGTGCCTAACACCTTTCCCTTGGAATAATTTCAAGCCCTTACCCTAATCTCTGGTTATTCAAAATCAAACTCTTTTGGTGTCCTAATGCACCCTAATCATTAGGTGGCGACTCTTCAAATGCAAACACAATTCCCAAAAGGAATGAGTTGTCCCTCCAAATGTCATGAACCCGATTTCGCTCTAGAAAAAGGGGGTGCGACAACATGGCGACTTTGCTAGGGATATTGTAGGCTTTTACCATTTCAGACTATTATTGTGAATTTACACTTCTTTATATGTCTTTATTTGTTTAATGCCTTTAAGTATTTAATTCCCTCTTCAACTACAAATCTAACTTGTCTTTTTGTTTCTTTCCTTTACTTCTTTCCCTTATTACTGCTTTAAATTATGAAGAACTGTTGTATTTATTGCTTTCTTAACGTGCAAATACGTGACAACCTGCTTTAACTGTTGCATAATCATGCTCAACATCATATTCCACATGTGCCAAACAAAATACCATAGCAACGCTTATAATAAGTGGTTGCGCTCTTCCGATATTATCACCCCTAAATCCAGAAAAGGCATATTTGCGGTAAAACCAGTCGATCAACGGTGTAGTCGACGGTTCCGTGCCTTTTCCCCTTGAGTTATCCGCTCAAGGGTACCAGTCTAAAACCCTATAGAAACCTTACTCTGTTTAACTGTGCATGCATCATGGTCAAACCTAGCCGAGTCAGTTATGTTGTTCGCATAATGACTCTATAAGATAGCCTTGTCCAAAGTCCACTAGGTTTTCCTAAAACCCAAGGGGACACTATCACGTTCTATGCATTTATTTGGAGAACTAAATGCTTTTATGTCAATTGTTGTTATTAAATAGTTGAGTCCGGTGGGGGTAATGGTCTAACCCTTTTTTTGTCTTGCAGAAATATGAGGCACGAGGTCCCCAGTTTCTGGATGATTAGTATGCCCCCAATCTTGCTAGACTGGTGGAGGAGTCTTCCATCAAACGACCAGATCAATGAGTGGAAAGAGAGGGTCGCCAAAGCTAGCGAAAAGTTGGAATATCTGGAATACAGTCTGCTGGAATTTGAAGGAAAAGTGAGGAAGAAAGTCACCGACTGCCAGAACGCTGAGGGAAACAAAGGAGAACACCTGGCAAAGGCATTTTTACTAATGAACCTACGCGAGCTGGAGGATTTGATTAACGAGAGCATTCAACCTGAGGAAGGTCCTTCTGGGACCAAGTAGATAGGAATTTACTTTTTCGTTTTATGAATGTAATAAGGCAGATGGCCACTAGTGATATTTTATTTCCGGTTATTTAGTGTTGATTTGGGATTCGTCTACTTTTTATTAATAAAATGAGGCATTTAGCATTATAAGTTCTCCAAATCAACTTGTCGCTAGGCCTACCTCGGGCACAAAGAGGTTCCCAAATTAGGACACGATTTACATTCTTGCACTATATGTTTAAATATCGCGACATTTTCTTATAATCATCACTGACTTGTTACCTTTTGTTTTTAATTTTTGTTTATTTATTTCCCTTCCCCAAAGGTTAGTTCGTGCACTATGGCAATGTCATCTTATTCCACGAGATCTAGGGGACCTCCACCCACTCCTCCTCTTAGTCTTGTCAAAAACAAGAACAAAGAAAAGATGGAAGATGTGAACAACTCCAGAAAGGAAAACTCAACTGAACGGGTAGAGGTTGCTCGTGGTCATGGTACTCTAGTTCCTAAGGAAAGTGCATCGCAGCTCGAACAAAAGCTGCTGAAATTCCATAAAGAGCTTGATCAGGTCTGGAATCTGGCGAATCTATCATTTTCCCTCACCACTCCCGATGTCAATTTCTCAAATGCTCAAAACCCCACACCTTCATAAAATATCCCAAAGACACAAAACCATCCCACTCCTCACCACCACTGCAACACCTACCATACTTCCAACAATACTCCGTTGCTCGTCCCAGAACCCTTGAACTCCACAAATGACCACTTTCACACCCATCACAACACCCCCATCTATGTGGAGGCCATGTCGCACTCCACCCAACCCATCTCATGCACACCCGAGTCTGATGATAAAGACTCGCTCATCAGGAACCTGGCTGAAGAACTTAAGAAACTGACTAGCCAAATTCAAGGCGTCGAAGGAAGCAAGGGAATTAAGGGTTTAAACTATGAAGATCTCTGCGTATAATCAGATGTTGAGCTACCGGAGGTGTACAAACCTCTGAAGTTCGAGATGTTTGATGGTACAGGTGATCCGAGGGTCCATTTGAGAACATACTATGACAAGCTAGTCGGAATAGGAAAAGACGAAAGGATCTGCATGAAGCTTTTCATGAGGAGTCTAAAAGGAGATGCTTTGTCTTGGTACATTAGCCATGACCCAAAGAAATGGTCAAACTGGGTGAGTATGGCGTCCGATTTCATGGACAGGTTCAGGTTCAACACAGAAAATGTGCCAGATGTGTTCTACATTCAGAACCTAATGAAGAAGCCCATAGAAACATTCCGCGAGTATGCAACCCACTGGAGATCCAAAGCTGCTAAAGTCAGACCTGCCTTAGAGGAAGAATAGATTAACAAATTCTTCATCCGGGCTGAGGACCCGTAGTATTACGAGCGGCTAATGTTGATTGAAAGCCATAAATGTTTTGACATCATCAAGCTAGGTGAGAGGATCGAAGAGGGCATCAAAAACGGTATGGTCACGAATATTGAGGCCTTGCAAGCTACAAATAAGGCCTTACAGTCCGGTGGTGTGTCAAAAAAAGGGACGTAGGAGCCGTAATGGTGGCACATAGAACCAAATCTCCCATCAAATACCAAACCTATCCAATGCTTCCACTCACATATCAGCCTACTCCAAACTACCAAACACCCTCACCCTCTTACCAAATTCCACCACCTACTTATCAATCATCTCCACCACCCATATATCAACCTACTTCACCTAGATATTCCCAACCCGCACATGTTTACCAAGCTTACAATGCTTAACTATCCCACTATCAATCACCTACTATACGCCAAAACTTCCCTAGACCTTGACCAAATTTTGACCGCAGACTTCCTAAATAGTATACAGCCATTGCCGAACACATTGACTAGCTGTACGAGAGACTCAAAGCTACTGGTTATGTCACCTCTATCTCTGCTATAACTCCTGAGAACCCTTCTCAGTGGGTTAATCCAAACAAATCCTGTGCATACCATTCTGATATGAAAGGACGCACCATCAACGAATGTCGTTCTCTGAAGGACAAGATCCAGGTTTTGATTGACAACAAAATTATTGTGGCAAAGGAACCCGCTCCGAATGTCCGCAATAACCCTCTACCAGACCATAAGGGTGGAGGCGTTCATATGATCGAAATAAAGAATGATTGGGATCCCGAGGGGTCGATTGGGTTGATCATAGAAGGTGATGATCCAAATAAACCAATAGTAACTCTTAATCCAATCATAGTCTAGATTCAGCCATCTGGGGATGCTGATTAAACATGTCCGTGCTGCTTGAGTTTGAAACAACATCATCTGCAAAGACACCAGCACCAATTGAGGTCGAGTTCGTGTCTCCAGCAAATGCACCTCCACCATTTGAAGTTACAGTTTTACCTCCCAAAGCACATGCTCCGTTCGGAGTGAAGATGTCCACGCCGATCCCAGTGGCGATGTCCACCATGACACCATTCCATACCAAGGCTATACCATGGGACTATACAGCTAAGGCAAGGAGGAAATGCAAGGTTAGCCTAGAGAAAAATGTTGCCGCATAAGGTATGACAAGGACTGGTAGGGTCTATACCCTAGAACACCTAGCTGAGTCAAGCAAGTAGTCCTCCAATTGGCCGCCCATCATTAAGACGGGTCTAGACGATCTTTGGAGAAAGATACAGGCCAAAGAATACTTGGTCATCGACCAGTTGAACAAAACACTAGCATAGATCTCCATACTTGCTTTGCTACAAAATTCTAAGGCACATAAGAATGCTTTGTTGAGGGTGCTAAGTGAAGCATACGTGCCAAGCAACATTACGGGAGTCAAGCAAGTAGGCCTCCAATTGGCCGCCCATCATTAAGACGGGTCTAGACGATCTTTGGAGAAAGATACAGGCCAAAGAATACTTGGTCATCGACCAGTTGAACAAAACACTGGCATAAATCTCCATACTTGCTTTGCTACAAAATTCTAAGGCACATAAGAATGCTTTGTTGAGGGTGCTAAGTGAAGCATACGTGCCAAGCAACATTACGCGCGTAGAAATGGCTAACATGGTCGGACAGGTATTAGAAAGTCACAAAATTACTTTTCATGAGGATGAGCTACCGCCTGAAGGGTTGGGTCACAACAAGGCATTGCACATCACTGTGCAATGCGAAGACTACTTTATCACCAGGATCCTGATTGATGGGGGTTCCAGTCTCAACATCTGCCCACTGGTAACACTTAAGAAATTGGGCAAGGGATTACACGAGATAAAGGATGGATCCATCAACGTGAAAGATTTCAATGGTTCCCAGAGGTCCACCATCGGGGAGATTAGTCTGTGTTTGCAAATGGGGCCAACTTGGTTCGATGTTGATTTCCAGGTGATAGACGTGCTAGCATCTTACAATCTGTTGTTGGGACGGCCATGGATTCATGCCGCTGGGGCCGTAGCTTTATCACTAAATCAAGCAGTAAAGTTTGAATGGAACCACCAAGAAGTGATCATTCAAGGCGACGGTAGCAACCCCATATACAATCGCCAGACCATTCCGCCAATCGAAAGGAGGAAGAAGCTAGGTGGAGAGACTTACCATCGCATTGAACGAGTGAATTTTGTTGACAAAGACAAATGGTAGGATAACAAGATCGAGAGTATACTGAATTGGTGTGGGTACGAACCTGGCAAAGGGCTCGGCAAGAATCTCCAAGGAATTGCTAAGCCTATAAAACTCAAGAAGCATGGCACTACTTTCGGTATGGAATATGAGTATACCTGGGAAGATTTCAACAGCTGGTCGCCACCATGGCATGGTCCTTACTATCCGTTAAAACAACCTATACCTCACTTAGAGCAGACTTTCCAACCAGCTGATGTTATCTATGGGTCAGAAGAACAGGAAACATTGGCAGCGGTGAAGAACTTGTTCTTAAAAGATAGTGATATGGACTGTTGTGTCATTCTCGGGGAGGAAAGCCCTTCCATACAAGCCGTAAGAAGAGGGGCCGCCTCAATAAATGGACCATCAGGACAACCAGAGCCCGACGAGCCTCGGGGCAGCAAGGCTAAAACAAGCAGTATTTTAATTTACTAAAAGATTTTTTGTTTTTCACATGTTTTCAATTCCTGCAATAAGATCTCCAATGTTCAAAACAAATATTATGCAATTTATCAAAGCATTTTGACATTTCTTATAAATAGACACTTATTACTATTGTTTTCTCTCATTACTTTACTTATACAGCATTACTATTACTTATCTTCGTGAACCAATGACTGTGACATGCAACGAGACATCGCAACAAACGGACATAGATTCAGAGAAAGATGAAATACCAGAAGAGATTGCTAAGGAAGTTGAGAACTTTGAGAACAGACCTAAGTCCACCTTGGACGAAACCGAGATTGTTAACCTGGGAGATGCAGAAAACGCCAAAGAAACACGAATCATCGTCCACTTATCGCCATCAGAAAAGAGGGAGTACACAAAATTTCTAAAGGAATATGAAGACACATTCGCTTGGTCGTATGATGACATGACTGGTCTAAGTACATCCATTGTGGCTCACAAACTGGCAACCGATCCAACATGTCTGCCGGTAAAGCAAAAGCTCAGAAAGTTTAAGCCTGACATGAGTCTGAAAATCAAGAAGGAAGTCACTAAGCAAGTCAAAGCCAAGGTTATCAGGGTAGTAGAATACCCAACATGGTTAGCCAACATTGTGTCGGTACCAAAGAAAGACGGAAAGGTTAGAGTCTGTGTCGACTACCGGGATCTCAACCAAGCCAGTCCAAAAAATGATTTACCCTTGCCAAATATACACATCCTGATCGACAATTGCGCCAAGAATGAAATGCGGTCATTTGTGGATTGTTTCACTGGTTACCATCAAATCTGGATGGATGAAGAAGATGCTGAGAAAACGGCTTTCATTACGCCGTGGGGAATGCATTGTTACAAGATGATGTCGTTTGGGTTAAAGAATGTAGGGGCCACCTACATGAGGGCCATGACTACCATCTTCCACGATATGATACACAAGGAGATAGAGGTGTACGTGGATGATGTTATTATCAAGTCCAAGAAAGTCACTGATCACATGTAAGATTTGAGGAAGTTCTTCAATAGACTGCGAAGGTACAATCTGAAACTGAATCCCGAAAAATGTGCATTTGGGGTTCTTCTCGGAAAACTACTTGGGTTTATTATGAGTCGTCGAGGCATAAAACTGGATCCATCAAAGGTCAAAGCTATTCAAGAGTTGCCACCGCTAAAGAACAAGAAGGACGTGATGAGTTTCTTGGGAAGACTTAACTACATCAGCCGGTTCATAGCACAATCTACAGTCATCTGTGAGTCGATCTTTAAGATGTTTAAAAAGGACACCGCTACCAAATGGACTGAAAATTTCCAGAAAGCTTTCAACAGAATCAGGGAATACCTGTCAACACCACCAGTCTTGGTCTCGCCCGAGCTAGGTAGACCTCTATTACTCTACATTGCAGTATTGGATGGAGCTTTCGGCTGCGTTCTGGGGCAGCATGATGAAACGGGGAGGAAGGAGCAGGCCATCGATTACCTCAGCAAGAAGTTCACCCCGTACGAGGCCCGGTATTCTCTGTTAGAGCGCACCTGTTGTTCTTTGACTTGGGTAGCTCAGAAGCTGAGGCACTATTTCTGTTCATATACTACATATCTCATATCAAGGATGGATCTCTTGAAGTACATCTTCCAGAAGCCCAGGCCTGCTGGCAAGCTATCCAAGTGGCAAATCCGGTTGAGTGAATTCGACATTGTCTACGTGACTCAGAAAGCGATCAAGGGACAGGCAATAGTAGACCACCTTGCTGAAAATCCCATGGACGGAGAATACGAACCCCTAAACACGTATTTTCCTGACGAAGAGGTATCATACATAGGAGAAGATATTGTAGAATCCTATAGCGGTTAGAGAATGTTTTTCGATGGAGCAGCAAACTTCAAGGGAGTTGGCATAGGAGCCATCCTGATATCAAAAATCGGTCAACATTATCTGGTGTCCGCCAAACTCAGGTTCCCGTGTACAACAACATGGCCGAGTACGAAGCCTGCATCTTAGGGCTCAAGATGGTTATTGACATGAACAATCAATAGTTGCTAGTGATCGGAGATTCAGACCTACTTATACATTAGGTCAGAGAGGAATGGGCAACCAAGAACTCCAAGATACTCCTGTATCTGCATTATGTACAGGAATTGAGGAAAAGGTTCACAAAGACAGAATTCCAACATGTTCCCAAAGTCCAGAATGAGTTCGTCGATGCATTGGCTACCCTATCATCTATGATACAGCATCCAGACAAGAAATTCATTGATCACATTCCGGTAAAGATCCATGATCAGCCAGCTTATTGTGCTCATGTTGAGGAAGAAGCAGACGGAAAACCTTGGTTTCATGATATCAAGGAATATTTGACGAAAGGAGAATACCCAGAACTTGCAAATCCTACTCATAAACGCACACTTCAGAGGTTGTCCAACAATTTCTTTCACAACGGAGGAATCCTATATAGGAGGACTCATGATTTAGGATTGTTGAGATGTGTCGACACAAAGGAAGCATCCTGGCTACTAGAGGAAATTCACGCTGGGATCTACGGTCCACATATGAATGGCTCTGTCTTAGCAAAGAAGATACTCTGAGCTGGTTACTTTTGGATGACTATGGAGACGGACTACATCCAGTATGTCCGGAAATACCACCGCTGTCAGATACATGCAGACATGATAAAGGTACCTCCAAGCAAGCTTAATGCAACAAGCTCACCATGGTCGTTTGCCGCTTGGGGAATTGATGTTATTGGACCAATCGAGCCTGCTGCTTTCAATGGGCACAGGTTTATCCTAGTAGCAATCGACTATTTCACAAAGTGGGTCGAAGCAGCATCCTACAGAGCGGTAACTAAGAAGGTCATGGCAGACTTTGTCCGCGGCCGCATCATTTGTCGATTCGGGATTCCAGAATCAATCATTACCAATAATGGCTCCAATATCAATAGTGACTTGATAAAAGCTATGTGTGAAACCTTCAAGATCATACACAAGAATTCTACAGCCTACAGATCTCAGATGAACGGAGCAGTAGAAGCCGCCAATAAGAATATCAAGAAGATATTGAGGAAAATGATAGAGAAGCATAAACAATGGCACAAGAAGTTATCATTTACTTTACTGGGATATCGCACCATAGTCTGCACATCAACCGGGGCAACCCCCTATATGCTAGTTTACGGTACAGAGGTCGTCATTCCCACTGAGGTAGAAATTCCCTCCCTTACAAGAAGCTGAGCTCGACGATGCAGAGTGGATGAAGAGTCGTTACGAGCAGTTGGCTCTTATCGATGGAAAGAGAATTAATGCAATTTGCCATGGTCAACTTTATCAGAACAGAATGTCCACAGGCTTCAACAAAAGAGTCAAGCCGAGACAATTCACACCGGGGCAACTAGTGTTAAAGAAAATTTTTCCGCATAAAGATGAAGCTTAGGGGAAATTCTCTCCCAACTGGCAGGGTCTATACATGGTTCACTGGGTTCTAACAGGAGGAGCCCTCATACTCACAGAAATGGACGGAGAAGTTTGGCCGAAGCTGATCAATTCAGATGCAGTCAAGTGTTACTATGTGTAATCTTTATGCTTTATTCATATGATGTAATTTGAACTACGCCTAACCTTATTCTCGTTTAAGAGGGGATATGTAGGCAGACCTATGGGTTCAGTCACAATTCAATAAAATTTTCATTTCCCCCTACGATTGGAAACTGGGGAAGCATTTGAGGAGGACCCTCAAAATTCCGAAGTTGATTTCAGCTAATTATCGCTAGCAGCAGTCAGAAGAAGCAACCCAGTAAACTGGGGCAGAATTTTGAGGAGGACCCTTAAAATTCCGTAACAAGAAGGGTTGCAATGTCTTGAACCACGTCGCAGCCGTTGGTTCATCTAAAAAAACTATTCTTAATTATGTATGTATTGTTAAATTTCTTTACTAAATCATGCATGTTTATTGCCAAAATTGCCTTGTTTAGCAACGCTACCCCTAATGATACGTACAGTATCACCAAATCACAGCCGAGCAGGTCAAGCAGAGCCAGCGAGGATACGAACTAACCTCCCCCTTTTACAAAACTCATGATTTTTCTTTGGATGCAGGCACTTGAGTTGCAAAATCATCAAATATACTATACACTCACGAGACTCACATTGCTAAGAAACACAACTCTCAGAACCGTTGCACTTACTCACAGCTGCTATCCGCACGCAGTGTCCCCAGCAGACACAGTATCCTCAGCAGTCGCAATATCGCAATCCGCTAATAGCTAAGAAAATTCTATTATCATTTGCCCTTTTACTTCTTGCATAAGGCTACCATTCTACCTTCCGAGACTAAGCTCTATCTCCATCTGTATTGCATAAGGCTACCATTCTGCCTTCCAACACTACACTCTGTCTCCATCTGCATTTCTGCATTACATAAGGCTACCATTCCGCCTTCCGAGACTAAGCTCTGTCTCCATATGCATTTCTTGCATTGCATAAGGCTACCATTTTGTTTTCTGAGGTTAAGCTCTACCTCCATCTGCATTTCTTGCATTACATAAGGCTACTATTCTGCCTTCCGAGGTTAAGCTCTACCTTCATTTACATTGGCTGAAAGATCTCCACCTTATTTACATTTGCATCGGCTAAAAGATCGCCACCTTATTTGCATGATTGAAAGATCGCCACCTTTACATTTGCATGGCTGAAAGATCGCCACTTTATTTTTGCATCGGCTGAAAGATCGCCACCTTATTTACATTTTCATGGCTGAAAGATCGCCACCTTATTTAGATTTTCATTGGTTGAAAGATCGCCATTTACTGCATTACATGGGCTGAAAGATCGCCAAATACTGCATCTCATGGGCTGAAAGATCGCCAAATTGCCCAAAGGCGTCATTGTTCGGAGGCACCATTTTCATAGCCCGAGAACGCCATGTCATGGCCTGAGGATCCCTTTTAACCATTTGCATATTATTATTCAAAGGCATCATAGTTCAGAGGCATTATTCTCATAGCCCGAGAGCATCATTTCATGGCCTGCGAATCCTTTATTATATGTTTTATGGCCCAGAACATCATGGTCTAAGGATGTTATCTTAATCATCCAAAGACAAACATTCATGTACCGATGGGAATTTGCATCATATTTAAATTTATGCACGATATATGCTTGCATTACTTATTTACAGGTGAACCAGCGAGCAACAACCATCTCAGCAGGAGCGATCCCTCTCCAGTTCTTGCAGCCCTATCAGACTTCAACCATTCATCCCAACCTAAATATTGCGTCCGTTCTTGAAAAGTCTCCATCGGCATATTCCGCCGACGGATCCCGAACTACATACGGCCTGATTCCTGTAAAACTAGGGATATGTAGGCAGCCCAGAAACCAGAGTATGGCCTAAGTCTCCTCGAACCATTTCGTTCGGTCAAAATTGGCCATCATATCTTTACCCGACAACTCTTTCATCCTTCCCGGGTAAAGAGGGGCAGCTGTTGATACCCAATTTTTCACTGTATATTTTTAATATTAAAAATACTTTCAAAATATCATGTATATGCATATATAAGTATGTCCCAAGGTTTCATTATTTTTCCCAATTTTTAAAGGGTTTTTAAATCAATTTATTGCCCTATTTCATCAGAAAAAATCCAATAATTATCCCTAAAATTATCATTTTGATGATTCATTTAGTGGATTCTCATATTTATACTAAAATATAGCTAACATAATTTTTGCATATTTTTACAAATTTATTTAGTATTTTTTAGGATAAATTGCATATAATTGCAATATTAGCCTCTTCTAAGATTTAATTGTAATTATATTTATAAAACTGGCTCTAGTATTTTTTATTTGATAATTATGTATTATTAATCATCTTAATGCCTTTAATTTATTTTACCATTTTTATAAAAACAAACAAGGGAAAAGTTGTTATTTAAATGCTAGCCCCGTTTATTTCAGTTATAGCCCTAAATCAACCCTCAATTAAACCCAATCTCAAGCCCAATTACCCTGACCCAAACCCCGTTCAAACCGACCCAGACTCGTTTCCCACCTACCCTCTCTAATCTCAACCGTTGATCTCCCAGATCAACGATCCTCATTTCCCTTTCCTTTTTTAATTACCCATTACCCCCTAACCCTAATCACTTCCCGTCTGAAGCCGCCCTTGAATTCCCCCTCTCCCAATTCTCTCTCAATCTCTTTTAGAAGCCTCCACCTTCAATCACCACCTAAAATCGACCACATCCAGGGCTTCCAAAGCCATTGATTGTTTGTATCTACCTCCTACGACTCCCGCGTGCTCGATTATCTTGGCCTCAAGGCCAAACCTTGAAGAAATTTGATCCAGACCTCGGATATTTTCAGTGCTATGGCTGTATCCGACCATCCTTGACCTTACTTCGGCCGGCTATGGCTATTCAAGCCTGATCTCGACCTCTCCTACTTAGATCGATGATTTCCAAGCCTTTCTCACCCTTTGGGTTTATTCTGAAACCCTAACTTTCGAGGTTCTTCTAATTCTTTTAGATCCGTTGTCGATCTGTGTTTTCTCCAAACGTTTTGAAAGTTTTCTTAAAGTTTCTTTCAAAACCTTACCTTCAAAACCTTTATCTTTTCCGATTTAGGGTTTTGTTAAGTTGTTTCGAAGCTTTTCTGATTTTTTTTAAACATGTCGTTCTTCTACTATGTTTCTTATGTTGATTATTCTATTGTGTTTCTTATGATGTTCTTCTACTTTGTTTCTCATGTTGATTCTTCTACTGTATTTCTTATGATGTTCTTCTACTGTGTTTCTTATGTTGATTCTTCTACTATGTTTCTTTATGTTAAAAGTCCTGGCCCTTTCCTAAGGTTTTTGATTTTATTTTCTTCGCTGATATTTTTGCCTAATTCTTTTGTTTTTCATCTCTATACTCGATTGATTGTGAAAACCCTAAATTTGGGGGGTTCACTCGAGTTTTGAGGCTATTTGCTATGTGATTTGCTTGTCCTTCATCTCTGAACTTGTTTGGTTTCGAAACCCTAATTTGACCTATTTGGGTTTCTGAAGTTGTTTCATCTGTTGCTCGACTGAATTTAAAAATCTTTTGTTTCTTTATATGATTCTGAATCCCTGCTAAACTCTTCGAAGGTCTTTCTACTAGACCCTTTGCATGCTATTTGATACTCTCTCCCTTCTCCATTGCTGAGTTACTGAAACTGACCTATGTGACTACCATGTTCCTATAGTCCACTACTTACTAATTTTGCAATTGCATGACACTTTTCTTTGTCCTAAATTCAGCCTCGCATGCCTAATACTTGTGTGCTATTTATACATGTTGAGCTTCCACTCTAAAATGACTTTCAATTTTTGACTGATTTCATACCTCTTTGTGCCAGACTGATTGATGCTTTCCTTGTTTTACTAATTTCCCTGTTTCTTGGTTTGATTTGAAAACTTTCCTTAGCCTTTCTGACTTGGTTTATTCATGAACCAGTAATTTTGAATCTCTGACTCCTTGTACTGATTGATTCTTACCTTATTTGTTTAACCGTGTATTTCAAAGGTCCTTCCCTTAATTAAACTCCTATGTATTACCCCTAATTGTCTACTTTGCACAAGATGCTTATTTGATCTCTTTCCTTAAATAATTTCTGTTCATTACCATTTAAGTTCGAACTTCTTAATTAAAGGAAGTTCTTCTACTGATTGATTTTAATTGGTACATGGTTATTTTCTTGCCTTATTCTCTGCCTGTTTTCACACTATAAATACCATGCTCTTTCATTGACAAATACCACAACAATGTATTTATTTAATACCTTCACTTGCATGTCGGCCTATTGCTTGTGTTTAGTTCAAAATTTACTTTAGCATGCTGTAGTTTCCTTCCTATCATGAATCCCAAATCCCCTACCCTAATGTGTTTGATGTTAATGGTTTGTTTGAGGCATGACAGTATCAAGTATTATTGTCTATTGCTCAAACTTGATTCCCCTGGAATCATAACCTCCATGTCACTATCCTATGTTGTGTATTCTTGTTGATTTATAAGCATAACATCACTCTCTATTGTTGTGCATGCCCAGAATTAGCTAAATATCTAAGTACAAGGACTCTTTGAACTTCCCTATTCCCCTGAACCCCTTTTGTATACCTGTTTGTAGCTGTTTCCTTCTCCTTTATTCCCTAGAACTCTGCTTTTCACTTGCACACTCTCTTAAACTTTATGTTCTTCCCCCCTCCTCTTGTGAGCCTTGCCTTGGGACCCTTTGAGCTCCCTCTGAACTTGGGAACTTGAGGGTTGGCCCTTCCACACTGCACTTATCCCCATTTTGATAATACAATTTGGGTATAAGCACTGCCCGGAGTCCTATTGAGGCTCTTAGGAAACTCTGACACACTCAAATTGGAGAAATGCTTTGGATCCATGGTCTTTGAGTTGGGTTTATCTTGTAACTCAGAGAGGAAGTCAGAATCAGGCTTTCTCTGGTTGTACTTTTATTTTTATTTGGATGAATTTTATTTATTCTGGTTTGTAATAATTTGTAACAAATATTTGGGGCTGGTTAGTGAAAAGGGGTGGGTAACTATGTATGCAAAGGGTAGAAATCATGACTATATGACTACTATATTCCTGTATACTCAACTCCATATAGAAATCATGACTATAAGACTACAATATTCCTGCATACTCAACCTCATATAGAAACCATGTCTATTGGATTCTGCATACTCAACCCCATATAGAAATCATGTCTATATGATTCTGTATATTCAAACTTCCCTTAGAAATCATGTCTATAGGATTCTGCGTATTTAACTTCATATAGAAATTATGTCTATAGGATTCAACATATTTAACTTCATATAGAAATCATGTCCATAGGATTCTGCATATTTAACTTCATATAGAAACTATGCCTGTAGAAACGTTCAATTTTGCATAAGGTTTAAAACAAGGTCCGCATTTAGATACCACGTCTATAAGGTTTTAAAATCAGCAACGTATAGAAAGCATGCCTATAGGATTTTCAAATAAAATGTGATTCACTTCACTCCGTGTTAGACATAAAACCGGTAATAATCGCTACTATCAGCCGCAGGACTTTTAATCAATTCATTTAAATCCTGCCTCTCTTTTAATAATCTAATTCTATCACTTAGCAAGTTTAACGAGTATGCATTCAAGCAGTTCATTTCGAACCTTAATGTTTCATTGCTTTCTGAATCCTGTAGATATCATGCCTATAGGATCCATGTTCAAACACTTAGGCAAGCCTTAGGGTAATAAAAACTAAATTTGCTTCTGTTAATAATTACAACCAGCATGTAGGCCTTATTTGGACTTCTTATCTGAGTTATGTGATAAGCTAAAACTTTCTCAACAATTTCCTCTCACTCGTCTTTAATACCTTTTAAATCAGACCTAAACAGTAGATATGGATATGTTGACCACGCGATAATGTCACGTGTAGCCCCTCATTGAGGAGTGATTATCGGAAATTGTGTGGGGTGATCCATATTGTTAATAAACCCAGGACCCCCTTTCCCTTATTTTTTTTTATTTCTTTTATCATTTCAACTCCTTCCTTAAAAAATCAGCTTTCTTTGCTCTTCCAAACTTTGTTTTTTTGCAAACTATTATATAAAATTCCCTCTTATTTAAGCCTTCCCAAATTCACAATAATTGTCTGGTCGGGAACCACACCAGTGGATTCTGAGGGATGCCTAACATTTTCCCCTTGGAATAATTTCAAGGCCTTACCCTAGTTTCTGGTTATTCAAAATCAAACTCTTTTGGTGTCCTAATGCACCCTAATCATTTGGTGGCGACTCTTCAAATGCAAACACAATTCCCAAAAGGAATGAGTTGTCCTTCCAAATGTCATGAACCCGATTTCGCTCTAGAAAAAAGGGGTTGCGACATTACTCTCATCCTCACCATTTAATATCATAAGTGAAATGGCATGGCATCACCCTTCGTGCTTTTATTCACCGGCACGAAATCACTCTTCGTGCTTTTACTCTCAACATCTCTCAATATGCAAATGAATGCAAATAAGGCATGGCAACACCCTTCGTACTTTTCACTCTGCCTCACCAAGTCAAAAATACAAACACAAATATTTAATACAAGGCGGGAAACAATTTTACTTCAATTATAGTGCCAGGATATCGAACTCAACTTTCAAAAATTCCAACATCTTCAATATAAACAATAAATATGAGACGAATAATTAAAAGTAATTATCTAACCTAAGCATGGAGAAACAAAGTCAAATAAACAACTTAGAATAAAGAAATAATTCCCACCCGCATGCTTTAACCCTATAATAATGCATATGTACTCGTCACCTCACATATACGTCATTCCCACATCTAATTTACGTAGCAAATAAACCAACAAGTCCTAGTCCCTCAAGTCAATATTAACCATGAAACTTACCTCGTTCCGTAACCAAATCAATGCTAAATTGTGGCTTTTCCTCTAGAATAAGCCTCCAAACCAATCAAATCTAACCAAATATAGTTCAAATAATTCAAAATAGGCTTTAGAAACTACCCATGAGTGAAAAAGATTCAATCTTTAATGATTTTAGAAAAAGTCAACCCCGGGCCCACTTGGTCAAACCCAAGATTCATACCAAAACCCAATTTCCCATTTCACCCTGAGCCCGTTTATGTGATTAGTTTCGATATCTGACCTCAATTTGAGGTCTATATATCAATTTCTTAAAATTCCCAGTTTCTCCCTAAATTCCTAATTTTTACTATGAAAAAGCATAGATTAAAGCTGAAAATCAACGGGTGTTTATGAAAATATAAGAAAACAAGTTAAAATTTACTAACCTCTAAAGTTGGGATGAAAAATCTCTTCAAAATCGCCTCTAGGTCGAGCTCAAAATTGAAAATTGTGAAAAATAATTCATATCCCGTTTTTTTGAAAGTTTATAACACTGGGTGTCAGGTGCTCTTCGCGTTCGTGAAGCACCTGAAGCAATCGTGATGCACAGCGGCCAAAAAGGCCTAAGTGTTCGAGATGTACCCTCCGTGTTTGCATTCGCATAGAGTACTACCCAGCCTGACCCCCCAAATGCCACAACCCATGGCGTCCATGACGGAATGGTTGCGTTCACGAAGGGTAAGCCCTCCACTGGTCCGCTTTTAAGACCGCTTCCCCCCGTTCGCGTAGAAAATCTGCCCCCAGCCCAACTTCCACTTCACGGTTATGATAGTAGCTTTGCAGTCGTGAAGCACAAGACATCAGACACCAGAAAATAGCTGAAACCAGCATTTTTTAAGTTAAAAAAGGTTCGTAGCCTATAGAAAACTCACCCGAGCCCTTCGAGCTCCAACGGAAACATGCACACAAGTGTAATAACATCGTACGAACGCGCTCGCATGACCAAAATAACATTGAGAGCTACGAATCGGACATTAAAATGCATAAAATTTTCAAAGAAACTCAAAAACTCCCAAATTTACAACCGAACGTCTGAATCCTATCAAATCAACTCCGTTTTGCACAAAATTTTGCAGACAAGTTTCAAATAGCAAAATGAACCTATAACAAGTCTTAAAATAAAAATCCAAATCCGATAGCCATAAAGCCAACCTACGGTCAAATCTAGAAAATATTTAAATCTTCAAGTTACTAGCTTTCAACAAATCAAGTCAAATTAAGTTAAGGATTTCCGAATTCAGTTTCGACGCCCAAATCCAAAATCATGATACGGATCCACCAGGATTATCAAAATACTGATTCGAGATTTTTACATAAAATATTAACCGTAGTCAACTCAAAATATTTTTAAAGTGAAGTATCATGTTTTCTTCAAATTTTCACATAAAATTTTTTCAAAAAAAGACACGGATTGCGTACGCAAATCACGAAACACTAAATAGAACTAATAGAGGTCTCAAAATACGAAAATAAGTGCTAAAACTCAAAATGACTTATCTGTTCGTCACATATACACTAACAATTTGAAAGTTATTTAGTTATATAATCACATTTAGAAGACATGAGAATATTAAGTAAATAATTCTATGGGAGGGGATTAGCTAACATACCTTAAGCGATCCCAAAATTAACTTAGCTTCTCGTATCAAAATCAACATCGTGTGATTCTAATCTACACAAACCAATAGGTGATAGAAATTAATCACCCAAACTCTTAGCTCACCTCTACCCATTTACTATTCATGGCCAAACCATAGTTCATAACTCTCTTTTAAAAAATAGCATATTCTTCCAATTCAAGTGATATCATTCATATCGATACAATCCCTAAATATCCTTCATAAACTTGTATTTGAATGAAGAGTAGAGATATTACCTTTTGGGTCAAAGAATCCTAACTTTTGAGCTTGTAGTGATCCTTGAAGATTTGGGTGAAATCCTAAGGCTTTGATCCATGGAAGGTATTAAAACTAACATAAAATGGTGATAAGTATCCATAAGAACATACTTAAATATTTACCTTGGGGTGTTTTAATTGTGTAAAGCTCCTCCTTTTCGTTAGAACTCAACCCAAACTTTAACCAAAAGTGGTTTTCTCTCTCTTCGAAGTGCTACTAAATAGTTGTCAGGGCAACTGTTGAAGAAACCGTTGGACATGGTTTGGCCAATTGTGTGACATGATTTGCCAACTGTTGGACGTGATTGGCCCGGTGCCTCCAGCCCTCACTTTTTTCAACCCTTCTCGATTTCATCGCGGTCTGAACTGTGAGACACGGTTGATGCCACGGTTTGGCTCGGCTCAGTTGGATACTCTACTAGCTTTTAGCAAGAAGGTCACAACTTCTTGTTGGTATGCCCTAATGAAAAACGGTTTTAAGAGTTAGAATCCAGACTCAAAGTGCTTTCATTTGATGGGTAGATCATCAACTAAATCATTATATCTTGCGAGTTGTGCTTATTTGAATTTGGATCTTATGTAAATTTATTTGAAACTTTAGTTCTTTGCTTAGTATCCAACATGATTTGGTGCAATTTTAAATCCTTAAGACCTTACGAAATTTTAAAGGGGCTTTACATTCTCCTCCACATAGGAACATTCGTCATTGATTTTCAAAATTTTGTTCTTAAGCCGCGCATGAAATGAAGCCTAGATTTTTACCATACTCCAAACCTCCTAAGACTCTCAAATTTTCTAACTCTTCAAATTTTCAAAAATTCGCTAGAGTCTTTGGGTCTATTCACTTGTCTAGTCATAGAAACCATATCAAAAAGTAAATTCACAAGTTATTCAGTTCACCTCACTACTGCCATGATCACTATCATTAACTTGAATAACTCATCCAAAGCCATGGAGACACTAATACATGAACTCATACATAATAAAAGAAAAACATAATATATGAGGGAAAGAATCTAATATTCTTTACACATTTTTATCTTGCTCAATAAACAAATGGTGATATTTTTCTTCAAATCTTCTTCTACTTCCCAAGTTGCTTCTTCAACATGTTGGGACTCTGTAATATTTTAACGGAGGTAATTTCTTTAGTTTTCAACTTCTGAACTTGCCTATCAAGGATGGCAATGAGAATTTCTTCTTAATTCAAGCCTTTATTGATTTTAATTGTCTCTATGGGGACAATGAGCGATGAATCACTTATCACTTGCTTCAACATGGACATATGGAATACATGATGCACGAAATACAACTCTTGCAGCAATTCTAGCTTGTAGGATACTTGGCTAATGTTCTTCAAAATTCTATAAGGCCTAATGTATCTTTGACTTAATTTTCATTTCTTCACAAAATCCTATTACACCTTTGATAGGAGAAATTTCAAGAACACCCAGTCATCTTTTTTAAATTCTGGGTATCTCCGTCGCACGTCAAAGTAGGGTTTTTAGTGACTCTTAGCGGTCTTCAGCCATTGTTTGATGATTTTGACTTTCTCCATAGATTGGTGAACTAGATCAGGACGTATCAACTCCGCTTTACCAACTTCTAATCACCCAATACGAGACATATATCTCCTCCTACATAAAGCTTCAAAGGGAGCTATTTGAATACACACATGATAACTATTATTGTAAGCTAACTCGATAAGTGGAAAATGATCATCCAACTACCCTTAAAGTCAAGAACACATGCTCGCAACATATCCTCGAGCATCTGAATTGTTCGCTCGGGTTGCCCTTCAGTCTAAGGATGGAAAGTTATACTTTGGTTGACTTTAATTCACCCAAGCCCTTTGAAATTTTTCGAGAATTTATATGTGAGCTGCACACCTCTATCAGAGATAATAAAAACTATGGCATCATGCAACCAGACTATTTCTTTAATGTACAAGTGAGCGTGTTTTTTAGCAGTGTTAGTAGTCTTCACGGGCGAGAAGTCTGTTGACTTTGTAAGTCAATCCAAAATCACTCAAATCAGACTTACAAAATGAATAAGGTAGACCTACCACAAAGTTCATATTTTTTTATTTTCCACTTTCACATTAGGATCTCTATGTTTTGTTCTAATCCACTGGGGTTTTGGTGCTTGGTCTTAATTTGTTGGCAATTTGGGCCTAGCCACATACCCGGCCATATTTCTCTTCGTGTTATTCCACCAATAGATCTCCTTAAAATCATGGTACATCTTTGTAAAATCTGAAACACAGAGTACCTTGAATTGTGTGCCTCAATCATGATTTTTTTCCCTCAGCCTATTGACATTAGCAACACACAATCCACCTTGGTACCCCAATGTACCATCGTTTACTCTGAGTGAATACATCGTAGTTTTGTACTTGTGAATTCCTTCATTCAATTTCATCAAGAAAGGATCATCATATTATTTTTCCTTCACCTCCACAACTAGAGGCAAATCAGCTCTATTTTTCATGATAATATCCCCATAGTCAGAGTCTATGAGTTGAACTCCTAAAACCGCTAAGCGGTGAACTTCCTTTGACACGTGCCTTCCTCCAAATAAGCCAAACTACCCATACACCTTCGGCTAAGAGCATCGACTATAATATTTGCCTTTTCGAGATGGTAGAGTATATCGATGTTATAATCTTTGAGTAGCTCAAGCAATCTTCTTTGCCTCAAGTTCAACTCACTGTGCTTAAAGATATATTAGAGACTTTTTTTATCCATGAATATATCAATATGAGCACCATACCAATTATGACACCAAATCGTCTACGCAAACATCACTGCTGCAAGCTCCAAATGACAAATCGAATAATTCTTTCATGGTTCTTGAGTTTCCTCAAAGCATAAGCAACCACTTTGCCATGTTGTATTATAACACACCCGAGACCAATTCCTAAAGCATCACAATATACCACAATCTCATCTGAACCAATTAGTAAGGTCAACCGGTGCTGTAGTCAATTTTGACTTTAATTCTTGAAAACTTTTCTCACAAGCAACAAGCCATTGGAACATAGACGCCTTATGAGTCAACTTGGTTAATGGAGAGCCAAGAGAAGAAAACCCCTCCACAAACCTTTAATAATAACTTGCCAAACGTAAAACACTGTGAATCTTTGTTATTGTTGTGGTCTTGGTCGATCCTTCACAGTTTCTACCTTTTGTGAGTCAACTTTAATTCCTTCACTTGAGACCACGTGGCCCAACAAAGCCACAAACTCAAGCAAAAACTCATACTTTGAAAACTCATAAAACTCATTCTCCTTTAAGCGTTTGTAAGGCCTCTCTATTATTGTTATTATGGTGCTATCTACTCTATGAGTACATAATAATATCACCAACGAATATTATTACTAAAGTATCGAGGAAAGGCTTTCAAACTCAATACATAAGATCCATAAAAGTTGTTGGAGCATTAGTCAACCCAAAGGACATCACCATAAACTTAAAGTGTCCAATGGAAACAAAAATCATCTTTGGAATATCTTTTTCTCTTATCTTCAATAGGTGATATCCTGATCTCAAGATCAGGTCAATCTTAGAGAAGTACTTATCATCTTGGAACTGATCAAACATGTCATTAATTCTTGGCAATGGGTACTTGTTTTTTATTGTGACTTTGTTGAGTTGTCGATAGTCAATACATATTCTCAACAAACCATCCTTTTTCCTTACAAAGAGTACCACCCCAAGGTGAATTATTCGATCGTATGAAACCCTTATCTAGGTGATTCTTCCATTGTCCTTTCAATTCTTTCAACTCTAATGGGGCCATTCCATACGGGGGAATTGATATAGGCTACGTGTCTGGAAAAACATCAATCCTAAAGTCAATCACTCTATCGGGTGGAATCCTAAGAAGCTCATCAAGGAAGACTTCAAAAAATTCATTCATAATTGGAAAGAACTATAAAATCGGTGCATCATCCTCAGTATTTATAACCCAAAGTAAGTGATAAATACACCCTTTGGTGATTACATTTGTCTCCTTAACATAGAAAATAAACCTAGCCAATGGGATAGCAACATTTCACTTCTATTCAATAACAAGTTCATTTGGAAACTCAAACCTAATGATCCTGGCTCGACAATCCAGCTTGGTATAACATGATTAGAGCCAATCTATTCCCATAATAAAATCAAAGCATATCATTTCAAGCTCGACCAAATCAATTGTGGTGACTCGGCCTAGTATAGATACGATACAACCCATACGTTTGGCCACTATAGAATCAACAATCAGAGTAAATATAGAGAACGGCTCACGAATATATTCCAGTTCTATCCCGAATTTTATAGAAACATACAGTGTCATATAAGATAATGAGAACCTGGGTCTATAAGAACATATTCAAGAGAGTGCACTGTCAATATACATATGACCACGGCTAGGGAAGCCTCTAAACTATGATGACCTATCATAGCATAGAAACGAGCATGTTCCCCTTTTTGAACTCTGTGCACTACCTCTAGTTTCACCACACCTAGCAGGTGCCTGGGTGCCTCGAGCTGGGGGAGGTGATGGTGAAGTAGTAGCTACCGAATTGGTAGGCTGGGTTGTACCATAATTGGGACTCTATCAAGATGAAGGGCAATCCCTCGGTATATAGTCCCTAAGACCACAACCATAGCACATTCCTGAAGCGGGAAACTCCCAAGTGTATCTTCCCACATCGATCGTAGGGAGTCCACTATTGAAACTGTAGGCCTACACTACTCTGAATCTAAGAAGTAGGTGTAGGTGCCCTAGTACTCTGACTCTGCATATACTGGCTCTTCTTACTCTGACAAAGCCTAGGTGACGATATACTGACAGAAGACTGAGCCACTGACAGAGTAGGTCCAAACGATCCCTTACTGCACAATTCCTTTCCACCACCACCACCACCATAAGAATCACTAGAATTACTCATAGATTGGAGTTTCTTGTTGTTGTCTCTCTCTAATCTATTTTTTTGTTTGTGCAACTCGGTCTTTTACACAAAAGCCACAATTTTTGAGTAGTTCATGTCAGAATTCAAGGCAGTTATGGAGCATTCTTCAATAACATGGCCTCCTAAGCCTTGAAAAAATCGATGAACCTTAATACCCATGTTAGGCAACATAAGAGAGTATACCTCGAAAGCTTAGCGAACTTAAAATGATAATCACATACACTCATAGTTCCTTTCTTCAAATTCTCAAACTCTATAGCACATTTTTCTCTCATCTTGATAAGCAAGAAATTATCAATGAAGGCCTCGATGAATTCATCACAAACTGTCGGAGGAGCATTATTTCCATGGGAATCTTCCCACATTCTATACCATGCGGATGCCACATCTTTCAATCGGTAGGAGGCTAGCTCAACAGTCTTGATCTCAGTGGCATGCATCTCATCGATAAATATTTGGGGTTATCCTCGAGTTTGGCACACGTGAACATTGAAGAGTCTAACTTGAGGAATTTGTCTAATCTAGAACTTATAGAACTCCTTCGTGAACGGTTGAAGATGGAACCACATTGAGTCTTTGGCTTGGGAAGCCACAACTTGGGTGAGAAATTGAATATATTCCCTAAGATCATGTTGTTACACTTGGTCCGGGAGAAAAGATTGGAGGTGAATCTTGGGTAGTCATTTGAGTATGTGGATGAGGCACTTGAGCTTCTTCGGGTACTGCCTCCACTAGAGTATCTAGCACGAGAGGTGCCCTAGTTGGTGGGCATCCTCGTCCTCTCTTTTCAACTACTAAAAAATAGGTACTTCAGTAGATGCGACTATTGGAGTAGCATTAAACCCTTTTGGCTAGTCTTGCTCTTTTGCGTTGGCAACATTTTTTAAGAATCGGAACAACGCACGAATTAGAAGAAAATCTTATAGTCAAGTTTTATTGAATAATCTGGAGTAGTGAAGGAGTAACACTTTTAAATGCCCGTGTAGCCTTATAGATGTGGTTGACAATACACTGACAAGAAGAACTCTACTAGACATGGCTCCAAGACATTCTAGGACACTCTTAGACTTTAGGCTCTGATACCAAATTTGTCGCACCTCAACCTTGGAGGGCGGACAAGGCACTCGATACCTTAACTTAATCGAGCGAACCAACATTTCATGGTTTTCTATTCATAATCTATACATGATTTAGAAACATAAAACCTTTCTTAAAACAATTTGCTTTGTATAAACTTGAAATTATTTAATAAAAAAAGAAGTTAATTATACATACCATATGAAACCTCCGTAGAAATGACAAAAATATAACTTAACCCACTGTATCTCTGGAGCCTCTGTGATAATATGATTAAGAAGATACATTGGTCACAAGGCCCTAGTAATACCCAACAGGACATCCAAATTTCTGTAATATAAAAGGGTACCACAAAAATGTAATGGAGCTCCCCAAAATATCGGAGGATGAAGGAGTCTCCTAACGAGGATCCACATCGTTAAGAGTAGTACTACCTGCATCCAGGAAAAAGTTACGGGCACCGGAAAAAGAAACGTAAGTATGAATAGTACTCATATGCATCGTATGCTCCCTCACAAAAAAATAGACCAAGAATATATGAAGGAAATATGAATAAACAATGCGAAATACATAAACAACCCCTTTAAATTGTCCTCAACAATTAGATAACAACTTCAACTGAACCCTTTTTTATTTTGATACTTTAAGTGGCTATTAACTAGATCAAATAAACACCTAGTGTAGCAGCCATATGCGTGAGTTACAGTTGCCAATGACTTGTCAAATGAGCCAATTAAAAATGACAGGTGTAATTTCGCCATAAAAGTTTGAGACATGCAATTAACAAAAAAAAAGGAAATAAAGGAAAAATCATTTTTCCTAAACCAGCCCCCCCCCCCCCTCCCCCTCGCTTTTCATCTTCTTCCGACCATTTTTTTATCCCAAATCTCCACACTATCCCGAAATAATGCATTCAACTAGAAGATCAGAGATTAGACAATAGCCAGCAAATTAACAATTAAGAATCAATTTCCACCAATAATCTGTCCAATTGGGATGATGTAAATGTCTCATAATCGATTTAAGAAGCATTCAGCTATTGGATTTCTTCCAAATAATTAATCATGAGTTTCCTCTTGAAGTTCTTAAGAATTTAAAGGAAGCTGGCTACAGGTTCTTTGAGTTACCTGTCGAAGAAAAAAATCAAATATTATAAGGAGGATGTTGGACTTGATGAATTTGGCTCTTATTTGGGAAAGGGCTCTTTGTCCAATGACCTAAAACTAAAAAAATCTTTCTAATTGAAAGAAAGGTCACCACCAATGGAGGGGAAAATGCACGACTGGCAGAAGGAGGATGGAGAAATAAAGGATGAAGTGAAAATAAGGGTTTGGGTTTTGGGCTTAAATTAGAGACTTCATTAAGGGTATATTTTGAATGACACACATTATTACCATTATTACTGTCTGGGATGGTTAACCAACGTCCGTCTCCGAGAGTGTATTACACGCGAGGTGAGCTGACTCGATCGGATGTTTATTGTATCTACTTAATAATTACTTGAAGTGTCAAAATGCAAAAAAAAAAAAAAAAAAAAAAAAAAAAAACTCAATTGAGGTATCTATCTGATCATTGAGTACAATTTAAAAGGGTCGTTTATTTATTTCGTCTTTAAACAAACATCAATTTCATTTCATAAGGCATTTCAAAATTTTGAAACAAAGTTATTATCTTATGCGTGATTTCATTAGTTACTGACATTCCGTTAAACCACCATGTGTAAGGTATGGAGACCAATCTTTGGCCGGTCGACTTAGCCATCTCACCACAATATCGTGTGGATCAATATTAGGTTTCTCGCAATTCGTTAACCCCAGCCAAGGAAGACTATCTAGTCATCCAAGAAAATGATGCGATCATAGCCCTACACTGGCACGCATAGCTTCGGCTATTAGGCACCTTTGACTTATACCTTCTCGGTCGCGTAACAAGACTCCCAAAATACTTTGTTATATTTGGCACTTTTGGCCCAAAATATATTAATTTTAGAATTAGGATCAATAGCCACATAATATTCTCTTTTCATTTCGTCACCATTTATATTTATCATTTGAAAATCCATAGAGTCATATTTGTGTTCATGGAAAGCTTTATTCACAAAATTATTTTCATTTGTAAGCTTGAAATATTTAAAATATTTTTATCGTGCAAAACATAGCATGTAAGATTTTAACGTTTGAAGAAAAATATGAAAAGTGTATAATTACTTGTTGCCCATAATCTATATTTATACTATATTAAAAGCACGAAGACCCTTAACGAAATGCCGTTCGCCTTTTTTACCCTTTAAAAATAAATTTCACATTAGACAAAATTGTCATTTAATTATTCACTTAATATTTAAGATTTTGAAACAAATCAAAATTTTAACTATTAAACTTTTCCTTATTTGAATTAAGTTAAAATCCTAATATCTAGGAATTTAAAACTCATCAACATATTACATTTAATGAAGTTTCCTTTCATCTTCAATTTACTTCTACTAAAATATAGGATTGAACCAAACTATTCCATAAATAAGAAATTGGAGAAATAAGTATATTAATCAAATAATGACAATGTACTATATATTTTATTCAGAGTGCAACGTTACCCACGCCGATAACATGAGCAAAATAATTAATAAAAGTTTACCAAACTTTTTTTCCGTATTCTTTTCCTTGGTATAATTATAAATTATAATATATATATATATAGCTATGTATTTAAAAAATACGCTTAACAATTAGAATAAATAAATATGAAATATCTTTATTAATACAAAAAAAGAAAGAGAGAGAAAAAAATGACTGGCAAAAGTCAATAACACTAATGCTTCAGTAAATACAAAGTGCAAAAATGCGATTCTTTGATCATTTTAAAATAAAATAATCTTATTAAAAACATTTAATTACACGAAAATATTTAAAATTCAATAAGCTAATATTAAGAATTTGAATCAACAAAAATAAATTATTTCTTAATATTAAGAATAATTATTTAAGTACTAAAGTTATTTAATTAGCAAAAGAATCCAATCTATTCTTTCCAAATTATAAACCTAAAATTATTTTTCACGTTGGCTCAAATCTTAGGGACCATAAATTTGTTTCCTCGAAAAGATTACTGGTGATGAAAGAAATTAGAGAAATAGAGCAAAATCAGTTGTAGTATAGTATTAAGAGTTAACTTGGTTAATATGCAAATTTGAACAAATGATAATGAAATAATAGAAAATAAAATTTATTCAAATTGAGTCATCATTAATCATTATTCTTTTTTATTTTAGTAACTAAAACCTCACTGCAAGGATAATATTGTAACCTTTTACGAAATATAAATTTAAAAGACATAAGATTTTGTTCTTCCGTTTGTGTTATTTCAAAAAAAAAATTAAAATCATAATATAAGTATAGCTAATTCTATTTTTGTCTTCTTGGAAAAATTTGATAAAAATATTTTTAGAAAAACTCTTACATCTTCAAGAGTGATGTTCTTCCTGAAAATAACAAGAAAGTATAATAACTTGTGAAATTAAGCTGATATAATTATAAAACTGGAATAAAATTTAAGTACTGGATATAATTGGATGATGATTGATGACTCTATAAGACATAGTTTCTTTTTTTATTGAGTTTGCAATATAGGATGAATATTTTGCAATTTCTAGAGCTAAACCTTTATTTATAACTAAAATATATTTTTTAAATAACATTTATGTAATTATTTTTTAAAAATTATTCATTGAGTTAGGGTACACGCGCAAAGCGCGTACCCTAAGACTAGTTATACATTAATAATTTGAAAGCGATATATTTAGTTATGAAAGTACATTTAGAAGACACGAGGATTTTAGGAAACAATTCTATGGGAGAGGGTTAGCAGCATATCTTAAGCTATCCCAAAGTTAGCTTAGCTTCTCCTATCCAAATCGACACCATAAGATTTTAATCTATATCAACTAATAGGTGATAGAAATTAATCATCCAAACTCATAACTCACCTCTACCCATTTACTATTCATGGCCAAAACCTAGTTTAACTCTCTTTCAAGAATTAGCATTCTCTTCCACTGAAGTGGTGTTTTTTTCTATCTCAATACAATTCCCAAATATCCTTCATAGACTTATATTTGAATGAGGGATAAAGATATTATCTTTTGGGTGAAGAACCCTAGCTTTTGACTTTGTAATGATCCTTGAAGATTTTGGTAAATCCTAAGAATTTGAACCAGGAACGGTGTTAGAATTAACATTAAATGGTTTTAGATTTTCATAATTACATCTTACTTGGGGATTAATGGTACGAAGCTTCTCCTTCTCAAAAGCGAGTCTCTCTCTCTTCCAATGTGACAACCCTAGGTCATTTTGAGTACTAGCCTTTATTTCCATATTTCAAGACCTTTATTAACTTCATTTAATTTTTTGATTTACGTGCATGATCCGTTTTATTTTTCAAAAAGTGTTTACCTAAAAGTTTGAAGAAAAAAGTGTTTTTGGCTTTAAATGAGATTTGAGTTGACCACAGTCAACATTCTTAGTAAAAGACATCAGATCGGTATTTTGACTATTCCCATAGGTTCGTATGATATTTTTGGGCTTGTATGCACAATTGGTTGGGGTCCGCGTTGACCCGAGTGCATTTTGGCGTGTTGTGTGAAAATGAGTTTAAAGTTGAAATTCTTGATTTTTGATGATCGATTCGTGTTATTTGATGTTATTTTGATGATTTGAGGTATCAAGCAAGTTTGCAGGATGTTAATACACTTGTGGGGCATATTTGGTTTGGAGCCCGAGGGGCTCGGGTGAGTTTCGAATGCATAAAGGACTAAATTGGAATTGCTGGTGTGGTTCTGTTGCTAGTGTGAACTGCAAGTCTTGCATTTGCGAAGACCTATTCGCAAATGCGAACTCCGCTTTTGCGAAGTCGACCTCGGATTTGCGATAAGGGGCTGGGTAGGGCGGTCTTCGCATTTGCAAAGAAATGTTCGCAATTGCTGACATCCCAGGATTGCTTTTGTGATGGCTTGGTCGTATTTACGACTGGGTACTGGACTTAGGCAGGTTTGTAAATGCGAACCTTTGACCCCATTTGCGAATGGTTGGGACCTCGCAAATGCGATGTTTTTTTGTTGCATTTGCGGCTTATGCAGGCTGGGGACACTGGTCGCATTTTAGACCTATGTTTCACATTCGCGATAGTCGCAATTGCGAAGAAGCGATACCTACAGATGGGTTAAAGAGGGGAAAATCGGGACTTAGCTCATTTCATTCTATTTTTCAACCACAAACACTCTAGAGGCATTTTTTGAAGAATGTTTTCTTCCCAAATTCATTGGTAAGCAACTCTAATTCATTTTCTATCAATTCCCTATTACTTTTCATGAGTTTTTAACATCAAATCTAGGAATTTCATGGTAGAAATTGAGGGTTTTGGGTAGGATTTAGGAATTTTATAAAATTAAGATTCAGATATCAAATTGAGGTTAGATTTCAAAACAAATCACATAACCGGACTAAGGGGTAAATTGGTAATCGAGTTTTGGTCTGAATCTCGAATTTGACCAAGTGAACCCGGGGTTGATTTTTTAAAAAATGATCAAAATTGAACCTTTTTTATTCATGGGAAGTTTCTAATGTTTACTTTGAATTGTTTGAACAAATTTTAACTAGATTTGGTTGGTTTGGAAGCTTATTCGAAAAGAAAAGTCGTGGTTTGTTGAGTTGGATGTGCAAAGATGTAAGTGTGGTGTCTAACTTTGACTTAATGAAATTAGGACTTGTTAGTTTATTTGTTACGTGAATTATGTGTGGGAGACTGCATATATGTGAGGAGATGAGTGTATATGCGCTGTAATGGGTTAAAGCATGCGGGTTGGACTATTTACCATTAAGTCGTTATTTATTACATGTTTGATATAGTTTCTTGCCTTAATTGCTACCTGTTCTTTCATTGCTACCTGTTCTTTCTTTTTATCCATGCCTTACTTGTTATCTATTATTTGGTTTTTAATTTATTCTTTCCTCACTCAATACCTACTTACCTTCTATATGTTCCTACATGTATTAATTGCATATCTCCATTTTTTCATGTATTTACTTGTCCTTATTGTCTTTGCATTACTTGTTGCCCTTTATTATATTATTCAAGTTATGTGAGTCATTTAGCTATTTTTGAAATGATTATTTGTCGAAGTTTTGTGAATAAGAGGTATTAGTTATTCCCCGTTTGTATTGGTAATTCCTTGATGTTCTGTATGCTTTGTTTCCTTTTTATGTTGAGATTACGTTATTGGTTGTGTTGAGTTGTGTATGCGTATGAGTTGATATTAGGAACTGGTTGCACGCCGCAACACTATTGAAATGAAATGATATTGGAAATGGGTTGCACGCCTCAATAGGTATTAATATGATATTGGGATCGGATTGCACGGCGCAACAGATATTGTGAAATGATATTGGGATCGGGTTGCACTCCGCAATAGATATTGTGATAAATATTGGGATTGGGTTGTACGCCGCAACAAAGTATGATGTGTTGTAGATGTCTGTACTGTTTTATCTCAGTACTATGATATGAGGTTATGATATGATGTCATTTTGGGGCACTCTTTTAGTTGACCTTCAGGTCCATTTTTATGAGTTCACTGCTTTATTTATATTTCTGTATTCTGTAATTATTATCGTACAAGTTTATAGTGAGTGTTCTATCATAGTATCGTTACTACTTCGTTGAGGTTAGGCTCGACACTTACATAGCGCATGGGGTCGGTTGTACTCATACTATGCTTCTGCACTTTTTGTACAGATCCCGATATTGGCCCCAATGATGCGTCGAAGAGTTTGCTCAGATCTTACTTGCCTAGGAGACTTAAGGTAGAGTTGCTGGCATTCGCAGTCTCTAAAGTCCCCTTCTACCTTATTTCCACTGACTATTTTGTTTCAAATGATTTATTTCATTCAGACCATTTTTGTAGTATTATAGTTGTTCATCTACTTGTGACTCCAGATTTCTGGATGTATTTATATTGTGGTACATTTGTATTAATCATATGTATTTTAGATTATATCAGCTTTGAATTATTATTATTTTGTTTTAAATTGTTTAAATAGTTCATTAATTAGCTAACATTGTCTTGCCTATTAAGTGGATGTTAGGCACCATCACGACCCAATGGTTGGGATTTCAGGTCATGACAAGTTGATATTAGAGTACTAGGTTGCCTAGATCTCACGAGTCATGAGCAAGCTTAGTTGAGTTTGGAGGATCGATATGGAGACGTCTGTACTTATCTTCTAGATGATATAGGTCTTTAAGAAATTTCACTTCTTTCTTTATCAATCGTGAGAATTTATTCTATCACTAAAGTTTGAACCATTCTATTCTTGTTCTCTCAAAGATAGTGATTACACACACAACATCCCTAGCCGAGCCAGAGCCGGAGCCCCAGGTTGCAGCCACTACCAGGGGTAAGGACCTGGGATGAGGTCAAGCCAGAGAGAGGCAAAGGCAGAGCTCAACCTAGAGCCAGCCGCACGAGTTAGACCAGCTCAGGTCCTAGAGGGGTTCATTGCCACCCTCATACTTCAGGACGCCCTAGTCCTCTTAGTGAGCCTTATGGAGAGTGTGGCCCCTATCGATGCATTTCCAGTAGCACCAGCCATCTCTTAGGCTATGGGGGGAGCACAGACTCCTGCTACTCAATTTCTAGAGAAGATGGATCCTATATATCAAACACTGGCAGTTCTAACAGTCGGAGTAGTTCAACTCGTTATTGCTATGCATTTTGGGAAGAAACTCGTTATGTCGTTCGAGGGTCTGAAGAGGTTGGATAAGTTCACCAAGCTTTTTCATATTCATTTTGGTGGTACACCTTATGAGGACGCATAAGATTTCTTGGACCATTACCATAAGGTGTTGCACAATATGGGTATTGTGGAGTCCAATGGAGTCGACTTCGTGATGTTTCAGATGAACAGTTCTGCCAAGAGATGGTTGCAGGACTACGTTTGTAGCAGACTAGTAGGTTTACCTCCACTCACTTGGGATTAGTTCTCACAGCTATTTTTTGAGAAGTTAATCCCTTTTACTCTGAGAGAGGACTACCATAACCAGTTTGAGCGCCTCTAGCAGGGTAGCATGACTGTTATCCAGTACGAGACCAGATTTGTGGACCTATCTCGCCATGTAGTTATCTTGATCCCTACTGATATGGAGATGGTGAGGAAATTTATAAATGGCCTTACTTATGGTATCAGTTTGCAGATGGCCAAAGGAGTGAGGAGGATATTTCTTTCACTCGGGTTGTAGAGATTGCTAGAAGGATCAAGAGGATTTGTGGTCAGGGCAGAGAAGCAACATCTGAGAAGAGGCCTCGTCATTCCGGTGGTTTTTGTGGTGCCTCGTCTGGAGGCAGTGTTTCATTTAGTAGAGGCCTTCCTCCCAAGCCGATTCAGTCAGTGCTTCAAGTAGCACACGGTGCTTTGGGAAGTCATCATTCTTATGGTTCTCATCCTGAGCAACCAGTATTTAGTACACCTTCAGCTCTTATCAGTGCACCACTACTACAGAGTTACTACGGCCGTCCTCCGGATCATTATGGATCGTCTCATACTCAGCAGTTGAGCCAGCTGATGGGTTGCTTTGAGTGCGGTGATGCAGGTCTTATTAGGAGGTACTATCCTAGATTAAGGAGTAGCAGACCACAACAGGGTACTCATGCCATGATTCTGGCACCAGTTGCTCCGCCACCCGCTCAGCTAGCTAGAGGCAGGGGTCAGACAACCCGAGGTGGTGGTCAGGCCATTAGAGGAGAAGGCCAGCTAGTTAGAGGCCGTCCGATAGGCGGAGGCCAAAGTGGTGAGGCTCAGCCCCATTTCTATGCATTCGTAGCTAGACATGAGGAGGTGATATGTAACACCCTATAAAAATTTGGTTTAGGTATGAATGAGTTAAAGGAGTAGTAAGGATATATTTTGATCATGTGAAGTCCCATCGGGATGATTATGGGTAAAATAGTTATTTCAAAATCAAGATGGAAAGTGAGGTGCATAAGATTTGACAAAATTGACTAAGTTTGCAGAAGGTTCGTATTCCAGCAGGTTTTAGCAAAAATATGTAAGGAATTTGGGAAACCCCAAAGCATGAAAGTTGTAGGCCTTTGAAATAGCATTCCAACTATATATTGTGGAGTCCAAACAGAGCTTTTTGCAAAATGTTATGCCCGATTTACAAAGAGGTATGAAACCACCGCGGTCGTGCCGTGTTTTACCGTGGCCGCGGTGGCGAGGCAGTGTCTCAGCGATTTACCATGGTCGGGACCACGGTCACGCCAACCGGGACGTGGTGGACAACTTGGGAGGTCATTGTTTTAGCCTTATTTCATCCCCTACAGCCCCAAAACATAAAAACTTGCCCTAGAAAGGAAAACTCTCAAAAACCTAACTCTTTAAAGGTCCCTCCACCCCCCAAGGTAAGTTCTAATGGTGATTCTATGTTTATTTCAATTCCCCAATATCTTATTAACATGGGTAAACCCTCCATATCATTAGATATTCGATTGGGACATCATTATTGAGAGAAGAAACCCTAGAACTCGAATTCAAGGAGATTGAACGTTAAAAAGGTAATATCTTCACCCTCTAATTGATTCTATCATTGAATTAATGATTATAGACTCTAGTTCATGAGATATGAGTTGATGGGTTTGATAATAGAGCATGAACGGTGATAGGTTTGGGTTGTTGATTGGTTATTATTAGTTATGGGTGTTGATTACATTATGGGTGATAAAAATAATGTTGATTATAACCATTTGAGGCTTTAGAATTTATCTAGAAGAAAGAGAATGGGTTATTGGGTGTAGAGACACCATTAATAAGGGCTATGAAGCTTTATGCCACCAAGTGTTTGATAAAATGCCTAAGTGACCAAAACATGAGTGTTATTGCTAATATGGAATCACTTTGACTTATATTTATATAGATTGAAGTTGAAAGGGTTCGACAAATGTTGTATTACGCTCAAGAACAAGAAGTTAAGGTATGTGAGACTAACTCTCTATGTTTGGGAATGTTAATGATTCTCCCTACATTACGTTTCTTTTACGACGTATCAATTGCCTCAAAAATATAGTTAAGCCTAGTTCCTTGAATTGTTGTAGAACTTCTATTCTCTAGCTTCATAACTTGTTCATGACTTTCATTCTGAACGTTGTGAGGTCAGTTCGTATTCAATATAGACTTGGGATTGATGTCCCAAAGTATCAGTATAGCTTACTCGACATGTCATAAATAGTTGAAGTTTCGTGTTCATAACCAGTTCAAGAATACATGTCTCATTATAGTCCTATTCAGTATTCCAGTATTATGTAATTTAGTGTGATCCAGTATTCCAATATCATATAACTCAGCGTGATTCTGTATTTCATTGTTATGTATTGCAGTATGATTCTCAGTTCCTGATTTTAAATCCCTGAATGTTGAACACCTATATTTGGGCCTGAGGCCGCAGCTAATGCTTTATGCATTTTTGGGCCTGAGGCCGCAGTTTATGCTTTATGCATATTTGGGCCTGAGGCCGTAGTTTATGCTTTATGCATTTTGGGCTTGAGGTCGCAGTTTATGCTTTATGCATCTTTGGGCCTGAGGCCGCAGTTTATGCTTTATGCATTTTGGACCTAAGGTCGCAGTTATGTATACGTATACTTGGGCTCGAGGCCGCAAATTGTGCACATATATAAAAATATATTGGGTTTGAGGCCGCAGTTTAATATTCAGATAAACAGGTTGTTCATCATTCAGAAGAGGGAGTATTCATATCCTTACTTCCTTTCAGTTCAATTATTAGTTACCGTTCAGTTATCAGCTATCATATCAGTTACCAGTTATCAGTTCAGTTATCAGTTCAATTACAAGTTATCAGTTCAGTTATCAGTTATCGGTTATCAGTTATCATTTCAGTTTCAGTTTGAATAGTTATCATTTCAGTTATCAATTATAAATTCTCAGTTATCAACTTAGTTTCAGTTTCAGCATTTATAATTCTTTCTTTCAGTTGCTTTACATACCAGTACAATTCAAATGCACTGACGTTCCTTTTGCCTGGGGCATGCATCTCACAATGCAGGTAATGAATTACAGGTTGATGATTCCAAGCGCTAGGATTCTCGTACCAGCTATTTGGTGATCCCAGTTCTTTCGGGGCATTATCACTACCTTACAGTCTTCAGTATTTTTTTGAGACAGTCAGTGTTTTTAGTACTTCATTAGAGGCTTCATAGACTAGAGTAACAGCTAGACAAAGTCACGGGCTTTTCATATTAAGCTATGTTGGCTACAAATATGTTTCAGAATTGTATTAGTATTTTCGCACTTTGATTTATATCATCCAGACCTTCAGTATATCAGCATGTGTTAATTATGATACCACATGTTGATTCAGCCAGCCAGTTGGTTCGCTCGATCACATGTAGTCAGGCACCAAGTGTCGTGTTACGTCCAGGCCCAGGTTCGGGGCGTGATAAAGCTTGGTATCGGAGCACTAGGTTCAAGAGTCCTAGGGAGTCCATGAAGCCGTGTCTAGTGGAGTTTCGTTTATATGTATGTGCCGGCCAATCATATAAATGGTTAACTACCAAGACATCCAGGATTGTTTCGCTTATTTCTACTCTATATCGTGCCATGAAGCTTATAGCAAAAGGTAACCTTCTCTTCCTATCGAATTCCAAATGTATTGGATTTCCAAGCGATGCGTAGGAGAAACGTAAGGTCCTAGAGAGGATAATTCCCCATTGGGGTATAATCATGGAGTACAGGTTGGTAAATATGAGACTTTAGAGGATGTTAAAAGTGGGATGCAATGGACAGTATTACAGATTAAAGCATAACCTTATCAGAATATACAAAAGCAGTTATCATATCTTATGGTTATCAGTTTACCTCAGTTACCAGTTATACAATCTTTCAGTTAGCAAGTTTATGGTTATTCAGTATGCCAGTATTCAGTTATATGTTTGCCAAATATCCAATTCTCAGTGTATCAAAATTCTGGTGAAAGGTGAGTAATACAGTGATGCTTATGGGTTATCAAAGAAAATGTAAGTAAGAATGGTTATAGCTAAATCTTCACATATTTTAGGTCCGGATTAAGACCCAAGAATCGCCGGATGGTGCAGTAAGTGATTTATCAGATGATGGTATACTCTGAAGGATAAGTTTGTGTATGGTAATCGTATGTGTTTTACCTCAGAGAACTATTTCTTTTAATTTTGGAAATGGAGCCACAAGTTGGATGATGGTAGTTGAGATGTCAGACTCTAGCATTGGTTATTATAGTTTTGGACAGAAAAGAGCCTAAGGGAAAAATACCTAGGAGTCAGAAACGTTTGTTATTGCCAAAGATGTGATTTCGTACAATTCATGTAAATGACTAGAAGATATGATGTATGAAATGAGAACAAAGAGCAGCCAATAGTGAATTTCAAGGAATGATTTTAAGTTGTTCATATTTATTTAAATCAGAACTAGAAAGTACCATGTTAGTGAATTTATACACGAAGTGGCTATTATTGTGAGATAAAGGATATGATAGTTCCCGTTGATGTGACTATGTGTTTAGGTTGGAGGTTTATAATCTGATATGATTTTGAAGTGTATAGAAAGTTTGGGGTTAGATATTCCAATTTTGTTTAAGACAGATGAACTTTCCCTAAGTGTGATCCATGTGCATAGTTCAAAAAGAATGATAGTGCACGACAAAAGAATATGGTCAGATGATGAGGAAAGTTAGGAGTAACCTTATTCTTCATTTTAGTTATTCAAAGCAGGGGAAGAAAATATGATGCTAGCAGGTAGTTAGAAAAAGGATATTAAGTAAGTGTTAAGTAGATACAACAAATTAGCAATTTCACCAGAGCTAGTACAGGTACAATTTGATTCACTTAGCCAGGTTATCTTTAGTGATGGATGGCAGTTTGAAATACCGAATGCATGTATTAGAACCCAAAGAGTTTAAGTTAAACTCGAAGTACAGTGGCAGCGGGAAAAAAATCAGCTAGGTAGTGAGAGAGAAAACTATAGAAGAATAGCCTTTAGGAATTTTCGTAATATGGTTTCTCTAGGATTGACAGCGTGAGTAGAGTTAAATTATTAAGATTGTGTATGATAGTTGTGAATACATTAACTGTCCGTTAAGTGAATGATTTCGTTTTTCCTAGTAAGAAAGATATCTCAAAAGTAAGTTGGAAGATGAGTCGTCATTGACGTAGAGTGCAAAGAATTGCAGAAAATAAGGAAAGTTATTTGGATCCCAACAAAAAGGAAAAGGATCCACAAGTATAAGACCTTTGGTCTAAGGGGTGATGTGAAAACCATCAGTAAGTCCAGATGGAGATTTGAAACTCGAATAGTTAGCATGGGATATGAAAAGAAAATCAGTTCGGTAATGAGGGAAAATTGTATAATTACCACATGGATTATGTCTAGCATGTGTAAGAAAAACAAAGCGAGCAGAATGATCACCGAGCTTAGTTATTGATGATAAAGTGATCACAAAAAAGCTATAAAATCATGCCCAGTTATGTATCACAAGGGTAGTGCCATCACATGAGACTTCGGAGTATAGACTTAGCTCACAACAATTCTATAAGTATTTTTAGGAAGTTCTTAAGAAGATAATCAAGTGTGGGAAGTATAACTCATGATCGAGGTAGATATGACAACTCTGGTGAAAGAAGTTCACCACTTAGCCTAGCTAGGAGTTCAATTTGTGTACTCCAAAGATAGTAGAGTTGTTGTCTAGAATATGACTTGTCCCCCCGTAGTAGGCGAAGTGAAGGAGAAATAGTTGATGATCCCTACCTGTTGTAGCCGAAAGAGGGGATTCACAGTCATAAAATGATAGCTTTGGAATAAGGGGAGATGATAGTGCTTTGAGGTACCGCGATAGATTGTGTGTTCCAGACATAGATGGACATAAAGAGGGAAGATCATGCTAGAAGCCCAGAATTTCAAGTATTCTATACTCAGGTACCACAATATGTAGCATGGTCTTAAGAAGATATTTTGGTGGAACGACATGAAAAAGAACATTGCTGACTTTATGGACAAGTATCTGAATTATCAGTAAGTGAAAGTCAAGCAGCAGAAAACCCAGTGTATTATCACAGAATACACATATTTTGAGTAGAGATGGTAAATATGGGCCTTATAATAGGATTATCGTGCTCATTTTGAAAGCATGATTTGTATAGTCGAAGGTGTAGATTACCAATTGGTTGGTAAAAAGTTGGTGAAAGGGAGTTAATGGGACCAAATTTGGTCTATCAGACTATAGAGAAATTTAAGTTGATTCAAGAGCATTTGAAGATAAATCAGAGCCGCCAAAAGTCTTATTTGAATGTGCGGCATAGAGACCTAGAGTTTCAAGTTGATGATTGGTTGTTTCTAAAAGTTTTGCATGTGAAAGGCATTATGAGATTTGAAAAGAAGGGGAAGTATAGTCCTTTCTATGTTGGGTCGTATAGAATCTTGTGAAGGATCAGTCAATTAGCTTATGAGTTGGAGTTACCACCAGAGTTAGCTGTGGTACAACCGGTATTTCACGTGCCATGTTATAAAATTCAAGTTTCCAGCACTCAAATACTCATGTCAGTTCAGTACTCAAATACTCATGTCAGTTCAGTATTCAGATACTCATGCCAGTTCAGTACTCAGATACTCATGTCAGTTCAGTACTCAGATACTCATGCCAGTTCAGTACTCAGATACTCATGTCAGTTAAATACTCAGATATTCAAGTCAGTTCAATACTCAACTACTCATGTCAATCCAATACTTAGATATTCATGCCAGCTTAGTACTCATATATTGATGTTATTTCAATACTCAAATATTCGTGCAAGTTTAATATTCATATATCCATGTTAGTTCAGTATTCACGTATCCATGGCAGACCAATATCCAGTTAATGCAGTAGTCATTCAGTTCAGTATCTCAACAGTTCAGTAATCATGAATTCATTCAATTTAGTATGCAAGCCTTAATGAAAGTTCATGTTTCTACCAGACCCGTTTAAGGTCTGAAGTTAGCAGAAGTTGCAGCCAGGACCTTCATTCGAGGACGAATGATTCCAAGGGGGAGATCATGTAACACCCCATAAAAATTCGGCTTAGGTATGAATGAGTTAAAGGAGTAGTAAGGATATATTTTGATCATGTGAAGTCCTATCGGGATGATTAGGGGTGAAAATAGTTATTTCAAAATCAAGATGGAAAGGGAGGTGCATAAGATTTGACAAAATCGACTAAGTTTGCAGAAGGTTCATATTCTAGCAGGTTTTAATGACAATGTGTAAGAAATTTTGGAAACCACAAAGCATGAAAGTTGTAGTCCTTTGAAATAGCTTTCCAACTATATATTGTGGAGTCCAAACGGAGCTCTGTGCAAAAGGTTATGCCAGTGTTACATATAGGTGTGCAACCACCACGGTCCTGCTACGTTTTACCGCGGCCGCGGTGGCGAGGCAGTGTCTCAGCGATTTACCGCGGTCACGCCAACCGGGACACGGTGGAATACTTGGGAGGTCATTGTTTTAGCCTTATTTCGTCCCCTACAGCCCCAAAACATAAAAACTTGCTCTAGAAAGGAAAACTCTCAAAAACCTAACTCCTTAAAGGTCCCTCCACCACCCAAGGTAAGTTCTAATGGTGATTCTATATTTATTTAAATTCCCCAACATCTTATTAACATGGGTAAACCCTCCATATGATTAGATATTCGATTGGGACATCATTGTTGAGAGAAGAAACCCTAGAACTCGAATTCAAGGAGATTGAACTTCAAAAAGGTAATATCTTCACCCTCTAATTGATTCTATCATTAAATTAATGATTATAGACTCTAGTTCATGAGATATGAGTTGATGGGTTTGATAGAAAAGCATGAACGGTGATAGGTTTGGGTTGTTGATTGGTCATTATTGGTTATGGGTGTTGATTACGTTATGGGTGATAAAGAATGATGTTGATTAGAACCATTTGAGACTTTAGAATTTATCTTGAAGCAAGAGAATGGGTTATTGGATGTATAGACACCATTAATAAGGGCTATGAAGCTTTATGCCACCAAGTGTTTGATAAAATGCCTAAGTGACCAAAACATGAGTGTTATTGCTAATATGGAATCCCTTTGACTTGTATTTATATAGATTGAAGTTGAAAGGGTTGACGAATGTTGTATTACGCTCAAGAACATGAAGTTAAGGTATGTGAGGCTAACTCACTATGTTTGGGAATGTTTATGATTCTCCCTACATTACGTTTCTTTTACGACGTATCAATTGCCTTAAAAATATAGTTAAGCCTAGTTCCTTGAATAGTTGTACTTCTATTCTCTAGCTTCGTAACTCGTTCATGACTTTCATTCTGAACTTTGTGAGCTCAGTTCGTATTCAATATAGACTTGGGCTTGATGTCCCTAAGTCTCAGTATAGCTTACTCAGCATGTCATAAACAGTTGGAGTTTCAGTGTTCATAACCAGTTCAAGAATACATGTCTCATTCTAGTCCTATTCAGTATTCCAGTATTATGTAACTCAGTATGATTCAGTATTCCAGTATTATGTAACTCAGTATGATTCAGTATTCTAGTATAATGTAACTTAGTGTGATCCAGTATTCCAGTATCATATAACTCAATGTGATTCAGTATTTCACTGTTATGTATTGCAGTATGATTCTCAGTTCCTGATTTTAAATCCCTGAATGTTGAACACCTATATTTGGGCCTAAGTCCGCAGCTAATGCTTTATGCATCTTTGGGCCTGAGGCCGCAGTTTATGCTTTATGCATCTTTGGGCCTGAGGCCACAGTTTATGCTTTATGCATTTTGGGCCTGAGGCCGCAGTTTATGCTTTATGTATCTTTGGGCCTGAGGCCGCAGTTTATGCTTTATGCATTTTGGACCTAAGGTCGCAGTTATGTATACGTATACTTGGGCCCGAGGCCGCAGCTTGTGCACATATATATATTGGGCCTGAGGTCGCAGTTTAATATTCAGATAAACAGGTTGTTCATCATTTAGAAGAGGGAGTATTCATATCCTTACTTCCTTTCAGTTCAATTATTAGTTACCGTTCAGTTATCAGCTATCATATCAGTTACCAGTTATCAGTTCAATTACAAGTTATCAGTTCAGTTATCGGTTATCAGTTATCATTTCAGTTTCAGTTTGAATAGTTATCATTTCATTTATTAATTATAAATTCTCAGTTATCAGCTTAGTTTCAGTTTCAGCATTTATAATTCATTCTTTCAGTTGCTTTACATACCAGTACAATTCAAATGTACTGACATTCCTTTTGCCCGGGGCATACATCTCACAATGCAGGTAATGAATTACAGGTTGATGATTCCAAGCGCTAGGATTCTCGCACCAGCTATTTGGTGATCCTAGTTCTTTCGGGGCATTATCATTACCTTACAGTCTTCAGTATTTTTTTAGACAGTCAGTGTTTTCAGTACTTTATTTGAGGCTTCATAGTCTAGAGTAACATATAGACAAAGTCACGGGCTTTTCATATTAAGCTATGTTTGCTACAAATATGTTTCAGAATTGTATTAGTATTTCCGCACTTTGATTTATATCATCCATACTTCAATATATCAGCATGTGTTAGTTTATCTTCCGTATTCAGTATGTTATGATACCACATGTTGATTCAGCCAGCCAGTTGGTTTGCTCGGTCACATGTAGTCAGGCACCGAGTGCCGTGTTACATCCAGGCCCAGGTTCGGGACGTGACATGATGTCGGATGCAGTCATCACTGGTATTATTCAAGTTTTCCATAGAGATACATCGGTTCTATTTGATCTAGGTTCCATTTATTCATATGTGTCATTTTATTTACTTCACATCTGAGTATGTCTCGTGATTCTTTAAGTGCCCATGTTTATGTGTCTACGCCTGTTGAGGATTCTATTATGGTAGATGGTTATATTGTGCTTGTTCGGTAACTATCAGGAGAGATGAGACTTGGTAGACCTTCTATTACTTGATATGGTGGACTTTGACGTGATCTTGGGCATGGACTGGTTGTCACCTTATCATGATATTTTGCATTGTCATGCCAACACTATGACATTAGTCATGCCAGGGTTGCCTTGATTAGAGTGGAGAGGGACTCCTGGCCATTCTTAGCATGGTCATTTCTTATGTGAAGGCTCGACGTATGGTCGATAAGGGGTGTCTCCTATATCCGTGATCCTAGTGCGGAGGTTCCTTCCCTGGATTTGATATTAGTTGTGCACCAGTTTCCAGAGGTATTTCCCATAGACTTGCCGGGGATGCCACCCGATAGAGATATCAATTTCCGCATTGACTTGGTTCCGGGCACTCATTCCATTTCTATTCCACCATACCGTATGGCCCTAGTTGAGTTGAAAAAAATGAAGGTGTAGTTGCATGATTTTCTTGATAAGGGATTCATTAGACCTAGTGTTTTGCCTTGTGGTACACTAGTGTTGTTTGTATAGAAGCACGGAATTATGAGGATATGTATAGATTATTGGCAGTTGAACAAAGTCACTATCAAGAACAAGTATCCATTGCTGATGATATGACTTATTTGATCAGCTTCAGGGTGCTAAGGTATTTTCTAAGATTGACTTGAGATCTGGCTACCATCAGTTGAAGATTAGGGCATCGGATTTCCCTAAGACAGTTTTTCGGACTCGGTATAATCATTACGAGTTCTTAGTGATGTCATTTAGCTTGACTAACTCCCCAACAACCTTTGTGGATTTGATGAACCGACTATTCAAGCCCTATATGGATTCCTTTGTGATTGTCTTTATTGATGATATTTTGGTTTACTCCCGCAACCGAGAGGAGCATGAGAAACATCTTCAAATCGTACTTCAGACTTTGAGGGATCATCAGTTATATGCCAAATTTTTGAAGTGTGAATTCTAGTTGGACTCGGTTGCCTTTTTGGGCCATATTGTATCTTTCGAGGACATTAAGATGGATCCTAAAAATATTGAGGGAGTTCAGAACTGTCCTAGACCTACTTCAGCTACAGAGATTCAAAGTTTTTTGGGTTTAGCAGGTTACTATCGTCAGTTCGTGGAGGGGTTTATATCAGCGCCACTAACCAAGTTGACCCAGAAAGGTGCTCCTTTTAGATGGTTCGATGAGTGTAAGTTGAGATTTTAGAAGCTCAAGACTGCGTTGACTACAACCCCAATATTGTTGTTTCCTTCAGGTTCGGGATCTTACACCGTGTATTGTGATACATCACGTATTGGGCTTGGCGCGGTATTGATGCAGGAAGGCAGGGTAATTACCTACGAGTGTTGAAAGTTGAAGGTTTACGAGAAGAATTACCTTGTGCATAATTTAGAGTTGTTAGCCCTTGTTCACGCATTGAAGATTTGGAGACGTACGTCGTTCCATGTGAGGTCTACACCGACCATCGAAGTCTCCAGCACCTGTTTAAATAGAAAGATCTTAATTTATGGCAGTAGAGATAGTTGTAGTTGTTGAAAGACTATGATATCATCATATTGTATCATATGGGAAAGCTAATATAGTGGCTGATACATTGAGTAGGAAGGCGGAGAGCATGGGCAGTTTTCCATATTTATCGGTAGTGGATAGGCCACTAGCCATTGATGTTTAAGATTTGGCCAATCGGTTCGTGAGATTTGATATTTTAGAGACTAGCTGAGTTCTTGCTTGTGTTATGGCACACTCATCATTGTTGGAGCATATCAAGGCTCACCAGTTTGATGATCCTTACTTGTTGGTGTTGAAGGAGAGGGTGCGGCTGGGTGGTGCTAAGGAGGTTGTGATTATTGATGATGGTGTTATGCGGCTTCAGGGCCGAATTTATGTTCCAAATGTTGGTGGGTTGAGAGAGTTGATCCTTGAGGAGGTCCATAGTTCGTGTTATTACATTCACCCAGGTGTCACGAAGATGTACCGTGGCCTGAAACAACACTATTGGTCGTGGAGAATGAAGAAAGATATTGTTTCTTATGTCTCTCGGTTTTTGAATTATCAACATGTGAAGTATAAGCATCAGAAATCGGTACGTTGATTTAGAGATTGGAGATACTGGAGTGGAAGCAGGACCACATCACTATGGATTTTGTGGTAGGCTTACCTCGAACCATGGAGAAAATATGATATAGTCTGGGTTATTGTGGAACGATTGACTAAGTCCGCACACTTCATTCTGGTGATGACATCCTATTCTTCAGAGCGGTTGGCTCAGATTTACATCCAAGAGATTATCCGCCTAGACAGTGTGCCCATTTCTACCATTTCTGACCGAGGCACGTAGTTCACATTGAGTTTTTGGAGAATTGTGTAATGCGAGTTGGGTATGTAGGCTGAGTTGAGTATCGCGTTTCATCCTCATACAGACGGACAGTCTGAGCGCACTATTCAAATCTTGGAGGACATGTTACGTGCCTCTGTTATTGATTTTGGAGTTTCATAGGATCAATTTCTACCACTCGCAAAGTGCGCCTACAACAACTATTATCAGTCAAGTATTCAGATGTCGTCGTACGGGGCCTTATATAGGAGGCAATGTCGTTCACCAATTAGCTAGTTTGAGCCCGAGAAGGCTAAATTATTAGGTTCTAATTTAGTCTGTGATGCTATGGATCGGAAAGGGTTAAGGTAATTCAAGAGCTATTTTGTACAACTCAATCTAGGCAAAAGAGTTATGCAGACTAAAGATCCGAGATATGGCCTACATGGTGGGTGAGAAGGTTCTTCTCCGAGTATCGCCCATGAAGGGCGTGATGCGGTTCGAGAAAAAAGGCAAGTTAAGCACGGGGTTTATTAGCCCGTTCGAGATCTTGGAGAGAGTTGGAGAGGTTGCTTATAAGCTTGCATTGCCTCCTACCTAGCAGGGGTACATCCGGTATTTTACATTTCCATGCTTTGGAAGTACCATGAGGACAACTCGCATGTTTTGGACTTCATCACGGTATAGCTTGATGAAAATCTGATATATGAAAAAGAGCAGGTAGCTATTCTAGACCAGCAGTTCATAAATTGAGATCCAAGATTTTTGCTTCTGTGAAAGTTCAATAGAGAGGTCACCAGATTGACGAGGCTACGTGGAAGTCCAAGGTCGATATACGGAGTACACACCCCCACATTTTTACTAGTTCAGGTACTTTTCTATATCCATTCGAGGACGAACGTTTCTTTTAGAGGTGGAGAATGTAATGACCCGAAAGGTCGTTTTGAGTACTAGCATTTATTTTTGTGTTTTCAGACCTCTAGTAGCTCCATTTTAATGTCTTGATTTGCATGTGTGGGCCGTTTCATTTTCAAAAACGTTTTTGCGTAAAATTTGAAGAAAATGTGATTTTTAGCATAAAATGAGACTTGAGTTAACCACGATTAATATTCTTGGTAAACGACTTCAGACCGTGTTTTGATGATTCCGGTAGGATGGTATGATGTTTTTGGACTTGTATGCATATTTGGTTGGGGTCCAGGGTGACCTGAGCGCATTTCGGCATGTTATGTTAAAAATTGTGAAAATGAGTTTTAAAGTTGAAATTCTTGAGTTTTGATGATCGATTCGTATTATGTGATATTATTTTGATGATTTGAGGTAGCGAGAAATTTTGTAGGATGTTAATACATTTGTTTGCATGTTTGGTTTTGAGCTCGAAGGGCTCGGGTGAGTTTCGGATGCATAACCGACTAAATTGGAATTACTGGTGTGGTTCTGTTGCTAGTGTGAACAGTAAGTCTCACATTTGCGAGGACCTGTTAGGAAATGCGACGTCGAGCTCACATTTGCTATAAGGGGCTGGGTAGGGCACTCTTCACATTTGTGGACATCCCATGATCGCTTTTAAGATGGCTTGGTCACTTTTGCGACTGGGCAATGGACTTAGGCAGGTTCTCAAATGCAAACTTTTGACCGCATTCGCGATGGGTTGGGACCTCACAAATGCGATGTTTTGTTGTATTTGTGACTTATGCAGGCTGGGGACACTTGTCGCATTTGCGACCTATGTTTCGCATTTGCGATAGTCGCAATTATGAACAAGAGTTCGCAATTGCGATACCTGCAGCTGGGTTAAAGAGGAAAAAATCGGGACTTAGCTCATTTCACTAAATTTTTTCAAATCCAAATACTCTAGAGGCAATTTTCGAAGAACCTTTTCTTCCCAAATTCATGCTAATCAACTCTAATTGATTTTCTATCAATTCCGCATTAATTTTGATGAGTTTTTAACATCAAATCTAGGAATTTCGTGGTATAAATTAGGGAATTTCGGTAGGATTTAGGGATTTTATAAAATTAAGATTTAGAACTCAAATTGAGGTCGAATTTCGAAAAAATCACATAACCGGGCTCGAGGGTGAATGGATATATAATTTGGTTTTGATCCGAATCTAGGATTTTGACCAAGCGGGCCCGAGGTTGACTTTATTGACTTTTAAAAATATGATTAAAATTGAACTTTTTTAATTCGTGGGTAGTTTCTAAAGCTTATTTTGAATTGGTTGAACGATATCTGGATAGATTTGGTGGTTTAGAGGCTTGTTCAAAAGAAAAAGTCATGGTTGATTGTTGAGTTGGTCGCGCAAAGAGGTAAGTTTCGTGTCTAACTTTGACTTGAGGAAATTAGGACTTGTTGGTCTATTTGTTACATGACTTATGTGTTGGAGACCGCGTATGTGCGAGGTGACGAGTATATATGCGTTGTCATGGGTTAAAGCATGCGGGTTGGACTATTTACCTTCACGTCGTTATTTATTCCATATTGTATTTTGTTTCTTGCCTTACTTGCTACATGTTCTTACTTGTTATCGATGCCTTACTTGTTATCTCTTATTTAATTGCTACTTGTTTCAATTAATTCTTTCATCACTCAATACTTGCTTACCTTTTATATGTTCCTACCTATATTAATTGCATATCTCCATTATTCCATGTATTTACTTGTTCTTATTGTCTTTGCGTTACTTGTTTTTCTTTATTATAATATTTCAATTATGTGAGTCAATTAGCTGTTATTGAAATGATGATTTGCCGAAGTTTGTGAATACGAGGTATTGATTATTCTCCATTAGTACTAGTAGTTCCTTGATATTACGCACACTTTATTTTCCTTTTGTGTTGAGATTATGTTGTTTGTTGTGTTGAGTTATGTATGCTTATGAGTTGATATTGGAAACGGGTTGCGCGCCGCAGCAGTATTGAAATGAAATGATATTGAGAAAGGGTTGCACGCCGCAACAGATATTAATATGATATTGGGATCGGGTTGCACGCCACAATAAATGTTGTGATAAATTTTGGTATCGGGTATGATGTGTTGTAGCTGTAGTATTTTATCTCGGTACTGTGATATGAGGTGTTATGATATGATGTTATTCTGGGGCCCTCTATTAGTTAACCTTCGGGTCAGTTTTTATGAGTTTACTACTTTATCTATATTTTTGTATTCTGTTATTACTATTCGTACAGGTTTATAGTGAGTGTCCTGTCATATCCTCGTCACTACTTCGTTGAGGTTAGACTCGACACTTACAGAGTACATGGGGTCGGTTGTACTCATACTACACTTCTGCACTTCTTGTGCAGATCCTAGTGTTGGTCCAAGCGGTGCGTAGAGGAGTTCGCTTGGATCTTACTTGCCCGGGAGACTTGAGGTAGAGCTGCTGACGTTCGCAATCCCTGAAGTTCCCTTCTACCTTATTTCTACTATTTAGTTTGTTTCAAATAGATGTATTTCATTCAGACCTTATTTGTAATATTCTAGTTGTTCATGTACTCGTGACTTCGGATTTCTAGGATGTGTTTAGATTGCGTTATGTTTGTATTAATCATACGTATTTTAGATTATATCAACTTTGAATTATTATTACTCTGTTTTAAATTGTTAAAAACTGTTAATTAATTAACTTAAAGTTGGCTTTCCTAGCAAATGGATGTTAGGTGCCATCACGAACCTATAATTGGGATTTTTGGTCGTGCCATCCAAGTGCTACTAAATAGCTGCCAGAGCAACCGTTGAGGCAACCATTGTACACGGTTTGACCAGCCGCATGACACGGTTTGCCAACTGTTGGCCACGGTTTGCCTGGTGCCCCCAGCCCTCACTTTTCCAACCCTTCTTGATTTCGTCACAGTTTGAACCGTGAGATACAGTGAACGCCATGGTTTGAACCATGAGACACAGTGGTCGCAGTTTGGCTCGGCTTAGTAAGTTGCTCTACTACACTTTAGTAAGAAGGTCATAACTTTTCGTAAGAATAACTTTTCGAACCCGACTTCCCCCATTTCTGAAAAAAAAAAACAGCACGGTCCCCCCCCCCCCTATTTTTCTCCAAAAAAAAAACCGAGTGGATCCCATTCATCCCTCAAAAAGATAAGATTGTAGGTCTCGCATCCTATCCAAACCTTCTATTGTTGTGGTTTCCTCGTTTCGGGTTCAAAATTTCAATTTATCGACTTTTCGAAAAACATAAATCGAGGTATTCCGTATTCCGATTTAGTTTATGTCAAAACTCGTATAATAATACATATTAGTTGTCTTGAATGTGTTTCCATGTTGTTTTGTGTTTTTTTTTGTGAGTAAACTAGTATGTTATTTTATCGGGACTAAGATATTAGTGTTTTAAAAAATATTTAAAATTGAGAAATCATTGATTTTGTTAATAAAAATGTTCATAAATTTCTTTTACTATTTTATATGTAATTTCGTGAATGTTATGTTATTAAAATATATTTGTTGTTTTTATCTAGTTTAGATTATTTATTTGCTTAAAGACTAGTTCCCTTTTAGCGTAGTGAAATGTAGAGCCTTTTAGTATAGTAAAATGTAGAGACTTTAAGCGTAGAATCCCTCTAGTTTAAGTATCTATTATATTGATAGATCAAACACAAACTCTGTCCAATTATAATTTATAAAAATTAATAATTTAATTTATAAAACAAACACACAAAATTATGAAAATATTAAAATTGACACACATAAGAATTCATGATAGCTTGGTTCTACTGGATCTCAAATATCGAGTCTGGAACACATAGGTATATACTCTATCCAATTATAATTTACAAAAATTAATTATTTAATTTATAAAACAAACACACAAAATTATGAAAAATGTTGAAATTGACAAACATAAGAATTCATGATAGCTTGGTGCTACTGGGCCTCAAATATCGAGCCTGGAGCCCATATGTATATACTTTGTCCAATTACAATTTACAAAAATTAATTATTTAATTTATAAAACAAACACACAAAATTATGAAAAATGTTAAAATTGACATATATAAGAATTCAGGATAGCTTGGTGATACTGGGCCTCAAATATCGAGCCTGGAGCCCATAGGTATATTCTTTGTCCAATTACAATTTACAAAAATTAATTATTTAATTTATAAAACAAACCCAAAAAATTATGAAAAATATTGAAATTGACACACTTAAGAATTCAGGATAGCTTGGTGCTACTGTGCCTCAAATATCGAGTCTGGAGCCCATAGGTCTATACTTGGTTCAATTACAATTTACATAAATTAATTATTTAATTTATAAAACAAACACACAAAATTATGAAAAATATTGAAACTGACACACATAAGAATTCAGGATAACTTGGTGCTACTTGATCTCAAATATCGAGCCTGGAGCCCATAGGTCTATAATCTATCCAATTACAATTTATAAAAAATAATTATTTAATTTATAAAACAAACACATAAAATTATGAAAAATATTGAAATTGGCACACATAAGAATTCAGGATAGCTTGGTGCTACATGCCTCAAATATCGAGCCAGGAGCCCATAGGTCTATACTCTGTCCAACTATAATTTACAAAAATTAATTATTTAATTTATAAAACAAACACACAAAATTATGAAAAATATTGAAATTGATACACATAGAACTCATGATAGCTTGGTGCTATAGGGCCTCAAATATCGAGCCCGGAGCCCATAGGTTTATACTCTGTCCAATTATAATTTCCAAAATTAATTATTTAATTTATAAAACAAACACACAATTAATATTATTTAATTTATAGTAGACGACATGGACGTGCCACCTGTGCATCCTGGACCTGTATCCGATGAGCTATTAGTGTTACAGGGTGATCATAAGTCCACCTATGTATGGGAGGGAGAGCTACTGACCCAACCTCTCCGCGCCAGGAGAGTGGACGACTTGTGGGACTTTATGAGGGGCAGAGATTTTCATCCCCGTGTAGTCCAATGCCTGCGGGATATGGGATTCTATAGGCTTTTTGAGAATGGGCAGTTGCAGCTTGACTGGTCTCTGATCATGGCCTTGATAGAGTGTGCAGTATTTGGATTTGCTGCAGCAGCTCACTGGTTTCAGGCCACAGGATGAGACTGTACATTCAGGGACCAGTCGCACGAGTTTGACAGCTATTAGACAGCATTTGGAGATGTTGCACCCCGACATCACCGGCGAGATAGATGATCTACATATTCACGGTATATGAGGTTGGTGCTGCTCCTTCTTTTTTTGGGGGGGGGGGAGGGGTCGTGTTCCCGAACACTTTGGGAAATCTAGTGAATTTGCGATTTCTATATCATCTTCAGATGCTAGATGAGTTACCCTAGTACAACTGGGGTATTGCTGTTCTTGCTTACATGTACAAGCATATGTGCCGGGCGAGCATGGGAACCTAGAGCAACGTATGTGGTTTTCTGCCGTTGCTCTGTTCATTACTTTCAATTCTATCTAGTCAAAATTTATCTTAAATTTTACGTTAACTTTGTATGTTGGGTTTGGGCCTGGGAGCGGTTCCTGCAGTTGCAACCACCTCTACCACCATTACCTCCGGATGTACCACCTCCGTTTCTCCCTCTAGCTAGGAGGTGGTTTCTCCGGCGTTGATATGCACGAGATTATGATGCTCATCATAATCTCCCCCTCTGCAGGGATGTGTTGGATATGCTAGAGGGCGCACAGGTAAATGTGTACCTAAACTTAATTGGTATAGATTCACTTGTGTTGCGCATACTCACTTTTATGTTTTTATTTGATAGTTCATCTGGATGCCATACATTGATGACTTGATAGGTGGCCTACCTGATTATTGCTCGGCCACCGACTGATTTTGAGCACTTCGTCGATATTGTGGAGCATCATGCCATAGAGCAGGTATTTCGCCAGTTTGGCCATCCGCAGTATATACCGAGGGGGCCTACATGGGAGGCTATGCATTATCAGCGGGATGATCGTTCCAGGGAGGACGGCGTATTTGTAGCATGGCTAAAGGCGCAGGTCCATACTTGGGACCGGCGAGAAGACCTTATTCCGCCCCCACCTTCACAGATCCAGACGTTAACTATTCAGCTCTATACGTCCTGGTACCACCGCGTTACCCGACTTTTTGTCGTGAATCCCATTCATCAAGATAGCGGTCGCTACGTTCCATACGACGGGAGGCACGAGGCACTGGTATTTTATTTGGTATTCTTACTTATAACTGTGATATAGCATTCTGTAATTTATATTTTACATGTTGCGCAGGCTATTGGTCTACGTTTAGTCTACCATTTGGGACTGCAGATGCAGTAGCATGTCGGCGGTCCCGATATCGCTTTACATGAGTATGGCCGGCAGGTGACAGAGTTGGCTACCCAGACACTGCAGCGAGCTAGAGAGGGCGAGCGCTTAGATCACGACCCTGGTTATGTGGCGCCAGAGCACTACCATTGGGGTACGCCTGTTGCATGCCCGAGGGGATGGGGATGAGGCAGGGCTATCCCACGAGGCAGGGGTGCCCCACGGGGTCGTTGGGGCCGGCGAGGAGGTGGTCCCCAGTAAGGGAGTGTTGAGGCACCGGCTGAAGCACCTGATGAGGAGGTTGGAGCTGATCTGCTGGGTTACATTCCTCCGCCAGACGAGCATCCCAGCAGTATAACATCGTACAGCCTTCTCCTGTCGCTGCCAGCATCGCAGGTGACCCCATCGGATCCATTATTGATTACGGGCACGAGCTTCACCAGATATTGGGAGCATCTTTTTTCAGGCCCATCGACCGCAGCTGAGGATCAGCAGACCCAAGACGTGGATAGTGGGCGCAGGTTGAGTTTTGGCTCATCATCGTCAGGTGTTGTGGATCTATCACAGGCGCAGGTATGTCTGTATTACTATTAAATTTTAATTTGTTTGTTCCCTCATTAATTTGCCATAAATTAATTTTTAATTTTCTTATTAAGGCTTCATCCTAGCCCGTCACGGAGGCCACTTTGTGCGATGCTGAGGACTCCAAACATGCTTATATTTAGGAGCCCGATGATACCATGGTAAGAAAATATTTTTGAATTAACGCATACCTTACTAATATACATTTTCATATACTAAGCTTACTTATTATTTTGTAGGTTGCTGATGGACCGACGACCCCTTCTATCGACCCTGCTAGCCCAACTGACGATCATGCTACAGCGCAGATGAGGATGATCATGATAGTGTATCCAGCGGGAGGGGATGTGCCTTAATCCAGCGGCTGCATTGAATCACAAGGGTTGTGGGACTTATTGATTTTTTTTTTGTATTTTATGTAAATAATGAATTATATAAATAATAACTGTGAGCACGTGATTTTCACCATACATGAATTACTCCCATAAATTCAAGAAAAATAAAATTTTCCTACTATTTGCAATTTCGTAGATTTTTGTGGCATTTTTGTCGACTGTTTGCATTTGTCTGTGCACGTTTATTTTATCTAATTCATGAAAAATACAAAAATATGTTGTATTTGCATTTAGGATTTAATTTTACATTTGTTAGACTAATTAGCAAATTAGTTGTTTTATAAAAATGGAAAAATCACAAAAATAGTTTACTTTTGCACTTTTTTAATTTTAATTTTGAAATTTTGGTAGTTTTCCCTTTAAATATGGTTTTAATTATTTGTGGTAATTGTTAGTCAGAGTTAACTAATTCAATGTGGTAGGATAATTTGATGTAGGAACTAATTTAGTTTTTTATTTTTAGTTTTAATTTAAAAGAAATTAGAAAAAAGAAGAAATGAAAATAAAAGGAAATAAGAAAGGCTGTATTTGGGCCAAACTTGTAATAGCCCAAACGATTTTCCGCCAGTATCCGCTTAACCCAGCCCAAACCCATGCCACAACCCGGTCCAGCCCAACTTCCCAATTAAGCGACGCCGTTTCGGAACCCCTCTGTCTCAACCGTTGGATCAATTAGATCCAACGGACCGGAACTCCTCACCCTACCCAAATATATATGTCTGAAAATTACCCCCCCCAAACCCGTCTCTCTCATTCATTTCATCTTTAGAGACCTCCACGCCAACCCTAGCGCCGCCCCATGATTCCACCGTCCTCCGGTGGCGGCGCCACCACCAAATTGGCCAAAATTCACATTCTATAACCCTCTCCGTCTGCCCATCCCAAATCTCCAACCCTTTACCCTCGAATCGTAGCCTAGCTCATCGAATTTCAAATCAAAGACTCAAGTTCCATGAACCCTAATCTTGCTCTCCTTGTCAAGTTCAAGCTTATGGGCCGATAATGGTTTGAATTGTATGCCAGTCGACTTTTCTCCTCGATAACGAGTGACTAGCATGGACTTCGATTCATTTCGAAGCCCATCGACCTCATGTAAGACCAAGGCCAGCAAGTCTGTTGAGAGATGCCTCTCCGTTAGTCAGCACGTGTTTCTCCTCCTTTGTATCATTTTTCATTTCTTTTCTGACCCCGGTCGATTGTTCATTTGAGATTATAATTGGGGTCGAATTATCTTAAGTCGTTTGTTCATTGTTTTTATTTGATTCATTCGTTTGGTTCATAAATTCCCAGTTGTTGCTATGTTTTTGCTTGAATCATTTAAGTTCTCTGAAACTCATTTAATGACATAAATAGACCTGTTCATTTGAGCTTCATTGCTTAATGGTCTGAAGTTTGTTGAGTTTGGGCTGTTAGTATACAGACACATGGGTTTGGGCTGGGTCTTGGGGTAATTTGACATGTAATTTTTCTGAAGTAAATACAAAATTTTTAAGGGTTAATTTAGGGATTTGGGTAAAGGAATCTTTAGTAACTAATTTGAGAAGCTTATAGGAAGAGGAGAGGGGGACTATTTTGAAATTCTGATATTAAATTAAGGGTACTTGAGCAAAAACCAAAATTGAAGAAGGTTTTCCAAGCAAAAATGAAAATTAGAAAAGGTCATAGGGCAAACTTAGTTCAATTTCTGCAGCCCTAATACCTTGCCTATAAAGGTATTGTTTCTTCACCAACAAGGCAGTGGGGGGGGGAGATCAAAAAACTGTTGAAAATTGAAGGGGTTAAAACTCTAAAAAATCCTTTGAATTCCCCGGCACTTTTCTGCAAAAACTGTTTAGATTCTGTCTGGCCTGGGATTTCTGATTTTCTTCGTATCTAGAACTCTTGAAAAACTATAAAATTCTGCATTTGAGTTGAAAATGGTTTGAGTTCTGAGATTTTAAAAGTTGGCTTTGAGCTGCTGCGTGGAATACTATTACATCAGTTGGTTTCCAAGCTAATTTCTGTTGTTGTCTGCTTCTTCCTCATTTTTTTCCCTTCAATTTCCAGGTACCCCTTCGAATCTAAGCTGGCAAATTGTGTTTGAATGTGTGGAAGGTGTTCGTTTCTACTAAGATCAATAAAGAATGTTTGAACTTGAAGTCTGACTTTCTTATTCTGTTGAAGCTACTTAGCTTCTTTCATTTCTCCTTCTTTCTTTGTTTTGAATGTAGAAGAATGTAATAATACATGTTTATGGTTCATGTTCTTTTTTTTCCCGAGTATGTATGGAAATTCATGGAGAATTTTAGTAACATCTGGATACCTTTCGGAAAGGAATTTGCGGGTTCTTCTCCAATTATATGGTGGATTTGTGTAAGAATAGCTTGGCAGTTTTCATGAAAGGTTGCAATCAAGTATGTATTTGATTCAAATAGATTAAATTAGTTTCAATGGTTATTTCATAGGTTCAGATTTGTTAGTTGCATTTACCAGCTAGTTGTTTCTTCAAATGAACCAAGGTTTTGGTCGAATAACATTGAATTTATATGGAAGTTGGTATAGGAGGGGAATCATGAGTAACAGAGGTGTTGGTTTTTGTTAAATCAATTTGATATTCGAGTTTTTTGATCTCAAATAGGATGTTTTTTGTTAAATCAATTTCTGGTTTCAGTTTCAATGTCACATTTTGTGTACTTGAACGTCCCCCCATCATTAAGAATTGGGATCATTTGGGCCCAAGCCTTCAGTGATTTGAATGGGTCCGACTCGTGGCTACTTGTTGAAGCAATTTGGTTTTGAGTTAATTGGCCTCTTATATTGATGTCTGCTAGTTAATTAGTAGGATTAGAAATTAATCTGCTCCTGTATGGTTTGCCATGTTTGGGCCAAATGTCAGGCCCAAAGGGACAAATATCCTTTCTCGTTGGTGCGTGACTGATTATCGCTTTGAGAGACGGGCTTGCCTTTGAGCCCAATACAGTGCACTATTCGTGGATCTAGTTTAGTCGCACTTAACTTGTTTTAGATTCGGGTAATCAATTTTTCAACCGCCTCGCCCTATGATTATGATTAGGTCCCAGATTAAATTTCAAGGTTAGATTAATTTCAGAACCGGATTAAGCGAGAACTTTGCATTTTTCTAATGGGAATAATTAGTTTAGTTTGTGGTGTGCCGGATTAAGCCAAATGTACAAGTTATGGCCCTCAAAGTTTAGTTTCAAATTTCCTTTAAATTGTATTGAGGTGCGCCGTGCCAAATAAAACCTCAAAAATGCATGACCCTCGCTTAATTAATGCTTGAACCCTTAGAAATCGAGGTGTTCCATTAGTGAATTTTCCATGGCCCTCGCAAACTTGAAAGTGCGTAGTTGCTTTAGGCGCGATACTTAAAATTACCTTCCTAAACTCTGGTGCGCATTTATGTGACCCAAATCCAAATCTCAACAATGTTAGATAAAATATATCGAGGACCGTGAGTGCATTTATGTGACGTGGTTCAAGATATATTTTAAATGACATTGCAATCTTCCTTAAAAATAATTAAAAGTGGCTAATAAGTTAAAATTGCATCATAGGCTAAAACATGTATTAAAATCAGACAATGGGCCAATAATAACAGTTGAGCGACCGTGCTAGAACCACGGAACTCGGGAATGTCTAACACCTTCTCCCGGGTTAACAGAATTCCTTACCCGCATTTTTGTGTTCGCGTACAGTAATACAGAGTCAATCTTTTCCTCGATTCGGGATTTGAACCGGTGACTTGGGACACCATAAAATTATCCCAAGTGGCGACTCTGAATTTTTAATAAATGATCCCGTTTGTATTGTCACTTTAAGTTGGAAAAAACTCTCTTATACCCTTTTGGGGGTGTAGTAAAAAGGATTTGTGACAGCTTTGGTGACTCTACTGGGGACCGAACCCAGAATCTCTAGTTCAGGGTTCAGAATTGGAGCTTAGATGAATTGTTATATTTGGTTTTATCTATTATCTGATTTTATTACATGTTTGAGCCTAATATGCTCAATGTTGCTTTTACCTATTCTGAACTGTATATAAACTGCTACGAAACTCTTCTCTTCTCATCTTCGGGGATATGCAGGTTGGCCGTGACTCCCTATTCTGTTAGTGTCATACCTTGAAATAAGAAAGAGGCTCGGACAAGTTACTAAGCCGGATGGCCTTTTAGTTTCCGGTACGTAGCCTCCTCCTCGGCTCGAGTTGTCCGCTCGGGTACACAAGTCTAGAACAAATACCCAAGTTTTGAACCCAGAATAACTCAGCCTCATGCCGAATCCCTAGTAGAAACGTTTGTTTGCATCATGTGCATTTGACTTTGGAGACTCAACACAGGGGTTGGGTCTGTCTAGAACAGGTGTACCCGAAATGAAAAGACTATCCTGATGCATCTTACTTGCTACTTGTGCATTCATTTGCTTCGAATTTGCATGTTGACCGGCTTATAGGGGAAAAGTTAAGAAAACGAAAGTCAATATGATGGCTGAGAGAGATAACTGTCTGTTTTTAAAAACCAATGTCCAAATACACTGAAACTCTGCCGAAATTTCGAAAAAAAAGGTTTTTTGAAAATAGTTGGTTTTTATTTTGTCAAAATTGCCCGAACTACGCCAGTTTGATTCTCACCGGATGTGGGATACGTAGGCAACCCCCATCGGGTCCAACTCCCCTTTTGCAAAAATATCCCAAAAAGAACAAAAATTTTATTTTATTTTAAATAAGCAGGGTGATGCCATTTTTGTCTAAAATAGCCGAATGTCCCAAAAGGACGCCAGAAGGCTATTTTAGCAAGAACAACCACCTTTGATCTCTTTTTCAAATTTTTGGCCGGTTAGCAAGAACAGCCTTAAAATCTTCTCCCCGAAAGTACTGAAAGGCCGTATTTGCAAAGCCGGGTTTTATTCTTGAAATGACAATTTGAAAAAAATATTAACTTTTCTTGAGTCAAATGAGTCCTGATTTTGCTTAATCACCCTAATAAATGTGCAGAATGAGCACGAGACAAATTTTGGCAATAACAGTTATGAACAAGATCCCTTTGGAGCTGTGTATGTGGTGGGAAGATCTGGGTAAATCAGGGCAAGATAAGGTCAATCTATACTTGAGAGGTCTCACCGGGTTGTTGAATATCAGGCCTAGAGGAGACATCATAAAGGCGTTGGTTACATTCTGGGACCCGGCCCACAAAGTGTTTCATTTCTCAGATTTTGAACTCACCCCAACTTTGGGAGAAATAGCCGGATATATTGGGAGCACTGAGGTTCCTATGAGACACAAATATCTGATTGCTCCAAGAGTCGTCGCTGTGCACAGGTTCCTAGATTCCTTAAAGATAAGCAGGGGGTCCACAACCCAGATTTGGCAGCTGGTTTTTCTACTCCGCAGTTTATATACCAACGATACGGACACATATGAGGGTTTAATAATCCAGAAACCAAAATTTGTAGCAAAGGGAATCGCCTCAAATGGGAAGAACACAGGTGCTTTTCTTTTATGGTGGTATTCTTGGGTCTTCTGGTGTTTCCTAGGAAAGATGGAAATATCGATATACGGATAGCTGGGGTCGTCAACACTTTCTTACTCAGGCCAAAAGCACCCTCGCACCCATGATAGTGTCCGAAATCTTCTGCGCTCTCACAGCCTGCAAAGCCGGAGGAGACTTTTTTGAAAGGTGCAACTTGTTGCTACAGATGTGGATGATTGAACATCTATGTCATCGTCCTCAATACATGAGCTATGGATCGCCAAAGAAAAACTTCATAGAGGAATTTTATGCAAGGGTCGACGGGTTTAGCCTGCTAGAAGGGGTCACAGAATGGATATCACATCTCTGTTCCATCACTGCAGACTGTTGATACCCAATTTTTTCCTAGATAATTTTATTCCCAAAATATTTTCAAAATAGCATATATGTGCATATATCAGCACACTCAAGAGTTTTGGTATTCTTAATGATTTTTAAAACCAAGTTATTGCCTATTTTAATACCATAAATCCAATAATTGTTCCCAAAATTATTATTTTTGGTGAATAACTTATTTTATCCTCATATTTACACCAAAATACAATTAAGGTGATTTTTCACATTTTTACAAATTCGTTTGGCATTTTTAAAAGCTAAATTGCATATAATTGCAATTATAGCCTATTTTGTAATTGATAGCATCCTACAATTATAAAATTAACCCCAACATTTTTTAATTAATATTTATATGATATTTGTTTACCCGGTACTTTTAATTTGTTCTTAAAATCGTTATTACTATTTTTTATAAAACAAAATGGGAAAAGTGGCTATTTAAAATCTAGCCTCAATTGTATTTCAATTTCAGCCTAATTTGGCACCCCTAATTAACCCAACTCAACCCCAAATTCGAGCCCAAACTACCCAACCCAATTACCTTTAACCCGACCTAGCACCTACTCAACCGACCCAGCCCATAACCCCGTTCAATCTTGGCCGTTGATTATTTAGATCAACGACCACCATTGATTCTTTCCTTTTTAATTTCAAACGACCCCTAAACCTACCCTATTCCTTCAGAGACGCCGCCTTTGAATCCCTTCTCTCTCTCAACTCTCTCTCAACCCACCTCAAACCCTAGCTGCGCCTCTCATTGAAACCCTAATCCATGGTTTCCCAGGCTCATCGGAGACATGTACCAGCCTCTCATGGCCTCTACGTGCTCGTCTTTGAGGTCCTATGACCAAATCTTGAAGGGGTTTCGACCAAGCCTTTGCTTGATGACTGTTCTACGGTCGTCTTCAACCTTTGTCCAGGCCAGCCATGGCTATTCGAGTTTGATCTTCGACTTTCCTGCTTAGATCGATGGTTTTCAAAGCCTTTCTCATCGCCTGGGTTATTTACGAAATCCTAATCTCTAAGGTTCCTTCAATTTTATTTCAGATCTGCCCCGAATCTATATGTGTTTGAAATTTCTAAGCATCTTTCTCAAAATTTCTTTAATTTTTTGCTTTCAAAACTCTTTATTTCTTTAATTAGGGTTTTATGTTAAGGTATATCGAATCTCTTCTCTGATTCTCGACATGTTTTACTGTGTTTTGCTTGTGTTGTTTTCTATCTGAGTTAGCATGTTTAAAACCCTAATTATTGAGATTTTGTTTGAGTTTCTTAGTGTATTTGTCAACATTCGCTTACCTTGTTTTTCTATCTGAGTTAGCATGTTGAAAACCCAAATTTTTGGGGTTTATTCGAGATTCTGAATTTGTTTGCTTGTTTCACTTGTTTATCGCCTCTAAACCTGACTGATTTTGAAAACCCTAGTTCTTTGGGGGTCTATTTGAGTTCCTGAAGTTCTTTGTTTGTTGAAATTGCTCAATGTTATTCCTTTACTTCAACTTTCTTTTTTCTTTATGTGACTCTTTTGGTTCTGAGTTCTTGCTACCTGTCAAACTCGACTATGATTTTCACTCGACTCTTTCCATGCCTCTGATCCTTGTCTCTATTAATAAACCACTGAAACCTGGCTATCATGCTTCGAATGCTTGCTCTATGCTACTACTGTATGTTGTTTCTTTTGCCATAACTTGGCCTCACATGTCCATTACTTGTGCATTCCTTTATATACTGAGTCCCTTCTGTGATTAATTTTCAAACTCATAACTGATTTCAAAACATTTCCCTCTTACTCGCCTGTTAAGGGTTAATTGATTCTCTTTCTTGGTTTGGCCTTATTAAACCCTTTCCAAAAATAAGTACAATTATGTACTTGGACTTAAGTACCTATTGTATGAATTTTACTGCTCCTTTTATGGCAACAACCATTCGGCTTACAGACTGATTTTCTTTCCTTATTTTTGATCTTGTTAGTATCCGTTTGAACAATACTCCCTTGATTAAAGAGAAGTCTTATGTTAATTGATTCTGATTGTGATCATGTCCATATTTGTGTTAAAGCTATACTTGTTACCTTATTCTTTACTCGTTTTAAAAACTATAAATACCTATACTCTTCTCTTTCAAAGACATGAACACACACAGCATAAGTCACTACTTCTTCTCTCAAATACTCTTATTTTTTCTAAAAAGCATTTCGAGTTTTTCTCTGAACTCATAAGCTAGAGTCCTCTTCTCTGATTGTGCTTTGGCTGCAAGTATTCTGCTTTTCTTCCTGCTTACTTTTCTGCAACTGGTATGTCTTTTCTTGTTTAAATTCTGCCTCTCTCTTATGTGTTTATGCTTCAGCCTTCTCTTTGTTTATTTTACTACTTTTTGCAAGTTTGTTTATTCCTGCTCCTATATGAATCCCCATCCCTAAACCCTTTATATGTTGAGTTATGGTTCAGCAAACATGACAATACTTGATATTGTTGTTCATGTATATGGACTGGACTCCCTGAGTCCTAAACTCTTTTAATTCCCATTCCCGTTTCCCTTTATGTGTATTCTAAGCCTGAAACTTTGGTCTGGCAGTGTCCTAATCACTGTTCAGATCATAGTCTGACCTTCAATAGGTCTGTGCTCTTCTTTGTTGGCTGAACAAGCCTGGTCAGGGGTGTGCCAGCCTATCCTATGGCTAGGAATGACCACCAACCTGCCATGGCACTCCCTAACCTCCCTCTTGCACTTACACTCATTCTTAGAAACTAAGTTCTGCCCCTCTCTTGTGAGCCTTGCCTTGGGACCTCCTGAACTCCCTCTGAACTTGGACACCAGAGGGTTGGCCCTTCCACACTACACTATAACTCTTTCTAATTAATATTTTGGGTGTAAGCACTGCCTGGAGTTCTTGAAACTCCTTGGATCTCTGAAACAACCTAGATAAGAGAAGGCTTTGGAAATTTGGATCTCGGAAGTGGTTCAATCTCATATTGTTAGATACTAAGTCTGAATTAGGCTGGTCGGATGTAGTTGTAATTTCTGATGTATTTTTATTTCTGCCTTATTTTTCTTGTCTGTAATAATTTGTATAAACTCGGGAATCTAGTGAAAAGGGGAGGAAATTTACTTTTATGCACAAAAGGGTAGAAACCATGCCTATAGGACTTTTCTATGCAATCTCACAAGTAGAAACCATGCCTATAGGATCTAACTTTCTGATTTCTGCAACTATGCATATAGATACCATGCCTATAGGGATTTGCATTTCTGCATTTATAATGACATTAGGCAAACCGTTAGGTTTAATGATAAATTAGCATATAGATATCATGTTTATAAGGCTGTTAACATTTGAAAGGTATTAAAATCAGTAATTCGTAGAGATCATGCCTATAGGAACTTCAAATCAGAATTGTTTCACTCGTCTAAAACAATACTGATCCTTTTTGCTAAAACAAGCGACTTTCTGCACGTTTTCAGAACCCTTAAAACTTTTCTTGCAACCAAATCAGTGCATCTTTTTCCTTCTTTATAAATATTCTCAAATCAGTGCATATTTTCTAAAATCTTACTGCTTTCCTGATAATTTGACAAACATTTTTTTCAAATCAATCTGAATTCACTTCTTTATACTTATCTGATAAACCTTTTGAATCAGTCTACAATTCAGTTCTTTTGTTAAAACTCGGCAACTCTTTTTCTTAAACAAGTATGTTTTCTGAAACTCGTTTTAAACCATTTTCTTTGTATTAAGTCTGCAATCTTTTCTGGAACTTATCTTATTCTGCAACTCCTTTACAATCAGTAGTTCTATCCCACACTTAAGGTAAAGTTGGCTAAAAGTGGACTAGTCTTTAACAACTGCATTCGAGTGATCCTAAAGCGGCTTCCTGTCTAAAAGTATGAGTTGAACCAGTCCGCTTATCGCTTTAATTTTAAAGACCAAACCAGTACATGCACGACATGCTAAACTCTATGGCTTATCTGATTTAAGGAGGTTTACTTGAGCCTTACTTGCTTATCTGCCTCCACTTTTACTTGTATTATGTGTTTTGATTGACGCCTTAGTATTTTGTCCTTTGAAACTCTCAAAAGGCCCCAAATCCCTTTACCTTTAAGATTAGTAGTCCTAAATGCCTCCGGGACTGATAGGATAGGGACGGGTACTAGCATGCAATAAGTAACGAAACTTTCCGCGCTTTAATACCTTAACGGGGTGGGAAGGGTAGAATATGGATATGATGACTGGTGCGCTAATATCACGTGTGACCCCTCTTCTGAGGAGCGATTGCTGGATATTGCATTGAAGTGATCCATATTAATCATAAACCTAGGACCCCCTTTCCTTTATTTGCTTTCATCTCTTCTTGTAAAACTATTCAAATCCTTTTCATAAATTTCTGCCCTCTCTACTTGCCTTCAAAAGTTTTCAACCTAATTGCAATGTTATATGCGAGTCCTTATTTGAGCCTTGATTGTTTACTTGTAAAGTCATAATTGTAACATGGCCGGGACCACACTAGCGGATCTTGAGGGATGCCTACCACCTTCCCCTCGAGATAATTTCTAGCCCTTACCCGAACTCTGGTTTTCCAACTCAAACCTTTCTTAAAAGTGTCCTAATGCACTATAATCATTAGGTGGCGACTCTTCAACTTCTAAGACCCAATTCTCGCAAGGGAATAGAGTTGTCCTCCCAATGTCATATACCCGATTTCGACCCTTAGAAAAAGGGGGCGTCGACAGCATGGCGACTCTGCTGGGGATTCTTTAGGCTTTTACCACTGCATGCTGCTTGTGACTCTATTATCTCATTAATTGCTTTATTTATTGTCTTTTATTCTTTCACTACGAAACTGACTTGGCTCTTCATGTATTTTCTTTCCTTTAACTGATTTCCTTTACTGCTTTATTTCAATGATGTTGTAATTACTGCAATTATTGTAATCATTTATCTTATGAACGTGGAAATACATGTCAATTTGTTTCATTCTTGTAAACTGCATCTTCAACATCATATTCCACTCATGCCAAACAAATACCATAGCAACGCTTATAATGAGTGGTTGCACTCTTCCAATATTATCACCCTTTAAATTCGGCAAAGGCGTATTTGCGATAAAACCAGTCGATCAGCAGTGCAGTCGATGGTTCCGTGCCTTTCCCTCTTAAGTTGTCCGCTCAAGGGTACCTGTCTAATACCCCAATAGAAACCTTACTCTGTTCAATTGTACATGCATCATGGTCAAAACTAGCCGAGTCAGTTATGTTGTCCGCATAATGACTCATTAAGATAGCCTTGTCCTAAGTCCATCGGGTTTCCCTGAAACCCAAACAGACACCTACATGTTCTATGCATTTATTTGGAGAACTAAATGATTGCTATGCTAATTATTGGCTTAAATAGTCGAGTCTGGCGGGGTAAGGGTCTAACACTCTGTTTTGCAGAAAATGAGGTACGAAGTCCCCAGATTTTGCATGGTAACCAACATTCATCCAAGTCTGCTAAATTGGTGGAAAGACCTACACTCCAGTGATCAGACACTCGTCCGCAAATACTTACGGAATCTTCCTTCTCTTCTAGAAATCCAGCCTGACAACAAAATCATAGAGGCTGCAACTCTGTTTTGGGATAGTGACAGGTTCGTGTTCCGTTTTGGGGACCTTGAAATGACTCCTTTGCTCGAAGAAATAGGAGGTTTAGTTGGTATTACTTGGGAGACTCCGGGTTTGCTTATGCCAGAGAATCGCAAGGGTAGGGGTTTCCTTAAGATGATGGGACTGAAGAAGAATCCAGACTTGACCTGTTTGAAAGACTCCTATATCTCATTCGACTATCTGTACGAGAGGTACGGCCATAGCAGGTCATACCGCACCTACTCAGACGAATTTTCCCTCACCTCACTGGGCATATTCACAGAAGGGTCTTCGTATTCATGTTTTGTTTCCTGGGGATGATAGTGTTCCCTATGAAGAAGGCTAGGATCCACACCAGACTAGCCATGGTAACCAAGACTCTGATGGAAGGAATTGGCGGACAGCCTTTCAATATAGTGCCCATGATCGTTGCTGAGATATACCGAGCCCTGCACAACTGTCAGTGAAAGGCCAGTTATTTTGAGGGATGCAATTTATTACTTCAGCTCTGGCTCATAGAGAACCTCCATAAAGGAGAATACCGACAAGAGATCTTACGCAGAGTCTGGGATGATCACATTGCCTTCCACCAGCCAAGGCGCATGAATTATATGCCTAACATGTTCGCTTAGCCAGAGGACGCTGGAGGATGGGTGGAGTTATTTGAGAATCTAAAAGAAGACTAGGTACAGTGGATGGTCGAGTGGTTCCCTACGAAAGAATTCATTATTCGATCTCGAGACGCACCATTTCTCATACTCATTGGTCTAAGAGGAACTTATCCCTACGTTCCCCTCCGGGCCATGAGACAGGCTGGAAGAAAGCAAATCATACCAAGGGTCGACAAAATGAGTCACTTTAGGGCTGATTTCCAGGACGATGATAGCCCTCATAAATGCCAAGCTCAGCACATGTGGCATTGCAAGCTCGTTTTGGGGAGAGAATCTATTGAGCTAGACAGGTATCACGCCGGTTGTGTGCCGCACTATTCGGGTTGGTTGGAAGATAATCACAATGGTATGGGTCAACCTGGGTTCATTCGAGGACACAGAATTATCGACGAGAAAGCTGAAGTGCGATTAAGTACAATCAATTGCGCAAGAGAATTCGAGAGTGTGAAAGTGAGCATCGGGAAATACAAGAAGCCCATCAGAAGTTGATCGAGGAACGGAAGGATATGGCTGTCAGCACCAACAAACGACTAGGGTATTTGGAGCGGGGTCTAGTGGAGCAAGAAGGAAAGTTCCTCAAGAGGATTGAAAACTGTCAAAATGCTGAAGGGAATGTAGGCAGACATTTGGCCCAAGCTTATTTGCTTCTAGGACTGCGCGAGCTGGTGAAGCTGTTCGAGGGAGACAAAGATGCTGAATCTGGGGAAGATCCTTCTGGGACCAAGTAGTTAGGAGTCTTTTATTTTGCTTTAATGATGTAATAAGGCCAATGGCCACTAGTGACATTTTACTTTCTGTTATTTGGCATCGTTTTGGATTCATCTTATTTTTATCAATAAAATGAAGCATTTAGCATTATAAGTTCTCCAAATTAATTTGTCGCTAGACCTAACTCGGGCACAATGAGGCACCCAAATTAGGACGCGATTTATATTCTTGCACAATGTGTTTAAATATTGCAACATTTTCTTCTCATAACCCGTACTAACTTGTTACCTTGTTTTTTGTTTTTCTTTTATTTTTTATTCCCCTCCCCAAAGGTTATTTCGTGCATTCTGGCACCATCATCATACAGTACGAGATACAAGGTCCCTCCACCTCCTCCTCCTCCGAGTCCTATCCGGAATAAGAACAAAGGCATGATGGGAGATTCAAGCGCCAGAAAGGAAATTGAAAGAATTGAGATTCCTCAGGATACCCCGGTTACTAAGGAAACTCCTGCCCAACTTGAGTAGAAATTATTGAAGTTCTGAGAAGAACTGGATCAAGTTCGGAACTTGGCAAATTTATCATTCTCTCTCACCGCTCCTGATGACAACTTTCCAAATGCTCAAAATCCCGCACCTCCACAGAACACCCTACAACCACAGATGCAACTCACTCATGCTCAACACTGCAACACATGCTACACTCCAAACAACACTCCATTACTCATTCCTGAACCACTGAACACCACAAATGACCACCTCCATAACACTCCCATCTACGTAGATACTGTACCTCGCTACACTCAACCAATCTCAAGTGCACCCGAGTCTGATGACAAGGAGTCTCTTATCAGAAACTTGGCAGCAGAACTCAAGAAGTTGACCGGCCGAGTCTGAAGGGATGAGAAAATCCGTATGAAACTCTTCATGAGAATTCTGAAGGGGGATGCTTTATCCTGGTACATCAGCTAGGACCCCAAGAAATGGACAAGCTGGGTAGGTATGGCATCAGATTTCATGAACAGGTTCCTATTCAATACAGAGAACGCACCAGATGTATTCTACATCAAGTATTTGAAGAAGAAGCCTACCGAGACATTCCGCAAGTATGCTACTCATTGGAGATCAGAGGCTGATAAGGTCAGACCGGCCTTAGAAGAGGAACAGATGAACAGATTCTTCGTTCGGGCTTAGGATCCATAATATTATGAGAAGTTGATGCTGATCGAGGGCCAGAAATTCTCCGATATCATCAAGCTGGGAGAAAGAATTGAGGAAGGCATTAAGAATGGTATGGTTACTAATCTTGAAGCATTGCAGGCCACCAACAAGGCATTACAGTCTGGTGGCACGTCCAAGAAGAAGGATGTGAGTGTCGTGATGGTCGCACAGGGAGCCAAATCACCACTAAAACCTCCACTTACATATCAGCCCATCCCAAATTACCAAACACCCGCACCCTCTTACCAAAATCCACCACCTGTTTACCAATCATCTCCACTTCCCGCATATCAACCCACTTCACCCAGATACTCTCAACTTGCACCTGTTTACCAAGCTTATAATGCCCAACCCTCTCACTACCAATCACCTCCCACTCGCTAAAATTTCCCTAGACCTAGACCAAATTTCGACCGCAGACCTCCCAAACAATATACGGCCATCGCTGAGCCAATTGACCAGCTGTATGAGAGACTTAAAGCTGCTGGTTACGTCTCCCCTATCCTGCTATAACTCCAGAAAATCCTTCCCAGTGGGTCAACCCTAATAAGACCAGTGCTTACCACTCCGGCATGAAGGGACATACCATTGACGAGTACTGCTCGTTGAAGGACAATATTCAAACTCTGATCGACCATAAGGTTATCGTAGAAAAGTAGTCTGCCTTTAATGTCCGCAACAACCCTCTACCTGATCACAAAGGCAGAGATATTCACATGATCGAGATCAAAGATGACTGGGACCCTAAGGGGTCGATAGGATTGATTGCTGAGGGTGATAAGCCAAAGAAATCGGCGGTCACGCTTAACCCAATTGTTGTACAAAATCAGCCCTCCCAGGGCGATGAAGTAAATATGTCTATACCTCTCAAATTTGAAGCACCTTCTTCTACCAAGGCGCCCGGACCAATTAAAGTTGAGTTTGGAGTCCCGAAAGCACCGGCACCTTTAGAAGTTGTTGTGTTACCACCAAGGGTACCCATTCCTGTAGCAATGTCAGACATAACACCGTTTCACTCAAATGCCATACCATGGGATTACACAGCTGAAGCTAGGAGGAAAGGGAAGACCAAGACGGGAGAAGCAATTGCTGCGCAGGGTATGGCCAGAACAGGCAGGGTTTACACTCCAGAGCACCTAGCTGAGTCCAGTAAGCAAGCCTCTGGACAGACTATTGAAACTGGGCCCGATGATCTTTGGAGGAAAATACAAGCTAAGGAGTATTCGGTCGTTGAGAAGTTGAATAAAACACCAGTGCAGATCTCTATCCTAGCTCTTCTATAGAGCTCTGACGCACACAAAAATGCCCTGATGAAGATCTTGAGCGAAGCTTATGTGCCAGCAACATAACTGGAGGCGAAATGGCAAATATGGTAGGACAAATACTGGAAAGCCACAAAATCAACTTCCACGAAGATGAGCTGCCGCTGGAAGGACTGAGTCACAATATGGCCTTGCACATCACCGTGCAATGCGAGGATTACTTCATCACTAGAGTCTTGATCTATGGAGGCTCCAGCCTCAACATCTGTCCGTTGATAACTCTCAGAACATTGGGAAAGAGCCTGCACGAGATCAAATATGGGTCCATCAATGTCAAAGCCTTCGATGGGTCCTAAAGGTCTACTATCGGAGAGATCAGCCTATGCTTGCAAATGGGGCCAACCTGGTTCGACGTTGACTTTCAAGTGATAGATGTCCCAGCATCCTACAATTTGCTGTTGGGACGACCATGGATCCACACTACTGGAGCTGTAGCATCGACCCTGCATCAGGCAGTGAAGTTCGAATGGAGTCACCAAGAGGTGATTATTCATGGCGATGGTAGCAACCCCATATATAGTCGCTAGACCATCCCGATGATTGGAGGCAGAAGGAGAATAGGCGGAGAAACATACCACCACATTGAAAGAGTCAACGCTGTAGAAAAAGATAAATGGTGGGATAACAAGATTGAAAGTATCCTGAATTGGTGTGGATACGAACCTTGAAAGGGACTCGGCAAAAACCTCCAGGGAATCGCCAAACCCATCAAGCTGAAGAAACATGGTACTACATTTGGTTTGGGGTATGAGTACACTTGGGAGGAGTCCAATCACTGGTCTCCACCATGGCGCGGTCCCTACTACCCACTGGAGCATCCGATACCTCACCTGGAGCAAACTTTCCAGCCGGCAAATACTATATATGGGTCGGAGGAAGATGAAGCATTGGTAGCCGTGAAGAATCTGTTCCTGGAGGATGATGATATGGACTGCTGAGTTATTTTCAAGGAGGAAGGGGAGGAAGGCCCTTCTATACAAGTTGTGAACCGAGGAGAGCGCCTTAGCAATTGGTCAATCAGAACCACCAGGGCCCGGAAAGCTTCGGGGTAGCAAGGCTATACAAAAGCACCATGCATCACATTTTTACCTTTTACTAGCTAATTTTATTTCCGCATTGTCCTTTAATTTTGAAAAGAGCTCTGATATTCAAAACAATTATGAATTCAATCGAAGTATTTCAGTTTATTATATATCTTGCTCTTATTATTTTTTCTATCATTCACTTTATTTTACACAACATTACTATTACTTGACTTGACGATGAACCAATGATTGTGACTTGCAACGAGGCAACGCAACAAACGGATATGGATTCAGAAGAGGATGATATACCAGAAAAAGTCGTCAGAGAGGTTGAGAAATTTAAGAATAGGCCTAAGTCTAAATTGGACGAAACTGAGGTCGTTAATCTAGGAGATACAGAGAATGTAAAAGAAACGCGCATCAGTGTTCACCTGTCACCATCAGAAAAGAAAGAGTACATGGAATTCCTAAAGGAATATGAAGACATATTTGCCTGGTCGTATGATATGACTTGTCTCAGTACATCCATTGTAGCTCACAAACTGCCAACAGATCTAACATGTCCACCGGTAAAGCAGAAGCTCAGGAAATTCAAACCCGACATGAGTTTGAAAATCAAAGAAGAGGTTACCAAGCAAGTCAAAGCCAAGGTTCTCAGGGTAGTAGAGTATCCGACATGGTTAGCCAACATCGTGCCAGTGCCAAAAAAGGATGGGAAAGTTAGAGTTTGTGTTGACTACCGGGATCTTAACCGGGCCAGTCCTAAAGACGACTTCCCCTTGCCGAACATACACATTTTAATTGACAACTGCGCCAAGCATGAGTAACAGTCTTTCGTTGATTGTTTCGCTGGGTATCATCAGATATGGATGGACGAGGAAGATGCAGAGAAAACGGCTTTCATCACGCCATGGGGAATGTACTGTTACAAAATGATGCCATTCGGTTTGAAGAATGCTGGTGCCACCTACATGAGAGCCATGACTACCATCTTTCATGACATGATACACAAGGAGATCGAGGTATATGTGGATGACGTCATCATCAAATCCAAGAAAGCCAGGGATCACATGGAAGACCTAAGAAAGTTCTTCAACAGACTGAGGAGGTACAATCTGAAACTGAATCCCGCCAAGTGTGCATTCGGGGTTCCTACTGGTAAATTATTGGGTTTCATCGTGAGTCGTCGAGGAATAGAATTGGATCCGTCAAAGGTCAAAGCTATCCAAGAATTGCCACCGCCAAAGAACAAGAAGGACGTGATGAGTTTCCTGGGGAGACTCAACTATGTCAGCCGGTTCATAGCTCAGTCTACGTCATTTGTTAACCTATCTTTAAAATGTTGAAAAAGGACGCTGCCACCAAGTGGACTGATGATTGTCAGAAAGATTTTGACAGAATTAAGGAATACCTGTCAACGCCGCCGGTCTTGGTTCCGCCTGAGCCAGGAAGACCCCTATTACTTTACCTTGCGATATTGGATGGAGCATTCAGTTGTGTTCTAGGACAACATGATGAAACAGGGAGAAAGGAGCAAGCAATCTACTATCTTAGTAAGAAGTTCACACCGGACGAGGCCCGGTATTCTCTTTTAGAACGCAATTGTTGTGCTCTGACTTGGGTCGCGCAGAAGTTGAGGTATTAATTCTGTGCTTACACTACTTATCTCATATCCAGAATGGACCCTCTGAAGTATATCTTCCAGAAACCCATTCCCACTAGCAAGCTCGCCAAGTGGCAAATCCGGCTAAGTGAATTCGACATTGTTTACGTGACCCAGAAAGTAATCAAAGGGCAAGCCTTGGTGGATCATCTCGCTAAGAATCAAGTGGACAGAGAACACGAGCCCCTAAAAACGTATTTTCCCGATGAAGAGGTATCTTTCATATGAGAAGATATTGTAGAATCCTATGATGGTTGGAGGTTGTTTTTCGACGGAGCTGCGAATTTCAAAGAAGTTGGCATAGGAGCAGTCCTAGTATCAGAAACCGGCCAGCACTACCCGGTATCCGCCAAGCTTAGGTTCCCTTGCACCAATAATATGGCCGAATATGAGGTTCCCTTGCACCAATAATATGGCCGAATATGAAGCCTGCATCTTGGGGCTCTAAATGGCCATTGACATGAACATTCAGGAGTTGCTAGTGATCGGGGATTCAGACTTGCTCATGCATCAGGTTCGAGAAGAGTGGGCAACCAAGAACTCTAAGATGCTTCCCTACTTGCATCACATACAGGAGTTAAGGAAAAGGTTCACAAAGACAAAATTTCAGCACGTCTCCAGAGTCCAGAACGAGTTTGCTAATGCATTAGCTACTTTATCGTCCATGATCCAGCATCCAGATACAAATTTCATTGATCCCATCCCAGTAAAGATTCATGATCAGCCAGCTTATTGCACCCATGTTGAGGAAGAAGCAGATGGAAAACCATGGTTCCATTACATCAAGGAGTACTTGACAACAGGGGAATATCCAGAACTTGCCAACGCTACTCAAAAGCGCACACTTCGTAGATTATCCAACAACTTCTTTCACAGTGGAGGAATCCTGTATAGGAGGACTCCCGATTTGGGTTTACTAAGGTGTGTCGAAGCAAAAGAAGCATCCAGGCTATTAGACAAAGTGCATGCATAGACCTGCGGGCCACACATGAATGGTTTTGTCTTAGCAAAGAAGATACTCCGAGCAGGGTATTTTTGGATGACTATGGAAACAGACTGTATACAGTATGTTTGCAAATGCCATCGCTGTCAGATACATTCAAATATGATAAAGGTGTCTCCAAACGAGCTTACTGCAACAAGCTCACCATGGCCATTCGCCGCTTGGGGAATGGATGTTATCGGACCTATAGAGCCTGCCTCATCAAATGGGCACAAGTTCATCTTAGTGGCAATCGATTATCTTACCAAATGGGTCGAAGCAGCATCATACAAGGCGGTCACTAAGAAGGTTGTGGCAGATTTCGTCCGCGACCACATTGTTTGTCAGTTCGAAATTCCAAAATCAATCATCACCGATAATGGTTCCAATCTCAACAACGACTTGATGAAAGTAATGTGTGAACATTCAAGATCAAACACAAGAACTCTACAACCTACAGGCCTCAGATGAATAGAGTTGTAGAGGTAGCCAACAAGAATATCAAGAAGATACTAAGGAAGATGGTCGAAAGGCACAAACAATGGCATGAGAAGTTATCATTCGCCTGATTGAGATACCACACCACAGTCCGCATATCGACCGGAGCAACTCCCTACATACTGGTTTATGGTATAGAGGCGGTCATCCCCGCCGAGGTAGAAATTCCCTCCTTAAGGATCATACAAGAAGTAGAGTTGGATGATGCAGAATGGGTAGAGGGACGCTACGAGCAGTTAGCCCTTATAGATGGGAAAAGGATGAATGCAGTTTGCCACGGTCAGTTGTATCAGAACAGAATGTCCAGAGACTTCAACAAAAGAGTTAAGCCAAGGAAGTTTACACCGGGGCAGCTGGCGTTGAAGAAAATATTCCCACATGAAGATGAAGCCAAGGGGAAGTTCTCTCCCAATTGGCAGGATCCGTACATGGTTCACCGGGTTCTAACTAGAGGAGCCCTTATTCTTGCAGAAATGGACGGAGAAGTCTGGCCAAAGCCGATCAATTCAGACGCAGTGAAATGATACTATGTGTAACCACTTATGATTCCCTTTATGATGTAATTTGAACTACGCCTGACCTGATTCCTGTTTAAGAGGGGATACATAGGCAACCCTATGGGTTCGGTTACAATTTAATAAAAATTCCATTTTTCCTCGCTATTGGAACTGGGGTAGAATTTTGAAAAGGACCCTCAAAATTCCGAAGTTGATTTTAGTCCATGCATCGCCAGAAGCGCCAGCCCAGTAAACTGGGGCAGAATTTTGAGGAGGACCCTCAAAATTCCGAAGATGATTTTTTTAGTCATTCAGCACAGCCGTTAGAAATGTCCGCTCAGCAAACTGGGGCAGAATTTTGAGGAGGACCCTCAAAATTCCGGAGCAAAAGAGGTTGCAATGTCTGGAACCACGTCGCAGTCGTTGGTTCATCTAAAGAAAACTATTTTCGATTATATACTTACGTTATATTTACTAAATCATGCATAACTATTATCCGAATTGCTGTTGTTTAGCGACGCTACCCCAATGACACACAACGTCAAGAGCCCGGGGAAGACGAACTAACATTTTCCCCTTACAGAACTCACAATTTTTTTTTGGATGCAGGTACTCAATTCACAATATCATTAGATATATTTATGCACTCACACTTTCCCAAGAATGCAACTTCTCAGAACCATCACGTGCCCGCAATTGCTATCCGTACACAATCTCCCCAGCAGTCATATTGTCATAATCAGCTATCAGCTAAGAGATCTTACTACTAATCGTCCTTTTACATTCTTGCACTGCATAAGGCTACTTTTCTGCCTTCTGAGGTTAAGATCTACCTCCATCTGCATATTATTGCATTGTATAAGGCTACCTTTCTGCCTTCCGAGGTTAAGCTCTACCTCCATCTGCATTTCCTGCATTGCATAAGGCTACTTTTATGCCTTCCGTGACTAAGCTCTGTCTCCATCCTGCATGGCTGAAATATCGCCACTTTATTTTCTTGCATCGGCTGAAAGATCGCCACCTTATCTCTTTCGCATGGCTGAAATATCGCCACCTTTTATTTACGTCTTGCATCGGCTGAAATATCGCCAAATCCTACATTTCATGGGCTGAAAGATCGCCACCTTCTGCATTTCATGGGCTGAAAGATCGCCAAATTGTCCAAAGGCGTCATTGTTTGGAGGCACCATTTGCATAGCCCGAGAACGCCATGCCATGGCCTGAGGACCCCATTTTATCTTTTGCATATCATTATTCAAAGGCATCATAGTTCGGAGACATCATCTACATGGCGCGAGAACATCATTTCATGGCCTGCAAATTTTTATTTACACTCTTCATAGCCCAGGACGTCATGGTCCAAGGACGTCATCCTAACCGTCCAAAGACAACATTCATGGTCCAATGGGAATTTGCATCACGTTTAAATTTATGCACAATATATGTTCGTATTGCTCATTTACAGGTAAACCGGCTAGCAACGACCGTCTCATCAGGAGCAACCTCGCTCCGGTTCCCGCAGCCTATCGATTTTCAGAAACCTCTCTCAATGTAAACATCGCGTTCGTCCGTTTCAAATCTCCATCGGCATATTCCGTCAATGGTTCCTGACCTACGTATGGCCTGATTCCTGTAAGACCAGGGATATGTAGGCAGCTCAGAAACCAGAGCTCAGTCAAAATTCCTTTCAAGTCGCCATTTCCGGTCAAAATTGGCCATCTTGTCTTTACCCGATAACTCTTTCATCATCCTCGGGTAAAGAGGGGCAGCTGTTGATACCCAATTTTTTCTTAGGTAATTTTATACCCAAAATATTTCCAAAATAGCATATATGTGCATATATCAGCACAGTCAAGAGTTTTGGTATTTTTAATGATTTTTAAAACCAAGTTATTGCCTATTTTAATACCATAAATCCAATAATTGTTTCCAAAATTATTATTTTTGGTGAATAACTTATTTTATCCTCATATTTACACTAAAATACAATTAAGGTGATTTTTTCACATTTTTACAAATTCGTTTGGCATTTTTAAAAGCTAAATTGCATATAATTGCAATTATAGCCTATTTTGTAATTGATAGAATCTTATAATTATAAAATTAACCCCAACATTTTTTAATTAATATTTATATGATATTTGTTTACTCGGTACTTTTAATTTGTTCTTAAAATCATTATTACTAATTTTTATAAAACAAAATGGGAAAAGTGGCTATTTACAATCTAGCCTAAATTGTATTTCAATTTCAGCCCAATTTGGCACCCCTAATTAACCCAACTCAGCCCCAAATTCGAGCCCAAACTACCCAGCCCAATTACCTTTAACCCGACCCAGCACCTACTCCGTTGATCACTTAGATCAACGACCACCATTGATTCTTTCCTTTTTAATTTCAAACGACCCCTAAACCTGCCCCATTCCTTCAAAGACGCCGCCTTTGAATCCCTTCTCTCTCTCAACTCTCTCTCAACCCACCTCAAACCCTAGCCACCGCTTGATGACTGTTCTCCGGTCATCTTCAACCTTTTTCCAGGCCAGCCATGGCTATTAGAGTTCGATCTTCGACTTTCCTACTTAGATCGATGGTTTTCAAAGCCCTTCTCATCGCCCGGGTTTCTTACGAAATTCTATTCTCTAAGGTTCGTTCGATTTTATTTCAGATCTGCCCCGGATCTATATGTGTTTGAACCTTCTAAGCATCTTTCTTAAAGTTTCTTTAATTTTTTTCTTTCAAAACTCTTTATTCTTTAATTAGGGTTTTATGTTAAGGTATTTCGAATCTCTTCTCTGATTCTCGACATGTTTTACTGTGTTTTGCTTGTGTTGTTTTCTATCTGAGTTAGCATGTTTAAAACCCTAATTCTTGAGATTTTGTTTGAGTTTCTTAGTCTGTTTGTCAACATTTGTTTACCTTGTTTTTCTATCTGAGTTAGCATGTTGAAAACCCTATTTTTTGGGGTTTATTCGAGATTCTGAATTTGTTTGCTTGTTTCACTTGTTTATCGCCTCTAAACCTGACTAATTTTGAAAACCCTACTTCTTTGGGGGTCTATTTGAGTTTCTGAAGTTCTTCGTCTGTTGAAATTGCTCAATGTGATTCCTTTACTTCAACTCTCTTTTTTCTTTATGTGACTCTTTTGGTTCTGAGTTCTTGCTACCTGTCAAACTCGACTATGATTTTCACTAGACTCTTTGCATGCTCTGATCCTTTTCTCTATTACTAAACCACTGAAACCTGACTATCATGCTTCGAATGCTTGCTCTATGCTACTACTGTATGTTGTTTCTTTTACCATAGCTTGGCCTCACATGTCTATTACTTGTGCATTCCTTTATATACTGAGTCCCTTCCGTGATTGATTTTCAAACTCATAACTGATTTTAAAACTTTTCCCTCTTACTCGCCTGTTAAGGGTTAATTGATTCTCTTTCTTGGTTTGGCCTTACTAAACCCTTTCCAAAAATAAGTACAATCCTGTACTTGGACTTAAATACCTATTGTATGATTTTACTGCTCCTTTTATGGCAACAACCATTCTGCTTACAGACTGATTTTCTTTCCTTATTTTTTGATCCTGTTAGTATCCGTTTGAACAATAATCCCTAGATTAAAGGGAAGTTTTGTGTTAAATGCTTCTGATTGAGATCATGCCCATATTTGTGTTAAAGCTATACTTGTTACCTTATTCTTTACTCGTTTTCAAAACTATAAATACCTATACTCTTCTCTTTCAAAGACACGAACACACACAACATAAGTTACTAGTTTTTCTCTCAAATACTCTTAGTTTTTCTAAAAAGCATTTCGAGTTTTTCTCTGAACTCATAAGCTAGAGTCCTATTCTCTGATTGTGCTTTGGCTGCAAGTATTCTACTTTTCTTCTTGCTTACTTTTCTGCAACTGGTATGTCTCTTCTTGTTTAAATTCTGCCTCTCTCTTATATGTTTATGCTTCAGTCTTCTCTTTGTTTATTTTACTGTTTTTTGCAAGTTTGTTTATTCCTGCTCATATATGAATCCCCATCCTTAAACCCTTTGTATGTTGAGTTATGTTTTAGAAAACATGACAACACTTGATATTGTTGTTCATGTATATGGACTGGACTCCCTGAGTCCTAAACTCATTCAATTCCCATTCCCTTTTCCCTTTATGTGTATTCTAAGCCTGAGACTTTGGTCTGGCAGTGTCCTAATCACTGTCCAGACCATAGTCTGGCCTTCAATAGGTCTGTGCTCTTATTTGTTGGTGAATAGGACTGGTCAAGGGTGTGCCAGCCTATCCTATGGCTAGGCATGACCACCAGCCTGCCATGGCGCTCCCTAACCCCCTTCTTACACTTACACTCATTCTTAGAAACTAAGTTCTTCCTCTCTCTTGTGAGCCTTGCCTTGGGACCCCCTGAGCTCCCTCTGAACTTGGACACTTGAGGGCTGGCCCTTCCACACTGCACTATAACTCTTTCTAATTAATATCTTGGGTGTAAGCACTGCCTGGAGTTCTTGAAACTCCTTAGATCTCTGAAACACCCTAGATAAGAGAAGGCTTTGGAAATCTGGATCTCGAAAGTGGTTCAATATCATATTTTTAGATACTAAGTCTGAATTAGGCTGCTCGGATGCAGTTGTAATTTCTGATGTATTTTTATTTCTGTCTTATTTTTCTGGTCTGTAATAATTTGTATAAACTCGGGGATCTAGTGAAAAGGGGAGGAATTTACTTTTATGCATAAAAGGGTAGAAACTATGCCTATAGGACTTTTACTGTTAATCTATGCAATCTCACAAGTAGAAACCATGCTTATAGGATCTAACTTTCTGATTTCTGCAACTATGCATATAGATACCATGCCTATAGGGATTTGCATTTCTTCATTTATAATGACATTAGGCAAACTGTTAGGTTTAATGATAAATCAACATATAGATATCATGTTTATAAGGCTGTTAACATTTGAAAGGTATTAAAATCAGTAAGATTTTGATTTGGGTCACATGAAATGCACACCCGAATTTAGGAAGGTAATATTATTAAACTAACGCGCCTAAAGCAATTTGCGTTGCAACTTTGCGAGGGCCATGGAATCGAACTAAACGGCGCGCCTCGAATTCTAAGGCTTAAATCAAACTTAATTAAAGTGAGTGCCATGCAATTGTTATTTTTTGGCTCGGCATGGCACAACCAAATTCTAAATTACAAGGGATTAGTTCAACTACATTAAGAGGGCCATAAGTAATTATGTTATTGGTACCTCCTTTAACTGGTGATTTATTTCGCTAAAACTGAATCAAGAGACCATCCCAGCATAGCGATTATGTGGCCCAATTGACTAAGCTTGTTTTGAGCAACCCTTGATACAGGCCTAATACGTGAAGAAACTGAGCTCCAGGTGAAGCCCAGAACAACGGCCACGCTATTTGAGAAAAAAGGGAAACTAGCACGATCACGCCAAAATTGATGGCCCAATGCGCCACGGCCAGAGAAATGGCCATTTTTAATAGTTAAGGACGAACTTCGAAAATAGGCCCAATTCAATTGCAACTGAGAGTCGAAGGCCCAGAATCGAGTCCTTAAAGGAATCAATCTAACAGGACAAATATGCTGATCAGCAGATCCTTTCAAACACAAAATTAAAACTCACTTTGCTACTGAATAATATGCATCTTTAAACTGCGGCAAAACTCAAGCTACCTTAAGATACTAAACAGGGAAGCAAAACTTAACAAATCCTGAGAATTTAACCACTGAAGAACTTTAATTTACCTAGTCACATGGATAGCTTAACTTTAAACATGCTCTTTTCAATAACACTAATACAAAGCTGGCCTATATAACAAACCCTTTCAATGCACGTTTGATACCCCCATAGTGAACTACCAAGCGAATTTTACTACAGCAATCCATATCCAGAACGAACTGGAAAGAGTATAAGGAAATTAAGCTAAGATTGAACAATTTCGCAGGTGCAAAAACATTAAATAACAGCTACATTAATGTAAATCTCCATTCAAGTGAACCAATCTTCATATTCGTCCATTTTCATACATTGGAAGATGAGATGAGTACCTGAAATGGAAGGGACAAGTAAATAAAGAGGGATCAGCAGTTTATACTTCAGCAGAGGTTGACAGCAGCACATAACAACCCAAATTCTGTGATGAAATCACAAAGTTAGTTCCAAGTCCAATGGACCAGTGACCTAAAGTTCAAAATCCAGTAAAATGCTATTCAGCAAGCTAACACCAGCTTCAAACACATGGCCAACTCGATAAACGCCCAAAATCTGACCTCACTGACTAAACCTCAAACTATTTCAAAGTCCAAACCAAAAATGATTCACAGAATGAAAATTTCGAAGTGTAGAGCCAAGTCTTGATGGAGCAGCAACTTTCTTTTTCTATATTTTTCCTTAGGTCTCTTAGCTCCTCCGTCTCTCAGCTCTCTTGGGTCTACCTTGAAAGGCAAGTTTTGGATGCCTTTATAGGCAAGCTGCTGGGGCAGACTCAGCTTGCACTTTGCCCCCTTTCTAATTTTCGTTTTAGCTTTAAAATCCCTAGCCAGAATTCAGATTTTTCACATTGGTCCCCACCCCAGCTTCCAGGAAGCTTCCCTCAGTCAGTTACAAAGAGATTCCCAAGCCCATATTACCCAAATAACCCCTTTGAACCCTGAAATTTACATTGTACTCCAATGGGCTATGGGTCAAATTGACCCTGGGTCGAATCCATTAGACAACCAACCCAAAACTGTACTGAAAGGTATAAACTTCCAGCCCAAACACAATCAAACCAGTGTTTCTGAATTAACATGAAACAAGCAGAAAATATAAACAATTCGAGCCTCTTCTTTTTTTCTTTATCCAATTATTGAACTAACATTACTGACTGTTGAAACTAACTAATACACATACTATTTAATCCAATTAACTAAAAATGAAAAGCTTCTTTAAACTAATCATGCATAGGAAAAAGGACGACTTTAAAAACACTAAGAAGACTAGAAGAATAGGAAGAAACAGATGATAATAAAAGAAGAAAAAATGAAAGAAAAGTAAAGAAAACCAGGGAAATACCTAAAGGAACGGACAGACTTGGAACAGCTTAAAAGCCTCCGTCAACTTTCTTGACAAGAATAGTCTTTAATCGGGTGTTTTCGTTTGAAAACATACGATTAAAGGCCATTATAGTCTAGAACCGTCAAAAACCCCGTTGGATTTGGATTTGTGGAACTAGGGTTTTTTCTCTGATTTGAGATTCGAACAACTCCGGGGAGCCTCGAGGGTAATGGGTTGGGTAGAGGGTGTCATGGTGGGTCTGTGGTGTTATTCCGGGGTCAAACAGAAGCGGCGCTGCCACCGAAGAGAATGAGGGCGGCGCTAGGGTTCGTGACTTCAAACTCAAATTCGAGGGATCCTGAGTATGTTCGAATACAGTTGGTTGTGGATTGGGGATGTGGAGGGGAAGAGGAGTTTAGGGTGTGATTTTGGTGGTCATCGGAGACTCGCCGCCGAGCTTAAGGTGGTGGAGAAAGGGACAACACCTCTTAGGATTTTTGGAAGTGAGAGGATTTAGGAGATGAGACGGGGTAGGGGGATTCCAAAATTCTTATACCAAGATGGAATCAGTTCCAGACCGTTAGATTAGAAGAGATCAACGGTCCAAATTCAAATAAATAAAACGGTGTCGTTTGGTCTCCACCGGAGATTGGGTCGGGTGAGGGAGTGTTGGGCCTGGGTATTTTTGAGGATTCTTTGGCTGAAAAATGATTTGGGCCAGCCCCAAAAAGGGGCATTTACTTAAAGACTCATTTTCTTTTCAAATCTTTTCTTTTTCTTTTCAAATTAAACTTAATTAGCTCTAAATTAAATTAACCTACCCAATTATATTAAACACCATTAATTAACTACCCAATTAAAGGAAAACTAACGAAATTCAGAGCTAGGAGTTAAGCAATGGACAAATAAATCAATTTTTGTGATTTTTCTATTTTTGTAAAACCCTAGTTACTAATTAATCTAAAAATATGTAAAATTAAATCCTAAATGCGGATGCAATGTATATTTTTTTTATTTTTCATTAATTACAATGCACAAACCAAAAATGCAAACAATTAACAGAAAATGCCACAAAAATCCACAAAATTGCAAATACTGAAAGAAATTATTTTGTTTTGAGTTTATGGGAGTAATTCGTGTAGGGCAAAACACACGTGCTCACAGCTGCCCCTCTTTGCTTGGAAACACGAAGAGTTTTCGTGCAAAGATAAGTGAGCAAATACGAGCGATTTTTGCCCGTTTGAATTCTCCGTGGGAAGCATTTTTGAAAGAGTTGACCGCACCCTGCTTCTGAGGTTGCCTACATATCCTTGGCTAAAAAGGAATCAGGTCAGTGTAGTTCAGGAATGTTTGGTAGCTGGGACTACCATGAAACTATGATTTCACTGTTGCTGCTATTACTTACTGCATCCCCTTATTACACCATAATAAAATGAAAAGAAGCTAGACTATACTAGATCTGCATTACAAAATCCTATCTATATCTTCCATCTGCTCTTGTGGTTCTTGTTGCCTTGCTGACTTGATGAAATCCCTTTATTGCCGCTTTGGATTGTAATCTGAAATGTTTTCTGCTTCTCCAGGTGGATGCCTGACTGCCAACTACACTTTGAGATGTTTTTCCTTTCTCTGAGTGGACACTTGATTGCTGAACTTGAATGTATTCCCTGCTCTCCAGGCGGGCTCCTGACTTCCAACTTGAAATGTATTCCCTGCTTTCCAGGCGGGCTCCTGACTTCTAACTTGACATGTATTCCCTGCTTTCCGGACGGGCTCCTGACTTCAACGAAATGACAAAAACAGAGGAAATTTTCTGCCCCAGTTTGGGTATCTGGGGACATATGTAAGTGTAAAACGGATCACATTACAAGCTGTCAATAAGAACTTGAAAGCTAAAATTTGAATTGTACTCCCTTGTTCTCCAGGCGGGCTCCTGACTGCTGACTTGAAATGTATTCCCTGCTCTCCAGGCGGGCTCCTGACTGCTGAACTTGAATGTATTCCTTTCTCTCCAGGCAGGCTCCTGATTGCTACACTTGAATGTATTCCCTGCTCTCCAGGCGGGCTCCTAACTGCTGAACTGAAATGTATTCCCTGCTCTCCAGGTGGGCTCCTGACTGCTGATTTGGAATTATTTCCTGCTCTCCAGGCGGGCTCCTTATTTTCTAAACTTGAATGTATTCCCTGCTCTCTAGGTGGGCTCCTGACTGCTAGACTTGAGCTGCTTCTCCCTATTCTCCAAGTGGGTACCTGATTTCAACAAAAAATAGACAAAATAAAGAAAATTTTCTGCCCCTGTTTGATAACTGGGCACATATATGAGTGTTAAACTGAATCATATTACCAAATATTACTAAGAATTTGAAAGCTAGGTCCTATTATCCAGGGGGTCCTAACAATTCTTACCTAAACAACAATTTTAAATATACGTTATATCTTCTAAAGGTGTGACTTCCGCTAAATCTTGTGATCTAAGAGGGTCTTAAAACTACATCCCATTATTCAGGAGGGTCCTGAAACTCAAAATCAAATCTTGTCCTAAAAAATAACACTTTTACGACTGAATTATATTACCCTATGGTAGAGCTTACAATACATCTTGTGATCTAATGGAAATTTTAAAACTAAGTCTCATTATTCTGGAGGGTCCTGGAAACTCCTAATTGAATCCTATCTCAAACATGCAAACTCAGAAGCTAACTTATATTCCTTTTGGGGTACATTTATGCTAGATTATGCTATTTCTGAACTTTAAACTAGGTCCCATTTTCCAGGACGGTCCTAAAAATAAAAAATCAAACCTGTTTGGTGACCGTCTTTCTCCGCGGAGGGTTTCTCCGAAACAACCGAAATTTCCTTCCCTTGTTTTAATCAAAGAAAATTTTGTCAGTTTAAAATGTGGTGGTTAGTTGACGACATTATTTGCTGAAAGTCTCTCTTCTGCATTTTTTTGTTTTGACTGGCTTCACGCACTGACCCTGGTCCGCTTGATTTTCCGACTGACTTTCAAAACCCCATGACTTTGGATGACCCGAGTGTTCTATACCCGAACCTTTGTTTAAAACCTCTGACCCCTTTAACTGAACCCCTGCATCTCCCATGAAATTACCAAATCATTTTGCCGATGGAACTTTTGCTGGCACTTTACCCCATTTTACATCATGCTATCTTTGGTATGATCTGGCCACACTGTGCTTTGCAATCTTGAGGTTGGCAGGGAGCTTTGAAATTCCTTTTTATTTGCTTAAACAGAACTGACATTGGGAATATCTTAGAGAAATAAACCCAAAAGAAATGAAATGCAATGACTTTCAGAGTTAAGGATAAGAAAATCCAAAACTGGAAGACTGTCTGAAGAGGAAAAAGAAGAAGGACTTATCTGGACAGAGCAGCTGGAACCAATGATCATGACATGTATTTTGGATTAATCGACCTAATCTGTCCAACCAATCAACATTCAGTTTCCATACTTTGTTGCCCCGAAATTTCCATAACCTGATTTCTTCACCCAAATCCTGACATTGTTCATCTTGCGGTGCCTTGGAAGGTTTCCACCAGCAGACCTCTCTCATCCGTTCGTCTCTCAACTCACTTTCGCCTTACGATGCCCGTGAGGGTTTTCACCCATAAGACTCTCTCATTTTGATTTCTCTCAGCTCCCGTCACCTTATGGTGCCCGTGAGGGTTTTTACCAATAAGACTCTCTCATTTTTATTTTTCTCTGCTCCCGTCGCCTTACGGTGCCCACGAGGGTTTTCACCAATAAAAATCTCTCATTTTTGATTTCTTTTCCTTGTTTGGACCAGAGTGTTGCCCCTGACATGAATCACCTCTACCTTCTTGACTTGGCATTTCCCGAAGATTGATCGGAAGGTCTTTCTTTGGACCGTAATGTGGCTTTTGGATGGGTTTAGAAAGGAAGGGTATAAAAAGCTCAAACAATTTGATTGGGTTCCAACTTACAACCTTCAGAATCAGATTTCTAATAACAACCACAACTTCTGACCCAGTTTCTTTTTTGGGGACTTTTAGATTTTTACTTTGATGGGACCGAACCGTGAGGCTACCTACGTATCCTTAAAAGGAATCAGGTCGAACGTAGTTCATCACATAGGAGTTACTTTGTTTGTTGTGATTTTTCTTCTATTTTTCTTTCTCTTTTTTTTTTCTTTTTGTTTTTCTTTCTCTTTTCATTCTTTTCTTTCTCTTTTTATTCTTTCTTTCTCTTTTCAAAATTTCTTTCTCTTTTTCTCTCCTTCCTTTACTTATCTTTACGCGTGTGTTTCGATATTTGCTATTGATTCCAAAAGAGGGGTGTGAAAGAAAATAAATGAGGCTCAAAGGGGCAACGAGGGATAAAGTGTTTAGATAGCAGAACAAAATGCCTTTGTCATTTCAATGTTCCAGACATGCCAAATACAAACAAGTACAGAAATCATACATAGTATCTCTTGACTGCATCAGAATTGATAGCTATTTCTACACATTTGCCTTCTACATCTGTCAAGTACAATGCACTATTGGACAACACTCTAGTCCAAAGAATGGCCTCTGCCAATTTGGGGCGAATTTTCCATTTGCTTCAACTTGATGAGGAAGAATGCATTTCAATACTAACTGCCCCACTTCAAACTTCCGTGGACGCACCTTCTTGTTGTATGCTCTTGCTATTCTCTGTTGATACAACTGGCCATGACACACTGCTGCCAGTCTCTTCTCATCGATCAAACTCAATTGTTCCAAGCGGGTTTTGACCCACTCCTCATCATCGATCTCAGCTTCCGCGACAATTCGAAGGGATATAATTTCCACTTCTGCGGGTATCACTGCTTCAGTGCCATACACCAACAAATAAGGAGTCGCCCTTACTGAAGTATGAACATTAGTGCGATAACCTAGCAATGCAAACGGCAGCTTTTCATGCCACTGCCTAGAACCTTCCACCATTTTTCGAAGTATCTTCTTTACATTCTTGTTGGCCGCCTCAACTGCTCCGTTTGCCTTAGGGCGGTATGGGGTAGAATTGCAATGTGTAATCTTGAACTGCTGACATACCTTTTTCATCAAGTGACTATTGAGATTAGCCCCATTGTCTGTAATGACCACCTTCGGTATCCCGAACCGGCAGATGATATTCGAATGCACAAAATCAATCACCGCCTTCTTGGTTACGGACTTGAATGTTTTACCCTCTACCCACTTGGTAAAATTATCAATGGCCACCAGAATAAACCTGTGCCCATTGGATGTTGCTGACTCTATTGGTCCAATGACATCCATTCCCCAAGCAACAAAATGTCATGGTGCAAACATTGTATGTAATTCAGATGGTGGAGAATGAATCAAATCTCCATGCACTTGGCACTGATGATATTTACGCACGAAACTAATACAGTCTCGTACCATAGTGAGCCAATAATAACCTGCTCGGAGAATCTTCTTTGCCAACATGTACCCACTCACGTGCGGTCCACAGACTCCAGAATGTACTTTGGTCGTGATAGCTACGGCCTGTCTGGCATCTACACATCTTAATAACCCGAGATCTGGAGTTTTGTTGTACAAAACTCCTCCACTGAAGAAAAATCCACTTGCCAAGCGACGAATTGTTCTCTTTTGATCACATGTGGCTTGTACCGGATATACTCCCCTTCGGATGTATTCCTTGATATCATGAAACCAAGGTTTGCCATCGAGTTCTTCTTCCACCACGTTACAATAAGCATGCTGATCGCGGACCTGAATATGCAACGGGTGTACATAAGCCTTATCTGGATGATGTAACATTGACGCCAGAGTAGTCAAAGCATCGGCGACCTCATTATGGATCCTCGGAATATGCCTGAACTCTATTGATTGGAAACGTTGACAAAGATCATACAAACATTGTCGGTACGGTATGAGCTTTAAATCTCGTGTTTCCCATTCTCCCTGAATTTGGTATACCAGAAGGTCCGAGTCACCCATGACCAAGACTTCCTGGACACCCATATCCACAACCATCCTCAAACCCAGAATGGATGCCTCGTACTCGGCCATGTTGTTAGTATAGTAGAACCGAAACTGAGCCGTTACAGGGTAATGATGCCTTGTTTCAAAAACAAGTACCGCTCCTATCCCAATGCCTTTCATGTTAGCAGCCCCATCAAAGAAAAGTTTCCATCTTGGCTTTTCAACATGTCCCAACTCTTCAATGTGCATTACCTCTTCATCTGGGAAGTAAGTATTAAAAGCTTTGTATTCTTCATCCACAAGATTCTCAACCAAATGGTCAGCTAGTGCTTGTGCTTTCATCGCAGTCCGAGTCACGTAGACAATGTCAAATTCTGTGAGCAAGATCTACCACTTTGCGAGCCTTCCCGTGGGCATAGGCTTCTGGAAGATATATTTCAATGGATCCAAGCGAGAGATGAGGTAAGTAGTATAAGATGACAAATAGTGTTTCAGCTTCTAGGCTACCCAAGTTAGGGTGCAACACATCCTCTCACGATGAGTGTACTTAACCTCGTAAGATGTGAATTTCTTACTGAGATAATATATGGACTGCTCCTTCCTATCGGTGATGTCATGCTTTCCCAACACACATCCAAATGAATTGTCCAAGACTGTCAAATACAGAATCAAAGGTCTCCCTGGTTCTGGCGGGACCAATACAGGTAGGTTTGACAAGTACCCCTTTATCTTATCAAATGCTTCCTGACATTCAAATGTCCACTTGACTGTAGCGTCTTTCATTAACAATTTGAAGATAGGCTCACAAGTTGTCGTGAGCTGGGCAATAACCGGCTGATGTAATTCAATCTTCCCAACAGACTCATCACTTCAGTCTTGTTCTTTGGAGGTGGCAATTCCTGGATGGCTTTGATTTTTGACGGGTCTAATTCAATACCTCGTCAGTTGACTATGAACCCCAACAATTTTCCAGATGGAACACCGAACGCGCACTTTGCAGGATTGAGCTTGAGATTGTACCTGCGAAGCCTTTGGAAGAATTTTCTCAGATCTCTGACATAGTCAGACTGCTTTCGAGACTTTACAATCACATCATCCACATAAACCTCGATCTCCCTGTGTATCAAGTCGTGGAATATGTTCGTCTTTTTCCTCATGTAGGTTGCCCCAGCATTTTTCAAACCAAATGGCATGACTCGATAACAGTACGTTCCCTAGGGCATGATGAATGCTGTCTTTTCTGCGTCTTCTTCATCCATTAAGATCTGGTGGTAGCCCGCATAACAATCCACAAAAGAACCAACCTCATGTTTGGCACAATTATCGATCAATATATGGATGTTCGGCAATGGGAAGTTATCTTTAGGACTTGCCTTATTGAGGTCTCGATAATCAACACATACCCTGGTCTTGCCATCCTTCTTCGGCACAGGCACTACATTTGCTAACCAAGTGGGATACCGAGTGACCCGAATGACCTTGGCCTCAAACTGTTTGGTTACTTCTTCCTTAATTTTCACACTCATATCAGTTTTAAATTTCCTCAGCTTCTGCTTGACAGGGAGGAATGTCGAATCAGTCGGCAATTTGTGAACCAACAAACCAGTGCTTAAACCTGGCATGTCGTCATAGGACCATGCAAAAACATCTTTATACTCGAACAGTGTTTTAATTATCTCCCTCTGAGTGTGGTTCAAGATGAACACTTATTTTAGTTTCCCGAACATTATCTTGGTCCCCTAAATTGATTGCTTCTGTATCACTCAAGTTAGGCTTGGGTTTTTCTTCAAAATGACTTAATTATTTACTAATCTCTTCAAAGGCTTCATCCTCGTCATAATCCGATTCAACATCACACTCTATTTCTTGAATTACTATTTCAGAATTAGATTGGCTTTTAAGACCGGGCCGGAGATTCCGCATGCATGTCATATCATTGAAGCCAGCATAAAAAGAACTATACATGAAAGAAAGGAAAACAAAAATAAAATTACCAGGAAGAGAGGAAAAGAGAAATTGCATTTCATTGAAATTAAAGATAACGAGGTTTATACATCTAAACGGACAGAACATAGCATCTGAATTACAACCCTGAAATAATCTAGACATATTGAAAGAAAATCGAAGCAAACTACCAAAACTCCCTCCTGGTGGGGAGAGGAGTAGCTTCCCCGTTGTAAATCTTTGCACTGGGCCCAACAAATTGCACATCCGCCTTGCTAGAACCCTCTCCAGCTTCCAACACGTTCACATCGGCGAATATCCTCTCGAACCTTTCCATCAAATCTCCATCCACATCAACCACCAAACTGGGAACTGTCGCCTCTAGGCACTTTCTGGTACCAGTCCTGACAAATGATCGGGAAAGACGCGGGACTGGCTTTGGAAGGGCCCATGCTCTCTATTTCATTTTTTTGGCTCTTCTCATGGCTGCGACTGTGGGCTTGAACCCCAGATCAAACATATCCAAGTTTTTAGGAAGAGAAACCGGTTGTACGATACCTTGCAGAGATGAACCCACGACCCTTTGTCGTTTTCAAACTCTATAAACGGAACAATGGCATCACTAAGAACGCACAAATTGTCTTCGCCATGCACAACAATTTCCTGTCTATCAAATTCAAACTTACCCATTTGATGCAGAGTGGATGAGATCACTTTGGCAGCATGAATCCAGAGTCGACCTAACAACAGATTGTAAGAAACAGCCACATCGAGCACCTGGAATTCCATAGTAAATTCAACTAGCCCTATTGTAAGCTCGAGCACTATATCCCCGACCGAATCTTTCCCTCCACCGTTGAATCCCCGAACGCAGATACTGTTCTTGTGAATTCTTTCATCATCCACCTTCAACTTGTCCAGAGTGGAAAGAGGGCAAATATTTGCACTGGAACCATTGTCAACCAGTACCCGAGTAACCACGGAATCTTCACATTTCACCGTCAGATAGAGGGATCTATTGTTCTCAGTACCCTCCATGGGTAACTCATCATCAGAAAAAGTGACTCTGTTTACCTCAAATATCTTGTTAGCTATCTTTTCCAAGTGGTTTACTGAGATTTTGTCAGGAACGTGGGCTTCGTTCAAGATCTTCATCAAAGCCCGACGGTGCTCGTCTAAATGGATCAATAATGACAAGAGCGAGATCTAAGCTGGTGTCTTCCTTAACTGCTCCACAATGGAATAGTCCTGTACTTTCATCTTTCTCAGAAATTCTTCTTCTTCTTCCCCGATCACCGCTTTCTTCACCAACACCGGGTTATTTTTTGAGGTTTTAGCTTTTCTCAACTCTTCGGGGGCAAAGCATCTCCACGATCGAGTCAAACCATGTGTCTCACACACTTCTTCTTTAACCTCTTTCCCCTTGTAAGTCACTGTCACTCATTCATAATTCCATAGGATTGCCTTGTTGTTGATTATCGGTAATTGAGTTACCGGTTTGATAACGACAGGATCTGTGCGGGCGCCCTTCACAATTACCACAGGCTTGTTCGTCACTCCTGGCACAACCACTTTTGCACTTTCATGTTTTCCTAAAACGTCACTTGAGGACCACTTCTTTACCTCCACGGATGGTTTGTTATTTGCCCCGTTCAACTTGATCACATACTTCTCACTTCTTGACTTTTCAAGTGGCTTGGCTTCACTAGCCCGAATCATCATGATGATTTGCGAAGGCTTCTTAGGCTCCCCTCCCTTATGCACTATCTCAATCATATTAGTCTCGTGATGGGCCGGCAACGGGTTCTGGTTGATGTTGGGTGCCTCCGGGGCTTGGACCTCAACCCGATTAGTATCAATGAGCCCTTGAATAGTTGTTTTCAACTTCCAACATTTCTCTGTGTCATGACCCGGGGTCCCTAAACAATACTCATAACTCACCGATCGGTCAAGATTTTTGGGAGGGGGATTCGGCAGTTTAGCCTCGATCGGATTCAACATACCCAACTGTCTCAGTCGATGGAATAGACTATCATATGATTCTCCCAAAGAAGTGAAGGTCTTTTGTTTCTGCAACCTCTCATTCATAAAGGCTTGATTTGGCCGGAAACCTATTCCAGGGGAATTTCTATAAGCTCTCGGGGGTGGATGGGCATTTTGTTGGGCTAAGTATGGACTTTGTGGAGTCGGCACACGCCATTGTGCGTGAGCGTGAGGTTGGATATAGGTTTGTGCATGATGGATGGAAAAATGGGGATCGGGCGGTGGGTAGTAGTGTTGTGGTGGACTATATGGAGTGTGAGGGTAAGTTTAGTGGTAGGGTCGAGGCGGGTTGTAGTAACTTGGAAGGTTCCTGGATCCAACCCAAGCTCCCGACTCAATTGTAGCAACATCCTCTTTCTTCTTCTTCTCGAGTACACCTCCAGTACCGTTTTGAATGGCCTGGGTGGTCGCTTTGATCGCTGAATAACTCATGATCTTGTTGGACTTGAGTCCCTCCTCAACCATGCCTCCCATTTTTAAAACTTCATTAAAGGACTTGCCCACTGCTGACACCAAGTGACCAAAATAAGTGGGTTCCAAAGCCTGCAAGAAATAATCAACAATCTCACTTTCTTTCATCAGAGGGTCAACCCTCACTGCTTGCTCTCTCCACCGGAATCATATTCCCTGAAACTCTCACCGGACTTCTTCTCAATCTTTGTTAATGACAGACGGTCTGGGATAATTTCAAGGTTGTACTGAAAATGGCAGGCAAAGGCTTGGGCCAAATCATCCCATGTGTACCACCTGCTGTGATATTGTCTCTTATACCATTCTAATGCCGATCCACTCAAACTTTGCATGAAATATGCCATCAGCAATTCATCTCTTCCACCTGCTTCTCTCATCTTGCTACAAAATCCTCTTAAGTGTGCTACTGGGTCACCATACCCGTCGTACAGATCAAACTTGGTCATTTTGAACACTGCTGGTAACTGAATATCTGGGAACAAACATAAATCTTTATAGGAAACACTTACTTGAGCTCTCAACCCCCTCATATCTCTAAACGATTGTTCTAAGCTTTTGACCTTTCTGATCATCTCTTCATGCTCGGGATTTTTGGGTGGCTTCTCGGTCTCTGCCGGGAGATCAAGATGAGGGGTGTAAGAATATGGTTCTGGAACTTTGAAGGTGGGTTCAGGGTGATAGTACTGGTTGTCGTGAGTTTGGAACAGAGTTCACTGGAAGATCGGTGTAATGTAGCAGGTGGAGGTGCCACAAAAACATGTGTAATTGGTGGGGGGGGTATGGGACTTGTTTGGGTGGTGGAGCTTGATAAGTATGGGAAGTGGATCCATAGCATTGTTGGTAGAGGGGAAAGGCTGGAGATGAGTTCACAGTGGGAGGCTCCGGAGGTTGGGCTGATAATGGGATATAAGCAGGGTTGGTGGGATAAACCGGTGGCGGACGCCCTTTTGCCCAGGCTTGGTACATTTCAGCCATCTGTTGCTTTAACTTATACATCTCTTCCTTCATTACATTAACATCCAGTTCTTCCATCTCTTTTGAGGGGTCAACAATACTTGTCTCCGGTTCTTGGTTGGCCATATTCAGCCTGTCTTTTGATCGGGTGTTGTATGAGTGAGTTGCTAGAATGCCAATCAACTAACCACCTACTTGGACTCAATACATCAACAACAACCTTGTTAGCGATTAGGATTTACACAGATTAGTAACTATATTTTTGGGAATCAATGCACCTAAGTAGTTAATCGCTTCTATTATGCATTTGATCGGCTGCTTACGTCATCCCGGCTTTTCCATTTGCAACTTCCTTCTCTTTCTTCTCTTTTTCCATTCTGGACTTTGCTTTTCTTTGTTTTTATCCTCTCATTTCCCTCTTGTTTTGCCATTGTTTTTCTCTTACTTTCTTTCTTTTTCTTTTTTTTTTCCTCTTGTTTTTTCCTCTCTTCTATTTTTTCCTCATTTGGTTATGGTCAAATCCTATAGAGATTGCCTACGTATCATGACCCCGCATGAATCAGACCGAGCATAGTTCTGGGAAGATAAGTACGTAAGTAAATAATAAAACAATTTTTGGGATTTTTAATTTCATAAAAAGCAAACGCTTTGATTACAAACACTCAACACTAACGGACTCCAAGAGAAACTAACAGACGCTGATGAAAAGATGAAATACAGACTCCAAAATAAACTATCATACTCCGACTGAAGAGAATGCAGACTTGACAACAAATGATAGACTACAGCAGAAAAAAATATAGACTCAACACAACTGACAGACTCCAACTAAAAAGAAAATACAAACTCAAATGAAAAATCATGAATACATCAATGCTCCTGGTGCCCGCGGGACATCATTCGGTCTCGCCGTGGGCCTATATGCAAGACCCCTTTGAATTCGGTCCAAGTGATTCATTATCTGCTTAACGAATGTAATCACTGCCGCGAAGAAGGTAGTGCGAGTCATATACTCATAGATTTGGCACTTCATAACGATGTAATCGGCGATGTTTCTAATTCTCTCTTTTATGACACCCTTTTCTTGTAGCAAATGCCCAATCTGCTGGGCTCTGGCCCCCAAAGTTTGCTCGGCCACTTGATTTGCTCCTGAAGTTGCTGCAAATCTATTTCTAATTGTGCCAATGCCGTATAACAATGTTCTCTTTCAACCTTGAAGTCTTTCGCCTGTTTGATCATTTTGTTTTTTGTGGCGATGGCCCTTTTCTTTAATCTCGCGACCTCATCATTGTACCTTTCTTTCAACTACTTAACCAAGCGTGCTCGTTCATCTGCATTTTTAGCTAACTGTTTTCGAGCCTTGGCTAGTTCACTTTCTGCTTTATTCAAATCAGAACTATAGTCAATCACTTTCTGCCTCAAGTTAGCTATGAGTTTCTCATCTTTGGCACTTCGGGTTGGGTTTTCTGCCGCTATTTTCATTTTTTGAATATGGGCTCGAAGGGCCTCATTTTCTATATCTAGCTTTTTCTTTTCTCCTTCGTCCGCCGCGGCTTGCAAGCCATTTTAAAACTGAAGGTCCCTGACCTATTTCTCCAATTTGCTTATGGTAGCCCTGTACTCGTTTTCTTTGGCCAACCAATCTCATTGCACCTGTGCTCCGTCAGTGAACTGTTGGACATGGGGTCTCTTTGCGGGCCTTTCAAGCTCATGTTGAACGCGGGATCTTTTACCATACCAAGCAATATAACTGGGCTCCACCTTGCCTCTGAATAGATCTCGTACTTGAGTATTAGGCCCTAAGAATCTGCACTGATGCCAAATTCGACGCACTTTTTCTTCTGGGAATGTAGCTTTTGGCTCTAACTCAATAACCTGCCGACTCAAATCTTCATCATGTGGGATGGTCTGGCATCGACCTAATTGACGTAGGACACTGTGTGGAGCATAAGGATGGATACTCCGAAGACCCATTAACAGCAGAAAGCATTCCTCAGCTGACATGCAGATTACCTCACCGATCGAGAGCCACCCGAATGTCCATTCGATCTTATTTGCAGTCAAAGATCTCAAATGAGAATGCCATGCTTCCGTACCATCCGGGAACTCATAACCCTCTACCCGTTTTTCTTGTTTTTCAATGCACTAGAGGCCAGTCATACCACAATTCAAATATCCAGAACGGTGGCAAAGGTGTTCCTCCATCCATAATTGTAACAGCATATTGCACCCTTCAAAGAACTTTCCCCCTTCCCGACATAAGGTCAAAGCTCGGTAAATTTCCGCCAAGATCAACGGCACTATAGTCCTATTTGCCTTTTTCATCATAAAGTCGGCTATCCCTACAAGTCCCAACTCTATGTTCCCGTCTTTTCTAGGGCAAACCAAAATACCCAGGAACGCCGCTATGAAAGCTAATCCTCTCCGAGTTTCCCATTTCTTTTGGTTTCTCGCATGAGTAAAACCGGTATCTGGCGTTTCGAAGCCACGGGGATTCCCGTAACGTCGATACAGAAAGTAGAAGGTACATAATCCTTTAGCCAAATTTCCGTCTCGGATGTCACGACCGATGATTAACAAGTCCACAAATTTATGAGGGGTTACTGTTCTAGGTGCCACCGGGTATTGACTTCTAAGATTCCCTTCAAAGATGGCATAGCCTGCTATCTCTTCCAATGTAGGAGTTAACTCGAAATTTGCAAAGTGAAATACATTATGTGTTGGGTCCCAGAATGGTATCAAGGCCTCAAACACGTCTTTTCTTGGCTTAACCTTCAAGAGCCCGATAAGACCACCCAATGCTTTTGTCATAGCCTTTCTACTAACTTCCCCCAAATCGTGCCACCGCATATGTAGCTCCAAAGGGATCTCTTCACGGACTGAGAAAGGTTCATTTTGAATTGTGCTCATTCTGCACATTTATTAAGGTGATTTGAATTAAAAGGAAACTATGACTCGTTTTGACTCAAGAAAAATGACCATTTTTTTCCAAACTTTTCACACAAATATCCAGGTTTTCCAATACGGCCTTTCAGCACTTCGAAAACGAAGATTTTAAGGCTGTGTCGGCTACCCAGTCAAAATCTTTTAAAAGTGACTAAAAGCGGCTGTTCTTGCAAAAACTGCCTTCCGTCGCCCTTTTAGGGACATTTGGCTAGTTTTGACAAGAATGGCATCACCCTAACTATTTTCAATTTAAAGTAAAATCTTGTTCCTTTGTGTTATTTTTGCAAAAAGGAAGTTGGACCCAATGGGGGTTGCCTACGTATCTCATACCCCGTGAGAATCAAACTGGCGTAGTTCGGGAATTTTTTTTTTAAGAAAATAAACCCAACTTCTTTTTTCTTTTCCCAAAAACACAGATATTTTTTCCTATTTTTCTTTAAAATTTACAAAATTCCCTTTTTTTTCAAAATTTCGGCAGAGTTTCAGTATACTTTTAAGGACACTGGTTTTCACCGCAGGTAATTACCTTACACTGCTGTTTTCTTTTACCAAATTCTCTTCCTTTAAGTCAAAAGCCGGTCAGCATGCAAATCCGAAGCAAATAAATGCACAAGTAGCAAGTAAGATGCATCAGGATGGTCTTTTTTATTTCGGGTGCACCTGTCCTAGATAGACCCAATCTTTGTGTTGAGTCTCCAAAGTCAAAATGCACATGATGCAAACAAACGTTCCTACTAGGGATCCGGCATGAGGTATTATTATACTAGGTTTAAAAACCTGGGTTTATTTATTCTAGACCTAGCTCACCCGAGCAGACAGCTCGAGCCGGGGGGGCAGCGTACCGGGAATACAGAAACTTTACTGGCTTTGCAACTTGTCCGAACCTCGTTCTAAATTTGGAATATGACTCTAATAGAAAAGAAGTCACACGAAGTGCACACTTCTTCATGATTTAGAAAACTCAGAGAGAAGAGGGATTTCGCAACAGTTTATATACAATTCACGGGATATCTGTCACACCTCCTTTTTCCGCGCCCGCGAGGGTACATGGGAGTTTTCTCCAATTAAAGGACAGTCGAAACGGGATTTGTTTGTTTGTTTCAGAGTCGCCACTTGGGAATTTTAAGGCGTCCCAAGTCACCAATTTTTATCCCTGAATCGAGGAGAATATGACTCTGTCTATTTAACAGTCTGCGCACCAGAAATCCGGATAAGGAATTCTGTTAACCCGGGAGAAGGTGTTAGGCATTCCCGAGTTCCGTGGTTCTAGCACGGTCGCTCAACTGTTATATTCGGCTTGATTATTTTGATTTGTTAAATACATTTTTATTGCATGATTTTATTGTTACCGCTTCTATTTAGATTTAAAGACCCTTCTTTGAATCGAATCACGCGTACGTATATTCGTGTTATAAATTATATTTTAACGTGAAAAATCGTGTTACGCGTACGTATACACAATGATATTGATAATATAATAATTATTATAATTATTTTCGAAATTATGCTTTAATAAAATCAAGAACATTCTCCCCTTTTGTATAATTAAGTAGTGAACCTCACATCTCGGATTTTTATGAAATTAATAATGATATTCTTCGAGGAACTCCTTTTATTAAATATTCGATCGAAGTTGCGCGAACGCATAATCCGAATTGCTTTTAGAAATATAATCAGGTTACGCGAACGTATCCCTAATCAAAAAAATATTCTTGATAAGGTTCTCTACAAATTGTTATTATGTGTTGACCGCGAGTCTTGTTTTACACATATGAATCATATACCTCAAATTTTAAAGATATAATGACGTGAAAAAGAAAACAGACAATACGTATCTAAAACTAACATTTTTTCGTGGATACAACATTTGGATGTCCATAAATCGAATCGTGTGTAAAATTGGGAAAGAACTTAAAATGGTAAACAAATTAATAGTTTCCGCAGAATCTTCATTGTTTCATTTAAGGCGAACTCTTCTTCTATATATCTTTTACATAAAATGCCACGATTCGTTTATAAATCCTATGTCCTTCTCATGTATTTGTTTTAGTCCAAAGTTGCAATGGTTTGGTTAATGTTTGCAATGGAAGACAAGAGTCAAGTTGATAAGAAAGAGAACTATTATACAAATTGATTCAATAAAATTTCATCACATGCAATATAGTTGTACGTTTGAACCATTCCTAATATTGTATCAACTCACCTTCCACATATGATTATATATATACTCATCATCATGCCATATATGAACATACAACTTATATCAATCTAAACCAAAATCAGATTTTTTACAAGATATACTAATAATGTAATTTCTTGATACTTCCATTCTACTTTACATTTAGCTAACAATATTACGGGATGTAATTAATGGCCCATTTTATGCCATGTTCCCTACCTTGATATTTCAATCATGACTTCACTTAATGAAAATTCCGAAATAGATGATATTATTACAACACTTAAACGAATTTTAAGAGGTAACAATTATCTTATATTCATTACGCCAAACGTACTATTATATTAATCAACTGAAACAAAAACCAAATTTTTTAACTAATGAACTTGAACGAATGGAAAACAGAATTATAATTCCCGAACTTCATTAATTTGTCATGTTGAAGCTTTTCGTGACATGAATTTACAGATATGTACCTGATATTGGAAGCAAAAGAAAATGAAGATGAGAATCAGCAGCAGTAATAACAGTACAACAGCAACAACTGCCCAGCAACAGTAACAACCCAGTAACAGACCGGTGGAGTAGTAATCCCAAAAACAAAAGCCTTAAGCTTTAAATGAAACAACAACCATCAATACTAATTTCAAACAAAGAAAGAAAGCAGTAGATTTTTTTTAGTTTTTATTTTTATTTTGAAAGCTTAAATGTTTTTCGGAATTTTTCTCTCTTCTATTCTCTGTCCGTTTTTTCTCTCTATCTGTGTGTGTATTTTTTTCTCGTTTATCTCTCTTTTTTTTCTCTCTGTATTCTCTATGTCTTGTGTTCAAGACTTCATATATATAATCTCATCCCATAAATCTTTTCATTAATTAAAATCAATACTTTTTCTCTACCCAACCCATTATCTTCCCACTCATCCCCATTACATTAAATAAACATATCACACCACCCCATTTCATTTTGTCCCCCATGCCTAACATAAAATAATGCAAGATTCCCCCTTTAAATTAAATCTTGTCCCCCCTTTATATTAAATAACCATATCACAACCCACCCCATTTTATTTTGTCCCCCATGCTTCATATAAACAATTACAAAATGTACAATTCCTAAACTACCCCTCTGACCCTATTGCAAATTACTATTTTACCCCCGAAAGTACTATAAATTACCAAACTACCCATCAGCTATAACACATCAATTAATCAAACTTAACCAAAATATAGACAATATGATCAATTTCTAACAATGTTCAAACAACAATATGAACACGGATGAACATCATAACAACAATATCACATGAACACGATTTTAACAACATTTCAACAACAAATCACAGGAACACAAATTGAACAACAAAGAACAACTAAAATTTGATTGAACAATATTTTAGCAACAAAACCTATTTTCGGATTTAAACAACAACAACAATCAAACAAGTACATTTAGATTAAATTCAATAATATTGAACTTAAAATCAACTCTAACAACATTACAACAAACAATTCTTATATTAAACTTTAAACAAGATTATGAGAACAATTCAAGCAATAATCATAAATGGTAAACAAGAAATCAAACTATACAAAATTCGGATTCAAGATCATCCAAACAAAGTAGGAACATGAATGAATCTACTTTAACAACAATAACAAACAAGCTTTATTCAACTTCGAATTAAACTTAAACAAAACAAATAAACATATTCAAATGGGTGGTCGGATTTAATGGAGGATCACCGGAGAGGTTTTGGAGAGGAAGAAGATAGGGTGGCCATTGTTGGCTTTCTTGAAGCTTGAGGAAGAAGAAGAAGATAGGAGGGGGGGGGGGCGGATGGTTTAGAAAATTTTTAGGGTTTTTGTCTTCTTCTTTTTTTTGTTTTGTTTTGTAAAATGCAAGACAAAGGGGTTTGGGTCTTTTGGGTTATGGACTGGGTTGACCCAGTTCGAAATGGACTGGGTCGTAGGGAAGATTGGGCCATTTTTTGGGCCTATAGCTTGAAATTGAAGAAGAGGCCCAATTCCGACTTTCTTTATATTTTCGCTCTCTTTTCTTCTTTTATTTTTCTAAAACTAAATTATAAAAATACTTAAACTATTATTAAGAACTAAATTAAGTTATAAAGGCGCAAATTAACTCCCAATAACAATTAACGCACAATTAAGTATTAATTAAGCATAAAATTGTATATTTGGACATTAAATGCTAAAAATGCAAACGATGCCTATTTTTTGTAATTTTTAATTTTTGTAAAACAATTTTAATTACTAACAATTGTAGAATTAAATCCTACATGCAAAATGCGACATATTTTTGTATTTTTTTATTAATTTAGCGAATAAACACGCACAGACAAATACAAATAATTCTTCAAAATATCACAAAATATCACAAAATTGCACACCGAAGAAAAATCATTTTATTTTTGAATTTTTTTTGGGAGTAATTCTCATATTGGGCAAAAATCACGTGCTTACAATATCAAAGCAGTAAAAGCAATCGATTAGCACATTAGGCCCAAATCATGTAACAAAATCAGATAATGGATAAAGCCAACTATAACAATTATTCTAAGCTCGAATTCTTGAACCCTGAACCAGAGATTTTGGGTTCGGTCCCCAGCAGATTCGCTAGAGCTGTCACACCTCCTTTTTACCTACACCCCCGGAAGGGAGTATAAGGGAGTTTTTCCAATTAAAGGACAATCGAAACGGGATTTGTTTATTAAAAGATTCAGAGTCGCCACTTGGGATGGTTTGTGGTGTCCCAGGTCACCAGTGTTCAAATCCCAAGTCGAGGAAAAGATTGACTCTGTTTAACAGTCCGCGAACCAGAAATCCGAGTAAGGAATTCTGTTAACTCGGGAGAAGCTTTTAGGCATTCCCGAGTTCCGTGGTTCTAGCACGGTCGCTCAACTATTATGTTCAGCTTAATTATCTGATTTTTAGCGATTATGATCCTATGTGCAAATTTTAAAACTTTTAACTGCTTTTTATTTAATTTTTAAAGAAGATTGAACATCGTTTAAAACGTGTCTTTGGATCGCGCCACATGAAATGCACCCGCAATCCTAAACACATTTTAGTCAACGTTTTAAGATTTTGATTTGGGTCACATGAAATGCACGCCCAAATTTAGGAAGGTAATATTATTAAACTAATGCGCCTAAAGCAATTTTGCGTTGCAACTTTGCGAGGGCCATGGAATCGAACTAAACAGTGTGCCTCGAATTCTAAGGGTTAAATCAAACTTAATTAAAGTGAGTGCCATGCAATTGTTATTTTTTGGCTCGGCATGGCACACCCAAATTCTAAATTACAAGGGATTAGTTCAACTACATTAAGAGGGCCATAAGTAATTATGTTATTGGTACCTCCTTTAACTGGTGATTTATTTTGCTAAAACTGAATCAAGAGACCAACCCAACATAGAGATTATGTGGCCCAATTGACTAAGCCTGGTTTGGGAAACCCTTGATACAGGCCTAATACGTGAAGAAACTGGGCTCCAGGTGAAGCCCAGCACAACGGCCACGCTATTTGAGCAAAAGGGAAACTAGCACGATCAGGCCAAAATTGATGGCCCAATGCGCCACGGCCAGAGAAATGGCCATTTTTAATAGTTAAGGCCGAACTTCGAAAATAGGCCCAATTCAATTGCAACTGAGAGTCGAAGGCCCAGAATCGAGTCCTTAAAGGAATCAATCTAACAGGACAAATATGCTGATCCGCAGATCCTTTCAAACACAAAATTAAAACTCACTTTGCTACTAAATAATATGCATCTTTAAACTGCGGCAAAACTCAAGCTACCTTTAGATACTAAACAGGGAAGCAAAACTTATCAAATCCTAAGAATTTAACCACTGAAACTCTTTCATTTACCTAGTCACATGGATAGCTTAACTTTAAACATGCTCTTTTCAATAACACTAATACAAAGCTGGCCTACATAACAAACCCTTTCAATGCACGTTTGATACCCCCCATAGTGAACTACCAAGCTAATATTACTACAACAATCCATATCCATAACGAACAGGAAAGAGTATAAGGAAATTAAGCTAAGATTGAACAATTTCGCAAGTGCAAAAACATTGAATAACAACTACATTAATGTAAATCTCCATTCAAGTGAACCAATCTTCATATTCGTCCATTTTCATACATTTGAAGATGAGATGAGTACCTGAAATGGAAGGGACAAGTAAATAAAGAGGGATTAGCAGTTTATACTTCAGCGGAGGTTGACAGCAACACAAAACAACCCAGATTCAGTGATAAAATCACAAAGTTAGTTCCAAGTCCAATGGAACAGTGACCTCAAGTTCAAAATCCAGTAAAATGAAATTCAGCAAGCTAACACCAGCTTCAAACACATGGCCAACTCGATAAACACCCAAAATCTGACCTCACTGACTAAACCTCAAACTATTTCAAAGTCCAAACCAAAAATAATTCACAGAATGAAAATGTCGAAGTGTAGAGCCAAGTCTTGATGGAGCAGCAACTTTATTTTTCTGTATTTTTCCTTAGGTCTCTTAGCTCTTTCGTCTCTCAGCTCTCTTGGGTCTGCCTTGAAAGGCAAGTTTTGGATACCTTTATAGGCAATCTATTAGGGCAGACTCAGCTTGCACTTTGCCCCCTTCCTAATTTTCATTTTAACTTAAAAATCCCTAGCCAGAAATCAGATTTTTCACATTGGTCCCCACCCCAGCTTCCAGGAAACTTCCCTCGGTCAGTTATAAAGAGATTCTCAAGCCTAGATTACCCAAATTACCCCTTTGAACCCTGAAATTTACATTGTACTCCAATGGGTTATGGGTCAAATTGACCCTGGGTTGAATCCATTAGACAACCAGCCCAAAACTGGACTGAAAGGTATAAACCTCCAGCACAAAACACAATCAAACCAATGTTTCTGAATTAACATGAAACAAGCATAAAATATAAACAATTCGAGCCTCTTTTTTTTTCTTATCCAATTATTGAACTAACATTACTGACTGTTGAAACTAACTAATAAACAGACTATTTAAACCAATTAACTAAAAATGAAAAGCTTCTTTAAACTAATCATGCATAGGAAAAAGGACGACTTTAAAAACACTAAGAAGTCTAGAAGAAGAGGAAGAAATATGACATAAAAGAAGAAGAAATGAAAGAAAAGTAAAGAAAACCAGGGAAATACCTAAAGGCACGGACAGACTTGGAACAGCTTAAAAGCCTCCATCAACTTTCTTGACAAGAACAGTCTTTAATCGAGTGTTTTCGTGTGAAAACACATGATTAAAGGCCATTATAGCCTAGAACCGTCAAAAACCCCGTTGGATTTGGATTTATGGAACTAGGGTTTTTCTCTGATTTGAGATTCGAACAACTCCGGGGAGCCTCGAGGGTAATTGTTTGGGTAGAGGGTGTCATGGTGGGTCTATGGTGTTATTCCGGGGTCAAACAAAAGCGGTGCCGCCACTGGAGGGAATGAGGGCGGCGCTAGGGTTTGTGACTTCAAACTCAAATTCGAGGGATCCTGAGTATGTTCGAATGAAGTTGGTTTTGGATTGGGGATGTGGAGGGGAAGAGGAGTTTAGGGTGTGATTTTGGTGGTCATCGGAGACTCGCCACCGGGCTTAAGGTGGTGGAGAAAGGGGCGGCGCCTCTTAGGGTTTTTAAAGGTGAGATGATTTAGGAGATGAGATGGGGTAAGGGGATTTTGACATTCTTATACCAAGATGGAATCAGCCGGACCGTTAGATCAGAAGAGATCAACGTTCCAGATCCAAACGGATAAAACGGTGTCGTTTGGTCTCCACCGGAGACTGGGTCGGGTGAGAGAGTGTTGGGCCTGGGCATTTTTGAGGATTCTTTGGCTGAAAAATGATTTGGGCCAGCCCCAAAAACGGGCTTTTACTTAAAGACTCATTTTCTTTTCAAATCTTTTCTTTTTCTTTTCAAATTAAACTTAATTAACTCTAAATTAAATTAACCTACCCAATTATATTAAACACTATTAATTAACTACCCATTTAAAGGAAAACTAACGAAACTCAGAGCTAAGAGTTAAGCAATGCACAAATAAATCATTTTTTGTGATTTTTCTATTTTTGTAAAACCCTAATTACTAATTAATCTAAAAATATGTAAAATGCACAAACCAAAAATGCAAACAATTAACAGAAAATGCCACAAAAATCCACAAAATTGTAAATACTAAAAGAAATTATTTTGTTTTGAGTTTATGGGAGTAATTCTTGTAGGGAAAAAATCACGTGCTCACAGTTGCCCCTCTTTGCTCAGAAACATGAAGAGTTTTCGTGCAAAGATAAGTGAGCGGATACGAGCGATTTTTGCCCATTTGAATACTCCGTGGGAAGAATTTTTGAAAGAGTTGACCGCACCATGCTTCTGAGGTTGCCTATATATCCTTGGCTAAAAAGGAATCAGGTCAGTGTAGTTCAGGAATGTTTGGTAGCTGGGACTACCATGAAACTGTGATTTCACTGTTGCTGCTGTTACTTACTGCATCCCCTTATTACACCATAATAAAATGAAAAGAAGTTAGACTATACTAGATCTGCATTACAAAATCCTATCTATATCTTCCATCTGCTCTTGTGGTTCTTGTTGCCTTGCTGACTTGATGAAATCCCTTTATTGTCGCTTTGGATTGTAATCTGAGATGTTTTCTGCTTCTCCAGGTGGATGCCTGACTGCCAACTACACTTTGAGATGTTTTTCCTTTCTCCGAGTGGACACTTGATTGCTGAACTTGAATGTATTCCCTGCTCTCCAGGCGGGCTCCTGACTTCCAACTTGAAATGTATTCCCTGCTTTCCAGGCGGGCTCCTGACTTCTAACTTGACATGTATTCCCTGCTTTCCAGGCGGGCTCCTGACTTCAACGAAATGACAAAAACAGAGGAAATTTTCTGCCCTAGTTTGGGTATCTGGGGACATATATAAGTGTAAAACGGATCACATTACCAACTGTCAATAAGAACTTGAAAGCTAAAATTTGAATTGTACTCCCTTATTCTCCAGGCGGGCTCCTGACTGCTGACTTGAAATGTATTCCCTGCTCTCTAGGCGGGCTCTTGACTGCTGAACTTGAATGTATTCCCTTCTCTCCAGGCGGGCTCCTGATTGCTAAATTTGAATGTATTTCCTGCTCACCAGGCGGGCTCCTAACTGCTGAATTGAAATGTATTCTATGCACTCCAAGCGGGCTCCTGACTGCTGACTTGGAATGTATTCCCTGCTCTCCAGGCGGGCTCCTGATTGCTAAACTTGAATGTATTTCCTGCTCTCCAGGCGGGCTCCTGACTGCTAGACTTGAACTGCTTCTCCCTATTCTCCAAGTGGGTACCTGATTTCAACAAGAAAATAGACAAAACAAAGAAACTTTTCTGCCCCAGTTTGGTAACTGGGCACATATGTGAGTGTTAAACTGAATCATATTACCAAATATTACTAAGAATTTTAAAGCTAGGTCCCATTATCCAGGGGGTCCTGACAATTCTTACCTATACAACAATTTTAAATCTACGTTATATCTTCTAAAGGTGTGACTTCCGCTAAATCTTGTTATCTAAGAGGGTCTTAAAGCTACATCCCATTATCCAGGAGGGTCCTGAAACTCAAAATCAAATCTTCTCCTAAAAATTAACACTTTTATGACTGAATTATATTACCCTATAGCAGAGCTTACGATACATCTTGTGATCTAATGGAAATCATAAAACTAAGTCTCATTATTCAGGAGGGTCCTGGAAACTCCTAATTGAATCCTATCTCAAACATGCAAACTCATAAGCTAACTTATATTCTTTTGGGGTACATTTATGCTAGATTATGCTATTTCTGAACTTTAAACTAGGTCTCATTTTCCAGGAGGGTTCTAAAAATCAAAAATCAAACTTGTTTGGTGACCGTCTTTCTCCGCGGAGGGTTTCTCCGAAACAGCAGAAATTTCCTGCCCTTATTTTAATCAAAGAAAATTTTGTCAATTTAAAATGTGGTTGATGGCATTCTTTGCTGAAGGTCTCTTTTCTGCATTGTTTTGTTTTGACTGGATTCCCGCACTGACCCTAGTTCACTTGATTTTCCGACTGACTTTCAAAACCCCATGACTTTGGATGACCCGAGTGTTCTATACCCGAACCGTTGTTTCACACCTCTGACCCCTTTAACTGAACCCCTGCATCTCCCATGAAATTACCAAATCATTTTGCTGATGGAACTTTTACTGGCACTTTACCCCATTTTACATCATGCTATCTTTGGTATGATCTGGCCACACTGTGCTTTGCAATATTGAAGCTGGTAGTGAGCTTTGAAATTCCTTCTTATTTTCTTAAACAGAACTGACATTGGGAACAACTAAGAGAAATAAACCCAAAAGAAATGAAATACAATGACTTTCAGAGTTAAGGATAAGAAATTCCAAAACTGGAAGACTATCTGAAGAGGAAAAAGAAGAAGGACTTATCTGGACAGAGCAGCTGGCACCAATGATCATGACATGTATTTTGGATTAATAGGCCTAATCTATCCAACCAATCAACTTTCAATTGCCATACTTTGTTGCCCCGGAATTTCCATAACCTGATTTCTTCACCCAAATCCTGACATTGTTCATCCTGCAGTGCCTTGGAAGGTTTCCACCAGCAGACCTCTCTCATCCATTCGTCTCTCAACTCACTTTCGCCTTACGGTGCCCGTGAGGGTTTTCACCCATAAGACTCTCTCATTTTGATTTCTCTCAGCTCCCGTCGCCTTACGGTGCCCGTGAGGGTTTTCACCAATAAGACTCTCTCATTTTTTTTCTCTGCTCCCGTCGCCTTACGGTGCCCGCGAGGGTTTTCACCAATAAAACTCTCTCATTTTTTTATTTCTTTTCCCTGTTTGGACCAGAGTATTGCCCCTGACATGAATCACCTCTACCTGCTTGACTTGGCATTTCCCAAAGACTGATCGGAAGGTCTTTCTTTGGACCGTAATGTGGCTTTTGGATGGGTTTAGAAAGGAAGGGTATAAAAAGCTCAAATAATTTGATTGGGTTCCAACTTACAACGTTCGGAATCAGATTTCTAATAACAACCACAACTTCTGTCCCAGTTTCTTGTTTGGGGACTTTTGGATTTTTACTTTGATGAGACCGAACCGTGAGGCTACCTACGTATCCTTAAAAGGAATAAGGTCGAACGTAGTTCATGACATAGGAGTTACTTTGTTTGTTGTGATTTTTCTTCTCTTTTTCTTTCTCTTTTTTTTTCTTTTTGTTTTTCTTTTTGTTGTTTGTTTTCTTTTCTCTCTTTTCCTTTTCTTTCTTTCTCTTTTTCTCTCTTTCCTTTACTTATCTTTACGCGTGTGTTTCGATATTTGCTATTGATTTCGAAAGAGGGGTATGAAAGAAAATAAATGAGGCTCAAAGGGGCAACGAGGGATAAAGTATTTAGATAGCAGAACAAAAAGCCTTTGTCATTTCATTGTTCGAGACATGCCAAATACAAACAAGTACAATCAAAGAAAGAAATCATACATAGTATCTCTTGACTGCAACAGAATTGATAGCCATTTCTACACATTTGCCTTCTACATTTGTCAAGTACAATGCACTATTGGACAACACTCTAGTCACAACGAACGACCCCTGCAATTTGGGGCGAATTTTCCTTTTGCTTCAACTTGATGAGGAAGAATGTGTTTCAATACTAACTGCCCCACTTCAAACTTCCGTGGACGCACCTTCTTGTTGTATGCTCTTGCCATTCTCTGTTGATACAACTAGTCATGACACACTGCTGCCAGTCTCTTCTTATCGATCAAACTCAATTGTTCCAAGCGGGTTTTGACCCACTCCTCATCATCGATCTCAGCTTCTGCGACAATTCGAAGGGATGGAATTTCCACTTCTGTGGGTATCACTACTTTAGTGCCATACACCAACAAATAAGGAGTCGCCTCTACTGAAGTACGGACAGTAGTGCGATAACCTAGCAATACAAACGGTAGCTTTTCATGCCACTGCCTAGAACCTTCCACCATTTTTCGAAGTATCTTCTTTACATTCTTGTTGGCCGCCTCAACTGCTCTATTTGCCTTAGGGCGGTATGGGGTAGAATTGCGATGTGTAATCTTGAACTGCTGACATACCTCTTTCATCAAGTGACTATTGAGATTAGCCTCATTGTCTGTAATGACCACCTTCGGTATCTCGAACCGGCAGATGACATTCGAATGCACAAAATCAATCACCGCCTTCTTAGTTACGGACTTGAATGTTTTAGCCTCTACCCACATGGTGAAATAATCAATGGCCACCAGAATAAACCTGTGCCCATTGGACACTGCTCGCTCTATTGGTCCAATGACATCCATTCCCCAAGCAACAAAAGGCCATGGTGCAGACATTGTATGTAATTCAGATGGTGGCGAATGAATCAAATCTCCATGCACTTGGCACTGATGACATTTACGCACGAAACTGATACAGTCTCGCTCCATAGTGAGCCAATAATAACCTGCTCGGAGAATCTTCTTTGCCAACACGTACCCACTCATGTACGGTCCACAGACTCCAGAATGTACTTCGGTCATGATAGTTGCGGCATGTCTGGCATCTACACATCTTAATAACCCGAGATCTGGAGTTCTTTTGTACAAAACTCCTCCACTGAAGAAAAATCCACTTGCCAAGCAACGAATTGTTCTCTTTTGATCACTTGTGGCATGTACCGAATATACTCCCCTTTGAATGTATTCCTTGATATCGTAAAACCAAGGTTCGCCATCGAGTTCTTCTTCCACTACGTTATAATAAGCATGCTGATCGCGGACCTGAATATGCAACGGGTCTACATAAGCCTTATCTGGATGATGTAACATTGATGCCAGAGTAGCCAAAGCATCGGTGACCTCATTGTGGATCCTCAGAATATGCATGAACTCTATTGATTGGAAACGTTGACAACGATCATGCAAACATTTCCGGTACGGTATGAGCTTTAAATCTCGTGTTTCCTATTCTCCGTGAATTTAGTGTACTAGAAGGTCCGAGTCACCCAAGACCAAGACTTCCTGGACACCTATATCTACAACCATCCTCAAACCCAAAATGCATGCCTCGTACTCAGCCATGTTGTTAGTACAGTAGAACCGAAGTTGAGCTGTAACAGGGTAATGATGCCCTGTTTCAGAAACAAGTACCGCTCATATCCCAACGCCTTTCATGTTAGCAGCCCTATCAAAGAAAAGTTTCCATCCTGGCTTTTCATCCTGTCCCAAATCTTCAATGTGCATTACCTCTTCATCAAGGAAGTAAGTCTTCAAAGGTTCGTATTCTTCATCCACAGGATTCTCAACCAAATGGTCAGCCAGTGCTTGTGCTTTCATCGCAGTCCGAGTCTCGTAGACAATGTCAAATTCTGTGAGCAAGATCTGACACTTTGTGAGCCTTCCCTTGGGCATAGGCTTCTGGAAGATATATTTCAACGGATCCAAGCGAGAGATGAGGTAAGTAGTATAAGATGACAAATAGTGTTTCAGCTTCTAGGCTACCCAAGTTAGGGCGCAACACGTCCTCTCAAGATGAGTGTACTTAACCTCGTAAGATTTGAATTTCTTACTGAGATAATATATAGCCTACTCCTTCCTGTCGGTGATGTCATGCTGTCCCAACACATATCCAAATGAATTGTCCAAGACTGTCAAATACAGAATCAAAGTTCTCTCTGGTTTTGGCGGGACCAACACAGGTAGGTTTGACAAGTACCCCTTTATCTTATCAAATGCTTCCTGACATTCATATGTCCACTTGACCGCAACGTCTTTCTTTAACAATTTGAAGATAGGCTCACAAGTTGTCGTGAGCTGAGCAATAAACCGGCTGATGTAATTCAATCTTCCCAACAGACTCATCACTTCAGTCTTGTTCTTTGTAGGTGGAAATTCCTGGATGGCTTTGATTTTTGACGGGTCTAATTCAATACCTCGTCGGCTGACTATGAATCCCAACAACTTTCCAGATAGAACACCGAACGCACACTTTGCATGATTGAGCTTGAGATTGTACCTGCGAAGCCTTTGGAAGAATTTTCTCAGATCTCTGACATGGTCAGACTGCTTTCGAGACTTTACAATCACATCATCCACATAAACCTCGATCTCCCTGTGTATCATGTCATGGAATATGGTCGTCATTGCCCTCATGTAGGTTGCCCCAGCATTTTTTAAACCAAATGGCATGACCCGATAACAGTACGTTCCCTAGGGCGTGATGAATGCTGTCTTTTCTACGTCTTCTTCATCCATTAAGATCTGGTGGTAGCCCGCATAACAATCCACAAAAGAACCAACCTCATATTTGGCACAATTATCAATCAATATATGGATGTTCGGAAATGAGAAGTTATCTTTGGGACTCGCCTTGTTGAGGTCTCGATAATTAACACATACCCTGGTCTTGCCATCCTTCTTCGGCATAGGCACTACATTGGCTAACCAAGTGGGATACCGAGTGACCCGAATGACCTTGGCCTTAAACTGTTTTAAAATGGTGGAAGGTTCTAGGCAGTGGTATGCCGGATACCGAGTGAACCTTAATTTTAACACTCATATCAGTTTTAAATTTCCTCAGCTTCTTCTTGACAGGGGGAATGACGGATCAGTCGGCAATTTGTGAACCACCAAACCAGTGCTTAAACCTGGCATGTCATCATAGGACCATCCAAAAACATCTTTATACTCGAACAGTGTTTTAATTATCTCCTCTCAGAGTTGTGGTTCAAGATGGACACTTATTTTAGTTTCTCAAACATTATCTTGGTCCCCTAAATTGATTACTTCTGTATCAACTCTTCGGGGGCAAAGCATCTCCCCGATCGAGTCAAACCATGGGTCTCACACACTTCTTCTTTAACCTCTTTCCCCTTGTAAGTCACTGTCACTCGTTCATAATTCCATAGGATTGTCTTGCTATTGATTATCGGTAATTGAGATACTGGTTTGATAATGACAGGATCTGTGCGGGCGCCCTTCACAATTACCACAGGCTTGTTCGTCACTCCTGGCACAACCACTTTTGCTCTTTCATGTTTTCCTGCAACGTCACTTGAGGACCCCTTTCTTGACCTCCACGGATGGTTCGTTATTTGCCCCGTTCATCTTGATCACAGACTTCTCACTTGTTGACTTTTCAAATGGCTTGGCTTCACTAGCCCGAATCATCATGACGGTTTGTGAAGGCTTCTTAGGCTCCCCTCCCTTATGCACTATCTCAATCATATTAGTCTCATGATGGGTCGACAACGGGTTCTGGTTGATGTTGGGTGCCTCCGGGGCTTGGACATCAATCCAATTAGTATCAATGAGCTCTTGAATAGCTGTTTTCAACTTCCAGCATTTCTCTGTGTCGTGACCCGGGGTCCCTAAACAATACTTACAACTCACCGATCGGTCAAGATTTCTGGGAGGGGGATTCGGCAGTTTAGCCTCGATTGGATTCAACATACCCAACTGTCTCAGTCGATGGAATAGACTATCATATGATTCTTCCAAAGGAGTGAAGGTCTTTTGTTTCTGCAACATCTCATTCATAAAGGCTTGGTTTGGCCGGAAACCTGTTCCAGGGGGATTTCTGTAGGCTCTCGGGGGAGGATGGGCATTTTGTGGAGCTAAGTATGGACTTTGTGGAGCTGGCGCACACCATTGTGCGTGAGCGGGAGGTTGGGTATAGGTTTGTGCATGATGGACAGAAAAATGGGGATCGGGCGGTGGGTAGTAGTGTTGTGGTGGACTATATGGAGTGTGGGGGTAAGTTTGGTGGTAGGGTCGAGGCGGGTTGTAGTAACGTGGAAGGTTCCTAGATCCAACCCAAGCTCCCGACTCAATTGTAACAACATCCTCTTTCTTCTTCTTCCCGAGTACACCTCCAGTACCGTTTTGAATGGCCTGGGTGGTCGCTTTGATCGCTGAATGACTCATGATCTTGTTGGACTTGAGTCCCTCCTCAACCATGCCTCCCATTTTTACAACTTCATTAAAGGACTTGCCCACTACTGACACCAAGTGACCAAAATAAGTGGGTTCCAAAGCCTGCAAGAAATAATAAATCATCTCACTTTCTTTCATCAGAGGGTCAACGCTCGCTGCTTGCTCTCTCCACCGGAATCCATATTCCCTGAAACTCTCACTGGGATTCTTCTCAATCTTTGTTAATGACAGACGGTCTGGGATAATTTTAAGGTTGTACTGAAAATGGCAGGCAAAGGCTTGGGCCAAATCTTCCCATGTGTACCACCTGCTGTGATCTTGTCTGGTATACCATTCTAATGCTGATCCACTCAAACTTTGGCTGAAATATGCCATCAGCAATTCATCCCTTCCACCTGCTCATCTCATCTTACTACAAAATCCTCTTAAGTGTGCTACTGGGTCACCATGCCCGTCGTACAGATAAAACTTGGGCATTTTGAATCCAGCTGGTAACTGAACATCTGGGAACAGACATAAATCTTTATAGGCCACACTTACTTGAGCTCCCAACCCCCTCATATCTCTGAACGATTGTTCTAAGCTTTTGACCTTTCTAATCATCTCTTCATGCTCGGGATTTTTGGGTGGCTTCTCGGTCTCTGTCGGGAGATCAAGATGAGGGGTGTAAGAATATGGTTCTGGAACTTTGAAGGTGGGTTCAGGGGGATAGTACTGGTTGTCGTGAGTTTGGAACAGAGGTTCACTGTAAGATCGGTGTAATGTAGCAGGTGGAGGTGCCACAAAAATAGGTGTAATTGGTGGGGGAGGGTATGGGACTTGTTTGGGTGGTGGAGCTTGAGAAGTATGGGAAGTGGCGCCATAGCATTGTTGGTAGAAAGGAAAGGCTGGAGATGAGTTCATAGTGGGAGGCTTCGGAGGTTGGGCTGATGGTGGGATATAAGCAGGGTTGGCGGGATAAACCGGTGGCGGATGCCCTTTTGCCCAGGCTTGGTACATTTCAGCCATCTGCTGCTTTAACTTATACATCTCTTCCTTCATTACATTAACATCTAGTTCTTCCACCTCTTTTGACGGGTCTACAATACTTGTCTCCAGTTCTTGGTTGGCCATATTCAGCCTGTCTTTTGATCGGTTGTTGTATGAGTGAGTTTCCAGAATGCCAATCAACTAACCACCTGCCTGGACCTAATACATCAACACCAACCTTGTTAGCGATTAGGATTTACAAAGATTGGTAACCACATTTTGGGGAATCAATGCACCAAAGTAGCTAATCGCTTCTATTATGCATTTGATCGGCTGCTTGCGTCATCTCGGCTTTTCCATTTGCAACTTCCTTCTCTTTCTTCTCTTTTTCCATTCTGGCCTTTGCTTTTCTTTGTTTTTATCCTCTCATTTCCCTCTTGTTTTGCCATTGTTTTTCTCTTACTTTCTTTCTTTTTCTTTTTTTTCCTCTTGTTTTTTCGTCTCTTCTCTTTTTTCCTCATTTGGTTATGGTCAAATCCTATGGAGATTGCCTACGTATCATGACCCCGCATGAATCAGACCGAGCGTAGTTCTGGGAAGATAAGTACGAAAGTAAATAATAAAACAATTTTTGGGATTTTCAATTTCATAAAAAGCAAATGCTTTGATTACAAAGACTCAACACTAACGAACTCGAAGAGAAACTAACAGACGTTGATGAAAAGATGAAATACAAACTTCTAAATAAACTATCATACCCCGACAGAAGAGAATGCGGACTTGACAACAAATGACAGACTCCAGTAGAAAGAAAATAAAGACTCAACACAACTGACAAACTCCAACGAAAAAGGAAATATAGACTCAAATGAAAAATCATGAATACATCAATGCTTCTGGTGCCCGCGGGACATCATTCGGTCTCGCCGCGGGCCTATATGCAAGATCCCTTTAAAGTCGGTCCAAGTCATTCATTATCTGCTTAACGAATGTAATCACTACCGCGAAGAAGGTAGTGCGAGTCATATCCTCACAGATTTGGCATTTTATAACGATGTAATCGGCGATGTTTCTAATTCTCTCTCTTATGACACCTTTTTCCTGTAGCAAACGCCCAATCTTCTGAATCTGGACTCAAAGGGCCTCATTTTTTATGGATAGTTTTTTTTTTTCTCCTTCGTCCGCCACGGCTTGACTGGGTTTTTCCGGATGACTGGGAAGGCACCACCCCCGCCACCACCTAGCTTCTTAGATGCTACCCTTACCCAAACTCCGGTCATAGTGCCAGATGATCCTCCATACTCTCCAGATCTACCCATTTATCACAGCTTTTCCAACCACCCTAGTAGCTTCATCACTCATCTTCCAATTACCTCTCCCAAAAATTGTCATCCTGTCATATCAGTCATTCCCAACAATGAATACCCACTTAAAGATCATGATGCCCAATATTACCCCTCAAAGCTTGCCCACAAGGTTCTTGACTCATACAAGAAGAGCCCTCGATATGAGCTTCAGACTGAAAATGAAAAGGTCACAGGAAAAGAAGGGCGAGATGAGATATCCCGGAAGCTGAAAAGCATAGAACAGTCTTTAAAGAACATGCAAGGGACGGGAGACTAGGTTAGCATATCTTACAAAGAGTTGTGTATGTTCCCTAACGTTCGCCTGCCCGCGGGGTTTAAAGTGCCAAAATTTAACTTGTATGATGGGAGTGGAGATCTGGTAGCCCATCTGAGGGGTTATTGTAGTGAAATGAAAGGTGTTGGCAAGAAAGATGATTTGTCGATGGCGTATTTCAGTGAGAGCTTGACTGGGGCAGTTTTGGAATGGCATAATCGTCAAGATGTCGGTAAGTGTCATACATTGGGTGACATGGCTCAAGATTTTGTGCGACACTTTCAGTATAATATAGACATTATCCCAGACCGCTCCTCCCTATCTCATATGGAAAAGAAACCCAAGGAAAGTTTTAGGGATTTCTTGCTCAAATGGAACGAACAAGTTGCTCCGGATAGTCCTCCCATTGATAAAAAAGATGTTGCTGAGCCCCGCCGACGACAGGGTCCAGTGGTCGTTCTTGCTAAACGCTTTCCGCATCAATGTCGACCCCATGGATATCCTTGTAGTCCTCCCCACCGCTACTTCTCTCCACAGAACCCCCAAAATCGTACATCACTTCCCCGATACCCCGTCCATAATGCACCACCATATGTTCCATAACCCCGAGGCCCGTGATGGACTGCGCCACTTCCGCAAATGTCTCACCCGCCCCCTCAGGCATATCAACCACCTGCCCGCAAAAGGTTCCAACCAAGGCCAGAGTATAAAATGGAAAGACTACTGAAAAAAGAAAATGCTTTCATGCACATCAGAGAATCCTATACAAGCTTATTTGAAAAGTTAAAGCATTCTGTCCTGATCGAGCCACTCCTCAGCTATACTCCAGACCCATATGCAAAAGGCTTTGATCTTGTTGTACGATGCTAGTACCACTCTAATGTCTAAGGGCATAGCATTGAAGATTGTCGCTCTTTGAAAAGGGAAATAGAAAGAATGATTCAAGAAGGAGTAATTGTGATCAATGACAGTGATAGGGAGCATGTGAATCCTCTTGGGAACTTGTTGACTAAAGTTGATAATGTTGAAGTTGGTAATGGTATTGGCAATATCGATGCGGAACTTAGTGGCTAAGATGTCGAGCTTGGTAATTGGAAAGACGTTTTTTTCTTGGCTAGCCAGGGAGGAGTCTTGGTGGTTTATTTTGTTGTCATTACTGTTGTCCGGGGGATTTCAGGGTTGTAATTCGGATATTGTCTTGTGACTCAAACCCTTTTATCCTTTTATTTTGCCCGGTTAGTCTAGTCGTAATAACTCGTCAGGCATTGTCTAGGTTTGTTCCAGGGTTGTAACCCCAGTTTAGTTTGCTTGTTTTGTTGTTCAAACCATTTCACCGTCTGTCTAATGCAATTTCTTGTCTTCTTTTATTTCTAGTCATTTTTTGTTTAGTTCTTTTCTCCTTTTTAGTTCCTTTCCTGCTGGCTCTAGTGACATGACACGGTCGCATAATTCTAGGCCTGGTCTCAATAGTTAGTTTAATCATGGAGCAATAAAATAATTTTGAAGATGATAGGGATATTTGAGGGAAATAAGTACAGATTTGGACATTTTGAGATCATTTGAAGCCCGAACTGGGTGAAACTGGGGCAGATAATTTGGGAAGTTAATAGGATGGCAAGAATTCATTAAAGGAAAGTGCATCCCGGACGATTTGAAGCAAGCAACTTTGAGTTCAAGTGCATCTCAAGTTACAAGATAAAGTCAAGGAAGTTCTCTCCGAAATAAAGTCAAGGAAGTACTCTCCGAATTGACAGAGGATATCCATTGTGAATAGGGAATCACCCAACGACGGTTCTGTACTTGACAAGGTGCTAAAGAAAAATGGAAGACATATCAGTGTCATCAATGTCGAAGCCACAAAAGAAATATTGTGCATGATTTTCAATTTTCATTTCAAGTTGCATGTGTTTTACTTGGCATTTTTAGGGATTGGGAGGCCCTCTTTCAGCTACCCAAACACTTATACCATTTGATAACCTTTTGAGCATGTACTAATTTCTTTGACCTCCCCTCTTTTGGAATCAAGTTAGAGTCAAAAAAATAAAAACAAAGAGAAGGTTCATGTCCCCATAGGTTTATTTTAGAAAGTTCATTCCAAAAGGAAAATTCAAAAAAAAAAAAAGAAGAGAAAATAGAGGTAAAAAAAGAGAAGAAAAAAAAAGTAGTGTTGTGAACTACGTTCGACCTGATTCTTATCCCCACAAGATACATAGGCAGCCTCACGGTTCGGTCGCACCAAATAAAATGTTTCATAATCCCACAAAATCGAGAGTGAGAAATTCAAAAAAAAGGGGAAAATAGATTAAAATTCCCCTGTTTTAGAAATTGGGGCAAAGTTTTTAGAATGGATTCCAAAAGTTGTAAATAAATTAACTTCGTTTCTTAGTTATTTTTGAGCCTTTATGATATCATTTCTTTCTAGCCCTGTCCAAAAGCCACATTATAGTACGAAAGACCTCCCGGATAATCTTTGAGAGTGCTGAGTTTAGACATGCCAGGAGCACATGATGTTTTTACTCTGGTCAATGCCTTGTCATCTATAGAATCAGAGGAAATAAGAAGAAAAGAACAAAATGAGAGAGTCTTATTGGTGAAAACATTCACAGGCACCATAAGGCGATGGTGAGTTGAGAAAAAGAACAAAATGAGAGATGCTTGATGGTGAAAACCCTTCGGGCACCACAAGTCGAATAAGGATCGTGAATCAGATTGGATAATCGGAGAATTGAAGCCCAGTTTCATGTTTCAGAGGTACAACAAAAGTTGAACATCAGACTTGTTTGACAGATTAGGTCACTTAATCCACAGGTGCATGTCATGGTCATTAGAGTTGGTATCCACATTTGATAGGTTTCTACTTCGTAGTTTTCTTGTTAGGAATCATCTCTTTCCATTGTCCTTTACTCTGTACCTTTTGTCTTGTTTACTTCCTCTTCCCGAGTCTGTTTGTCAGAACAAGTGAGAAATGACTTCAAAATTTGCCACCAGCTTTCCAAATTGCACAAAACGGGATCTGACTAGCACATCAAAGTGGCATAAGTCAGGAAAGAACAACGGGGGCACTGAGTTGGTAACAATCAACATGCTTTGGGGTTCATGTGAAATACAAAAGGTTTGGTATATATCAATTCATGAACAATGCAACAGATGGAGGGTTAGGGTGAACGGATCAAAGGTATTTTATGTGATAAGATTGACAAAAAAAAAAGTGGTTAACCAGTGACAAGCAAGGTCTTCCAAGCGGAAATCAGAGTCATCATGGCAAGTGAAGGAGCAATAGACCTCAAGGCCAAGGCCAGTGTTTTAAATTAGGAAAGAACAGCATGCGCACTGAGTGGATGGAAATTGACGTGCTTTGGGATTCATGAGAAACACAAAGGTTCAGTACATGTCAATGCAAGAGTACAATGCAACAGATGAATGGTATTGGGTTTGAAAGGATCATAGGTATTCTCTGTGATAAAGGTGAGTGAGAAAAGCGGTCAGTAAATAAACAGGCAAGGTCTTTCGAGTTGAAACCGAAGTTACCATAGGAAGTGAAGGAGTAATCGCCCTCGAAGTTCAAGGCCACAAACCAACCACCATGTTTAAATTCACAAGTTTTCTTTGATTGAAACAGGGGCAGAAAATTTTGTTTGTTTCAGAGAAACCCTCCGTAAGGGAAAACAAACACCAGACAGGTTTGATCATAAATTCTCAGGATCCTCCTGGAAAATGAGACCTAGTTTAAAATTCAAAACAATCATGAGTAGCAAAATCTAGCATAAATGTACCCCAAAGGAATATAAATTGGCCTCAAAGTTTTCATGCTTGAGATAGGATTCAACTAAGAGCTTTCAGGACCCTTCTGAATAATGGGACTTAGCTTTAAGATTTTCATTAGATAACAAGATTTAGCGTAAGTTCTGTTGTATGGTAGTATAATTCAGCCGTAAAAGTTGTCACTCTTAAGATAAGACTTGATTTTTGATTTTCAAGACCCTCCTGGATAATGGGATGTAGTTTTAAGACCCTCTTAGATAACAAGATTTAGTAGGAGTCATACCTTTAGAAGATATAATTTAGATGTAAAGCTTTCATTTAACTAGGAATTTTTAGGACCCTCCTGGATAATGGGATTTAGCTTTCAAATTCATAGAGATATTTGGTGACATAGTTCAATTAACACTCATAGATGCTCCCAGCACCAAACTAGGGTAGGAAAAATTCTTTTGTTTTATTTGTTTTGTTGTAATCCGGTTCAAAGGCAGCAGTTTCAGGGAATACAGTTGAAGTTTTGGCAATCAGGCGCCCACTTGGAGAGCAAGGGAATACGGTTCAAGTTTTGGCAATCAGGCGCCCACCTGGAGAGCAAGGGAATACGGATCAAGTTTTGGTAATCAGGCGCCCACTTGGAGAGCAAGGGAATAAAGTTCAAGTTTCAGCAATCAGGCGCCCACCTGGAGAGAAAGGAAATACAGTTCAAGTTTTGGCAATCAGGTGACCACCTGGAGAGCAAGGGAATACAGTTCAAGTTTTGGCAATCAGGCGCCCACTGGAGAGCAAGGGAATACAGTTCATGTTTTTTGCAATTAGGCTCCCACCTGGAGAGCATGGGAGTACAGTTCAAATTTTGGCAATCAGGTGCCCACCTGGAGAGCAAGGGAATACAATTGAAGTTCTGGCTATCAGGCGACCACCTGGAGAGCAAGGGAGTACAATTAAAGTTTCGGCAATCGGGCGCCCACCTGGAGAGCAAGGGAATACAATTCAAGTTTTGGCAATCAGGCGCCCACCTGGAGAGCAAGGGAGTACAGTTCTAGTTTTGGTAATCAGGCACCCACCTGGAGAGCAAGGGAATACAGTTCAAGTTTTGGCAATCAAGCGCCCACCTGGAGAGCAAGGGAGTACAATTAAAGTTTCGGCAATCAGGCGCCCACCTGGAGAGAAAGTGAATACAATTCATGTTTTGGCAATCAGGCGCCCACCTGGAGATCAAGGGAATACAGTTGAAGTTTTGGCAATCAGGTGCCCACCTGGAGAGCAAGGGAATACAATTAAAGTTTTGGCAATCAGGCGCCCACCTGGAGAGCAAGGGAATACAGTTCAAGTTTTGGCAATCAGGTGCCCACCTGGAGAGCAATGGAGTACAGTTCAAGTTTTGGCAATCAGGCGTCCACCTGGAGAGCAAGGGAGTACAGCTAAGGTTTTGATAATCAGGCGCCCACCTGGAAAGCAAGGGAATACAGTTAAAGTTTTGGCAATTAGGCGCCCACCTGGAGATCAAGGGAGAACAGCACCATTTTTAAGGAAGGGAAATAATTTAAGTGTCGGTAATCAGGAGCCCACCTGGAGAACAAAGTAACTCAAAGTTTTGGTAATCAGAAGTCCACCTGGAGAACGAAGGGAAAGCAACAATGTTCGAAGGAAGACGGTTCAAGTTCAGCAATTAGGCGCCCACCTAAAGAAAAGGGAAAGCACCTCAGATTACAATTCAAGTCGGCAATAAAGGAACGTCACCTGGAGAATTTAAGTCAACAAGGCAACATGAACCACAAGATCAAGTTTGAGGATATAGATAGGATTCTTGTAATGCATAGATCATAGTTTAGTCTAGCTTCTTTTATTTTGTCATGGCATAATAAGGAGTTCATTAAGCAGTAGTAGGAGCAGCAGCAACAGTGAAATACAACTTCATGGTAGTCCCAGCTACCAAAACTGCCCGAACTACACTGACCTAATTCCTTTATAGCCAAGGATATGTAGGCAACCTCGGAAGCAAAGTGCGGTCAAATCTTTTAAAATGCTTCCCACGGAGTATTCAAACGGGCAAAAATCGCTCGTATCCGCTCACTTTATCTTTGCATGAAAACTCTTCGTGTTTTCGAGCAAAGAGTGGTAGTTGTGAGCACGTGATTTTCGCCATACGTGAATTACTCCCATAAATTCAAGAAAAATAAATTTTTCCTACTATTTGCAATTTCGTAGATTTTTGTGGCATTTTTGTCATCTATTTGCATTTGTCTATGCACGTTTATTTTATCTAATTCATAAAAAATACAAAAATATGTTGCATTTGCATTTAGGATTTAATTTTACATTTGTTAAACTAATCAGCAAATTAGTTGTTTTATAAAAATGGAAAAATCACAAAAATAGTTTACTTTTGCACTTTTTAATTTTAATTTTGAAATTTTGGTAGTTTTCCGTTTAAATTTGGTTTTTAATTATTTATGGTAATTATTAGTCAGAGTTAATTAATCCAATGTGGTAGGATAATTTGATGTAGGAATTAATTTAGGTTTTTATTTTTAGTTTTAATTTACAAGAAATTAGAAAAAAGAAGAAATGAAAATAAAAGGAAATAAGAAACGCTGTATTTGGGCCAAATTTGTAACAGCCTAAACGATTTTCCACCAGTACCCGCTTAACCTAGCCCAAACCCACACCCGGTCCAGCCCCACTTCCCAATTAAGCGACGTCGTTTTCGGAACCCCTCTGTCTCAACCATTGGATCAATTAGATCCAACGGACCAGAACTTCTCACCCTACCCAAATATATATGTCTGAATATTACCCCCTCTCCCCCAAACCCGTCTCTCTCATTCATTTCATCTTCAGAGACCTCCATGCCAACCCTAGTGCCGCCCCATGATTCCACCGTCCTCCGGTGGCGGCGCCACCACCAAATTGGCCAAAATTCACACTCTAGAACCATTTCCGTCTCCCCATCCCAAATCTCCAACCCTTTACCCTCGAATCGTAGCCTAGCTCGTCGAATTTCAGATCAAAGACTCAAGTCACATGAACCCTAATCTTGCTCTCCTTGTCAAGTTCTTCTGGGCCAATAATGGTTCGAATTTTATGCCAGTCGACTTTTCTCCTCGAGAACGAGTGACTAGCATGGACTTCGATTCGTTTCGAAGCCCATCAACCTCATGCAAGACCAAGGCCAGCAAGTCTGTTGAGAGATGCCTCTCTGTTAGTCAGTACGTGTTTCTCCTCCTTTGTGTCAGTTTTCCTTTCTTTTCTGGCCCCGGTCAATAGTTCATTTAAGATTATAATTGGGGTCGAATTCTCTTAAGTCGTTTGTTCATTGTTTTTGTTTGATTCATTCGTTTGGTTCATAAATTCCCAGTTGTTGCTATGTTTTTGCTTGAATCATTTAAGTTCTCTGAACTCATTTAATGACATAAACAACCCTGTTCATTTGAGGTTCATTTTTTAATGGTCTGAAGTTTGTTGAGTTTGGGCTGTTATAATACAGACCCATGGGTTTGGGTTGGGTCTTGGGGTAATTTGACATGTGATTTTTCTGAAGTAAATACAGAATTTTTAAGGGTTAATTTAGGGATTTAGGTAAAGGAATCTTTAGTAACTGATTTGAGAAGCTTCTAGGAAGAGGGGAGGGGGACTATTCTGAAATTCTGATTTTAAAATTAAGGGTACTTGAGCAAAAACCAAAATTGAAGAAGGTTTTCAAAGCAAAAATGAAAATTAGAAAAAGTCCTGGGCAAACTTAGTTCAATATTTGTGTCCCTAATACCTTTCCTATAAAGGCATTGTTTCTTCATCAAAAAGGCAGGGGGAGATCAAAAAACTGTTGAAAATTGAAGGGGTTAAAACTCTGAAAAATCCTTTGAATTTCCCAGCAGTTTTCTACAAACACTATTTAAATTCTATCGGGCCTGGGATTTCTGATTTTCTTCATATCTAGAACTCTTGAAAAACTGTAAAATTCTGCATTTGAGTTGAAAATGGTTTGAGTTCTGAGATTTTAAAAGTTGGCTTTGAGCTGTTGCGTGGAATACTGTTACATCAGTCGGTTTCCAAGCTGATTTCTGCTGCTGTCTACTGCTTCCTCATTTTTTTTCCTTGAATTTCCAGGTACCTCTTCGAATCTAAGCTGACAAATTGTGTTTGAATGTGTGGAAGGTGTTCGTTTCTACTGAGATCAATAAAGAATGTTTGAACTTGAAGTCTGAGTTTCTTATTATGTTGAAGCTACTTAACTTCTTTCATTTCTCCTTCTTTATTTGTATTGAATGTAGAAGAATGTAATAATACATGTCTTATTGTTCATTTTCTTTTTTTTTTGCCGAGTATGTATGGAAATTCATGGAGAATTTGAGTAGCATCTATATACTTTTCGGAAAGGAATTTGCGGGTTCTTCTCCAATTATACGGTGGATTTGTGTAAGAATAGCTTGGTAGTTTTCATGAAAGGTTGCAATCAAGTATGTATTTGATTCAAATAGTTTAAATTAGTTTCAATGGTTATTTCATAGGTTCAGATTTATTAGTTGCATTTACCAGCTAGTTGTTTCTTCAAATGAACCAAGGTTTTGGTCGAATAACATTGAATTTATATGGAAGCTGGTATACTAGGGGAATCATGAGTAACAGAGGTGTTGGTTTTTGTTAAATCAATTTGATATTTGAGTCTTTTGATCTCAAATAGGATGCTTTTTGTTAAATCAATTTCTAGTTTTAGTTTCAATGTCACATTTTGTGTACTTGAACGTCCTCCCATCATTAAGAATTGGGCTCATTTGGGCCCAAGCCTTTAGTGATTTGAATGGGTTCGACTCGTGGCTACTTGTTGAAGCAATTTGGTTTTGAGTTAATTGGCCTCTTAAATTGATGTCTGCTAGTTAATTAGTAGGATTAGAAATTAATCTGCTCCTGTATGGTTTGCCATGTTTGGGCCAAATGTCAGGCCCAAAGGGGCAAATATCCTTTCTCGTTGGTGCGTGACTGATTCTCGCTTTGAGAGACGGGCTTACCTTCGAGCCCAATACAGTGCACTATTCGTGCATCCAGTTTAGTTGTACTTAACTTGTTTTAGATTCGAGTAATCAATTTTTCAACTGCCTCGCCCTATGATTATGATTAGGTCCCAGATTAAATTTCAAGGTTAGATTAATTTCAGAACCGGATTAAGCGAGAACTTTACATTTTCCTAATGGGCATAATTAGTTTAGTTTGAGGTGTGCCGTATTAAGCCAAATGTACAATTTATGGCCCTCAAAGTTTAGTTTCGACTTTCCTTTAAATTGTATTGAGGTGCACCGTGCCAAATAAAACCTCAAAAATGCATGACCCTCGCTTAATTAATGATTGAACCCTTAAAAATCGAGGTGTTCCATTAGTGAATTTTCTATGGCCCTCGCAAACTTGAAAGTGTGTAGTTGCTTTAGGCGCGATACTTAAAATTACCTTCCTAAACTCGGGTGCGCATTTATGTGACCCAAATCCAAATCTCAACAATGTTAGATAAAATATGTCGCGGACCGCGGGTGCATTTATGTGACGTGGTTCAAGATGTATTTTAAATGACATTGCAATCTTCCTTAAAAATAATTAAAAGCGGCTAATAAGTTAAAATTGCATCATAGGCTAAAACATGTATTAAAATCAGATAATGGGCCAAAAATAACAGTTGAGCGACCGTGCTAGAACCACAAAACTTGGGAATGCCTAACACCTTCTCCCGGATTAACAGAATTCCTTACCCGGATTTCTGTGTTCGCGGACTGTAATACAGAGTCAATCTTTTCCTCGGTTCTGGATTTGAACCGGCGACTTGGACACCATAAAATTATCCCAAGTGGCAACTCTGAATTTTTAATAAAATAATCTCGTTTCGATTGTCACTTTAAGTTGAAAAAAACTCTCTTATACCCTTTCGGGGGGTGTAGTAAAAAGGAGCTGTGACAATAACAATAATTTTTTATGCTTACATAATATGCGCATTATGTTTTTATTACCCCGTTTCTTCTTTATTTTAACACTACAACACAAACACAAACATAGAAACTTAACAAAACTTAACTTCAGTACAACTAATGAAAACACATGACACGAGAAACATAAAAATATACTACAATGCTCAACACGTACATGTTATTGTTTAGTCACCACCGTCTAGTATTCTCTACTCCAACCACTTAAATTTTTTCTCATGCTTATTTTTTTCTTCTTCCACCTCTTTGAGTTTCTCCTTCAACTCCGCAACTTCTCGTTTTTATTGTCGTTCATATTCCCACTGTTTTCTGGTCAAATAATGAATATACTGCAACTTTTCTTTATAGTATTCCTGCTGACAGGGTTCATCAATCCATACCTCAAAATTTCAAACAGGCTCGTCGGGAACCCTATAAAACTTGTTCATACATATCCAGTAGCAGCGTCCAGCTTCACCATCATCCCAACAATCATTCATCATGCATTTTTTGCCGCACTCGCACCTTGGTACATAAAGAGGTTTAGGCATGTGTTCAAGTGTAAAAAAACCTTGCTTCTATGGAAATATTTGCTACTGATTATTATTAACTACAGAAAATAACTAGAATGCGCCCGTTATTTATAGGCAAGGCAACACAGAAAACGTAGTACTTAACCGCGCTATATATATTCACGCAAAACGTAGTATTTAACCGCGATATGCTTGGTGTGTTAAAGATTCTTTCTTATACAAAACAACTTTTTTGCAGTCGGTCAGTTTTTCAGACTGACAAGACAACACACAAAATATAGTATTGAACCGCGCTATACATATTGACTTTTTCTGAAATGAAACAGTTTTTTCACAGTCAGTCAGCTTATCAGACCGACAAGACAACACACAAAACGTAGTATTTAACCGCGCTATACATATTAACTTTTTCTGAAATGAAACAGCTTTTTCGTAGTCGGTCAGCTTTTTAGACCGACAAGACAACACACAAAACGTAGTATTAAACCACGCTATACATATTCACACAAAACGTAGTATTTAACCGCGATATGCTATGTGTGTCCCTATATATATAGTCACATACTCAAACATAAAACACACTCACAAATTGAAATCCTAAACTATGGATGACTCTTCCTTTACCAAACGAGCCCTCTCTTACTCTTCTACTAGCAGTGATGCTTACTCTTCTATGAGCAGTGATAATGAAGAAGAGAATCCTCCAACATTTGAAGTGGTTATGACTGATTCATGCGTCGACGACAACGATCTGGTAAACTATTATGTCCATTAAACTTTATTTCTTTCACATAAAAAACTTTTGTTTGTTATACCTTAACTCCAGAAAATACATATACATCAGTATTGTATATCTTTATTCAGTTTTATATTTTCTGTAACTTAATAGTAATGCTTTTTTTTAAAATTATATTCGAAGAAAAATATGCAAGCATCTTCCTCCAACATTAGAACACGCATATCTTCACCATCGTGGTAAAGAGTGGTATGTAAATGTAAGTGTTGGTGATCAAATAAGGCTCAAGGTAGGCTGGAGACTTTTTGTGTTGGAGAATTTCCACAGTCAAAGTTTCGTCATCAAACTTACGTTGGCTGATGTTTCACCACTACGTGCTATCTTCAATGTGGACGTGAAGGGAGACGGATATCCTGTTTGTACTAATCCGTTTTTTACTTGGTACTAGGATGTGTTTGTCTTGATTTATCCTCTTATTATTTTTTATTTTCATGTATGTTGCTTTAGTTATGGTTGTTTTGCTTTTTTCTCTTGAAGTATTATGTTATGAAATTTCAATCTTCATATTGGTCTTCTTTACTAATACCAATAAGTTGAATATTGGAACTATCATATCATCATACCAATTCAAAAGGTAATGTTAGATAATAAGATGTAACAAGGCTGTGGAACATAATTTTATTTGATATATCTTGAAACATAAATAAATACAGACACTTATTACAAAATATATTACAAAAACAAAACACTAGGTGTATCCTTGATAGTTGGGTACATTAGATGAACTTGCACTAGGAGCTGGATTACCACTGCCACCCAAACCAGCTGAAGGACATTTACAACGGTCGTGTCCTGTTTGCGAGCATATGCCACATTTACGCGCATAAACGGTATCATCAATATCCATTTGGTTCCATATACGCGTTCTCTTTTGGACTTACAACTTGTGCAAATAGTCCTTGTTACACATCATTTTAAATGGTTCCGGTGGCCAATAATGCTCAACACCCAATGGCTGCAACTGCCTACTATATGTGTTTACGTATGCAGCAATACTGTATTGCCTATCAACATAGTTGTTTCCCCTAAACCAACTTGTTAAAAGCAGTTCATGGCATGTGCGCACGGCATATGGTAGATGGCCCATTTCCCACATGAACACAACCTGCTAGCTTCATTCACGGTGTGTAGATTATTCCCCCGATGTCCGCGGATAGCGGTGCGAACTTCAAAAACACCCCAGTTGTGATCATACTGTAAATATGAATGCCAATGTGCTCGCCTCCTGTATTTCTCAAATCTTCTCATCGGTCTTGGCATAAATTCAACACCCCTGTCCATCAATTCCGATGCAGCTCTATGTCTTTCAACAAATCTCTCTGCCATCTGTTTAAATGTCATCCGGACCATGGCAGTGACAGGAAATCCACGTGCAGACTTCAATAACTCGTTGAATGACTACAACACATTTGTAGTCAGGGCACCCCATCGTCTGCCACCATCAGCATGCAATGTCCACTTGTGAAGCTCATGTCCTATCAGCCAATTATAGGTTCTTTCGTCTAACTATCGGATCGCTTCCATGCGCCTCCTGAATTTGCACTGCTGGTGCTCAGTTGCAACCATCCATATTAAATCATGCAATTCTTTGGTGGGATATTTCTTCTGGAAATTGGCCTTCAGGTGTCTCACACAGTAACGGTGGTATGCATAGGGTTCCTGCCATTCAGGCAAATGTTGTAAAGAACTTAAAATACCACCATGTCAATTAGAAATTAGACAAATACCTGAATGTTGTTTGACAGCGTGCTGCTTCACGTGGTTCAAAATTAGCGTCCACGTCTCTTCACTTTCATTAGCACAAACGACAAAAACTAGTAGAAATATTTGTCCATTGGCATTTACTGCAATGGCGATCAACATCTTAATATCATACTTTCCATAGACATAAGTACAGTCTATGTAAATTAACGGACGACGATGCAAAAAACCATTAACTACTGGTTTAAATGCCCATGACATGTATCTGAATATATATTTTGGTATTCCCAGACTCCGCTCATGCCTCCATTAAATAACAGTCCCGGAGTTAAAGTATTTTAATACGACCATGTACCTAGGTAGAGATGAAAATGACTTATCCCAGTCATCATAAATAATATCAAATGCACGTTTGCGCCCAAGATATGCCTTTTTTTTGGTTATAGTACACCCATATACCTGGTGGACGGATGTAATACGCTCTTTGATCTTGTACCTAATGGACACTTCCAAGTGTGGAATCAAGACAAGAGAAATCAAGTCAACATCCAAGTTGAAGTGATTCTCATTGAATGTGTCCATTTCACAAACGTGGCTACCAATATATTTACCCATTTTTCACAACCCTGTTTCCTTCATGCTCACACGCAACATCCAGTTACAACCTATAAAGTATCTACGGCATACGACCTTGTATACCTCCGGAGTTGACTCTCATACCGTCATCTCACGGCCTTTTCTTACGTTGTACATTTTTACAACCATGATTAGACAAGTTTTATCGGGAAAATACATGCCCTTTGCCAGCACCGTTGGCCTAGACTCATCCCACATTACTGACTAAAATTCGTCAACATCCCTTGTGAGGGCATTCACATCCAACATACTTGGAAAATTATCAAGGTAGGGAATATGCCTTGAATGAAACGACACGTGGGACTCGTACACTCTTGCTCTAACGGGAGGTGGAGGAGTATGCTCTCTCGTCAGCTCAGGTTCGACATTCACTTCCTCATCATCATCACCCTCATCAGGGAAGGGTGTATCATCTCCAGACTCATCGGCACTGTTGTTAAAATCACTATTATCTTCCTAACTCTACGCATCTGCCAAATCCCGAGTAAATACGTCGTCTACGGGAAACTGAGTGAGGTCAGGACCATCAAGTTGCTCATTTTCACTACACAAACAACAAAATGATAAGCTACTCAAATTGATATACTTTACATATAACTATATCACTTCACTTATAAGTCGTACTGTGTTGACATTCCATGATGGATATTTTCCTGTTGGTGATGACTCCCAGATGAACCACCGTGATCCAACATGCCAAAACTACACATATTTCAATTGGGCATGGGGTCATAACTTGTAAAATTCATATCCGGATGGTACCCCCTATGGAATATATGAGTGTTAATACAAATTCAATTCAACAAAAAAAACATCGTAACAGAAAGGGAAATTGAAGTTTACCAGTCGTCTTGTGGATTATGTAAAGTAGGAGAGAAATTATTTCCTCACTCCTCGTTCGCCCACGGAGATAAGTTATGATCCGGCCAAACTCTTTTAGCCAGAACCTGTTGGGCTAAAATTGCTCCAGAATAACCACCTGCTAACTGGGGGTCATCCCTGTTTTGCGCAATCTCATTATTGCGAATGTCTTCAGCCTTGACGTACATTTCCAATAATTTTATCATAATAAATTCCCTGTATTCATCCGAAATCCGCAAAAAATCTCTCAGAGTTTCATCATCTTCGATGTTAAACTCATAATAACAAGCAAACCCCTGCGGAGTCACAAAATACAAATATCTACCGATTACTTTAAGGTTCACAGAATGTTTCCTCAAACTCATTTTTTTACGTAACAACGATACTAATGTATCGTACTCCATTATAAGCGGCAATTTAACATGACACTGTAGAGATAAACTATACCTCACAGAGTTATTCTCCACTACAACCTCACCCCCCCAATATAACAAAACCCTTAATTTTCGCTCTTCAGACATTATAAAAAATGCTTGATAATAAGAAGAAAAATTTGAACGGGAGTTAGAATATTTTTTGAATGGATTTTCATAAAATCCTAACGCCTTTAAATAAGGCAATGCCTAGCTCGGGGGGCTGAATTTTTTGATGTATAGAGCTCTTTTAAAGAGTGTTATACCCATTTGAATTATTGTTATGTCAGTTAACCGCAGGAGACTTATTGGTGGGCCCACAAACAGGTATAGCGTTGTATATAATTGCGTTATATATGTATAGCGCAGTTATATACAACGCTATACATATCTATCATATCAGCCCAGCATACCGCTGTTTATTGCTGCGTTTTGGCCGTTAAACTACAGCGCGGTGTAAAATTGCGTTATATATAGATATGTAATTTTTTTCTTACACTTAAAAACGTATTTTGAGTCAAAAAGAACAACATTTAGGTTATCAAGCCACTCTTTTTATGCAAACGTTCAGCCATAGATTCCCAAATTTGTTTTGAAAAATCTGATTTGGGTGAAGTCATGGCTTGAAAATGAAAATGTGCTTGTACATAAGTTTTCAAAACATATTTTACTTTTTTTTTGAAAAAATATGAAACATGACTTATACTCACAAGTTTTAAAAACTATTACAAATACCCAATAGTACCTTTATCAATAACATTCATTATATTATCGCAAACCATAATCCTGAACATAAATAAATTTGGTACAAAATTATTATTTTTATAATGAACTACATAATACACTATCAGATGACATGAAAGATGAAGCAGCATTGTTACAAAATAAAATGATGGGCTCTTTTATAAATACAAAAGTTTGAGGCAACTTTTAAAAAATATAATAGTGATATTTTTGGCCAAAACTAGCTCTTGAGCTGGTTTTGGAATTTGGGTTTTGGGTTTTGGGAATTTGCCAAAATGTAGATAAAATCTATGGCCAAACATGTATTTGCCAAAAAAATTCCAAATATATTTTGGTAAAATCTATGGCCAAACGGGTCCTAAGTATTAAATACTACTCCATTTCTGCTTCAATTTCTTTGAACTTTTTTGGAGTATAATGATTGAATTGACTAATTTTTGCCGTGAATTCGGACATAGATTCTTTAACGTTTTGAAAAAAATATATTTTAAAACTACATAAAAAATATTATAAGTCACAATAGTTAACAATTTAAAATATCTAAATGTGTTGCAAAAAATAAGGTCAACAAAACCTTGTTTGAGTACTCAAATAGTAATTCATTCTTGTTGAAATAGATGAGCAATTTTTAATATTCAAGGACACATGTTTATATTTAAAAATAATTTAACTTTAAATTTTTAATTTTACTTAATAACAAGATTAATTATATACCTCGTCAAAATTAGGAAACAATGTGGCGCACGATAACTTGGCTTACGTCAATGCAACCAAAGAACAATTATGTGCGGATACTCAAACCATCAAAATGCTGTCATAATTCGTATACTCTGCTTTACAATGGCAAGCTGAATTTAGATAAAAGACAGCAACATATTCTAGAATTTAGAGTCATGCGATAAGCGCAAGATACTACTGCATTCGTTATTTTTTCCTAGAAAAAATTAATGAGATTACAATGAAAATATTTTTTCAATTTATAAATTTTATTTATGATGTACACATATTTGAATGCTCGATAATCCTTTTGTCGTATCATCTATATAGCCCTTAAAGGGAACCTTTGACCAAAAATAAAAACTTATTCGAATGCTTAATCTGTGGTTTTCCAATTCATTAAACAAATACGAGATGGATATCATCGTTAACTATGGTTTAATAGCAAGGGATCTAAGTAGTATGTACTACATTTTACTACCCTCTTCAACCACTTCCTAGAGAGGTTAAGGGGTTAATTCAACTATATAGATGGCAACTTGATACGGAAAATGTAATTTCTTTGTTAGTTGACTTTTTTGAGTAGGATGAAAGGATTGTATAGGCTGTTTCCTTTCATAATTAAGATGAAGATTGATTCAATCAGTCTTATTTGTAGGAGGAGCTAGGGTCCATGTCCCCCTCTTATATATGTACTTTTTTGTTTATGAATAGACATGGTAGGGGTCTTGCCTAACCCCTCACACCAGGGGCAATATGCCTAAAGGTGATGGCTTAAAAAAAGTACTGCATTGTGCAAACAAGGTGAATTTTTTTTTTTTTTTTTTTTTTTGTATATATAAAATTTGTTAAGTCCCTTTAACATAAAAATGAGCTTTTAATGTAATGGCAACTGTAGTTCAAAAATTGCTTTGTGTAACAAGTTTAATTCTTAGGTATAGAATTCTAATTTTTTTCTTTTACAAAGAAAAATTACCGTGTTAGATTTTCTGGCATCGCTAATAATTAAAAAGCTTAGTAGAACAATTATAAGAACATGCATTTCCCTACCAGCCACGCCTGAGTACCGTTTGTCTGTTGGTGAGAATAACACATCAAACTGTTATCCTTTAAGAAAATACAAAAACTATTATATTCATATTTGTATATTATTAAAAGGCGAAGAAAAAGTCCTTTTGTTAAGCCAAGTGACAACCTAGAAAAAAGTCACATAGCATAAGTAGTAAATAATTAATTATTTAATTTGTAATTAGTTATTGGTTATTGTTTTTGAATTTAAATATCTATACAATAATAAAATAAAATATTTTATAATAAAAACGAAAATTAAAAGAAAGTAGCATATTCTTTTCTTTTAAATAAAGTAATATGCTAATAAAAGTTTCTCTTACCAATGCAATTATACTAAATATTGCATAATATAATAAAGAAAAATACAGAACAAAAAAGTTATTCGATGCCTATATAAGTCTCATTAATTTAATAGAAATTTTATTCATTAAATTTCAGATAATATTATTAAGAACAATAAGATACAATTTAAAATAAAACAACATTTCAACAATAATAAAATATATATCTTCTATTATATTATAAAAAAAGTAGTAGACAAACATAATAAACAAAGTAATATGATAATAAAAATTTCGATTAACAATGCAGTAATACTAAATATTTGATAATATAATAGATAAAAATACAGAACAAAAAAGTTATTCAATGACTATACAACTCTCTTTAATTTAATAAAGATTTTATTCATTAAAATTCATATAGTAATATTGACAATAATAGGATAAAATTTAAAATAAAAAAATATTTCAAGAGTAATAAAATATATATCTTCTATTATATTACAAAAAAAGTAGTAGACAAAAATATTAAACAAAATAATATGCCAATAAATTTTTTTATTAATAATATAATTATATTAAATATTGGATAATATAATAAAAAATACATAACAAAAAGTCATTCGATAACTATATAAGTCCCTTTAATTTAATAGAGACTTTATTTATTAAAATTCAGATAATATTATTGACAACAACATAATAAAATTTAAACTAAAAAAAAATCAAAATTAATAAAAAATATATATCTTCTCTTATATTACCAAAAAAAAAAAAGCTAGCAGACAAAAAATATTAAACAAAGTAATATGGTAATAAATATTTTCTATTAGCAATGTAAAAATACTAAACATTGGATAATAGAATAAAGAAAAATATGGAACTAAAAAGTTATTCACTGACTATATAAATCCCTTTAATTTAATGGCGATTTTATTATTGGGCATATCACATTAACAAATAAGATGACAATTGAAATTTTTTAAAGCAGTACGATCTAATTTGTTCAAACAAGCCAGATCCCAATATTATTTAATTAATATTTTTTAATATTGATCGCGCATCGCGCTAGTACGACTACTTGTATTTTGTAAAACAAGAAACAGCATATACCTTTCTTTGAAAAAGAGGTTAGCCTAGTATAAATCATCCACCTCCCATTTGAAATTTTAGATTCGAATAATCAAGAGAGTAAAGTGGGAAAATGTCACGACCCGGATTTTCCACCTTCGGGAGTCATAATGGCGCCTACTAATGAAAGCTAGGCAAGCCAACCATTTAAATTATTTACCTTTTCCTCAATTTTAATCCTTTAACAATTAAGAGCCAAATTACATAAGCAGCGGAAATTTAAAAGCGAAAGACTGAAATGTAATATTTTAATAAAGATGTCAATACCAATCCATACATAAACTACCCAAGACTGGTGTCACAATTTCACAGACTGTCTAGGAATACTACAAATGAAGGTCCGAAAAAGTTATTACAACATTGTCTCTGAAATACATAAAGGAAACAAAATAAAAGGATAGAGGGAGACGCCAAGGCCTGCAGACGCCTCCAGGACTACCTCGGATCTCCGAATGGACTGAAGGTAGCAATCTCACTGCGGTCTAAAAGCTACAGCAATGGGATATGCACACAGTGCAGAGTGTAGTATCAGCATAACCGACCCATGTGCTAGTAAATGCGTAGCCTAACCTCGACAAAGTAGTGGCGAGGCTAGGACCAGACTACCAAATAAACCTGTGCAGTTAAATCATATACATGGGAATATAAAAGCAAAAATGTACACTTAAGGATGGGAGGGAAAAATATGTTGCGGGGACATGGAATAATAACAGAAGAACAACAAATAAATATAAGGATCACCACAGTTCAATTGAAGATAGGAAGGGGGAATCATGTTGCGAGGTACAACAAGTATCAACAGAGAACCAACAATTAAATGTAGAGAAACCATAACTCAATTATCAATAAAAATCTGAAAAATCAAAGACAAGTGCACGGCATCACCCTTCGTGCTTTAACACTCTCTCACAAATAACATACACGGCATCACTCTTCGTGCTACAACACTCTCTCACTAAAATAATACACGACATCACCCTTTGTGTTTTACACTCTTCCTCACTCAAGCAACAATCACAAAGGAATTTGGGCAAGGGAATCAATAATATCACAATAAATTCAAGCAATGACAGAGAATCAGTAAATAAATATAAAGAACACCATAACTCAATTAGCAGCAAGAATCAGGAAAATCAAGACAAATGCACGGCATCACCCTTCATGTTTTTACTCTCGTCCTCACCCTAAGAATTAATATAATCGGCACGGTATCACCCTTCGTGCTTTTACCTCACATAATCATGGCACAGAATGATCCTTCGTGCATTATCACTCATATAAAGGCACAAAATGGTACATCGTGCGGCACGACATTACCCTTCGTGCATTAACACTCTCTCATAAATATCATGCACAGAATCACCATTCGTGTTTTAACACTCTTCCTTACCCAAACAACAATCACAAAATAATAAGGGCAAGGGAATTAGTATAATCACAATAAAATCCCGGGTAGGGAACAATAGTACAACAATCATATCCCGACAAGGAAAATAATATCAAAAGCAATAACATCCCGGCAAGGGAGATAACATTAAAAACAACAACATCACGGCAAGGGAGAGAATATCATAATCTTCTTCTCTTTTCACGTTTACTTCACAACTCAATTCACAACTTGAGCCAATGCTCGAAAATGTTCAATTGACAATAATACTTCCACAAATCAACTTACAACTTGAGCCAACGCTCTTCAATATTCAATTACCAATATTACTTACACAAGCCTTGTTCAACAATACAAATCATCACATAAGGCATGAACAATACAAAACAGAGTCACATTAATCATGGTATAAGACTCACGGGCATACTTGACACCAACGTATAGGTACTCGTCATCATGCCTATATGTCGTACTCAACAATTAACACATAGCAAATAAGGCATGACTCCTAATCCCTCAAGCTAAGGTTAGACAAAATACTTACCTCGATGCCACGAACACAATTCAAGTCTCAACTATCGCTTTACCTCTTGATTCCACCACCGATTCGCTTGTATCAAGCCACAAGTTACTTAATTATATCAATAAATGCTAAATGAATCAATTCTAATATATGAAAATAAGTTTTTCAATGTTTTTCCAAAAAGTCAAAAATCGACCCCGGTCCTACATGGTCAAAACCCGAGGTTCGAACCAAAACCAGATTACTCATTCCCCCACGAACCCAAATGTATAATTTATTTTGAAATTAGACCTCAAATCGAGGTCCAAATCCCCAAAATTTGAAAAACCTAGGTTCTACCCAAAACACCCAATTTCCCCCATGAAAACCCTTGATTTTGAGTTGAAATCATGTGAAAAGATGTTAAAGATTGAATAAATCGAGTTAGAAATGACTTACAATCGATTTAGAGAAAAACATTTCTGTGGAAAATCGCCCAAGAGAGTTTATGTTTTGAAAGGGTTTGAAAAATGAAAGATTTTCGGCTAAGTCATGAATTTGCAGATCGCAGATGTCGCAAATGCGACTAGGGTTTGCAATTGCGAACCCTTCAGAATCTGATAATCTCGCATTTGCAATCACTGTTCGCAAATGGGAGAGTCGCATTTGGGACAATGGGGATTTATGGGCTTCTTCGCATTTGCAATCAGGCCTGCCCAGGACTTCTCTCGCATTTGAGATGCTTTATTCGCATTTGCGATCTAGCATTTGCGATCCAGGCTTCGCAAATGCGAAGCTTGCAGACCTACAACATACCAGCAATTCCTAAATCCATTTTCACTCTGTGGCCTATCCAAAACTCACCCGAGCCCTCGGGGCTCCAAACCAAATATGCACACTGACCTAAAAACATCATACGAACTTGCTCGTACAATCAAATTGTCAAAATAACATCAACAACTATGAATTAGCATCAAAATCAAAGAAAATCTCAAGAACTTTCAAAGTTTCAAATTTTACAACTAAGGTTCCGAAACACGTCATATGACCTCCGTTTCTTACCAAATTTCACCGGCTCAACTTAAATCACATGTAAGATTTATACTGGGGTCTGGAACTAAAATACGGGTCCGATACCATCAAATCCAAACATGTTTCATTTCCAAAAACACATATATATTCCAGAAAAGAATTTTCTTTAAAAATTTATTTCTCAGGTTTGGGACCTCGGAATTTGATTCCGAGCATACGCCTAAGTCCCATATTTTCCTATGGACCCTCTAGGATTGTCAAATCATGTGTCCGGGTCCGTTTACCTAAAATATTGACCGAAGTCAACCTAAATTTATTTTAAAAGCAAAATTCACCATTTCTTACAGATTTTCACATAATGACTTTTCGGATACACGCCCGGACTGCACACACAAATCGAGGTAAGACAAAAGGGAGGTTTTAAGGCCTCGGAACATAGAATTTATTTTTAAAACAAGTGATGACCTTTTGGGTCATCACATTCTCCAACTCTAAAACAACCGTTCGTCCTCGAACAGACATAAGAAGGAACTACCTGAGTCGGAGAAAAGATGGGGATAACGGCTTCGCATATCGGACTCAGACTCCCAGGTCGATGCTTCAATAGGCTAACCTCTCCACTGAACAAGAACAGAAGGGAAACTCTTCGATCTCAATTGATGAAGCTGCCGGTCTAGGATAGCTACCGGCTCCTCCTCATAGGGAAAGTCCTTGTCCAACTGGACAGTGCTAAAATCTAATATGTGGGATGGATCGTCGTGATACTTTCGAAGCATGGACACATGAAACACAGGATGCATGGCTGATAAGCTCGGCGGCAATGCAAGCCTGTAAGCCACCTCTCCTACTCGATCAAGAATCTCAAATGTGCCAATGAACCTAGGGCTAAGCTTTCCCCTCTTCCCAAATCTCATCACACCCTTCATAGGCATCACCCGAAGCAATACCCGCTCACCGACCATGAATGCCAAACCACGAACCTTACGGTCGGCATAAGTCTTTTGCCTGGATTGAGCTGTACGAAGCCTATCCTAAATGATCCTAACCTTGTCCAAGGCATCCTGTACTAGATCCGTACCCAACAATCGAGCCTCTCCCGGCTCAAACCATCCAACCAGCGACCGACACCGCCTACCATATAAAGCCTAATAAGGAGCCATCTGAATACTCGACTGGTAGTTGTTGTTGTAGGCAAACTCTGCTAAAGAAAAAAACTGATCCCACGAGCCTCCAAAGTCAATGACACACGCTCGGAGCATATCCTCTAAAATCTGAATAGTACGCTCGGACTGCCCGTCTATCTAAGGATGAAATACTGTGCTCAACTCGACCCGTGTGCCCACCTCATGCTAAACTACTCTCCAAAAACATGAGGTAAACTGCGTACCTTGGTCCGAAATGATAGACACGGGCACACCATGAAGACGAACAATCTCCGAATATAGATCTCAGCTAACCTATCAGAAGAATAGGAGACTGCCACAGGAATTAAATGCGCTGACTTGGTCAACTTATTAACAATAACCCACATTGCATCGAACTTCCTCTGAGTCCGTGGGAGTCCAACAACAAAGTCCATAGTGATACGATCCCACTTCCACTCGGGAAGCTCAATCCTCTGAAACAAACCACCAGGTCTCTGATGCTCGTACTTAACCTGCTGACAATTCAAACACCGAGCCACATATGCAACAATGTCGTTCTTCATCCTCCTCCACCAATAATGCTGCCGCAAATCCTGATATATCTTGGCGGCGCCTGGGTGAATAGAGTACCGGGAACTATGGGCCTCCTCTAAAATCAACTCTCGAAGCTAATCCATATTAGGCACACAAACTCGACCCTGCCGCCTCAAAACTCCATCATCTCCTAATATACCCTGCTTGGAACCACCGTGTTACACCGTGTCCCTAAGGACATACAAATGAGGATCATCATACTGCCGATCTCGGATACGTTCCAATAAAGAAGAACGAGCGACTGTGCAAGCTAACACATGGCTGGGATCAGAAACATCTAACCTCCCAAACTGATTGGCCAAAGCCTGAACATCCAAAGCAAGCGGTCTCTCACCGATCGGAATATACACAAGACTGTCCATTTTGGCTGACTTCCTACTCAAAGCATCGGCCACTACATTGGCCTTCCCCGGATGATATAAGATGGTGATATCATAGTCCTTTAATAGCTCCAACCACCTTCTCTGCCTCAAATTTAGCTCCTTCTGCTTGAATAAGTATTACAAACTCTTGCGATCCGTGAACACCTCACATTACATGCCATATAGATAATGCCTCCAAATCTTCAACGCGTGAACAATGGTTGCTAACTCCAAATGATGAACTGGATAATTCTTCTCATGAATCCTCAACTGCCGCGAAGCATAAGCAATGACCTTGCCATCCTACATCAACACCACACCAAGTCCAATACGAGATACATCATAATAATCTCCATATGGACCTGGACCTGTGGGCAAAACCAACACCAGCGTCGTAGTCAAAACTGTCTTGAGCTTCTGAAAGCTCGCCTCACACTCGTCCGACCACCTGAACTGGGCACCCTTCTGGGTCAACCTGGTCATCGGGGCTGCAATAGATGAAAACCCTTCCACAAACTGACGATAATAGCCTGCCAAACCCAAGAAACTCCGGATCTCTGTAGCTGATGCGGGTCTAGGCCAGTTCTTGACTGCCTCTATCTTTTTCGGGTCTACCTGAATACCCCCTGCTGATACAACATGACCCGAGAATGCAACCGAACTTAACCAGAACTCACACTTCGAAAATTTAGCATACAATTGACTATCTCTCAAAGTTTGAAGAACCACTCTCAAATGCTGCTCATGCTCCTCCCGACTGCGGGAATAAATCCAAATATCATTAATGAAGACTATCACGAACAAATCCAAGTAAGGCCTGAACACTCGGTTCATCAAATCCATAAACGTTGTTGGGGCATTTGTCAATCTAAATGATATTACCAAGAACTCATAATGCCCGTACCGAGTGCGAAAAATTGTCTTAGGGACATCAGATGCCCTAATCCTCAACTGATGGTAGCCAGATCTCAAGTCAATCTTCGAAAATACCTTGGCACCCTGAAGCTGATCAAACAAATCATCAATCCTCAGAAATGGATACTTATTCTTGATTGTAACCTTGCTTAACTGCTGGTAATCTATACACATCCTCATCGATCCGTCCTTCTTCCTAACAAACTACACCGGTGTATCACAAGGCGAGACGCTAGGTCTAATGAAGCCTTTTTCAAGCAAGTCTTGCAACTGCTCTTCAACTCTTTCAACTCAGGCAGGGCCATATGATACGGCAGGATAGAAATGGGCTGGGTGCCCAGAGCCAAATCAATGCAAAAGTCAATATCCCTGTCGGGAGGCATACCCGGCAGTTCTGAAGGAAATACCTCAGGAAACTCACGAACAACAATCACAGAATCAATAGAAGGAACATCGACACTAGAATCATGAACATATTAAAAATAAGCCAAACATCCCTTCTCGACTATACGCCGAGCCTTTATATATGAGACAACACTAGGGGTAGAATGAGCAGGAGTCCCTCTCCACTCTAAACGAGGCAAACCCAGCAAGGCTAAGGTCACAGTCTTGACATGGCAGTCCAAGATAGCGTGGTAAGGTGATAACTAGTCCATCCCCAATATGACATCAAAATCAATCATATCCTAAAGTAACAAATCTATATGAGTCTCAAGACCCCAAATCACAACTATACATGAACGATGGACACGATCTACCATAATAGAATCACCCACCGATGTAGACACATACACAGGAGTACTCAAAGAATCACTAGGCATGACCAAATACGATGCAAAATAAGATGACACATAGGAGTATGTAGACCCTGGATCAAATAGAACTGAAGCATCTCTACTACAAATCCGAACAGTACCTGTGATAACTACATCGGAAGCCTCAGCCTCAGGTCTGGCTGGAAGAGGATAACATCGGGGCCGGGCCCTACCACTCTGAACTATATCTTTGGGACGGCCTGTTGCTGGCTGGCTCCACCTCTAGCAGCGTGTCCTCTACCTCTAATACCTCTACCTCCACCTCTAGTTGGTTGAGCGGGCTGAACGAGTCCCTTAATGAACCTCCTCACTCTCTTTCTCTCTCTCTCAGTGGGAAGTATAAAAAGAGCATGACGAGCCAAATCAATAAACCTGGTCTCATATTGAGTAACAGTCATAGAACCCTACTAGAGACGCTCAAACTACCTCCGATAGATCTCTCTCTAAGTGACAAGAAGAAACTTCTCCAAAAACAGCTAAGAAACGTGATCCCAAGTCAAATCTGGTGACCCAACTGGTCTGGCCAAACAATAATCCTTCACCAAGTCTTGGTGGATCCAGACAAGTGAAAAGTAGCAAAGTTGGCCCCATTGGTCTCCATTATCCCCATGTTCCTGAGAACCTCATGACAACCGTCTTAATAATCCTAGGGATCCTTAGAAGATGCACCACTGTAAGTTGTAGTGAAGAGCTTGGTAAAACCTATCCAACCTCCACAAAGCCTCCGAAGACGTAGCTGATCTATCACCAGTCTGTGCTGCTGCTCGGCTGAAGAAGCGGTACGTGACCTCGCCATCGGTGAAGGAACAAGAATAGAAGTTCAACTAGCATTGAGAAATCAAATCGCACGACAGGAAGGAAGAAATTTGAAGTTTTTCCTAACTCTGTAGCCTCTGAGGGATAAATACAAACATCTCCGTACCGATCTCTCAGACTCTACTAAGCTTGTCCGTGAATTGTGAGACCTATGTAACCTAGAACTCTGATACCAACTTGAAAAGACCCGGATTTTCCACCCTCGGGAGTTGTGATGGAGCCTACTAGTGAAAGCTAGGCAAGCCAACCATTTAAATTATTTACCTTTTTCCCATTTTTAATCCTTTAACAATTAAGAGCCAAATTACATAAGTAGTGGAAATTTATAAGCAGAAGACTGAAACGTAATATTTTAATAAAGATGTCAATACCAATCCATACATAAACTACCCAACACTGGTGTCACAATTTCACAAACTGTCTAGGAATACTACAAATAAAGGTTCGAAAGAGTTATTACAACACTGTCTCTGAAATACATAAAGAAAATATAATAAAAGGAAAGAGGGAGATGCCAAGGCCTGTGGACACCTGCGTGACTACCTCAGATCTCCGAATGGACTGAAGGCAGCAATCTCACTGTGGTCCAAACACTACAACACTGGGATCTGCACACAGTGTAGAGTGTAGTATCAGCACAACTGACCCCATGTGCTGGTAAATGCCTAGCCTAACCTCGGCGAAATAGTGATGAGTCTAGGACCAAACTACCAAATAAACCTGTGCAGTTAAATCATATACATGGGAAAATAAAAGAAGAAATGTACAGTTAAGGATGGGAGGGGGAAGCATGTTGCGGGGACATCGAATAATTACAGAAGAATAATAAATAAAAATAAGGATCACCACAGTTCAATTGAAGATAGGAAGGGGAATCATTCTGCAGGGTACAACAAGTATTAACAAAGACCAACAATTAAATGTAGAGAAACCATAACTCAGTTATCAAAAAATATCAGGAAAATCAAAGACAAGTGCACGACATCACCCTTCGTGCTTTAACACTCTCTCACAAATAACATGTACGGCATCACCCTTCGTGCTTTAACACTCTCTCACCAAAACAATACACGACATCACCCTTCGTTGCTTTACACTCTTCCTCACCCAAGCAACAATCACAAAGCAATTTAGGCAAGGGAATCAATAGCATCACAATAAAATAAAGCAACGAAAGGGAATCAGTAAATAAATATAAAGAACACCATAACTCAATTAGCAGCAAAAATCAGGAAAATCAAGACAAGTGCACGGCATCACCCTTCGTGCTTTTACTCTCGTCCTCACCATAAGAATCAATATAATCGGCACAACATCACCCTTCGTGCTTTTACCTCATATAATCATGGCACGGAATGATCCTTCGTGCATTATCACTCATATAAAGGCACAGAATGGTACATTGCGCGGCACGACATCACCCTTCGTGCATTAACACTCTCTCACAAATATCATGCACGGCATCACCCTTCGTGTTTTAATACTCTTCCTTACCCAAATAACAATCACAAAACAATAAGGGCAAGGGATCAATATAATCACAATAAAATCCCGGCTAGGGAACAATAGTACAACAATCATATCCCAGCAAAGAAAATAATATCAAAAGCAATAACATCCCAGCAAGGGAGATAACATTAAAAATAACAACATCCCAGCAAGGGAGATAATATCATCCTTTTCTCTTTTCACGTTTACTTCACAACTCAATTCACAACTTGAGCCAATGCTCTAAAATGTTCAATTTCCAATAATACTTCTACAAATCAACTTACAACTTGAGCCAACACTCTTCAATGTTTAATTACCAATATTACTTTCACAAACCTTGTTCAACAATAGAAATCATCACATAAGGCATGAACAATAGAAAACGGAGTCACATTAATCATGGTATAAGACTCACGGACATGCTTGACACCAACGTATAGATACTCGTCATCATGCCTATACGCGTACTCAATAATTAACACATAGCAAATAAGACACGGCTCTTAATACCTCAAGCTAAGGTTAGACCAAACACTTACCTCGATGCCACGAACATAATTCAAGTCTCAATTATCGCTTTACCTCTTGATTCCACCACCAATTCGCTTGTATCTAGCCACAAGTTACTTAATTATATGAATAAATACTAAATGAATCAATTCTAATGCATGAAAATAAGTTTTTCAATATTTTCCCCAAAAAGTCAAAAATCGCCCCCGGGCCCACATGGACAAAACCTGAGGTTCGAACCAAAACCCGATTACTCATTCCCTCACGAACCCAAATATATAATTTGTTTTGAAATGGGACCTCAAATCGAGGTCCAAATCCTAAAAATTTGAAAAACCTAGGTTCTACCCAAAACACCCAATTTCCCCCATGAAAACCCTTGATTTTGAGTTGAAATTATGTGAAAAGATATTAAAGATTGAAGAAATTGAGTTAGAAATGACTTACAATCGATTTGGAGAAAACCTTTTCTGTGGAAAATTGCCCAAGAGAGTTTATGTTTTGAAAGGGTTTGAAAAATGAAAGATTTTCTGCTAAGTCATGAATTTGCAGTTCGCAGATGTCGCAAATGCGACCATTGCGAACCCTTCAGAACCTGCTAATCTCGCATTTGCAATCACTGTTCGCAATTGTGAACTCGCATTTGCGACAATGGGGATTTCTGGGCCTTTTAGCATTTGCGAAGAAATGATCTCATTTGCGATTAGGCCTGCCCAGGCCTTCTCTCACATTTGCGATGGTTTATTCGCATTTACGATCTCGCATTTGCGATCCAGGCTTCGCAACAGACCTGCAACATACCAGCAATTCCTAAGTCCAATTTCACTTCGTGGCTTATCCAAAACTCACCCGAGCTCGCGAGGCTCCAAACCAAACATGCATACTAACCTAAAAACATCATACGGACTTGCTCGTGCAATCAAATTGTCAAAATAACATCAACAACTATGAATTAGCATCAAAATCAAAGAAAATCTCAAGAACTTTCAAAGTTTCAAATTTTACAACTAAGGTTCCGAAACGCGTAATATGACCTCTGTTTCTTACCAAATTTCACCGGCTCAACTTAAATCACATATAAGACATGTACTGGGCTCCGGAACCAAAATACGGGCCCGATACCATCAAATCCAAACATGTTTCATTTCCAAAAACTCATATATATATATTCCAGAAAATAATTTTCTTTAAAAATTATTTCTCGGGCTTGGGACCTCGGAATTCGATCCGGGCATACGCCCAAGTCCCATATTTTCCTACGGATCCTCCGAAACCGTCAAATCATGGGTCCGGGTCAGTTTACCCAAAATGTTGACCGAAGTCAACCTAAATTCATTTTAAAAGCAAAATTCACCATTTCTCACAGATTTTCATATAATGGCTTTCCGGATACACGTCCGGAATGTGCACGCAAATCGAGGTGAGACAAAAAGGAGATTTTAAGGCCTCGAAATATAGAATTTATTTTTAAAACAAGTGATTACAAGGTCATCACAGAAGAGCCCACCGTTGACGTTTCTACCGCTATATATACCAGCAATTAATTAGGAGTAAAACAAAAAATTTAAAGCTAAATAATTTTTTGAATATAAAAAAATGTCACACTCCTTTTAAGCTGGAAAAAACTGTCATATAAAATGAAATAGAATAAGTTGTTCATTTGGAAATTAAAATTGTTAAATGTTGTGTTTACTATACCAGCACAAGGATTAGAAATGAAATTGAATCCCCCATATATCAAAATAAAAAAAGACGTACTACCTTCTATCCAGCTTATGTGAACCTATTTCCTTTTTGGTTTGTTCCAAAAAGAATGACTCCTTTCTAAATTTGGCAACAATTTAGCTTAACTTCCAGTTTTACCTCTAATGAGAAGCTTTTATAACCACACAAATACTCTGGACCCCTTTTTGACTTGTTTAGGACTACAAATTTTAAAGTCTTTATTTTTTCTTAAATTTTGTGCCCAATCAAACAGGTTCTAATAAATTGGAACGGAGGGAGTATTTGATTAAACATTTCCTCTATAGGGCTTTCTTTTATAAAACCTAATGGAATGTTCAAAGATAAATTTAGATAGGGGTGAAAGAGACATTAGGGTTTTTCTTTTCGGAGAAATTAGGGATAGTGCAGTGGCGGAGCCACCCTTGTGTACGGAGTGTCAATTGGACACTCCTTTATCAAAAATTAAACTATATAGATAGGTAAAAAATTTATGTATAAATTATATATGTTGCATCCCCTTGACTTCTTTAATTATTTACTATTTTTGATTTCTTTAGTGAAAATTCTGGCCTAGGTTAGTAGATTACATTAGTAATTTGATTGAAGTAATGAGCTCCAAATCTGAAAAAGCCAGTCAGAACAAACATAAATTAGGTTGTCTTTTTGTGTAGGACGATAGAGAATAGTACGCATATCTGTCTACTTTAAACACTCAGTCCAAGCTTAATGCTCACGGGGTTAATCCCAGCCCTAGCTCCTTCAATTATTCTATATTTGGGGTCTCTTCAATTTTTCAGACCTAATGAATCTACTCTTCTCTTTGTCCATAAATGTGTGCCTTTATTATAGATAGAGATCCAATAATTTTTTACGAGTTTCCATCACTTTCGTTGTTAGTTTCTTAGGGCAAGTTTCTGAAGTTGATCATCAGAACAACTACAATTAATAGATATTCGCCATCGCCAGAAAACAATAAAAAATTATAGCTTTTCTTTTATGAATTAAACAGGTTAAAAAAAGAAAGGAAAAAATACATATTATCAATAGAGTTCGAATTAAGTTTAATCATGTTGATGTGTGCGGTTACTTTTAGATCTATATATTATATTTGCTATAAGTCTTTAATACTTATGATAGATTTATGTGACTAGAAAATATAGAGAACATATAGCGTTGGAAAAACTAATTTTGTTATTGTTGTTATTATAAATAATTATTCCGTATTGTTCTTGTTGTTTGTTAAATTAAAATGAACTTAAATGGAGCGACATAGTCAGTGAGAATCTCGCCTAACTTCCCCTACCGATGGATTTAAAAAGCTCCTTCTTTCTTGTCTTTAGAACACATTCTCAGTTAAGCAACCCTAGGCCCTTGAAGAAAAGAAAAAAAAGGATAAAGAAAGCCCCATCCTAATGCATGGAGCTTGTGTGCAGTCGTAGTAATTACTAGCTTTAAAAAGATTTTTGTTTCTTCAACATTTTTTAGTGAGAGAGAGAACTCAAATTCCACAGCCCTAATTAAATTTCCTTTGACCAAAATGTTCCCTGCCAGTAACAGTACTGGAAACCCTCCTCCTCACCCCTCATTATCCTTTCACAGCTCCTCTCCCTTTCTTGGCCTCAATGGCAACCAAATTCTCCTTCATCATCACCAAAATCAGTTCTCTTCTCATCACTTTGCTAAGAATAACATGACACTCTCAGCAAACAATATTATCAACTCTCCAAATTACCATCAAAATCATAGTGATAATTCCTTAAGGTCATTTCCCATCAACAAGAAACCCAAGAAAAGGGAGAGGTCTAGTAAAATTTTAACATCTCAAGGTCCAAGAGATCGAAGAGTGAGATTGTCCATTGCCATTGCTCGAAAGTTCTTTGATCTTCAAGAAATGCTAGGTTTTGACAAACCAAGCAAAACCCTTGATTGGCTTTTCAGTAACTCCAAACTAGCCATTGAGGAACTCACTAATTGGTCAACTCATCAGGATCATGACCCGAAGATTGCAGGTTCGATCCCAATCCTCACAATTAGAATGAGTCTTATTAGGTTTTTTGTAGGGAAGGCTCTTCCAACCTCCGCGAGTCCCCTTCCTGTCCTACTTAAAACTTGAAAAATCAGAATATCTCCACCTTCATAAAGTGGGGAAGTAAGGTCTGCGAACACATTACCCTCCCCAGACCCCAATTGTAGAATTCCACTATGTTTGTTGTTGTTGTTGTTGATCCGAAAGAATCGCTTGAGAACTATGCATACTTGAAGTTAGTCAGCTTCTTTAGCATAGTATTGTTTTAACCTTGAAAATCTCCTTTAAGCTCTAGAAATGAAGACGTTTTTCATGTGTAGTCCTTACTAGCTAGTGTGTACCGCATTTCAAATATTTTATTTTATTTATGTAGGAGCAACGAAGTCGAGCTGCGATGAGACTGCCAAACATTGTGCTTCAGATTGGGAAGACCTGGCCATAACAACAAATGAGGGTTTAGAAAGAAAGCCCAAAAGATTAGCAAAAGAAAAGAAAGAAGTAAAAGATGAGGCAACAGATCTTGCCCTAGTGGTAAGAGAGTCAAGGGTCAAAGCAAGAGCAAGAGCTAGGGAAAGAACAATCAAGAAAATGTGGAGTAGAATTGAAACTAGCCAGAGGTCAACTTCTCGGTTGATCAAATCTAGTTTCTTTTTGAAGAAGGATATAAGGGAAATGGAAGAACAATTTTGTAAGAACAAATTACAAGCAAGTCAAGAAATAGCAAATAAGGAAATAATTCAAGGATCTGGAGTTACTAAAATTAAGACCAAACCTTCTTTAATCTTGGGTTTTCACCCAAATTTCTATGCTCCTATAGAGTCATCAACTACCCACTATGGTAGCTCTTCTTTCAACACTGAGAATTGGGACAAAGGCACAACTTCAGGTTACGAATTAATGCTTATCTTAAAGATTTGCCAGTTTAAGTTATATATACACCATATACCACTTTTACATGTTGTAGCGGATAATTTGTCTAATTTTCAAGATTACAAATTCCACATTTTACGAAGATTTACATATAGATGTTTTTTAAGTGACCTGATAGCATAAATAATACTTTACATTGTTGATATATATAATTTAAACTCAAGATCTAATACTCCCTCCGTTTCATATTAAATGAGGTAGTTAGACTCGGCACGGAGTTTAAGAAAAAAGAAGAAGACTTTAGGAACTTGTGGTCTTAAAAGCTTAAGGGACAAAAAGTTTGTGGGACCATGACATTTGTGTGGCTGTAAAATCTTCTCATTAAGGGTAAATGAATAAAATGAAAGAGTTTAAAGTTGAATTGTTTCCAAATTTAGAAATGTGTCATTTATTTTGAAAAAGAAAAAAAAGGAAAGTACCTCATGGAGGAAGTACTAATTATCTTATGAATAACTTGATTGTATAAATATTTTTTTCTCCGTCGGTGTGAAATTTGAACTCAACATCATTTCAATGTTCTTTTTTGCCAGAACTTCAAGGTCGCTGGAAACAATTGGACTCATGTCACAGCAACCAAATCTAATATGGGAACAATATAAGCTAAATTAAACTTTCTTGTTTTTAAGGTATGATTCTTCATATAGGTGCTTTGTTTCTTTCTCCGTCCTCTCTCTCCACAGGTACGGAATGTGGTCTTTGGTTGTGGGCGAATTTAAAATTTAGGTTTTATGGGTTGTAAGCTTTATATTCTCACCGATGAACTATTAGACTTTTGCAATGATGGGTTCCAAATTTGATACATGTATTTGTAATATTTATAATGTTTTTTCATATTTATGTATTTAGGTAAAAATTTACTCACACCGTTTACACCAAGCCAATTAACATGACACATATGTCTTGCATATATATCTATATTCTAACTATAGTACTACTGGAATGTCCATGCTTGTTAGTCTACTGAGTATTTTCTGATGTATGTTTCGCCTGCTGAGCACGTTTGTGATATTTTATTTCAAATAATTTAAGAAAAGCTGGAGAAATCAGAAGATTTCTTCTCGAAAATTTAAAAAATGATGTAATTACAAAATAAATTATCACCTATCGAAATCACTAATCAATTAGAGATGTTGATTGGCTGAGTTGTACCTAGTGTTACCTTCAAACCAATAAACACAATATATATTTTTTTACAAACATTTGTCACTTAGGTTTTGAATGTATGAAATACAAAATAAATAACTCTTTGAGATAGAAAAAATTTGATAATATGTATATAAGAAATAAAATAAATTCTCTTCTATAACAAGTTAAAATTCACCGATGCTGTAGAAATCAATTACTACATTTTATTTAGCACGCATAAGTTAAATCCTTTACTTAATAACATCTTCAAACATACGTCACACTGTTTTTCACAGCTTTAGTATCGTTTGTCAGGTGGTAAATGACTTTAGTTATCTCTTACAACAAAGTCACAATCCTCTCTAACAAGGCTTCTTAAACAGGACGTTCATGAACACGATTAGAGCTAGACGGAGCTTGAGTTCTAGCTAAGGATTTGATATATATAATCTAGTAGTGTTGGCCAAAACTTTATATTTGTGTTATAAAATCTATTGAATATATGTACGTAATTTATTCAAAATCCAATAAGTTACTATTTTTTTCTTGAATTCAAAACTCATAAACTCAAAATTCTAGATCCATGAAAATCTCCTCTAATGAATGGAGAACCACTTACTTTGCTAAATGCCTAAATCAGTTCACATGCCCTAGAAGACAATATTGATCAACTAAAGCTGAAATCAATAGTACTAAATGCATATAATTGTTTTAAATGTCTTGATAGCGTAAAAATTTCTTGTCGAAAATATAAATTAAATTTTAAAGATAATTACATATAATTGTTCATAGATATTTATATGATACTAAGAGCACGAAGCCCTTAATTGAAATATCATTCCTCTTTCTTGCCCTTTAAAAATTAATTTCGCTCTAAACAAAATTGCCTTTTAATTATTTTCCTTAGGGATCCACATTCGTCATTTTCGGGACTTTTACGATTTTTTTTATTTTTTATTTTATAAATCAAACACAATATTTAATCTAACTTTTATATAGTTTTTAAAATTATGTATCAATAAATATGGGGTATACGCGTAAATGGGTATCCTGAAATTAGTAATATAAAATAATGTGAGTAATAGTTATAGTACACTAATAAAGTAATAAATAAGTGCTCCTGATTACGTCTGCGGTATTTCCCATAGTTCCTCAGATTTTGATCCGATGAAGACTTGAGTCACTTTCCAATTTTTTCTGATTCAAAATTAATGGAGAAAATCTAATGATTACTGCTACAACTACTACTGTATTTAGGGCTGATATTTATATAGTGATCCTTAACAACTGTCCTACTACAGCATTAATAGAAAAGACAAAGTTAAAACCTTGTTTGACTGACGTGCGTAAAACCTGGGAAAACAAAGCAGAATAATTTCAATATCAGGCAGAAGATCTGCTTCTCTCGGGGCATATCAATATTTTTTTCTTGCAATGGAATATTATAAATATTAGGACCTACAGTTAATTAAAGTGAAAGAAGAAACAAACACTGAATTTAATACTCCCTCCATCATAATTTATTCAATGGTGTTTGATTGAGCACGACGTTTAGGCAAAAAATTAAGACTCTTAAAATGTATATTCTAAAATGAGTTATAGATATTTGTATAAATTGTCTCATTAGGTATAAATTGATAATTTAAAGTTATAATTATTAAATATAAAAATGTATCTTTTTTTCGAAACTGACAGAAACGTAGAGATTGTCACATAAATTGAAACGGACTAGGCAGTATGTTAAAGCTAGAAGAAGGTCGAACATGTAAACTTTAACTGTGGGAGAATCTCCTCCATGGTTTCGCTTTGACATAGCTTGCTTACTACGGATTAATATAATTCATGTATACTGAAACTCTAAAAAATTTTACCTTGTTGGTATATTTTAATTGACTAGTAATCTACTTTATTTTTGATATTACAAATATTTTTGTCTATAAGTTCCATATCAATTATTTGATAGTATAATATTCTTTTTTTATATTGTTATGGATCGTTTGGTTCTCATGCTAGCTATGCATAAATTATGCAGCAAATCAATTTTTTTATTGCTACCAGGCTCAAATACTACATAATCTGTGTAGGGATTATTTTTAAATGATCCAATCAAGCATAATATTATCTTAAGCAAGATATTATATTGGAAATAATTTTTCATTCTTTCTAAATTTGGTTTCGGTAGTAATTATCATACGAGTGAATTGATTGTACAGCATAGGTCGTGCAGGGATTACTTTTAAACAATCAAATCAAACAAAATATTATCTTAAGAAAGATATTATATTGTGAATATTATTTTTCTAGTCTTTCTAAATTTGGTTTAGTAGTAATTATCTTACGACTGACTTGATTGTGTGCACCATAAGTTGTGCATAAAATATTTTTAAACAATTAAATCAAACATAATAGTACTATCTTAAAGCAAGATATTATATTGGAAATATTTTTTCAGTCTTTCTAAATATTATTATTATAAGCAAGATATTATAGCTAGCTTAGCTATAACTAAATTAATACGTGTATCGCTAGGAATTTCAACACAACCCTTTTGATGGTGCATGCGGTCGCTAATTTTGCACTACCATTGTCAGTAGCTTTGAAGGTCCAAACATGGTTCAGAATTCAGACCAGATGGGACGTGAGAGATTTGATCAATTGTTGTAGACTCTATTCCAGATTTTTTTAGATTTTTCTTTTGTTTGGTGAAGTTTGATTTGAGTATTTAAATACGCATGATAGCTGTAAAAATTGACTTAATTAGAGCTTAGGTTAGTCATCATGAGTAGTAAATTCGAGGTCCTTTGTTGTGACAATTGAATCATATATATTTTTTTCTATCTTTCGATTAGGTATTTCAGAAGTGAAGTTTTAGTTGGAACTTGGGATATTTATTAGTTTCATTGCTGAAATTAAGAGAGTTGTAAACCCGTATGTAGTTAGCAGCAGGTGGAGAAATGTAGAAAATTTTGAAAAATGTGGTATTTTACCCAAGTTGGAGAGAGAGTAGGCGCCACAGACTTGTCAAAGTTCATTTTACGGGCTCAATACATGTGAAAAACATGCCTTGTACCATGCCATGTTCGATTGTGAGAGAGAATTGAGAAGGAAGAAGAGAAATTGAAATTGTATTCTAAAATCTGAGTTTTTCTCTTTGTATACAGCTTTTCCACTACTTAGATGACAACATATGTACAGCTGTCAATTAACTACCTTTTTTTTTTTTTGCTAGCTTGCACACTCCTAGTTGTATTTTGTGTACTTTAACCCTCATATGCTAAGACTCCCCCTCAAGCTGGAGGGTGGAAAGCATCGAACACTCCAAGCTTGGAAAGAAGGAAGGAATGTTGAGCAACACCAAGTCCCTTTGTCAAGAGATCAGCCAACTGAAGTTTGGTCGAAATGTGATGAGGAGCAAGCAAGCCAGACTTGATTTTTTCTCGAACAAAGTGACAATCTATCTCAATGTACTTTGTTCGTTCATCAAAAATGGGATTTGCTGCTATTTGAAGTGCAGCTTTACTATCACAATAGACATCAACAGGCTGATGTATTTCAATACTCAATTCTTGCAGCAATCCAACAAGCTAAGTAACTTCAGCTGTTACTGCAGCAAGGCTTCTATATTCAGCTTCAGCTAAGCTACGACTCACTGTCTGCTGCTTCTTTGACTTCCACGACAATAAGGAATCTCCAAGCTTGACAGCATATCCAGTGATCGATCTTTGGGTGTTTGGGCAAGCTGCCCAGTCTGAATCACAGAAGGCAGAAAGGTGGGTGATCGGACCTTTCTTGAGGAAAATCCCAAGTCCAGGTGACCCCTTAATGTACCTAACCACTCGAAGTGCTGCAATTAAGTGTGATTGTTTGGGGTGTTGCATGAACTGGCTAAGAACTTGCACAGCAAAACAAATATCAGGCCGTGTAATGGTTAAATAGAGTAACTGGCCTACTAGTCTTTGATAGCTCCCCACATCTTGCAACTCTTCATCACCATTGTGCCCAACATGTTTGTCATATTCTGTAGTGGTCAATTTCTGATTTAGCTCAATAGGGGTAGATGCAGGTTTAGCAGCAGCCAAGCCTGTGGAAGAGATTAATTCCAGTGCATATTTTCGTTGGTTCAACAATATCCCCTGGTCTGATCTCATCACCTCAATCCCCAAAAAATATCTGAGCTCACCCAAATCCTTGACCTTAAAGTTGTTATGCAATGTGTGTTTGGCCTCTTCTACTAATGAGATATTACTACCTGTAATCAAGAGATCATCAACATACACCAATATAATCACAATGTCATGTGACATTTGTTTGGTGAATAGAGAATGATCATATGCACTCTGTTGATACCCTGCTCCCACTAAGGCATCTGTGAGTTTAATATTCTATTGCCTTGAAGCCTGTTTTAGCCCATAGAGTAACTTCAACAACCTGCAGACTTTGTTCTCCCCCTGTCGTTTAAAACCCTGTGGCAAAAACATGTAGACTTCTTCATAAAGGTCCCCTTGGAGGAATGCATTATTGACATCCATTTGATAGAGGCTCCATCCCTTTGAGGCTGCTATACTTAAGACAGTTCTCACAGTTACCATTTTGGCAACTGGTGAAAAAGTCTCATGATAGTCTAGCCCTTCTTGTTGTGTGTATCCTTTAGCTACCAACCGTGCCTTAAACTTGTCAATCTCACCAGATGACTTATACTTGATCTTAAACACCCATTTGGAACCAATAACTTTTTTTCCTTCTGGTAAATCAACTACTTCCCAGGTATGGTTCTCTTCAAGTGCCCTGATTTCTTGATCCATGGCTTCTATCCACCTTGGATCATTTGCAGCTTCTTTGAAGCATTGTGGTTCAGTTAAAACTGATAAAACATTGAGGAATGACTGGTAGGCAGGAGATAGATGATCATGTGAAAGGACATTAGAGATAGAGTACACAGTATTTGTATGTGTCTTGGCCTCAGTGATGTAGTCCTTAAGCCATATAGAAGGTTTTCCCTTTCCTTGTCGATCAGATTTCCTAGGAGGTGCCACTATAGATGGTGGCTGTGAGTGAACAGCTTCTAAGCCTGCTTCTTCTATGCTTGTCTGGGCTTATGGTTCCAAGATGATAGGAGAGGGATTCTCGTTTGTTGAAGCATCTGCTGGGATATCATGGTGTATATGGGACTCTGCATGAACTGTGGCTGAATCCAGATTATCTGAAGTTTCATAATTATCACTACATTCTGCATGGTCTGTGACCAACTCCATATCAACAATCTCCACCTCTGTGGTGCCATTTGCATTAACTGGCACTTGTATGTTCTGAGATGGAGTTGTAATTATAGGAGCTTGTGATTCCACAATTGGAGGTTGTGAAGCAAATAGATCCTCTGTACAGTCTGAATCAGCAACCCTTGCAAAAGGAAAACTCTGCTCCCTAAAGATCACATCTCTGCTAACAAAAATATTTCAATTCTCTAAATCATACAATCTATAACCCTTTTGCGTTTCTGAGTATCCAATGAGAACAACCTTCTTAGCTCTAGCTGTAAACTTATCACCTTTAGGTAAGTTGCTTGCATAACATAAGCAACCAAACACCATTAAATGATCTATTCTAGCTGACTTTCCAAACAACAGCTCAAAGAAGATTTTCCTTGCAAGATAATGGTAGGTAGCTTATTTATCAAATATACTGTTGTTCTTACACAGTCACCCCAAAATCTCTTAGGAATTGAGCTTTGAAATTTCAAGGCCCTTGCAACCTCCAGTATATGCCTATGCTTTCGTTCAACCACCCCATTTTGTTGTGGGGTGTATGGACAACTACTAGTGTATAATTCCCAGAGAAGCAAATAAAGTATTACATTGAGAGTTGAAAAACTTTGTACCATTATCTGATCTAACAATCTTCACAGCAGCTTCAAATTGAGTCTTTATCATTGCAAGAAAGTTTTTAATCACAGTAACCACTTCACATTTAGACTGTATTAAGCATACCCAAGTAAACATGTTGTAATCATCTACTATTGTGACAAAATAAAGCTTTCTGTCATATGTAGGTAACTTATGAGGTCCCCAAACATCCATGTGTATGAGTTGAAAACAACTACTTGATCTAGTGCTACTAGTTAGAAATTGTAATCGACATTGTCTTGCTAAGGGACATACTTCACAGTTGTTTTCTCTTCTTGTCTGTATTTTATTCTTTAGTTCTGAAATATGTTGCATTGCCTTGGTTGATGCATGACCAAGCCTCAGATGCCATAGTGTCGTTTCTCCATGTTCCTTCAAAAAACTGATTGCTGCTGTTGGCAAATTTTCTCTTATTAGGTACAACCCATTATTCTATCTACCAATCCCCATCACCTTGCCATTGTAGAGACCCTGAAATATACAAAAATCATGATAAAATCCAACTGAGCAACATAATTGCCTAGTGAGCTTAGACACTGACAGTAGGTTGAATTTGAAGTGTGGCACATACAGTACCCCCTCAATAGTTTTATTCCCTAAAACTATTGCATTTCCTATATGTGTAATTTCTGCTCTACTGCCTGTAGGCAACTGTACTCCATCTGCTTTATGATCTGCTTTTCTAAGGTTATTTAAGGCATCCTTACAATGTGTCACATGGTGAGTAGCACCTGAATCCACTATCCAAAGTTGATCACTAACACCTGCATTTGACATTAAAGTAAAGATACCTGCAGTATTAGTGGAACACTCATCTGTGGTAGTCTTCTACAATAGATTTACCAGCTGTTTGTACTGCTCCTCAGTGAAGAAATTTCCTTGTGTGGGGAGCATTGGCACATGTTTCTCTTCACTAGTTGCACTGTTCGCATAAGTTTTGCCTCCTGAGTTTTGCCCTTTCTTCTTGCTTTTGAAATCTGGTGGATATCCCACTATCTTATAGCAGTTTTCCTTTAGATGGCCCTTGTAACCACAGTGATCACATATTAATCCTGACCTTTTTGGTTTGAATTCATGACCTTTACCTGCCAACATTGTAAGAGGATCTTTCAATGTATTTGTGACTCCAAGAGTCCTTTGACTTTCTTCTTGTGTAACTATAGCATAGGCTTCATTCACTATAATTACAGGCCTTTTTGCCAAGATATTACTTCGAATGTTACCATAGCTCTCGTTCAATCCCATAAGAAACTGTAATAAACGAATGTTTTTCAGAAGTTCCACTGAAGGCCTAGACTCTTCACAGTCACATGAAGCCAAAGGTGCTATGACGTCCAGTTCATCCCATAGATCCTTCATCTTCGAGTAATAGCTAGTGACCGAGTCTGTTCCTTGTCTCAAGGTCGCAATAGCAGTCCAAAGATGATATATCCTAGTTAAATTTGACCTATCAAACCTTTCCTGGAAGTTAGCCCATACCTTCTTTGCATTCGATGCATAGACAATACTAGGCATCAACTTATTTGAAACAGTGCTACCAATCCACGATAGAGCAATTGCATTACATTTTTCCCATTGCTCTGCTAACGCACCTTTATATATACTTTTTACATACGATCCATCCACAAATCCAAGCTTGCCCTTTCCTCGGAGTGCCAATTTCATCGCCCTGCTCCACAGTGCGTAATTTTCTGGGCCTATGAGCGTGAGCGGAATTAAGACTAATCCAGGAGCATCTGAAGCTTGCAAAAACAATGGATGATTATGATCGAGTGAGCTGATTTCATTTTCTGCCATGGCTGCCCTGAAAATTGAGCTCAGAATTTCAGTATTCCTTTGCTCTGTATTTTGCCTCTGTGTTCCTGCCGTAAAGTTGAATCTCGCCGGAGCTAGATCGGAGTTAAAGCCCGCTCTGATACCATGTTCGATTGTGAGAGAGAATTGAGAAGGAAGAAGAGAAATTGAAATTGTATTCTAAAATCTGAGTTTTTCTCGTGACATACAAGGTTGTATATACAGCTTCTCCACTACTTAGATGACAACATATGTACAACTGTCAATTAACTACCTTTTTTTTTTGCTAGCTTGCACACTCCTAGTTGTATTTTGTGCACTTTAACCACCCATATGCTAAGACTTAACATAATGAGCTAAATACTAAAGAATTTAAAGGTTGAACCCATATTTGTTATATATATATTTATTATTTATTATATGTTAATTCCCCTTGACTTTTTGATGTATTTAATATTTTATAATTTAACACCCTTAGTAAAAATCCTGGCTCTACCGCTGATAGGCGGCATGTGTAGTATATAAGTACAATACATGTATAATATGTGTATAATCGTATATAATCAATATATTTATATATATCGGCTAGAAAAAGTAAACAGGAAATCCGATAAGATATTTACGTAAAGATTCATTTTATCTGATGTGTAAGAGACAAATAAGATATACATTCGGGGCGTACGTCCGGACGTTGATGTTTTTTAGCGAAGCATTAAGTCCAAGAGAATTTTTCAAATTAAAACAAAATTTGCTGAATAAGTCATTAATATAATACCCAAATTCTCAAAAGCCAGCTTGTAATTACGCCACTATTAATAAAATAGGAATTAGCGACAGATAAATTCTGTAGCTAAATAATAGAATTTGTCGCTATTAGTGACAGATTATCAAAATATTATGTTATCTATGGACAATTTAGTGACAGATTAACGATGAAGTTCATAGCTAATTATCTTCCAGTTTTTTCAGTAGTGCTCAAAAGTTTTAAAAAAGAATATAAACATTAAATTTAAAAGTCAAGGCATTTTGTTATTGCTAGAACCCCTAATTTATGGTCTTTTTCAATTCTTTATCTTATCCGCTAGATTGTTACTATCTCCCAAAAGCAACAAATATTCGATATTTTTTTTTTTTGCAAATACAAAGAAAAATCCATTTTATTCCATAGCATCAAGTTCAAAGTTCAAATTGCAAGTTAGTCATCTTTTTGTTCTTCCATATGTTTATTCTTTTCAACTCAAGTTACTTGTGCTTGTAAGTAGAGATAATGAATTATTTTGACTAGTTTTTTGTGGGGATGGAGCACATCTATTTATATTTTTTATTTATTTATAGTTTTCTTTATTTTTTATTCAATTTTACCTTTTGAAAAATATTTACTAGTAATTATATTATTTTATAAAATATTAAAAATTAAATATTCATGGGGCTTACACCCCGTGCCTCGAGGCTTACGCCTTGTCAATATGTAAAACGCCTCGCCTTACGCTCATACTTTTTAAAACACAAATTTGATCTATCTTTTTGTTTAATTTTTGAACTAAAACGAATACTACTAAACTTCTAAGTGAATGTATATCCTTTTCGTGTGTTCATCATTCTTATCAGAATATTTCGCACGTTTACGTGATTATAATCTGTCTTGAGCGTAAACCTTTTGTCATGTTTAATTTAGCGCTAATTATTTAAACAAAAACTTTTGTTTTAAAAGGTTTTTGAATGAACTTTGTTACTTAATCAGCGTAATCTGAAAGGAGCAGCAGTTGTAGAAAATGAAATAATACGTCATGCAATCAAATCGGTTCAATTACTGGAAGTGAAACCAGTGGTTATGCTGATTCAGTGTCTGCTCAGGCTTCAAATCATTGGAAAATAGCATTGATGTCGTCAAGCTAGCTCACCAATACAGTCACCCATGCTCTAAAGCATTAAAGTGATGTCCGTTTGACGTTAACTTTGGGCTAGTTTTGCAACAAAAAACAAATTAAACATTTTTTTTTCAAACACTCAAAAATAGCATTACATTTATTATTACTTTATAAGTTAGTGCGGATTTAGTAAAAATATGTTCTTTAAAAATTGTTCAATTATATGTACTAGTATAATTTAATCGGAAAGCACTTACTGCAGTTGCATCTATTTCCAATAAACACAAAATCGTCCTCCCTTACCTCTAAGTGTAGCCAGGAGCAACTATGCAGAGTATAAGGTATAGGTTGATCCGATATAAATAACTTTGACTAGAAACTCGAATAAATAAGTATAAATATTAATTTCGAATCCAATAAATCAAATGAATTGTTGTAGAATCTCGAAATCAAATTCATTAAAATTTACATTCTGAATTCACCTCTGGATGTAGCGATCATGGAGAATAATTAAACCGCAATTAGTTTCATGAACTCCATGTAACATGGTTGCAGTCGAAGAAAAAGGAAGAAAGAAGAAAACCCTCGGGAGTGAAGGTGTTGAGCTGAGCAAAACAACAACAACAACAACGTATATAACGAACCCAGTGAAATTCTACAAGTAGGGTCTGGGGAGGGTAGTATGTACGCATACCTTACCTCTACCTTATGAAGGTAGAGAGGCTGTCTGAAAGACTCTCGTCTCAAGAACAGTAAAAATGAAGCAATAAAGAAACAATAGCAACAACAAGGTAATAAGACAATAGAAGCAAATAATACGAGTAATAACAGAGATATGGGGTCGGTTGTACTCATACTACACATATGCACTTCTTGTGCAGATTTTGGTGCCAGTCCCAGCAGCGTTTCGCGGAGGCTTGCTCGGGCAGTCATTATCCAAAAACTTGATGTAACGATCCGACTGGCCGTTTTGAGCATTTGTATTTCGTTCAGCTATTTGAAGTCTCGAGTAGTTTCGTATGACATATTATGACTTGTGTGAATCGTCGGTTTTGGTTTTCAGGTGATCCGGAATTTGATTTGGAAGAATGATTCTCAACTAGGGAGCTTTAAGTTGGAAGAGTTGACCAAGTTTGACTTTTGAGTATTTGACCCTGGATCGGAGTTTTGATGGTTCCATTAGGTCCAAATTATAATTTTAGAATTGGGCATATGCCCCGATTTGTATTTGGATATTTTTAGAAGGTTTCGGCACTAATTGACGAAAGTTAAAAATTTGAAGGTTTGGAATATTCATAAATTTGACCAAGAGTTGACTTAGATGATATCGGATTCGGACTGTGGTTCCGCGAATTAGAATAGTTTCATTATGTCATTTGGGACTTATGTGCAAAATTTGAGCTCATTCCAAGTTGGTTTGATATGGTTCGGCATTAGTTTTGGAAGTTGAAAGATTCAAAGTTCATTATGTTTGATTTGAGGCGCGATTCATGGTTTTGAAATTGTTATGTGTGGGCAGTGAGTAGGACCGTGTTATGTTATGAGACTTGTTGGTATATTCGGACGGAGTACCGAGTGGCTCGGGTGAGTTGCAGATGTGGTTCGGATCATTTTGTCTCATGTTGTATTACTGAAGGAATTTCTGGTGATGGTGTAGCCGCATCTGCGGAATCTTGGTGGCATAAGCAACTTCACAGATGCGGGTTGTTCATCGCAGAAACAGGAAAATGCTAGGTGAGGAAGGATCGCAAAAGCAGAGTTTTCGGATGCACAAGAGTAGATGACGGCTCGCACCTACGGTGTCGCAGAAGCAGATATTCTGTCTGCAGGTGCGAGAGTCGATTTTGTTGCTGTTTCCGCAGTCGTAGAAGTGACGCCATAGAAGCGGCTCATTATGCAGATGTGAAAAGGTCTAGGCAAAACAATATTAAATCAAGGGTTTTGTTCATTTATACATATTTTGAGTTGAGGATCTCGAATTTGGACGATTTTGAAGGTAATTTTCACCACATGGTTTGGGGTAAGTGTTCTATACTCGGTTTTGATTATATTTCATGAATCTATTTTTGTTTTTGTCATTTGATTTATGATTTCAAGAGAGAAATTGGGATTTTTATCTAAAATTTCATAGAGTGAATTTTTGGGTTTTGAACGTCGATTCGAAGTCGGATTTGAGTTAAACTAGTATGGTTGGACTTGTAATTGAATGTGTTGTCAGATTTTATGAGTTTTATCGGGTTTTGAGATGCGAGCCGGATTTGTCTTTTTGGTCAACTTGGGCTTTTGATTAAAGATTCTACCTTTATCAATTGAGTTAGCTTCCTTTGGCATTATTTGATGTTCTTTAGTTGCTTTTGGATAGTTTTTGAACCATTCGAAGGTCGGTACGCACGGGATGACGTTTTTAGAGTATTGTTGGCTTGCTCGGTATTGGATTTGGATATTCGGGGTAAGTAACACATCTAAACTTGGTGTTTAGGGCATGAACCCTGGATATACGTGCTATATATTTGGTGTTGAGGTGACGCACATGCTAGGTGACGGTCGTGTAGACGTGCACCGTGTGAATTATGACTCGATTGATTATGTGATACTGTGTATTTGCCTAACCTTGTTTCTATCCATGAAATTCTTACGTGCTAGAGTATTTGAGCTCTAATCCATGTTAGAAATCTTGTTTAGGCTATATGATTATTCTATTGGAACCCACTAAGGTCATTTCTGTTGTTGAATTATTTGCTTAAATTACAATTACATACTCAATCATATTCATTCATTTGCATGTCACATCTCAGCTTCTGTTATCACTTGTTGTCACATCATGTTATTATTGTTGGATTGATTGGCATGAGATTTGTGAGGCCGAGAGACAAGAGAGGATGACGACTGAGTCAGGCCGAGGCCTAATTATGAGTGATATTTATGGGATCGATATTCACGCCGCAACAAGATTTATTCATTCATGCCATGATTGCCTTATATTAGTGCTTGGAAAGGATCTGACACTCCGAAGTCTGACATACCAGCAGTGAGCGAAGGTACCTATCGAGCGTGAGTGTCGGGTGATTGGGAGGCCTAAGTGATTTGGAGGACTGAGTGATTAGCAAGACTTAGTGACTGGGAGGACTGAGTGATTGAGCGTGCTGAGTGAGGTTGACTACTCCGAGAGCATGAGCACATGAGTTTATCAATATGGTGCATTACACTTGACATGCATACTTGGCATATAGGCATAGAGATGCATTTCCTCATGTTGTATGGTATTTTGACATTCATGACTTCATATGAACATTGACATGTAGGCATAGAGATGTAATTTTCTCATGCCATCTAATAATGAAACATCTTATCTGTTGTTGAAAGTTTTTTTGGAAAAAATCACAGGTTTCTGATATACTCACATTTTTTATAATTTCGTTGAAAGATTTGGGTCTTACTGTTATACCAGAGAAACATGCCTATTTTTCCATTACTGTGAATGAGTTGAGCATCATATCTTTGAGTAATATTTGTACGGTTTTCATAATATTGTTATGAGTTGTTCCTCACTGTTGGTGTTGGACTCTCACCGTTGTTCAAGCTCGTCGCTGCTTTCAACCTAAGGTTAGGTTTGTTGCTTATTGAATGCATGGGGTCGGTTGTACTCATACCACACTTCTACACTTTGCATGCAGATTTTGAAGCTGGTATTGTTGTGTGTAGAGGGAGCTGGCATTAAAGATGTACTTTCATTATAGATGTAGCTACCTCTTATTCATGGTACCTGTAGATTTATAAAAATCTGTTTATGTACATTTCGAAAATATGATGTATTTATTTCATACTATCCTTGTAAACTCTATATTTTAGAAGCTCATGATTTATAATACCACTCTTTGGGGAGTTGTATAAAAATTTCATTTTTGACCCTTATCATTATCATTATATTGTGGTTTATTGTTAATTGTTTTACCTAGTGGTTTACGTTAGGTTCCATCACGACTAGTTGGATTTCGAGTCGTGACAATTTGGTATCAGAGACCTAGGTTCATAGGTTCTACGAGTCATGAGTAAGTGTCTAGTAGAGTCATGCGGATTTGTATGATGACGTCCATACCTATCTTCGAGAAGCTACAAGACATTTAGGATAAACTTTCCATATTGATTCAACTTGAAGCGTATCTCTTTGAATTCCTTCCACTCACTCGTATGCGCATGTGAGCGCTCATATTAGCTATACATTGACGGCTTGTGGATTCCATGGATGATGTGCGAGACGTGTTTTTTGTGTTTTAGTGATGGGCCGGTCTGGAGGACTTGAAGCCCGGTTTGGACCGGTGTAGGCTCGGTAGTTCAGTTGTGTAAGCATGTGCTTTTTGACTTCTATGTCCAGTGGTGTCCCTATGAGTGGGACTGGTGTCTCGGTGAGTGATTGGATGGATATATGATGAGTAGGATGCGACTGCGGGATGTTTTCAGATGGTTTGAATGTGACAGGAAGAGTTTGTTTGATATGTAAAAAGGATTATTGGATGCTCGATTTATGTAGATGTCTCATATAGTCTGGAGTTATGAAGGTTTTTGAGAGATTCTTTTGTGTTATTTCATTTGTGGAGCGAAGTAAATATTCATGTCATGTTGACGAGTTCAGAAACAGGAAGATTAAGTGATTATGTAGTAGTTGTTGTTGCAAAAGGGTATAGAGAGATGTCAGTTTGAGGCTAAGCAGGTGGTTTATCACATGCTGAGTAATATACGGATGTGTGATCCTTGTGATGTTGTGTTGAGGCTTTCTTTTCTACCAATAGGTTATAGGTATTGCAATTTGAGTTTGGACTGGTTAAGAAAGTTGACCTGACTATCAGGAGGATGATTGCGAGCTTAGCAGATGATTTGAGGTATTCTATGGTTTGTGTTGTATGAGCTTGTGAAGAATTTAGTTGAATCTCACTGTGGGATTATGGAAGTAATAGACTATGGGTATGGTGAGTTATCGAATGTCTTATTCTACGGCTTTGAGCTAAGTGGGGGAGTCTTCTATCGACAATTTGATTGTATGGTTATGTGTTGTACTGGTTTCAGTTTGAGGCATACTTGTGAATCAGTTATGATTTACAGAGGTTGAGATCGAGGATGACTCAAGTAAGTGAATTTCTGAATACAGGTTGTATTACACTTTATGGGTATATGAAAATCATAGAATGAATTGAGTTGTTATTTGTGATAGATGTAGTACGCATGGAGTAGGAATTTACTCGGTTGTGTTAAGGCGGGGTTACTTCTTTGGGTGTTGTTGTGCTAATAGGGCACAGGTCGTTCGGCCCGCTTGGGTGGTGCAATTAAGATTTGAGGAGAGTGTATGACTCTCGAGAGGGTTCTAATGGATTCAAGATTTATATGTGGCAATTGAGAATATTTCGGATTTATATATGGCTAGAATCTGAGATCTACATTGTACTTCTGTACAAATCGTGCAGGTACTTCAAGAGGTCATTCATGTTACATCTCGCATTTTCGTGCGCTAAAAGTTTCGTCTTTAGTTAATTGACATAGGCTCAGGGACGAGAATATCTTGAGGTTAACGTATTTACGCTATTTATAACAAGCTATAAATAAGTGTCATGAAGGATAAATGGTACACGAATTAAAGAAAATGAGTTTCGTTGAAAGTGGCCAATTTGGGATAAAATACGAGTCGAGTGATACTACCCGATATTTATGGACTAGTACCATACAAGGTACCATATGACCGTAATAATATGATGTATAAAGTATATTAAAATTAAGTAGAATTTTCAGTAATTTGAGACGATTTTTAATTATACGGGTAATTGGTTAATTATCGAATAACGGGACATTACCTAGTTATTTATTAAAAAAATGAGATAAGATTACCCCCAAGAAAGATAACGTGGCAGAAGGACACAAATTAAGGAATAACTTTTAAGTCATTCCATGTCTAGGTGTCTATCTAGGGACCATTAGAATTTCAAGTAAGATTTAATATCAAATCTTGTTTCTTCCATTTGGACAAAAGAAGAACCAAAAACGTTAAAAATTCTAAAGGAAGAGATATATTCCATTCTTCCTAGTTTAAGATACTTCAAAAAAAAACAAAAGCCTAATTCATTCAAAATACTTCAAACAAACATAAGCTTATTTTCGTTCAAAATACTTTAAGGAATAGAAGCGTAATTCCATTAAAATTTTGTGGTTACAAAACAGTACGGTGCAATCTTCAAGAATATTATACGGAGTATTCATTACTCCAGGTATGTTAAGGCCATCCCTTCTTTCTTTTTGGCATGGTCCAAATTATACAGAAGAAACGAGCAAATGTACAGTTTTCATAAATGATTCTATTCATAGAAATACTAGGGGTCTCTATGTTATTGATTCCCCATGTGACATATTATTATATCTTCTATTCATGGGTCTCAAAATAATACGCAGTTGAAAAAGTTTATCCGGAAGAAATATTGAGATTACTACATATTTTTCATGCATTTCATTCATTTATACATGTACATTGTCCCATGACCAGATGGCGTGATATACATGTATTTATATATATATATGTGTGTGTATATATATATATATATATATATATATATATATATATATATATATATATATGTATATGTATATGGTATATGGGAAACATGTTACATCGTTATATACGCACCACCACCTGATCAGTTGGTATATGTTGATGATGTTTCCTATAGTGGTAGAGATGATATGATGAGATGCTCTCAGTGGCTTGATGATGTTATGTACACCTATATCCATGCATGACACGATATTTATATACACGTGCATAGCATTATAAATGTTTCAGAACTTACAAAGTTATTTAGATTTACATATGGATTTCTTTATTCCATGTTTCATCTATGCATTTTTCGTACAGATTTTCATGCCTTACATACTCAGTACATTTTTCGTACTGATGCCCTATTTCACGGGGCCTGCATTTCATGCCCACAGGTGCAGGTAGGCAAGCTGACGGTTCCCTTTCTTAGGATCCTTGATCAGCGAGAGTTGGCGTGCTCCACTTGATCCGGAGCTGCTTTTGATTTTGGTACGATATGTTTGTATATATATATATATATATGGGTATGATGTGGCTCTGTCCCGTCTTTGTATAGTTATATTTCTATTAGAGGTATGTACACAATATGTCTAGTTGGATAGTATGTGGCCTTGCCGGCTTCCGGTTTTGAGGTACATAGTTGTCTATAGTAGCCTTGTCGGCTCGTCCTGCGTATGTTGCACGTATATGTACGTATGCCATTTTGGGCAGGTTTCCTTCATGTATATTATTCTCATAATTCAGCAGATGTTATTCATGTTTACATCTTAAACGCATGCTTAAGGATGTTTAACAAGTAGGATTCGGGTACCCGTCGCGGCCCATCGGTTTGGGTCGTGACAAAAGTGGTATCAGATCAGTTCTGTCCTAGGGTTGTCTCCATACTATGTCTAGTAGAGTCTTGTTTATGGGTGTGTTGTGCACCACACATATAGACAGGAGGTTACAAGACATATAGGATGTTATACTCTCTTTTTATATTAGATCGTGCGAGATAAGAATTCATGCTCCTAACAATATGTTACATTTTCAGCGATGCCTCCGAAAAATACAGCCGCCCAGACAGGGAAAGTCCGTGGTTGGCGAGACTACTAGTCGAGCGCCACGAGTTACTAGGGCTCGGGGAGAGTCTCATAGTGAGATTCCATCTCAGACTTCACATACCCCGCCCTTTCCAGAAGAGCTCCAAAGGGCACCAGCGCCCGCCCCTGTACGTCCAGCTCCTAAGCCAGATGCACCAGGTCAGGAGATGAGACACGTTATTCAGCTATTAACTCGATTAGTAGCCGCACAGGCTCGACATCAAGAAGTAGGTATTGGTCATGTAGATAGGTCTGTTAGTGCGAGGGTTCGTGACTTCATTAATTTAGACCCTCCGGTATTCACTAGAGCAGATCCAAATGAGGATCCTCAAATATTTATTGATAGAGTGCAGAGGACTTTAAGGGTAATGAAAGCCACTGCGACTGAGTTAGTTGAGCTAGCTTCCTATAGACTCCGAGATATTATAGTTAATTGGTACGAGACTTGGGAATTATCCAGAGGCGAGGATGCCCCTCCAGTAGTATGGCAGGACTTTACAAAAGCTTTTCTTCGTCATTATCTGCCACCAGAGCTTAGACGGGCTAGAGTTGATAGGTTCTTGACCCTTCGGCAGGGTAACATGAGTGTTCGGGAGTACAGTCTTCAGTTTGATTCATTGGCTAGGTATGCTCCCACTATTGTATCTAAGATGGAGGATCGGGTTCACCGATTCGTGATGGGATTAGAGCCTCACTTGCTTAACGATTGTTTGTCGGTCTCACTTCAGCCAAACATGGATATTTCTCGTATTCAGGCATATGCTCAAGGCGTAGAGGAGCGTAAGCAGAAACAAAGGGCCAATCGTGAGCATGATAGGGCCCAGAATAAGAGAGCAAGGTCTTCGGGTCCTTCTGGTGAGTTTCGAGGTAGTCAAAGACAACAGTACCTGAGGTATCCATTCCAGCCATCAGCTAGCACACCCCCTCAGTTTGGCGGTAGGAGATTTGATCATTCCACATATTCAGGGTCTGGTCAGAATTCCAGGGTCTCAGGTTCTCAGTATAGGGGTGAGTTAATTCAGATAAGGCCGCCCTTGCCACAACGTGCTCAGTGTGGTAAGCAGCATGTCGGGCAGTGCCGTATGGGATTGGGTGTTTGTTATACTTGTGGTTATCCGGGCCACATTATAAGGGATTGTCCGATGAGAGGTGAGGAAAGCATAGCTCAACCAGCAGGATCTGTAGTTGGTTCGTCATCATCAATACGCCCCCTAGGCAAGGTTTATGTCATGACCCAAACCGATGGGCCACGATGGCACCCGGTACCTTACTCAACCGAGTACCAACATAACGTATCTTTCATATCATTCTATCATAGGTAAATAAACTAGAGTAAAGCATGAGGGAATACAAACTTATACATATGAAGTACATGCCTATAATGCCGGCATGATTCTTTATATACTCGAAACATAGGCCGACAAGGCCATACAAGTATCCGTATACATGACATCTGTCTACAAGCCTCTAAGAATACATTATATCATAAAGGTAGGGACAGGGTCCCATCATACCAATCTATACATGTACTAATCATACTGACCAAAGAAGCAACTCCAGAGAAAATGGAGCGCACCAACACCTTCTGCTGAGCTTATAGCGTAGTTGGAGGACTCTCGACCTGTCTATCAGGACCTGCGGGCATGAAACACAATATCCCCAGGAAAAAGGGACGTCAGTACGAATAATGTACCGAGTATGTAAAACACATAAATAAGTATATAATAGATATGAAAGAAATATAGAGTAAATGACTCAACCTGTAAGTCTGGATAACTCTGTAAATCATGAAATACTTATAGTTTCATGCACATGCGTATGAATATCATATGTGCATAGGTACATATGTTCATAACATCATCAAGCCTCTAAGGGCATCCCATCATATCATCTCGGCCACTGTGGGCAAAATCATCAACGTATACCAGCTGATCAAGTGGTGGTTCGTATATAATGCCGTAACCTTTTCCCATATCTCATATATATATATATATATATATATATATATATATATATATATATATATATAACTAAAATCTAGTTAAATAAGAAACAACATCTAACTAAAAGACAAAAAGGAAAAGAACTTGAGTTGCCTCTCAAGAAGTGCCTTAATTAACATCCTGGCACGACACAATGTCATAGCATCCTCAATTGAAGTAAAGTACTGCAACCACGTGGCTTTCACCAACTTTTCCCGAGTAGTGCTTCACTCTATGGCTATTGACTCTGTCACGATCCCAATTTTCCTCTGTAGGATGTCGTAATGACACCAAGTCTTTGAGACTAGGTAAACCTAACACTTACTAAACAAATGGCAAAATTCAACCAACAACGATTAACTATGAAACAGAAATTTTTATATAAAGCCAACAATTCCCGACATGATATACAACATCCCAAAATCGGTAGTACAAGTCATAAGCTCTGCAGAGTTTACTAAGAGATCTCTATGTACAACTATTTCAGAAAAATAAACTGTACAAAAATAACTTCCGAAGGTGACTCTAAGGCCTACGAATGCGATGGCAGGTGTACATTGAAGCCTTCAGAGCAATATCTGATCCGCTATCTAACAATCAACAGACTCTGAAGTACCTGGATCTGCAGAAAAATATACAAAAGTGTAGTATGAGTACACCATGTTCAGTACCCAGTATGTATCAAGACTAACCTCGATGGAGTAGTGATGAGGTACAAGTCAAGACACTCACTAGACAAAACAACCTGTGCAGTATAGAAGTATAAAGCTAATAATGGAAGCAGAAATCAGCAAATGGCAAAGAGAATCAACAAGTAATATAAATAGGAAAGCAATAAGAACACCGTGAAGTGTCGTTGAAGCTAAATAAGGAATACAAAGGACAACCAATTAATCAAGTCGTTCTAACACAAGTTTCACAATAAAATCACTCTGTGATACATCATCTCATAGTCCCAAGCCACGGGTCTCAACCCACCATCATATGCTCACGGTACCTTGTGCCCATATCTCAAATCACAATCGCACAGGCAATTCACGTGCCAATATCCCAATCCGCCTGGCATGATCACAAGCTCACTTTCACAATCCGCCCGATGTAGTCACAGGCTCACAATAATAATCCGCTCGGCGTGGTCACAAGCTCAATGTCATAATCCGCCAGGCATGGTCACAACCTCAATATCATAATCTACCCGGCGTGGTCACTGTCACAATATCAACATGAAAATAGATAATACAAGAACATGCTACGGTGTATGCTTGTGCGAGTGTACGTACTGCATCCCAAGTCAACAAGTAATATCAAAGACATCGAGTAACTCATCGAAGCAACACAATAAGTCACGTAAGGTTATGACATACACAAGAAAAACACACCATCACACGAAAATCACCAACATAACATCCCAAGCCATCACACATCATCCTTGACATTGTCACATTTATCTCTCCGATAGCCACCCGTATCACTCTGCCCTGACAATATCATTCGCCATCCTTTTCTCTCCCATATCTACCCGTATCACTCCGTATAATAGCCACCCTTATCGCTCCGCCAGGAAAATAACATGATAGACAACCTTATCTCTCTGTACATCCAACAACAATGAATAACCACCCTTATGCCCCACAAAACAACAACCGTGAGATGCCACCCTTATACTTCGCATAACAATAACATGCCGCACAAAAATTTCACAAATGCTAACAACACGACATATCAACTCGTAACACAAGTGCCCAAAGGCCACAACCTTCCCAAAGGTCCAACAATATCAATATTTACACAACAAATAGCCCACGGTTCAAACACAATGTGTATAGAATCTCAATAACACAAAATGGGGGGAAAGTAACTCAACAAGTAACAACACCCCCTTTAAACACAACTTTAATTAAAATAGATTTAATGACTTTCGATAACTTCAATTCCAATTAATTGTTTAAGGATAAACTCAATTGTGAAAGTATTTCTATGAAATGGCAAGGATTCTAGTGTATGAATAGGCTAACAATGAACAAGATGGAACGAACTAGTACTACGTCTAAATGCATGAGAACAACCCGGCAACAAAAGGATATCATGTAACAACAATTTCAACTAAGAGTAACTCCACAATATAAGAAATCACATGATGATAAAAGTGATAACAAGAACGTGACATGTAACAACAACTTCAAATAAAGCATGTGATAGTAGAAATGACAAATAAAAAGACTAACATGTGCTAACAATTCCAAATAAGTACATGAAAGAAGCCTAAGAGTCTAAACCAATCAATTTCCATATACAAGCCTGAGTACATACTCGTCACCTCTCGTACACGACTTTCACATGACACAAAATGCACAAACAACACACATCCTAAAGGGTAGTTTCCCCCACACAAAGTTAGGCAATATACTTACCTCAAAGAATCTAAATTGATACTCTAAAATGATATTCTTGGCGGAAACAACCTCCGGACGGCTCAAATCTAGCCAAAATACCTTAATGTCATAAATAAAAACCATAGAAAATAATTCCGGATAATAAAGCTTTGATCTTTTATGAAAACTAAAAAGTCACCCCGAACCCGCACCTCGGAACCCAACCAAATTTACAAAATCCGAACATCTATTCTGATACGAATCGAACCATACATACATTATCCAATTTTGACATCAAATCGTCCTTCAAATCCTCATTTTATATTATTAAAGTTTATACAAAAATTCTTATTTTGTCCCATTCAACTCACTAATATAATGTTTAAAAAAAATGGAATCACGAAATATAATCATATCCGGATAAAGAACATTTACCCCAATCCAAATCGTGAAAAACCACTCCAATATCATCCAAAACCGAGGTCTACAACTCAAGATATGATAAAAATGGGAAAACCCTCGAATCATAAACATTCTACCAGAGATACTTTTGTGGACCAATAAACGCACATGCGAGCTCGCATTTGCGAGCCAAATCTGTATAAACAGCTTACCAGACAAATATTCGCATCGGGAAGGCAATCACACCTACGACAGCGCAGAAACGCACAACAAATCGAAGAAACGGTAAAATCTCCTGAGCCTCCATCACGCATCTGCGGCCAACTCTTCGCAGATATGATGTAGCACCTGCGGATACATACTCACAGAAGCGGAAAGCCTGACCATGCAAAAATCCGCAGAAGCGGCTCGGAATTATGCAGAACCGACTCCGCACCTGCGCTCAAAATGCGCAGATGCGAAAAACCAGAAACCAGACTTCTTCAACAACATGGAAATTACTCAAAACTCGTCAGAGACACATCCAGGCCCCCTAGAACCCCGTCCAAACATACCAACAAGTTTCAAAAAGAAAAACGCGGACCAACTAGAGGCCTCAAATCACATGTAATAGCATCAAAACTACGAATCACACCTCAAATCGAACTTAATGAGCTTATGAACTTTCAACTTCTACAACTCGCACTGAATCATATCAAATCAACCCGGAATGACGTCAAATTTTTCATGCAAGTTCCAAATGAACACAATGGAGCTATACCAACTCCCGGAATCGAAATCTGAACCTAATATCAATAACGTCAACTTTTGCTCAAACCTCTCAAACTTTCAAACCTTGAATTTTTCAATTTTTGCCAAAACGCATCAAATTAACTACGGACCTCCAAATCCAAATCCGATCACAAACCCTAAGTCCAAAATCACTATAAGAAGCTATTGGAATCATCAAAATACCATTCTGGAGTAGTCTTCACAAAAGTCACATTCCGGTCAACTCTTTTCGCTTAAGCTTTTATAACAAGAATCATCCTTCCAAATTAATCCTGAATCATCCGAAAACTGAACTCGACCACACATACAAGTCATAATACATGATACAAAGATGCTGGAGACCTTAAGCCACCAAACAGGACAATAATAACCAAAATGACCGGTCGGGTCGTTACATTCTCTCCCTCTTAAACAAACGTTCGTCCTTGAACGTGCCAAGAACCGTTCCAAAATCATCAAATCACTAAATGAACTTTTCATACATATACTTGTGGGTGATCCCACATCACCCCAATCCACATAGGCCTGACAACACCATCTCAACTGAAAATTATTCCTTCTACCCACACTAATAAACCTTGGAACCAAATGTTTCACCATCTGATCATTTCCTGAAGACCCAATTCCCACATCAACACATGTTATCAACCTTAACCAACTGCAACAACCCATGCCTACACCCACAAGGTACAACCACATGACGTAACACATCACATATATTCCCATAACATTATCTCTTACCACCATAACTGCCCATAATTAAAATGTAGCACCGATAATTAATCTCATATCACCTAGAAGCCTGTTCCAAACCTTCACAACACTGACAATAATGCAGAAACATGAAGATTCCACGACCATTCACTCAAATCAACAAGTCACATCTAATGCCATATGAGCACACACCTCGCAAGCTAAAACCCAATAAGAACAAACGCGAATATGACTGAATATGCCAAGCAGAGCACACGAGAGAACTATCAAACAAACCCGACATCACAACTCCTATTATTACCATACTACGAATCAATTCTACAAGGGAGGATCAAAACATATGAGCTAATCACAAGGATCACGTACTAATATTACTCCACCGCGACACGTAGCCCGGTTCAAACATCTCAAATCATATGAAAATGTGAGGATCCCATCTTTAGCTCTGAATTAGTAGTAAAATACACATCATACCAACCGAAACCTTCCAGTAACTCAATTCTGTGAAACAAAATCACAACACGTAATAGATTTCACATACCGATAAAGCACCTAAAGCATAATCGTAACAAACCATCATAAATCACATCAAAACCTACCGTACTAAGTAACAGAAGGTCACCTCTAGTTGTATAGCTCTCAATGGTTAACAAAACAACATGATAGGCACGGGGCTACCACTATAGAATCTCCTACCAAGTGTAAACACATAAGTAGAGTACACAATCACAAAACTCACCCTTAGTGAAGCAAGATAGGACGACATACCCCGATAAGCAGAATCGAATCAAAATAAGAATGATGTTCTCTATAACAAATCGAAAACATACCTGTAACGACATCATTAGGTGCAACGGCCTCAGTTTACCATAGAAAGCATATCAACAGGCTGGGTCTCCCCCTCTATCCTCATGTCCTCAACCCTTAACTGGTTGTGCAGGTGGAGTAGCAACTAGAATGGATCTCATAGCCTGAGTGCTCCAATGAAATCTGCCCCTCCCGAGTCTGGGACAATCTCTTATGATATGCCTTGTATTACCACACTCATAACAACCCCTCTGCGGGGGTGGCTACTCGTACCGAGTCTATGCCGGATTACTAGAATAACTACTATTGGAACCCCATGCCGGTGGTGCACTAAAAGATGACTGCTCCACACGAGTACCCTAAATAATTGGAGAACTACGAGAAGTCTGAAGTGCGGACTAGACTGGCCGAGCCTCTGCCATGATGGGTCATAGTTGAAGTGTAGAATCCACTGAACCCTCCAAAACCTCGAGACCTCTTGGTCTCCTTATCCTCCATCTCCTCACCCCGAATACATTCTAACATCCTGGCAATCTCTACCACCTGCTAAATTGGAGTATCAGTCTGCAACTCCCGAGCCATACTGAATCTAAGATAATAACTAAGCCCTTCAATGAATCTGTAGACTCGCTCTCTGACTGTAGGAACCAAAGTAGGTGCATAACGGGATAACTCACTATACTTGATGGCATACTCTACACCATCATGGTGCCCTAATGCAGCTACTCAAACTCTATTCATCACGTATCCCAGAGGGTCTGCGGAACAAACTCCCTCAAAAATATGTCTATAAACTGAGCCCAAGTGGATGGTGCTGCATCGGATGATCTACCCTTCTCATAAACCTTCCACCACTTATATGTTGTCCCGAAAAGCTGAAACATAGTAAAAGGAACTCCGCTCACCTCCACAATACCCATAATAGAGAGAATACGGTGACACTTATTTTTAGAAATCCATGTGCATCCTCAATAGTTGTGCCACTGAAAGTAGGTGGACTATACCTCTTAAACCTCTCAACCCTCTTCTGCTCCTCTAATGCCCCTGGCTTGACCTCAGGTTGAACTTGAATAACAGGTTGTAACGGCACCACACCCAGAACCTTACCAATGTGAACCCGCTCCTCTGGGGTACAGGCGGTGGGAGTCTGAGCTCCTACCCCGATCTGCAAATTATCTGGTACAACGGAGATGAATCCCGCCTGAGCCAATGTACCAAACATGCTCAGGAACTCTACTAAAGTGTCCTGAAGTCTGGGGGTAACAACAAGCGCCTCTGGTACCTGTCCCCCAACCGGAGCTACTAGCGGCTCCTCAACTGCTACTCTGGCAGGTGCTTTGTCTGTGGCGCATGCCCCTCCTCGGCCTCTACCTCAACCCCGGCCTCTCATGGCTCTAGTAGGGGGTGCAGGTGTCTGCTCAACTAATCCGGGAGAACGTATCCTCACCAACTATGAGAGAATAGAGATACAAAGGCTCAAACTTTGAAATCAATAAATCTGCACAACCAGAATGAAAGAAGTGGAATTTTCCTAATAGTCACATAGCTTCTCGAAGATAAGTACAAATCCGCAAGACTCTACTAAACTCGCTTTTGACTCGTAGAACCTATGAACCTAGAGCTCTGATACCAACATGTCACGACTCGTGATTACCTAGTCTTTGAGACTAGGTAAGCCTAGCACTTACTTAATTAATGGAAAAATTCAACCAACAATGATTAAATATGAAATAGAAATTTCTATACAAAGCCAACAATTCCCAATATGATATACAACATCCCAAAACCGGTAGCACAAGTCATAAGCTCTGATGAGTTCACTAAGATATCTTTAAGTACAAATATTCTAAAATAGAAATAAATTGTACAAAAATAATTTTCGAAGGTAACTCTGAGGCCTGCAAATGCGATAGCAGGTATACCTTGAAGTGTCTACAACAATATTTGTTTGCTATCTAACAATCAACAAACTTTGAAGTACCTAGATATGTACAAAAATATGCAAAAGTGTAGTTTGAGTACATCACGGTCGGTACCCAGTAAGTATCAAGACTTACCTTAGTGGAGTAGTGACAAGGTACAAGTCAAGACACTTACTAGACAAAATAACTTGTGTTGTATAGAAGTATAAAGCGAATAATGGAAAGCAGAAATCAGTAATTGGAAATGATAATCATAAGTGATACAAACAGTAAAGCAATAAGAATAACGTGAAGTATTGTTGAAACCAAATAAGGAACACAAATGACAACCAATTAATCAAGCTGTTCTAACACAAGTTTAACAACGAAATCACTCTGTGATATCTCACCTCATAGTCGGAAGTCACGGGTCTCAACCCACCGTCATATGCTCATGGCACCTTGTGCCCACATCTCAAACCGCACGGACAATTCACGTGCCAATATCCCAATCCGCCCAACATGATCACATGCTCACATTCACAATCCGCCCGACGTGGTCACAATCTCATAATTACAATCCGCATGGCGTGGTCACAGGCTCAATATCATAATCCACCCAGTGTGATCACAGGCTCAATATCATAATCTGCCCGGTGTGGTCACAGGCTCAATATGAACATAAAAGCAAATAATACAAGAACACATGGGCATGATCAACAAATGTCAAGTCTCATACTCCTAAGCTAGCGTAAGTGGCATGCTATGGTGTATGCTTGTGTGAGTGTACCTACTGCATCCCAAATGAACAAATAATATCAAAGACATCAAGTAGCTCATCGAAGCAACATATCAAGCCATGTAAGGTGTATGACATACACAAGGAAAAACACATCATCACACGAAAATTACAAACATAATGTCCCCAAGCCATCACACATCATCCCTGACCGTGCCGCGCTTATATCTCTGATAGCCACCTATATCACTCCGCCCTGACAATATCATTAGCCACCCTTATCTCTTCCATAGCCACCTGTATCACTTCGTATAATAGTCACCCTTATCGCCCAGCCCGGACAATAACACGATAGCTCCCCTTATCTCTCGGTACATCCAACAACAGTGAGATGCCACTTTTATGCCCCACATAACAACAAAGGTGAGATTCCATCCTTATACTCCGAATAACAACAAGAAACCACACAAAAATTTGACCAATGCTAACATCACAACAACGCGACATATCAACTCGTAACACAAGTGCTCATAGGCCACAACCTTCCCAAAGGTCCAACAATATCAATATTTACGCAACAAATAGTCCACTACTCAACCACAATATATATAGAATCTCAATAATAACAAAATTATGGAAAAGTAACTCAACAAGTAACAACACCCCCTTTAAATACAACTTCAATTAAAATAGATTTAATGACTTTCGGTAACTTCAATTACAATTAATTGCTTAAGGATAAACTTAATAGTGAAAGTATTTCTATGAAATGGCAAACTTCGGATTCTAGTGTATGAATAGGCTAACAATGAAAGAGAAGGCACGAACTGCATCTAAATGCATGAGAAAAACCCGGCAACAAAAGGATATCATATAACAACAATTTCAACTAAGAATGACTCCACAATAAAAGAAATAACATGATGATAAAAGTGATAACACCTTCAAATAAAGCATACAAGAGCGAACTCGACAAGTAAAGAATATGACATATAACGACAACTTCAAATAAACCATGTGATAGTAGACATGACGAATAAAAGGCCAAACATGTGCTAACAATTCCAAATAAGAACATGAAAGAAACCTAAGAGTCTAAGCCGGTCAATTTCCACATATAAGCTTGAGTACGTACTTGTCACCTTGCGTACACGGCTTTCATATGACACAAATAGCAAAAACGACTCAAATCCTAAGGGGTAGTTTCTCCCACACAAAGTTAGACAAGATACTTACCTCAAAGAAGCTAAATCGATACTCTAAAATGACCTTCTCGTGTGAAACAACCTCCAGATGGCTCAAATCTAGCCAAAATAACTTAGTATCATAAAATAAAAACCATAGGAAACAATTTTGAATAATAAAGCTTCGATTTTTAATGAAAACTGAAAAGTCAACCCCGAGCTCGCACCTCGAAACCCGCAAAATTTATAGAATTCGAACACACATTCCGATACGAGTCCAACCATACTAAAATTATCCAATTCGACATCAAATCGAACTTCTAATACCCATTTTACATTTTTGAAAGTTTATGCAAAAATTCTCATTTTCTCCCAATCAAATCAGTAATTGGATGTCAAAAACAAAGATGGAATAACGAAATATAATCAAATCCGGATAAAGAACAATTACCCCAATCCAAATCGTGAAGAACCCCCCAAAATCACCCAAAATTGAGGTCTACAACTCAAGATATGATAAAAATGGGCAAACCTTCAAATTATAAACATTATGCCAGAGATTCCGCTTTTGCGGACCAATAAGCGCATCTACGAGCCTGCATTTGCGAGCTATGGTTCGCATTTGCAAAAAACAGCTTACCAAACAAAGATCCGCATCTACAGGAAGAGAGTCGCACCTGCGACAGCGCAAAAGCGCACAACAAACCGCAGAAGCGGTAAAATCTCCTGAGCCTCCAACACGCATCTGTGACCCATTCTCCACATATGCGATATCGCACCTACGGTTACATACTCGTAGAAGCGAAGCCTAGCCATGCAAAAAGCACAGAAGTGGCTCGGAACTACACAAAAGCAAGTCCGCACCTATGCTCCAAATGCGCAAATAGGAAACACTAGAAACCAAACTTCTTCAACAACATAAAAATGACCTGAAACTCGTCTGGAACACATCCGGGGCCCTCAGAACCCTCTCCAAACATGCCAACAAGTTCCAAAACATAATGCAAACCTACTTGAGGCCTCAAATCATATCTAACAACATCAAAACAATAAATCACACCTCAAATCAAACTTAATGAACTTTCAACTTCTACAACTTGCGCCGAATCATATCAAATCAACCCGGAATGAAGTCAAATTTAGCATGCAAGTTCCAAATAACACAACAGAGCTATACAACTCCCGAAATCAGAATCTGAACTCGATATCAACAAAGTCAACTCCTAGTCAAACATCTCAACCTTCCAAACCTTCAAGTTTTCAATTTTTGCCAAAATGCATCAAATCAAGCTATGGACCTTCAAATCAAAATTCGGACACACGCATAAGTCCAAAATACCATACGAAGCTATTTGAATCATCAAAACACCATTCTGGAGTCGTCTTCATGAAAGTTAAAACTCCGGTCAACTCTTTTCGCTTAAGCTTTTATAACAAGAATCATCCTTCAAAATTAATACCTCCTTCCAAATTAATTACCGAATCATCTGAAAATCGAACTCGACCACACATAAAAGTCATAATACATTATACGAAGTTGTTCGAGACCTTAAGCCACCGAACGGGACACTAATTCGCAAAACGACCGGCCGGGTCATTACAAACTCGAAATATTTCATTGTTCTTGTTCTTAAAGTTCAAAGCACCATTGGGTGTCACACCAACAATTTCAAACGGCCCATTCCACTTTGACTTAAGCTTCCCAGAAATTTCTCAACCTTAAGTTAAACAACAAGACTAGATCACCGGCCTTGAAGTCCTTGTTCCAAATATACTTTTCATGAAGGTACTTCATCTTTTCTATGTATAAAGACGAACTCTCATACGCATGGTACTAGAATTCATCCAATTCATTCAAATTTGCAACTTGCAAGTTAGCAGCTGTATCCAAATCAAGATTTAGTTTCTTCAGGGCCCGCATTGCCTTGTACTCTAATTCTACCGGAAGATAACAAGCTTTTCTGAATAACAACCAGTATGGAGATATTTCTTATAGGTGTTTTGTGAGCCGTTTAATATGCCCATAGAGCATCATCAAGCTTCTTAGACCAATCCATCTAATTTGCATTCACCGTGTTGGAAAAAATACTCTTTATATCACGGTTGAAAATTTTCACTTGACCACTTGCTTGTGGTTGATAGGGAGTTGTCACTTTGTGAGTGACACCATTATTGCCAAGCAAAGTGTTAAAAGCCTTGCTGTAACAATGCGACCCTCCATCACTTTTGATTGCCCGCGGAGTGCCAAATCTTGTGAAAATATTTCTCTTCAAGAAAGCCACCATAGTTCTAGCCTCATTATTGGGCAAAGAAACCGCATCAGCCATTTACACACATAATCCATTGTGACCAAAATGTAGGTATTTCCATAAGAACTCACAAAAGAGCCCATGAAGGCAATGCCCCAAACAACAAAGATATTAATCTCCAAGATGGTTGTAAGGAGCATCTCATGTTTCTTTAAAATTTCACTGGCCCGTTGACATTCATCACATCTACCAACTCATTTGCACCTTTGTAGAGAGTAAGCCAATAGAAACCACAACTTATAACTTTAGCCGTTGTTCGTGCTCTACCATGATGACCACCATAGGGCGAAGAATGGCAAGCCCCAAAATTATCACTTTGTTCCTCCTCCGGCATACATCTTATAATCACCCCATACGTGTAAATATGGAAAAGGTATGATTTCTCAATAGTAGTCCTTGCAATCCTTCTTGATCTTCTTCCTTTGGTTTGAAGATAAATCATCCGGAATGATATCACTCACAAGAAAATCGTACAAATCCGCGAACCATGGTACCTCTTTCAATGAAAGTGCCAAGAGTTGCTCATCGGAAAAAGAGTCATTGATATCAAGGCCATAATATGGCTTCCCTGCCTCCTCCAAACAAGACAATTGGTCTGTCACTTGATTTTCACTTCCCTTCTTGTCTTGGATGTCAATATCAAACTCTTGCAACAAAATCACCCATCCCATCAGACGAGCTTTAGATTCCTTTTTGCTCATAAGATAGCGAAGCGATGCATGATCCATGTGGACAATAACTTTGGCACACATTAGGTATGGGCGGAACTTCTCAATAGCAAACACAATGGCAAAGAGCTCCTTCTCTGTAACGGTATAAATAACTAGGGCACTATTCATGGTCTTACTAACATAGTATATTGAATGAATAACTTTGTTGATACGTCGCCCCAAAACAACACCAACCACTACATAACTTGTATCACACATGAGCTCGAATGTCAAACTCCAATTTGGATATTAATGATTGGAGTGGTTGTCAACTTTAGCTTCAATTGTTCAAAAGCTCTCATACAATCATTATTGAAATGGAACTTGGCATCCTTCTCTAGCAATTTGCACAAAGGTTTCACCACCTTAGAAAAGCCTTTGATAAATCGCTAATAGAATATCGCATGGCCCAAGAAACGCCTCACACCCTTCACCGAGGTAGGGAGAGGAAGCTTTGAAATAACTTCAATCTTCGCCTTATCCACTTCAATACCCTTCTTTGAAATCTTATGGCCTAGGGCAATACTTTTCTCAATCATGAAATAATATTTCTCCCAATTGAGTGCCAAGTTTAATTCCTAACATCTAGCGAACACCTTGTCCAAATTGGCAAGATAATCACCAAATGAATCCCCAAACACCAAAAGGTCATCCATGAATACTTCAAGATAGTCTTCCACCATGTCCTTGAAACTAGCTATCACATACTGTTGAAAAGTCGTCAGTGCATTGCACAATCCAAAAAGCATATGTTGGAAAGCAAAAGTACCATATGGACATGTAAAGGTGGTTTTTTCTTGGCCTTTCGGTGCAATAAGAATTTGGTTGTATTCCGCGTAACCATCAAGAAAGAAATAGAAGGCACGGCCGGCCAACCTATAAAGTATTTGATCCATGAAAGGAAGAGGAAAATAGTACTTCCTTGTGACTTTCTTTAGCTTACAATAATCTATACAAACTCTCCAACCACTGACCATTCTTATAGGTATCAACTCATTCGTATCATTGGTAACAATTGTCATGCCCCTCTTCTTTGGGACACACTGGACCAGAGAAGTTCATGAGCTATCGAAAATAGGGTAGAAAACCCGGGCATCCAACCATTTGATAATCATCTTTTTGACCACCTCTTGCATAGCCTCATTGAGTCTTCTTTAATGTTCAATGGACGGTTTAGCACCATCCTCCAACTTGATCTTATACATGCAAAATGCGGGGCTTATACCCCAAATATCCACCAAAATCCATGCAATATCTTTTTTTCTTCTTTTCAAGACCGCGAATATGGAATCTACATGCATGTTAAACATGAGGAAAGAATAACAAGTAAAGCAGAACAAGGGACAAGAAATGCATACGGAAAGTGAGGTAGCAATGGCTTCAACTCCAAGGTCGGTGGCTCTTCAATTGAAGGCTTTGAGGAGTCGTTAACTTCCTATTCTCAAGATCCAATGACAACTTTCAACATGCATAGTTGTAAGACCTTATTCCTTGCAACGAATTCACACATTCCAAGAAACCATCTATCTCATCATCATCAAAGTTGAGCAAAAAGGTTTCTAACATGTCACCTACATTGATTGTAGCACTTGTATCACCAATAATGGAATCAATCACCAAGTCCACAAAATATCACACATCATTGATATTTGGTTGCCGCATAGACTTGTACACATAAAATAACACTTGTTCATCACCAACCCAAAAGAGTGAGTTCCCTGGCTTCAACATCAAAAAGGGCCTTACTCGTAGCAAGGAAAGGCCTACCGAGAATGAGAGACACTTCATAATCAACCTAAAAATCTAGAATCATAAAGTCCACTGGAAGAATAAATTTATCAACTCGAACTAATGCATCCTCAATTATTCCCAATGGTCTCTTCATTATATGATCGGTCATTTGTAACCTCATATATTTGGGTCTAAGTTTCCCAATCCCATTAGTTTTGAACATCAAATAGAGCATCAAATTGATACTTTCCCCGAGATCAAAATGAGCTTTAGCAAAAATGGCACTTCTAATAGTACAAGGAATTGTGAAAGCACCGGGATCCTCCAACTTAGAAGCCATGGAATAAACAGTTGCACTCACTTGATAAGTGACCTTGATAGTTTCAAAGTTCATCGACCTATTCTTGGTCACGAGTTCTTTCATAAAATCGGCATAACCATGCATTTGTTCCAAAGCTTCAACCAATGGCACATTAATATAGAGACCTTTCATCATATGAATGAACTTCTTGAATTAATTCTCACCATTTTTCTTAGTTAGCGTTTGAGGGTACGGGGTGGAGGCTTTGCCAAGGGTTCCTTAGCCTTTTGTACCATCGGATTCGGCATGGCAATGATGTGTTCCCTAGATGGGTTCACCGCAACTCGGGTCTCCACACTATCATCAATATCAATCTGAACATCATTTTGTACTTGCACATCATTTTGTGGGATACACTCCTCTTGGATCATTTGGTCATAATCCTTGAGTTTTTTTCATTTGAGGTAGGTGCATTTCCGCCTCTTCCACTTCTTGTGATAACCGCCATAGCAAGCACCGTATTGTTACCAGCCTTTGGGTTCACTATCGTATCACTTGGTAATGCACCCTTAGAACAACTATTAAGAGCTTGAGAGATTTTTCCTATTTGAACTTCAAGATTATGGATTGATGTGGTATGTGAGGCAAGTTGGACATCCGAATCCGCATTCTTTTCCATCAATTGCTTGAATTGTTCTCAATACAACCCAACTTTTTTGCTTGAAGAACTTGAACAGTGGGAAGGATAAAGAGGTGGGTTGCTTGGTTGTTGGTACATTGGGGGTATTTGTAAACCCAAACTTAGATTTGCATGATTAAATTGTTTCCCAAATTTCCTTCATTGTTACCTCCCCAATTCTCTTGGTTGTTGTTGTTGATATGCCAATTCCCTTGATTGTTAGAAACCTAATTGCCTTGGTTGTTTTTAAAATGGTATTGGTTTTGATTGGAGCCTTGAAAATTGCTCTGTTTCCCTTGGTAGTTGTTCACAAATTTTACCTCTTCTCCTTGCTCTTGATAAAAGTCATCTTTCTCATAACCTACATCATCATGTGCATAAGCCTCTACCAGGACTAAAATTGGGGACCTTTAGTCCTCTTCTTGTTGTACAAAACACTCACCCCTTCCATGGCATAAACTTTCTACGGGGCTTGAGTTTGATGAAGTTGAGCCTTAACGAGTTGAGTCATGGTTGTGGTCAATTCAGCAATAGCTTGCCCATGGTCTTACAATTCTTTATGAAGATGAATCATGTTGGTATCACCTTGCGGAACATCAGCTCGGGATTGCCAAGCCAAAGAAGTTTCCGCCATCTCATCAAGAATCTCACATGCCTCTAAGGTGTTGTCATGAAATTGCCTCTAGCCAATTGATTGACACATATTGATTCGTGGTATTGATTCCATGGTAAAAATTTTGTTGGATCATGTTATCGGACATATAATTATTAGGGCACTCCTTCACCATAGTTCGATAATGCTCCCAAATTTCATGCAATAGTTCATTGTGATCTTGCTTGAATGCCAATATTTCATCCCATAAAATTGTCATGTGCCCAGAAGAGAAGAACTTTGAAATAAACTTTACCGCTAATTCATCACATGTATGAATAGAATGAATAGGCAAGCATTCCAACCAATCCAAAGCCTTACCCCCTTAGCAAGAAGGGAAAAAGCTTTAACCGCAATGCATTTTTCGAGACATTTGTTTGTTTGCTTCTCTAACACGTATACGCAAAACCTTTCAAATGCTTGTAAGATCTTTGATTTGGTGGCCCGGTGAAATAAAATCGCTGCTCGAGCAAAGTGAGCATCATATTGGTAATTTAAAAGTTACCTGCCCTAATGCGATGGGGGACTATGGCACTTGCATACCCTTCATTGGGAAAAATCTCGTGTTGACCCACTTGTGGTTATGGAGATGGTGGAGGTGGGGGAGGTGGAAGCACATTGTCTTGTTTCTCACGGCCTCGGCGGTTTTGTTGTGGAGCTTGAGGCATTTCATCAAGTTGCACCTCTTCGACATCCACCTCTCCCAAAGATATGTTTCCAAGTTCGTTGTTCGACATTTGGAACCTATAATCACTTCAACAAGCTGGAATCACAAAAGTAAAAGACGATGCTTCAAGAGATAAACTCAAGTATATAGCTAACACCATAAACTCCCCAGCAACGGCACCAAAAATTGATCACATCCAATTCACACCCCAATTAAGGGAATATGAAACAGTCATTACAATAATAAACACGTTACCTAACGTGATTCGTGGTCGAATCCACAAGGAGTTTAGAATGGGAGTTGAGGTAAATACTCAAGGCAGAAAATTAAAATAAATAGATTTAGCTTCCAAACAAAGGTGGTTAACAATTTTGCTAAATTAAACTACTAAGAAATAGCTAATGAACTAGTAATTACTAAAATATCTTTGAAGTTTTGTCAAATAGAGAAAATCCTAGGGTTATACCTTTAACTTAGGTGTAAATGTTACAACCCATATCCACATGTGTTAGTTCCGGCCATATATTAGTTAACATAAATCCAAGAAGGAATTATCTTTGAGATGATAAGAAGTCAATCCTATTGGTCTTAAGTGATACAAGGGTGTATAAGGGTGATTAACCAGTATTAGAAGTTAAACGAATCAAGGATGTTGTAACTCGTATTTTCAGGTAATCTAGCGGTGCTAAATACACTCAAGAGGTCATTTATTAAGGTATTTTAATCATATAATATCCGTATCATAAGTCTTGAAGTCAAACGAGTTATGAAACAAAAGTCGACAAAAGTTGTCGCAACTTAGGTTCATAATTTTACTTAAACATTAGGTAAAATGTTTCTAATCTTTTCTCATAATTTACAAGGAATTACGGGGTGATATACCAACAAAATTAAATATCTATGAGTCTAGTTTCCAACGCATTAAACCGTTCATCAATACGATCTCGGAGTAGAGAGATATTCGCGTTTTCGCGGGACTACGCCAAGCACCTCTCTATGGGGCCCACTAAGTCGGTTTAAGATATTTTGACCTATATAGGATGCCTCCAACCCGTTTTAAGTCATTTCTTTTCACTATTTTCAGACCTTAGAACCCTAGGAACATCCTCTCAAGGTTCTCTCAAGATTCAAGACCCAAAAAAGGGCAAACAACACAAATCAAGTGTCGGGAATTCCGTGGCGCTAGTAAGTCTCTTGTTCTTCTTGTTGTTGCTCATTTTTGTGTCGTTTCAGCTCGTGTGGGAGGTTGTTTTAAAGGGTTTATGTTCTGTAAATACTCCCTCATGTTCTTAATATCAATCCTAGGTGATTTCAAGCCTTCTAAAGTGATTCTAGTGCCGAAAAACACTAATTGATCGCTAGTTTCGCTTTTTTGTTGTTGTGGCAGCATTGGAGGGATATTTCATGGAAATTTAAGGTCAAATTGGAGTTGTTATTTCTGTATAAAGGTAAGGAACCTCTTACTCTATATGTATTTAAGATTATCCAAGTTGCGGCTAAGCCATTGAAGCTAGAACTTGTGAGATATATATCGAAAGGCTTGGTAGTAATGTTATTGTTTTGTGGACTGTTTTGCGTTGTTGTTGGGCTGCGTATTTTACTACTATCTTGTGGAGTTTTGGAGGAGGAAGGGTGTGGAGAAACACCATATATATGTAGGGTTATGGGCTGATAGTTATTCGTAACATTTCCAGGTTGTTTGACACGACTACGGTGGTCGTCGTATGTATGGAGTGATTAGGCTATGTGTGGACTATTTTGGGAGGCTCAATATGTTTATTATTGATGTTGTTTGGGCTGTTTGGTGACTGTTTTGAATGGTGTGAGGTCATATATATAGGGGAGGTGCTGTCCGTTTCATCGTAAAATAGGTTGTGGTCGATACATAATAGTTATGACGCTTAAATGATAACGATAGTATCGTTTCTCTTATTGTAGACTAAGGAGTTTTGACAATTGCATAGCTTGAGATTGGGGCAGTATATACAAGGTATGTGAGGCTATCCCTTTCCTTCTTTTGCACGACTCCGATTGTACATAATGTAATGAACGAGCTTCCAAGATACTCTACTCTTAGAAGCTAGCAGTACTTACATTGTTTTCCCTCTTATGGAACGATTGATGTTAATGTTACTTCTCTTATTCTTATGTTATCAATGTTGTTCGTACTTCCTAAATCTTATAAGGTTCATAGTGAAGAGTTAGTCCTAATAACGTGTATAGAGGATACCGACCTTACGTCACTCCGAAAGGTTTAGAATGTGATTCCATGAGTCGAGCATGCATTATATATATGTATCTATTTTACTCTACCGAGCCACGCTATAGTTGGCCGGGTACGGCACCTATTGTGCAACCACTGATCAGTTGGGTTTTACCGAGCTCCACGTGGCCGGGTACGATTCTACCGAGCCTATTATGGCCGGGTACGATATGATGATGATGATGCCCACAGAGGCGAATGCTTTAAAGGTTTATGTATTTATACATATGTATCATGCATTTCATGTAAGTAGCCCTCAGAGGTACTAAGATGTTACAGGTTGTATATTCTCTATCCTTGCTTACATTACTGATCGCATTTATGGTTCCTTGCCTTACATACTCAGTACTTTATTCGTACTGACGTCCTTTTATTTGTGGACGCTGCATGTCGTGCTGCAGGTCCTGATAGACAGGCAGGTGCAGCTCCCCCACCACAGTAGACTGTCCAGTTCAGCGGTGATTGGCGAGATCCCTTCTCCGGACTTGCCTTGGTCTTGGTATGCAATTTTTGTTATAGACATTATGGGTATGTCGGGGCCCTGTTCCGGCTATGTTGCAACACTTATGTTCTTTTAGAGGCTCATAGACAGGTGTCGGCTCATGTATAGTTTGGTATGCCTTGTCGGCTAGTTTTTGTTGTATAGTCTTTCATAGTAGCGTGGTAGCTCATACCTTATACGTAGTTTCTTGATTGTCTGGTCATCCCCTGCTATGTATGTTCATGCCGTCATATTTTATTGCTGGTTGTCCATGATCTAGGTCTACCATTTATATTGATCTCGTCAGCCTTAAAAGATAATAATGAAGGTTAGATGAAATGTACGTTGGTGCTCGGCAAGTGTGGTCAATAGTGAAATGTACTTACATTGGTCTCAAGTAATCACTCAATACCTCTCGCCTAAAGAGTGATTCCGCCCAAATTGGCTATTTCAAGTCCAAATGGGTAGCAATAAAAATAATTGAATATGAGTCCAAGTTGGATAATCCCTATCTCTAGTTCAAATCCTTTAATTAAACTAATCGATGCTTCAACTAATTCAGTTTCTAGTTATCCAAGAGTTCCTAGACTAAATTCCTCTTTCTCAAGTAAGAACAAAGTCAAATAGGTATGAATCAACATTTGTAACAATCAATTCTAACTTTAAAGCATAAACAAGGCTAAACAACAATAACCCAATCAATAGCAAGCATTAATATTAAACATCCATAAGTTTTACACACTATGGTTGAATCACAACCCTAGATAAAAATCTAGCTTCTCATGGCAATGATCATAGAAAAAGAAAAAAAAAGATATTAAAGATATAAAGTTAAATTAAAATAAAAAAGTAATTGATCCTCTTTAATTGTAGCTCAAAGTTTCTCCAAATAGCTAAGAATAACTACTAGATGTTGTTACAATACAAAAAGATCGCTTAAAAAAGTATTTCACGCCTATTTATAGTGCTCCAAAACTTCTGACAAAAATACCCTTCGGAGGGTTCCGCGGCCGCACTTTAACCTCTGTTGTCTGCACTTTGTTAGGTTAACATTACAGGTGCTTTCACTTGAAGGAGTTGCGGACGCACATGAATTGTTGCGGGCCGCATTTTGAAGAGGCTCCAGACTTGTTCGGTTACACATCCTCTGATCTTCCAGGCTTGTCGATACGAACCTATTTTTACGGACGAAGTGCGACTGCATATTTTAGTCTGCAGACCACACTTTTGTCAAAAATCCCCGAATCTCTAGTTCTTCTTCTGCGGTCGCATTTCATATTTTGCGGTCCGTCCTTGCTTCTGTGGACTGCATTTTTATTAGCATTTCTTCTGTTTGCTGAACTTGGTTAGATCATCTCCTTTTTAAGTTATTTTTCCTCATTAAGCACATATTCTCCAGCACACCTGCAATTTAACCATTTTATTATATTCGAAGACAAAAATCAACACTTACGGACTAAAAACTATAGCAAAAAAGTACTGATAAGTGGTTAAAATCCAACACCTATAAGGCCTACCAGTAGTCACTTAAATTGATTTCACACCTTTCCAAAGAAGGTAATAACTCTTCCATAAATACAAATTGACATGTTCTAACTGCTACTCGTGGATATCCAAGTAAGCTCGTAATCCACCAGTCTCAACTGCTGATATCAGACCAATTATCAACTCAAGTATCAAGAAGAACCATCTTGTAACCTTTCCCTTCACTTTTCCTCCAACTAGACAAATCACAGATGACCTGATACAACCTCATGGAACCCAAATACTTGGAATAATCTAGCCTATAATCCTCCGAAGTCATTCCTTAATTCGTTCACCATTCTAACACAAGGGAAGAAGGCAAAGAAATTCTCTTAAATCATACTTCTCAATCAAAGGATCTTCAAGGGAGATATCTCATTACACTTGGGCAGATCCTACCTATATCAAGTACTGCAAACCATGTACCATATCTTGTCAAGCATAAGCTTTCTCAAGTCACGCATATTGAATACACACAATCATCTAAGTAGCCATTACTTTGTTCACTATTAAAAAGATAGTTTCGCCTCTAGAAATTTGATCTCTAAACCTCAAGAATGCAAAAATTCTTGTACCCATGAGTGAATTCCCTTTAATGTCATCGCCCTTTTAAGCTTACAACTTAAGTATTTAACTTAACTAGTGAGGTAAATCACAAGCTCGCTTGTAACACCAACTTTAATGTCATGGTCCAAACCATGTTTAGCTTTTAGAAGCTCGCTTCCACACACCCAAGCCACTGAAACTCGATCCCTTTAAGTCAACTAAGTTGCATATATTGTCTAACCTAAAAGTCCTTCCAAAAAATCGGTCATTTCTGTTGAAACACTTGTCCAAGCCACTACTTTACCGACCTAACTTCCTTCTTCAAATCATTCTTTATCCCCCTTTTAAGACATTACATATCTTCTCGAAATGCTATGATCTTTACCCAAAACTCACTCTAAGTGATGTCGACTAAGGCAAAGTTTTTTTAATGTCTATAACACTTTTTTTCCTCATAACATACTCCGAAGTACCTCAAGGCGAGAGATTCGCTCTAAGGAACCTTCCAATGAATCCAGATTTATCACTTTCATTTATTCAAATTCGTAGAGTTATATTATTAGTGATATATAAGTATATTGAATCCCCAACGGCAAACCAATGCCAAGTCCAAATTTTCAAACAAGTGGAATATTTGATAATTTCTTGAGTAGCAAATCTTGAAACTTAATAGCCACTTAAAACATTTAGAGAGTCGATAACTTTGATCTAGTGTCCAGATGCATAACCAAACCTTTTGAACAAACGGTATTCTATTTGCACACCAACTCCCTAGATGGAGTTATAACCTCGTCATTAGGCAACCGAGTGAAACTTTTCTCGTTCAATGCTTTATCCCCTAAGAATAACAAGTCTGAATCATCCAATAATTTTAGCATATCATCAATATGGCCTCAATTTCACCATTATCATGTCATAACTGATCCGTAAGTGCATCTTAGTTTAGGGGCTATAACAACACAAGTCTGTAAGATCTGATCGTCGATGATAGACTCCTCCACTTGGCTCGAAGTCACTAGCACATAATCTTAGAACTTACAGTAACTTATTCCCGCTCAATTACCATGTCATCTTGCTGACACTTAACTTTTCTTCTCATTAGTTGATGTGATACTAAGCATAACACCATTTCAAAACATCTACAAAAATGCACAATTTATCCTTATGACATTCGTGTCACCTTGCTATAGTTATTACAACACTTACTGTAGCACATTCATTCTACTGGACAGAAGGAATACTCTTTATAAGAATCTCTTATGAAGTCATACGATCTCGGAACTCATAATAGGATATAACCTTACCATTCTTACCATTATCCAACGTCTCCCCATAACCTTATAATGGCTTCTTCCCTCTATGTGATAAACCGATTCTTCTAAGTGTTTACGTCCAAAGAGTATTAGAATTTTTTCTATCTCACTAATGAACTACCGAAGATCCATTGATACGTATATGTTATATGACTGAAGTAATACTCAAGGACTATGCTAAAGTATTTTCGTTTTCCTTTGCATCCCAAGCAAATTCTTCTCGTTATATCTACACTCACAGCGTAGTCCGTAGACATAATAGCACTCATCACATAGTTATCTTGCTAATCGCACCAATTCAAATTGAGAACTCTACCCTTTATTATCTTTTAAAGATATAGAGGTGCCTGCTTAATCCCAAATTAATGGAGACAATCTAGCTATCCCATAGCTCACTGTGTCATCACTTTCATTTCTATGAATATTTTGGAGTGAAGTGTCTTAAATCAACACCTCACAAATGACTCTCTCGAGCCTAAGTTGGTGGTCTATAATTGGCCACATGTCCTCTAGATTGACCTACCCTATATCATGGAAAAAATATCTCGCACCTTATGCGCGACATCATCTCAAGACTCTGGTGCCTAAACCGACAACATGTTCCGCACATCGCATAGGAAAGGGAAGGAGAATCTCAGAGTCCTACTTTTAATTTTATTGCTCGAGGAGTGAATGAAAAAAGAAAATACTTTCCTAAATACTTCTATAGCCTCTCACTTATAAGTATGGAACTCTACATACTTATTTAAAATACATCTATAGTCTCTCACTTATAAGTATGGAACTCTACGTACTTATAAATAAGACTCTGCTAAAACACTACTCATGACTAGTAAGACCTGTGAACCGACTCTAATACAACTTTGTTATAACCCACATTCCACCAAGTCATGATAGCACCTGACTCAACCTGCTAGGCAAACTAACCAACACAATTGTAACTCAAACAGAAGATATTTATATAAATAATAAAATTAAAATGTGAAATTTAATACAAACTACCAAAATGTGAAATTTAATACAAACTACTCCACGAATTAGAAGTCATGGGCTACTAAGACTAGGAATACAATACTGATATAAAAATACAACTTCTATTAAAATTTATAATACAAAATACAAGGTCCTAAACTACCATGAACAAAATGACAGCTTGTGACTAGCAAGCTGATTTATCTTCAAAGCTCGCCCAATTTTTTTTTTCTTTTTCAATCTTGCACCAAACTCCCTGAAACTCACTTGAGCCCCTCGTGTTCTAAACCCGATCATTCTTGTGAGTCCAATAATAATATACAGGCCAATCCAAGGTCTCAAAACATAATCAATATTCAGAAACTAAGATCGAGAGGTAAAGTCAACATTTGAAATCCTTAAATTCTCAAGTTGTATGCAACAGTGTCGAACGCCTCCCCGACCTCTTGGGATCCAAACCAAACGTACATACATGTTCAAAAATACCATATTAACTTATTGAAAAATTCAAATCATGAATCAAAGCTTGAATACTAGAAACGATTTAAGCTCTTTAAACTTCCATTTAACAAGATAAGATTTCAAATCTTCCCCGAGTCCCTCATGGTCTAAATCATCCATACTTGCAATTCCTAAAATATCATATGGACCTTTAGGAAGTAACAAATCGAGGATATGGGGTATAAAATTCAAATTAACCAATTGGATCGATCAAATTCAAGGTCGGATTGACATCCTTACCTTTTTTTTGGAACCCTAGCTTTTGAGGAAATTGAACGTTCTTGCTGATTCTTGCAAAATCTGTGGATATTGATTTGTAGGAATGACTAGCGTTAAGTAGTATTTAATCCATAATAATATAACCAAATATTCATACTGTTAGCTACCATGGACAATTGATCTAAAGCTTGAGTAGAGAGAAGATTAACACAACAAGAGAGAAGAGAAACAAGCACTGGTTCATTGAATAGCTGCAGAAGAAAATAAAATGAAGTCGTGTGTTTACAAACTAAGATTACAGATATTTATATGTACTTCTAACTAACAACTAACTACCTTTATTAACTAACTAACCAACCTAGTTAGTGATTACAATAATAGTTAACTATAGTTAATCAGCTTGTTGATTCAATCATTCAACACTCCCCCTCAAGCTGATGATTGGTACACATTCTTCAATCCAAATTTATTTAACAAATACTCATATTGAGCTCTTCCAAGACTCTTAGTTAGTAGATCTTCCGGTTGATCTTAGTATGTACATATTCAGTCTTCAACATTCCTTCACATAGTTTTTCCTACGAAGTGACAATCAATGTCAATATGTTTTGTTCTTTCATGCAAGATTAGATTTTCAACAATTTGAATTGCTACCTTGCTGTCACACACTAACTTCACAGGCAGACTAACTTTGATTCCTAGTTTTGTATATAACTCTATCAACCAAGTGATCTCTGTTGCACAGGAAGCCATGCTCTTGAATTCTGCTTCAACTGAGCTTCTAGAGACAGTACTTTGCTTCTTGGATTTCAAGGATACCAAGGCATTTCCAAACTTCACCAGATAACTAGTTACTAATCTTCTTGTTTGTACACAAGCTCCCCAATCAGAATCACAGTAGGCAGTCAGATTCTTTATGTCTTCTGGGGGCATAAGTAATCCTAAACCAGGTGCCTACTTTATATATCTCACTACTCTTGATGATGCCTCCATATGGGAGATTCTAGGACAATGCATGAACTGACTCAAGACTTGTACTACAAAGGAGATATCAGTTCTGGTCATAGTTAGATACAGCAATTTCCCAACCAGTCTTTGATAGATACCAGGATCTCTTAGCACTTCATCAGTAGTGGCATTTTCTTTCCTGAAGGACAGATCATATTCTACAATGGTCAGTTTTTGGTTGAGCTCCATAGGTGTGCTAGCTGGCTTTGCTCCACTGAGGCCTGCTTTAGAGATCAACTCTAAAGCATATTTCCTCTGACTTATTAGGATCCCCTTGTTTGACCTTGCAAATTCAATTCCTAGAAAGAACTTTAGTTCTCCCAGATCCTTTATTTTGAACCTGCCTTGAAGATCCAGCCTTGTGTCACATAGCAGCTTATGGTTGTTGTCAGTAATTAAAAGATCATCTACATACACAAGTATGATCACAATATCATCCCCAACTCTTCTGACAAATAGAGAATAAACATAGTGACTCTATTGAAACCCCATATGTACTAATGCTTCTGTAAGCTTTAGATTCTACTTCTTGGGTGCTTGCTTGAGGCCATAAAAGGAATTGTGGAGTTTGCAGACCTTTTGAGACACCCCCTATCTAGCAAATCTCTCAGGCAAAACCATGTATACTTCTTCATCTAGGTCACTATTGAGAAAAGCATTATGTACATCGATTTGATAAATGTACGAATGCTTTGAGGCAGCAACAGCAACAACAGATCTCACTGTGACCATCTTGGCCACTGGTGAGAAAATTTCTCCATAGTCCAGACCTTCTCTTTGACTATAACCCTTAGCTACCAGTCGAGCCTTGAACCTCTCAACTTCACCAGTAGCCTTATATTTGATCCTGAACACCCACCTACAACTAATAGGTGTCTTGCCAGGAGGTAGGTCTACAACAGACCATGTATTGTTATCCTCCAAGGCATGTAGCTTAAGTTGCATGGCTTCTATCCACCTAGGATCAGATGCAGCTTCCTTGAAGGAAGATGGTTCTGAACTGCTGAGTAAGCTGAGATTGTTTGTCTATAAGTAGGGGAGAGATGACGATAGTTCACATGTACAAAGATAGGGAAGTTTCACTTGGTACCTTTAGTCTTTGTGACATAATTATGTAGCCAAACAGGAGGCTTGCTTGGTCTGGAAGATCTCCTACAACCTGTGGGAGGTTCATCACTGACTGCATCAGAGACATGAAGTTCAGCAGAAGGTTCAGAATTATCAAGTACAGTGGGCTCAAAGTTTCCAAGTGTCTGCATATGCTCCTCTGGTGAAGAAGGTGCATCAGATGTATGTTGTAACTCAATGCCTAAGAAGAGGTCAATCTATGAATTCAAGGATGATGATATTGAAGTAGCTGGTGTTGTAGGACTCTCATGAACCACTGGGGAGAGTAAATCCAAAACAAAAAACACAGGATTGCCATATGACTTGACATGTTTGAAAGGAAAAACATCTTCCTTGAATATGACGTTTCTTCTTACTAGAAATGTTTTGAGTGCAATTTATACAGAAAATAACTTTTTTGTATTGAAGAGTATCCCATAAGCACAGCAGGAATAACCTTAGGTGAGAACTTGTCTAGTACTTGTAAGCACGTGATTTTTGCCCTATGAAAGAATTACTCCCAAAAAATTCAAAATAAAATGATTTTCCTTGGTGTGCAATTTTGAGAATTTTTGTGACATTTTTTGGATAATTATTTGTATTTGTCTGTGCGTGTTTATTTGTTAAATTAATAAAAAATACAAAAATATGTCGCATTTTGCATGTAGGATTTAATTCTACAATTGTTAGTAATTAAGTTTGTTTTACAAAAATTGAAAATTACAAAAATAGGCATCTTTTTTGCATTTTTAGCATTTAATGTCCAAATGTACAATTTTATGCTTAATTATTACTTAATTGTGCGTTAATTATTATTGGGAGTTAATTTGCGCTTTTATAACTTAATAATAATTTAAGGATTTTTAGAATTTAGTTTTAGAAAAATAAAAGAAGAAAAGAGAGCAAAAATATAAAGAAAATCGGAATTGTGCTCTTCTTCAAATTCAAGCCACAAGCCCAAAGAATACCCAACCTTCCCCATGACCCGGTCCATTTCAAACCGGGTCGACCCGGTCCATAACCCAAAGACCCAACACCCCCCTATCTTGCATTTCACAAAACAAAACAAAAAAAACCCCAAAACCTAAACCCATCCGCCACCCCCTCTCTTCTTCTCCAAAAAACCTTCACCCCAAACTCTAGCCAACCATGGTTGCTCACCCTCAATCTCACTCCAAACAGCCCCTCCCTCGTCCGCCATTGAAGGCCAAATGACCCCCATTACTGGCATCTTCTTCTTCGACCAGCTACTGCCCCAAGCTTCGTTTTCGTCGACGAGCTCGTCAGGCTCGTCATGGCTGCTGCGTTGCTGCATCGCCTCCTCCATATCTCACTCCTGCTTCTGTTACGTCCAAACAGCCCCCATGACTACCTCCTTCACCTCCCCAGCTACCTCGTCGAGCTTTAGCCTGAGCTCCCATGGCTACTGGTCGCTGCGTCTTCGTCTTCTCCATGGCGATCTCAGGCTCGTCCATGGACTGCCCTCAACTGCCATCTCCGAGCTCCAGCCATGGACGAGGGAGTTTTGCTTTATTTGTTCGCCATCCAAACGACCAGCTCCGCCAACAAACCTTCTGCTGAGTTACCGCTGCCTTAGCCCCGTCCAGCTGCCGCTGTTGCTGTTCCATTTTTTCCGCTTCGCCTCCTTCATTACTAAGCGGCCATTTTCCAGCATCTCCTTCTTCCCGTTTCTGCTGTACGAAATGGTAACCGTAGCAGCTGTGATCCAGAGAAAATTACGAAAGTCACTTGAGGATGAAGTACGCCGGTTGACTCAAACAGTTGGGCAAACGGAAGGGGTTAAACGTGAAAAGGAGGAGTAGGTTGCTCGTTGTGAAGTTTTTATTGATGGAAGGGAATCCAAGCTAGAGGCTATCATAAGCTTAACAAATCGGAGTCTGCTAATAATCGTCTCTCAAGTCTGAAATGAGGACTTAGATGGATTCGTTTTCTCGGGAAGGAAAGGAACTCGCAGAACAGGTACAAGAAGTCGAGAATCAGTGTCGAGTACGCCGAGGTTCCATTCGAATCCGGGCTTCAAACTAGTAGATTTTCATTTTTCTTGTCTCTTAGTTTTCATTCAGTGAATTCATCTTCCGTTCCTTTTCTTCTTGTGTTTATGTTCCAGTGGTGTGGTTCGAATTCGAACCCGAGTCTTTGTTTGTAGTAGAGATAATTTGTGTTCATTTTGTTTGAAGTTTGTTAGATTTTCGTCAAGTGATTTGATGTCAAGTGATTTGATGTCGTCAAATTATAATGTTGTTAGATCTAATTTAAAGTTCAATTGATGCTCTGAATTTAGTAATTTGAATCTATTTGCTTGTTATGATCAGTTGTTATTTTTGCTAAATCTGAAAGTAGGAGTGTTGTTAAAAAATTGTTCAGTCAAAATAATTCCTGTTTTTGTTGTTCATCATATGATTTCAGTTTGCATTTCGTTTTCGTTAATTGTGATTCATGTTGTTCCAGTTTATTTTGTGGTTAATATTGTTGTTTCCTTGCTCATCCATTTTTGGTTTAAGTTAACCAGGATTGGTTCCCAATATGGTTAATTTATTCCCATTAATTCGATGATTGTTGTTCAATCTGTGTTCATGGGATTCGTTGTTGAAATTGTTTAAACATTGGTCATATTTGCTGTATTTTGGTTGAAATTGATTAGGTGATTGGTTATAGCTGATGGGGGTAGTTTGGTAAATTTCAGTACGTTCAGGGGTAAAATGGTAATTGCAGTAAGGTCGGGGGTATTTTTGGAATTGAACATTTGAACAATTATTTAAGTTAAGCATGGGGGACAAGAAGTAATGAGATGGGGTTGATATAATTGTTTAATATAGTGGGGGACAAGACATAATGTAGTGGGGTGAGAATAATGTAATTATTTATGTTAAGCATGGGGGACAAGATGTAATGGGTTGGGGTTGATATAATTGTTTAATATAGTGGGGGACAAGACATAATGTAGTGGGGTGAGAATAATGTAATTATTTATGTTAAGCATGGGGGACAAGGGTTTAAAATAAAGAAAATATTAAGTAGTGGGGACAAAGCATGCAATTGGGGGAATATTTGGGGTTGGGGATTCAAGACAAGAGTCTTGTTATAAATAGAGTCATTTGACACATTTTAAAAGGACTTGAACATTAGGGACTAAGACTTGAGAGAAAAAACTTAGACTGAACTTGAAAGATTTTTGAGGATTATTTTGAGAGAGGAAGACATTCCGAAAATCCCAAGAGTGTTAGAGAGTTTAAAAAAAGAAAACAAAAACAAAGGGAGAAGCGAGTTTAGTTTCGGGTTTAATACACGCGTGGTTTGTTGCTGTTTAGTTTGCTTACAAACTTTTGGGTTTATTCTATTGAGTTGTTCGGTTTTTCCCTCAAAGTTTTCTGGGCCTTGAATCTGATTCGAATTTGTTGTTGTTGGGTTGTTGTTGTTGCTGTGTATTTACACTACTGCTGCTTCTATTGATCTTCATCTTCTTTCCTTGCTTTCCCAAATACCAGGTACACAAACTGATACACTGGTTCATCTTGTAAGCCACTCGAGGCATGAATGCAAAAAAATGAGAAAGATTTGAAGTTGTAATTTAATGTAGTCTTTTCTTTCTTTTACTGTCTGTATGTAGAATGTTCTATGCGTTGCCATGCAAACTCCTTAAACAACTCACTTTTGAAACTTAACCATAATAACTCGAAAGTATGTAAATAAAGTAGGACCTTATCTTCATTTATTTTAGGAAACAAAAAATAGAAAATGTAGTCATGCTAAGATTATCCTTTTAAAAATAATGAGACGAGCCTCGCCAAAAGAAAATGCAAATTGCGGGGCCCTCAATAATTGATCATAATAAATACTTAGAATTTGGGATGGACTGTTTAGTGAATTTCACTGCCTTCCCCAAAGATAATAACGCGTTAGACTCTTTAGGCGCGACTTAATTAAATTACATTCTTAAATTCGGGTGCGCATTTATGTGACCCAAATTCAAATCTCAACGGAGTCGAAATGTGTTAACAACTACGGGTGCATTGATTGTGACGTGGTTCGAGATGCATTTTCACGACGTTGCAATTCTATAAAAATAAATGATAATAATAAAAGCGGTTTAAACTTAATAAAAGCACATAAGTCACAACATGTATTTAAATCAGATATTTAGCCATTATAGCAATTTAAGCGACCGTGCTAGAACCACGGGATTCGAGGGTGCCTAACACCTTCCCTCGGGTCAACAGAATTCCTTACTTAGAATTTCTGGTTCGCAGACTTCATTTGGAAAAGTCGAAAATTTCCTCGATTTGGGATTCAAGATAAACCGGTGACTTGGGACACCAAAAGCCAAACCTTTCCCAAGTGGCGACTCTGAATTAAATAAATAATCTCATTTCGAATATTGTCACTTAAATTGGAAAAACTCCCTCGCGCATTTATCCTTTGGGGTAGGCGCGCAAAAAGGAGGTGTAACAGTACTTTAAGAGTGGAAGCATAAAATAAGCAACCAAAAACTCTTAAGTGAGACAGAGAGGGAGAATGCAAATAAAGCATCTCAAAGGGTGCTTTGTTTCAATCACTTTAGAAGAAAGTCTCCTAAGTATGTATGCAGCAGTAGTAATACATTCACCCCAAAACTTTAAAGGAACATAAGCTTGAAATCTGAGTGCCCTTGCCATATTAAGAATAGTTCTATATTTTCTTTCTACAACTCAATTTTATTGGGGTGTATAAACATATGAACTTTCATGCATAATACCAAGACTAGATAGCAGGCTTTTGAAATTAGTACTTAAAAACTCACTTTCATTATAAGTTCTCATAGTCTTAACTGTTTTAGAGAATACATTTTGAACTTGAACAAGAAAATTCTTAGCACAACATAAGCTTCAGACTTAGAGGTTAACAGAAATATCCAATTCTATCTACTATAGTCATCTACTATAGTGACAAAGAACCTTCTTCCATCATGAGTAGGACATCTGTATGGCCCCCAAATGTCACAGTGAACTAGTTTAAAAATGGACTTAGTTGCAGTATTACTAAGCTAAAAAGGAAGTTTAGTTTGCTTGGCTATTGGGCATACACTACACTGGTGACTGTCACTAGCAGTCAGCTTATTTAACTTGTCTACTCTTCTTATTACATCTAAAGGAGCATGTCTGTGACGACCCGACCCGTCGTCTCATGAGTTACTGTCTCGTTCATCCCATTTTATACTTCCTCATGTTTTATTATCGGTATTGGGTGCATTAGGATTTATTTGGAGCGATTTTGATAAGAAATGAGACATTTAGTCTCTTTTAAGAAGGTTTAAGTTGGAAAAGTCAACCAGACATTGACTTATGAGTTAAAGGGCTCGGATGTGAATTTCGACGATTCTGTTAGTTTTGGGAGGTGATTTGTGACTTAGGAGCAGGACCGGAAGTAATATTGGAGGTCCGGTGTTGAATTAGGCTTGAATTGGCGAAGTTAGTATTTTGGCGAATTCCGGTTGATAGGTGAGATTTTGATCCGGGTATCAGAATGAAATTCTGAGAGTTTTTATAGCTTCATTGTGTCATTTGAGATATGTGTGCAAAATTTCAAGTCATTCGGACATCGTTTGGTCGGGTTTTTGATCGAATGTGTGTTTTAGAAGTTTTAAAAGAACTTAGGCTTGAATTCGATATAATTTGATGATTTTGGCATTAGTTGAGGTGTTTGACGATTGGAGCAAGTTTGTATAATGTTTTAAGACATGTTGGTGCTTTTAGTTGAAGTCTCGGGGTCCTCGGGTGTATTTCGGAAGGTTAACGGATCGATTTAGGCACGAAAAAAATAAAGCTGCTGCATTTTTTTACAACACTGTGAACAGTAGTTATGAACAGTGCCCCGTAACAGTATCCGTGAATAGTGCCGTGAACAGTACCCCGCAACAGTACCCGTAACAGTATCCATGAACAGTAACACGGGTGAACAGTAACACGGGGTGAACAGTAATTCCGAAAAATTCTAGGCTGAATGTTTACATTTCATTCGCGAAAAACACCCCATTTCTCCATCATTTTTAGTCATTTTGAGAGCTTTTGGACGGGGATTGAAGGGAGTTTCAACTAAGATCGATTGGATGTAAGTTTTATGAGTTAAATACATGATTTTATTGAAGAATCATCCTAGAAATCCATGAAAACATAGCCAAATTATAAGAAATTAGGGCTTGAGATTGAAATTCTAAATTTGGGATTTGAGGGGCCAAATGGACTCCGATTCTTGTGAATTTGGTATGTATAGACTCGTGGCGAGATAAGGAACATTTTGATGTAAAAATTTCTGGATTTCAAGACGTGGTCCCGGGGCTCGAGTTTTGCAAATTTCGTGATTTTTGATATTTTTCGAGTCTTTTCGATTGGGTTATATTCCCTTAGCCTATTGTGATGTATTCGTTGTGGTTTTGGCCAGATTCGACACGCGAGGAGGTCGATACGAAAGGAAAGTCATCGCGGAGTAGTATTTGGCCGGCTAGAGGTGAGTAATAGATGTAAATGTTATTCTGAGGGTTTGAAACCCCGAAATTTCACATCGTAACACTATATTGAGGTGACTTATACGCCGGATAACGGGCGTGGGGTAGAACACTGTTGGGGATTGTGACTTGGTCCGTCCCGAGAGATATTTTACTACATTTTTGGTTGAGAGGTATACTTTATTATTGTAAATTGGGCTTGTTGTCATGCTTGGGGCCTTGTGCCGACCTGTAGAACCCTTAGAGTATTTTTGACTGGTTTTCCTCACTTATTTTGTTAAAGAATTTATATCCTTAGTCATATTTCCAATTGTAGGCTTCTTGCCAATTATTTGAATCCTTCAGGGATTGATATCACTGCTTTCGCATATTTTGCATATCATTTGACCTCAGTTCAAGGTTTTAAATACTGTTTTGCAAACTCAGCCATCTTTCTAAGATTTGAAAACTTAAATGATATTTCTAAATGTTATTTCGGGCTGAGAACTACTGTTTTACAAATGCCCAAGGGCTTATGATGATTTCTGGACTGAGCATGGATCGGGTTGCGCACCGCAGCAGTGTTATATTGATATTGAGGCCGAGAGCCTGGTTGATTACATTGATATTGAGGCCGTGAGCCTGGTTGATTACATTGATATTGTGGCTGAGAGCCTAGGTGATTATACTGAGATTGATATGAGGCCGAGAGCCTAGATTTGATGCCACGGGATGGCTTGATATTGCGCTTGGGGTGTAGGAGCCCCTCCGGAGTCAGTACACACTCCTAGTGAGCGCCGTTAACGATAAATAAATATGGATGGCTCGGGCTGCACGCCACAGTAGGTACCAGAGGGTACCGTCATATGCATTGCATTGCACTCATGCATTTATTCTTTATCTGCATTATCTGCCATAATAATTATGTGCTCTTATTTCATTGACTGGTTGCTTTATACTGTTCTGAGCCTGAGGGGCTGATACTGTTCTGAGATACTGAGCCCGAGGGGCAGATTTCTACTTATTATTTTGATACTGAGCCCGAGGGGCAGATTTCTAATTATTATTTTGATACTGAGCCCGAGGGGCAGATTTCTACTTATTATTTTGATACTGAGCTCGAGGGGCAGATTTCTACTTATTATTTTGATACTGAGCCCGAGGGGAAGATTTCTACTTGTTGTTTTGATATTGAGCCCGATGGGCAGATTTCTACTCGTCATTTTACTGCCAAATTACCTGTTTTACTGGTTTAAAAGAAATTTCACATGATGTTTCACTGAATTGTTATTTTAAATGATTTCACTGCTTCTGTATAGAATGTTGTGTGCCTTAACGTGTTTTCTTACCTTCAGTCATTATTTATATTTATTACTCACTGGGTCGGAGTACTCACATTACTCCCTGCACCATGTGTGCAGGTACAGGTATTCCTGAGGCATAGAGCGAGTTTTCTGCTATTCAGTTTTCATCAGAGTTATCGAGGTAGCTGCATGGAGTTCGCAGACCCGTTTTCTCCCTTATCTTCTGTTATTTATGATATCTTCAGACTTTGTTCCTAATTCCATACTTTGTAGAATTTTAGTAAACTCTGCAGTAGCTCATGACTTGTGACACCCCGGTTAGGGCTGAGTTGGGTTGGATTTTCGTATTTTATCTATACTTTCCGCTATTGGATATTATTAAACCATGTTTATACTATAATTGTGTTAATTAGTTGTCTTAAAAGGATGAATTGGGTTGAATGGCTGGCCTTGTCTTCATGAGAGGTGCCATCACGACCAGGTTCGGGAATTGGGTCGTGACAAGTTGGTATCAGAGCCTAGGTTAATTGGTCTCGCGAGTCATGAGCCAGTTTAGTAGAGTCTCACGGATCGATATGGAGACGTCTGTATTTATCCTCGAGAGGCTGCAGAACCTTTAGGAAAACTTCACATTCTTGAATTCTTATCGTGCGTCTTTGATTCTGCTTGAAAAGTAACTCTTACGATTCCTTCCACATGTTCGTATGCGCGAACGAGCACTCAGTATTTGATTTACCTTGATGGCTTGTAATTCCCCGATAGAAGGGCGGGACGTGATCTCAGTGAGTTTGATGTTAGGCCAGTATGGAGGACTTGAGGCCGGATCTTGCCTATGGCTTGAGCACTAAGGTGTTGATGGTGCGAGCAAGTGTTTTGAACCTTTATGTTCGGTATTATCCCTATTAGTGGGAATCATGGCTGGATAGCTACGTGAGGAGTATGATAGTACTGCGAGATGTATCTATATGACTTGGAAGTGACGAGGAAGGTCTACTGGATGATAGATGAACTATTGAGTGTATGATTTCCATTGTGATAGGATGTGTAGTCCCAAGTTATGGGTGCGTGAAGAATCTTTTTATGTCTCCTATTTGGAGTGAAGTAAATTTCATGTTACAGTATGAGTTTAGACTCAGGAAGATTAAGTGATTGTGTAATGTGTATGGCAGTGGAAGGTATACAAAAAATATTAACTAAAGGTAAAGCTAGTGGGTAATTGGCTTATGAGGGGAATCTATTTGTCATACTAGTTAGATAAGTCTGGGAGCTGAGATCGCTTCTGTAAATGTATTATGACGAAATTGTTGAGTCAAGGAGACCACCTTGAGGGTCGAAAACATTAAAGAAAGAATATGTTCTTACTCGGTTGAATAGCCCAATAATGGAGGATTGAAAGGTATTTTCTATGTGTTATGATTCAAATAGGTGCAACGCATGTCCATGTATCAATTTTGATAATATAATACATGTAATATTGAGATTAATGTTGTTGATATACATTGTGATGCTTTGTCAAGTTGTGGACGTGTTGTTAGGATGGTTTTGGTGATTCTCTGGCAGGTGGATAGGCTCAATTACAAAGGAAACTCTGCCGAAATTTTTGAAAATTTTGGGACTTAGTAAAAAAATTTGTCGCCTAAAGAGTGGGCTTAACTGTTGTGTGAGTGAATGCAAAAATTGCAGAAGAGTTAAAATTTCCGATGATTCGTGTTTCCACAAGCTTATGAAGGAGTGAGTTTAATCTCACCATAGTATTACGGCAGCAATAGAGTATATGTGTTGTGATCTATGGCTTCGAACCAAGTTGGGGAGCTTGCTATTAGTTAGCGAATTGTACGGTTATGTACTATGTTAGTTCCGATTTGATGCATGCTAGTGAATCAGTTCTGGTTGTGGAAATTAGGCCGAGAATGGCACGAGTGAAGGAAAATTTTTGACAAGATGTCATGAGCTCGGATGAGCAGGAGATAAGTTTCGATGTTTACGGTAAGTTGGAATTGTCTTCAGAGTCACCTAAGATCGGTGTTTTGTAAAAAGGTTTTTGCGTCCCGGTTAATGACTCTTGATCGCTCTTCAGCGTTAGTGCGATCGATGGTTTGGAGGTACGCTCCAGATATTGTTGTGGTAGGTTGTGGGAGTGTGTCCCACGGGAAGATTATATAAGTGTGGCATGTGATCACTTGATTGATTAACGATGTAAACCAAGTATGAAGTTTATGATGGTGTCGTTAAATTAAAGATTCATGTCTGGAGGGCACTTGGCATATTGGGTTGTGAACTGGGGAGGATTACCCCAATTGTGATGGTTGTTCTTGTGTGTTATGAGAAAAATGGGAGTTATTATGGACCTTTGAAAGGTTATCATACTAGTTCAGTGTGATCAGAATCGGCTTGAAGTCGATTGATAGATTTAATGTGAATAATGGCTCTATATCAGGCCAGATGTGTGCATTTTAGTAACGCAGTCCTTATGGAGGAGAATTTAGGTTGATGTTTCATTGTCAGGTATTTCGCGTAGTGATACATTGCGCCGTGTGAGTTGTGAGACGACTTGAGAAATTGCTATGTGTTGAGAATCTGTGTAGGAATGACGTTATATGAGCATCTTGGCTCTTGAAATTCAGATTGTACATCGCACCTCAGTTGTGCTTGAGTTTTGTAGCTTATAACGCTATATGTCCCTCAGAGATATTATTATGCACTTAGCATGCTTACGACCGATACTCGGTATTTTGTTGTAATGAGCAAATTTGGCTCGATGTGCATCTCCTTATGTGAGATCGGGTGGCACGCCGCCATGGGTATGTTATCTGGATCGGGTTGCACGCCGCAACAGTCTGATGTTGAGTATAGTTATCTATATGCTATTTTGTATGCCTTACTTCCTGTTTTCTAAGGAAAGTCTGTATTAGTGTGTGAGATTGGTAATTCCTTCCAGAGTTTGTTTTCCTTTTGTACCGCATTCGAATTGGTAGCTTATTGGCATATTGAGGTATCATATGCAACTTTTGATTATGTCTAGGGTGGCTTATTGCCTGAGCAGTTTGTACTGGGTGAGACGAGATCATTGAATTTGAGATTAGTGCAATCTGAGTATATGAAGTAAATTAAGGAGCTAAGACCATGATTTTGCTCAAAATGAGGTGATAGTTCTTGCCAGGAGTATAGAACCAACGAATCGTTGTCTCGACAGTGGTCATGAATTTATGCATACCTCATCCGTCATGTCAATATTGTAAGAGTTAGAACAATACCTATGTACATCATGCAGAACATGAGATGTGTAGCGATTTTCTTCTAGGTGATTAGAGAAAAAAGCTTCAGATGATTAGGGCGAATGATCTTCGGATGATTGGGGAAATAGTATTGCTAATTGAAAGTGACTTGACGAGAGTGTATGTCTCATAAAAAGGTAATGTTATTAATCTAATGATATTTCGGTAGTATTGCGGCATGTTCTTGTTGGGTCCGCTGATGGTACTTATGAGCTTGAGGTACGGCTCTTTCGTTTGAGTCATTTTTCATGACTTGAGTATGTTCAGGCCGTTTCTTATTGGTGCGCGTATTATGAAAGTTGTGGCTTAGGCCTGTATTGAGGTGTCATATCACCAGAGTGGTGTGTTGGATTCGAGGTGATCATTGGGGTCATTGATGAATACGAACGGATTTGATTTTAGCATGTTTGATGGATAAATATCGAGGTTCGGTTTTAAAAAAAAATTGTTACTATAATTGCTAGAGGAGAAATGGACTCATGAATGGTTGATCTGAGCAATGGTTATGATTTATTGCGTGTTTCAATTATCATTGGCAGTATATGAGAGTGTTAGAATGAGACATTGGCTAATAAGAGATTTCTATCGGTATTTGGTTGTTGTGGGCAGCTGCTGTGAATTGAAGTTATTGCTGCATTTGTTTGAGTTATTGGTATATCAAACAATTGCACCTAAGGTTGCAGGCATGGTCTATTACAGCTGGTTCAAACTTATTCTGAATGTAGGTGTGATGTTCTGATCTTGTGTATGATTCCGAAAAGGTGAAATGTGGCTCTATGATTTATGGACTAGACTAGATTGTGTGATCTTAGTTACAACGCATTATCGGACCCATGTGAGATAGGGTGACGTGGGATCATCCCCGAGTTTATGCTTGATAAGGTCATTTGGCTTTTGGTTGGCTTCTAGGACAACTCTAGGTACGCTCGAGGACGAGCGTTTGTTTAAGTTGGGGAGAATGTGACGACCCGACCCGTCGTCTCATGAGTTACTGTCTCGTTCATCCTATTTTTTGCTTCCTCATGTTTCATTATCGGTATTGGGTGCATTAGAATTTATTTGGAGCGATTTTGATAAGAAATGAGACATTTAGTCTCTTTTAAGAAGGTTTAAGTTGGAAAAGTCAACCGGACGTTGACTTATGAGTTAGAGGGCTCGGATGTGAATTTCGACGGTTCGGTTAGTTCTGGGAAGTGATTTGTGACTTAAGAGCAGGACCGGAAGTAATTTTGGAGGTCCGGTATTGAATTAGGCTTGAATTGGCGAAGTTAGTATTTTGGCGAATTCCGGTTGATAGGTGAGATTTTGATCCGGGTATCGGAATGAAATTCTGAGAGTTGTTGTAGCTTCATTGTGTCATTTGGGATATGTGTGCAAAATTTCAAGTCATTAGGACATCGTTTGGTCGGGTTTTTGATCGAATGTGTTTTTAGAAGTTTTAAAAGAACTTAGGCTTGAATTCGATATAATTTGATGATTTTGGCGTTAGTTGAGGTGTTTTGACGATTGGAGCAAGTTTGGATAATGTTTTAAGATATGTTGGTGCTTTTAGTTGAGGTCTCGGGGGCCTCGGGTGTATTTCGGAAGGTTAACGGATCGATTTAGGCACGAAAAAAATAAAGTTGCTGCATTTTTTTACAGCATTGTGAACATTAGTTATGAACAGTGTCCATGAACAGTGCCCCGTAACAGTATCCGTGAATAGTGCCATGAACAGTACCCCGTAACAGTATTCGTGAATAGTGCCGTGAACAGTACCCCGTAACAGTATCCGTGAATAGTGCCGTGAACAGTACCCCACAACAGTACCCGTAATAGTATCCACGAACAGTAACACGGGTGAACAGTACACTGGTGAACAGTAACACGAGGTGAACAGTAATTCCGAAAAATTCTGGGCAGAATGTTTACATTTCATTCGCGAAAAACACCCCATTTCTCCACCATTTTTAGTCATTTTGAGAGCTTTTGGACGGGGATTGAAGGGAGTTTCAACTAAGATCGATTGGAGGTAAGTTTTATGAGTTAAATACATGATTTTATTGAAGAATCATCCTAGAAATCCATGAAAACATAGCCAAATTATAAGAAATTAGGGCTTGAGATTGAAATTCTAAATTTGGGATTTGAGGGGTCAAATGGACTCCGATTCTTGTGAATTTGGTATGTATAGACTCGTGGCGAGATAAGGAACATTTTGATGTAAAAAATTTTGGATTTCAAAATGTGGGCCCGTTGCTTAGGTTTTGCAAATTTCATGATTTTTGATATTTTTCGAGTCTTTTCGATTGGGTTATATTCCCTTAGCCTATTGTGATGTATTCGTTGTGGTTTTGGCCAGATTCGACGCGCGAGGAGGTCGATACGAAAGGAAAGGGCATCGCGGAGTAGTATTTGGCCGGCTAGAGGTGAGTAATAGATGTAAATGATGTCCTGAGGGTTTGAAACTCCGGAATTTCACATCGTAACGCTATATTGAAGTGACTTGCACGCCAGATAACGGGTGTGGGGTAGAGCACCATTGGGGATTGTGACTTGGTCCGTCCCGAGAGATATTTTACTACATTTTTGGTTGAGAGGTATACTTTATTATTGTGAATTGGGCTTGTTGCCATGCTTGGGGCCTTGTGCCGACCTGTAGAACCCTTAGGGGATTTTTGACTGGTTTTCCTCACTTATTTTGTTAAAGAATTTATATCCTCAGTCATGTTTCCAATTGTAGGCTTCTTGCCAATTATTTGAATCCTTCAGGGATTGATATCACTGCTTTCGCATATTTTGCATATCATTTGACCTCAGTCCAAGGTTTTAAATACTGTTTTGCAAACTCAGCCATCTTTCTAAGATTTGAAAACTTAAATGATATTTCTAAATGATATTTCGGGCTGAGAACTACTGTTTTACAAATGCCCAAGGGCTTATGATGATTTCTGGACTGAGCATGGATCGGGCTGCGCGCCGCAGCAGTGTTATATTGATATTGAGGCCGAGAGCCTAGTTGATTACATTGATATTGAGGTCGTGAGCCTAGTTGATTACATTGATATTGAGGCTGAGAGCCTGGGTGATTATACTGAGATTGATATGAGGCCGAGGGCCTAGATTTGATGCCACGAGATGGCTTGATATTGCGTTTGGGCTGTAGGAGCCCCTCCGGAGTCTGTACACACCCCCCAGTGAGCATCGTCGACGATAAATAAATATGGATGGCTCGGGTTGCACCCCGTAGTGGGTACCAGAGAGTACCGTCATATGCATTGCATTGCACTCATGCATTTATTCTTTATCTGCATTATCTGCCATAATAATTATGTGCTCTTATTTCATTGACTGGTTGCTTTATACTGTTCTGAGCCTGAGGGGCTGATACTGTTCTGAGATACTAAGCCCGAGGGGCAGATTTCTATTTATTATTTTGATATTGAGCCTGAGGGGCAGATTTCTAATTATTATTTTGATACTGAGCCCGAGGGGATGATTTCTACTTATTATTTTGATACTGAGCTCGAGGGGCAGATTTCTAGTTATTATTTTGATACTGAGCCCGAGGGGCAGATTTATACTTATTGTTTTGATATTGAGCCCGAGGGGCAGATTTTTACTCGTCATTTTACTGCCAAATTACCTGTTTTACTGGTTTAAAAGAAATTTCACATGATGTTTCACTGAATTGTTATTTTAAATGATTTCACTGCTTCTGTATAGAATGTTGTGTGCCTTAACGTGTTTTCTTACCTTCAGTCATTATTTATATTTATTACTCACTGGGTCGGAGTACTCACATTACTCCCTGCACCATGTGTGCAGGTACAGGTATTCTTGAGGCATAGAGCGAGTTTTCTGCTATTCAGTTTTCATTAGAGTTATCGAGGTAGCTGCATGGCATTCGCAGACCCGTTTTCTCCCTTATCTTCTGTTATTTATGATATCTTCAGACTTTGTTCCTAATTCCATACTTTGTAGAATTTTAGTAAACTCTGCAGTAGCTCATGACTTGTGACACCCCGGTTAGGGCTGAGTTGGGTTGGATTTTCGTATTTTATCTATACTTTCCTCTATTGGATATTATTAAACCATGTTTATACTATAATTGTGTTAATTAGTTGTCTTAAAAGGATGAATTGGGTTGAATGGCTGGCCTTGTCTTCATGAGAGGCGCCATCACGACCAGGTTCGGGAATTGGGTCGTGACAATGTCCCAATCTCATGTGCCCCAAATAGCTTGAGCCTCCAAGAGGAGGAGCATTTGTAGATGCACTTTTATTTGTCATTTGAACTAAAAACTATTCTGAGATACCTCTTTTAAGCACATAAAGTCCATGTTCCTCTTTACTAACCCCTTCACCTGACCACTGAAAAATACAAAAGTCAGGAAAGAAGCCTACCATACACTTTAGTTTCTTGGTGAGTTTTGAGACTGAGAGTAAATTGAACTTAAAGTCTGGAATGTATAGCACATAAAAATCTTTTGATTATCCAACACATATGTACTCCTTGTGTGTGAAATTAACATTGCATTACCATTAGGAAGATGAACTATATTTTCCTCTGTTGTAGGAAGTGACTTATATGTTTGTAGTAACTCAAGTCTAGATATCATGTGATTTGAGGCTCCAGTGTCAATTATCCAGTCACTATTAATACACTGAGACACAAATGTGAATACCTGTAGCAACTATTTTGCTATATGAGATAGAACCTTCTGCACTTCCATTGGAGAGCATTTGAACATTCTGTTGGTATTGCTCCTGAGTGAAAAATGGTCATGTCTGTATCATTTGTGGTGTCACAAGGTTGGCTGAAATGAATCCCTTTTGATGATAAGATCCAGTGTTCAGCTGATTCGCGCAGCTGATGTGCTCTTCCTTTGCTGCAAAGTTTGGATTACCTGCAAAATTAGCATAGAGTCCAGGTGCACTTCCTTTCTTCTTAGACTTGAAATCGGGTGGATAGCCTATCAGCTTGAAATAATTTTCTTTAGTATGTCCTTTGTAATGACAATATTTCACACTGAACATTGTTCTTTCTCTGTCTATAACCTCCACTTGTGACATTTGGACCTTTATTTCCATATAAAGTAGTGCTCTCTAGACCTTCTGCAAGCTGTGTAACCTGAGCCATACTTACCAGATTTCTTTGACGCTCTTGATCAACAAGTAGTGAATAGGCCTTGTTAATGGTAGGTACTGGAGTCATCATCATAATTTGACTTCTGGATTGTGCATAGGAGTCATTCAAACCAGTAAGAAACTGCAGCAGTCTCTCAGCCTCAAAGTGCTGAGCATATTGTTTAGGCTTAGGACACGGACACCCTGGGCAAGGCATTAGAGCATCAAACTCATCCCATAAATCTCTCAGTTTTGAGAAGTAGTCTGCTACAGTCATGATTCCTTGAGTCAAATTGTGCATTTCTCTATGAAGAAACAAAACTCTAGAGCCATTCACTTTGTCAAATCTTTCTTTTAAATCTTCCCACACCTTGTGAGCACTAGATGCATATAATACACTACGCAGCAAACCAGGCCTAACAACATTCATTATCCATGACAAAACAACAACATTAACCTTTTCCCACAGATCATGAAGTTCTGGTTCGAACTTTGATTTTGGAAACCTTCCATCGACCAAACCTAGCTTACTTTTGCCTAGCAGACCAATTATCATAGCACGACTCCACAAGCATAGTTATCAGACCCAGTCAATTGAATAGAGACTAGAGAACTACCTGGTGTGTCAATTGATTGTAGGTACAATGGGTGATTATGATCGATAGAGGAAAATGATGAACCAGTTGGAGCAAAGTTGCCAAAAGTGCCATTAGTTGGTGTATCTGTTGTATTGTCATCTTCAGTGCTAATCGCCATTATTGACTTCAGCTTTGAAGAAAAAATGCAAACCCTAGCTTCGATTTTGTGATTACTCTAAGACAATTCTACACCTAATTTTGCAGAATTGAAATAACCTAGAAGTAGAGAAGAGAAGCAGAGAAGAGAATCGAAGAACGACGACAGACTAGATCATTGTCAGTGGCTTTGATACCATGTTAGCTTTCATGGACAACTGATCTAAAGCTTGAGTGGAGAGAAGATTAACGCAGCAAGAGAGAAGAGAAACAAGCATTGTTTCATTGAATAGCTGCAGAAGAAAATAAAATGAAATCGTGTGTTTACAAACTAAGAGTACAGATATTTATATGTACTTCTAACATACAATTAACTACCTTTATTAACTAACTAACCAACCTAGTTAGTGATTAAAATAATAGTTAATTATAGTTAAGTATCAGCTTGTTGATTCAATCCTTCAACACATACCTTGAAATGTGGTCGTGAATTCTTCTCTCTAGAACTCTTAAAACTCAAATCCAATTAAATTTTTCTCTTTCCCGGCTTGACTTTTACATAGCAAATTTTGGCATGCATGGCAGGACCTATATGCCATGGGTCTTATTGGAATAGGCTAACTCAATTACTCCTTTAAGCTCGTTTTTAGCCCGAATTAACTACTAAAATTTATGTGGCTTTACAATAGAACATAAAGATAATATTTATTAAGGCACTAATTTCCCTATTTGATGATTTTCCTTTCTTACACACTACTAGAAAATCGGTAAAAAGCGACCACAAAAAGCGACCAAAGTTGGTCGCTTATAGGCCTAAAAGCGACCAAAAAGCGACCAAACAAGTTTGGTTGTAATATTGCTGATCCCTTTGTTTTAGCGACCAACTTTGGTCTTTAAGGTAAAAGGATCAAATATTCCGGGTAAAGCCTATAGCGACCAACTTTGGTTGCTTTATTATTTTAATAATATAATTTTGGCGACCAAAGTTGGTCTCTAAATGTAAAATATATTTTTTTATTTATTATTAATCATAAAAAAGCGACCAACTTTGGTCTCTAATCCAAATATTATATTTTAAATTATGAAAAATAGAGACCAAGATTGGTCGCTTTTTTATTAAAAAATTTTAAAAATAAGCGACCATAGTTGGTCGCTAACTTCAAGAAATAATTTTTTTTAATTATAAGCGACCAACTTTGGTCGCTATATTTCCAGAAATTATTTTTTTAAAATGGAATAGCGACCAAAGTTGGTCGTTTTTGAGAAATCTGGGTTAAATAGCGACCAAGGTTGGTCGCTATTTCTAAAAAAAAATTACTTTTAATTCAATTTAAAATTATGTACATATGTAGTATAAATTTAGGATTTTAATTCAATTTAAGCTATATATATATATATATGTGTGTGTGTGTGTGTGTGTGTGTGTGTGTGTGTGTGTGTGCGTGTGCGTGCATATGAGTAGGTTATAAGTCGATGAATCAATTTACAAGCGTATCAATACCTAAAAGAACCCGTCCCTGTGTTCCGAGCGCTTCATGTTCTTATATATATATATATATATATATATAGCTTATACACTATATACTATATTATACTATATATATCGATATACCTTGATATATAATACACTATACTATATATGTAGTATAGTATATTATATAATATACTATACTATACACTTAGTATATATATACTATATACTATGCTATACTATGCACTAAGTATTAGTGCATTAGCTAATATTATATCAAATAGCTTATATATATACATATATTAATTTATATAAGTTGAGACGTTCTAATTTATTATTAATATATATATATATATATATATATATATATATATATATATATATATATGCATATGAGTAGGTTATAAGTCGATGAATCAATTTACAAGTGTATCAATACCTAAAAGAACCCGTCCCTGTGTTCCGAGCGCTTCATGTTCTTATATATATATATATATATATAGCTTATATACTATATTACACTATATATATCGAATATACCTTGATATATAACACACTATACTATATATATAGTATAGTGTATTATATAATACACTTAGTATATATATACTATACTATACTATGCACTAAGTATTAGTGCATTAGCTAATATTATATCGAATACAACTTATATATATATATATTAATTGATATAAGTCGAGACGTTTTAATTTATTGTTAATATATATACAAGCATATGAGTAGGTTATAAGTCGATGAATCAATTTACAAGTGTATCAATACCTAAAAGAACCCATCCCTGTGTTCCGAGCGCTTCATGTTCTTGTATAATATATATATATATATATATATATATATATATATATATATATATATATATAGAGAGAGAGAGAGAGAGAGAGAGAGAGAGAGAGAGACGCACGCTTCGGAGTACTGCTTAACTGCATATATAGCATGTTAGAGTATATTTTAGTCTATTCATCCTTTGTATTACAAAAGTGTTAACGGGTTACATTTATATTATTTAGATAGTAAATACAAAAGTAATTTTTAATTTTGACCATTCTTGACTTGAAAAAAAACCAACTTTGGTCGCTAAATATACATAAATTTAAATGTGACGACCCGGCCAGTCGTCTCATGAGTTACCGCTCTATTTCCCCTATTTCAACTTCTTTACGCTTCGTTATCCGTGTTTTATAGGATCGAGATGATTAGTTCGAGTTCGGAGAGGATTTGGTCAAAAATGAGACACTTAGTCTCTTTTAAGAAGGCTTAAGTTGGAAAAGTCAACCGGATATTGACTTATGTGTTAGAGGGTTCGGATGTGAGTTCTGATGGTTCGGTTAGCTTCGGGAGGTGATTTGTGACTTAGGAGAGTGATCGGAAGTGGTTTTGGAGGTACTGTATAGAATTAGGCTTGAATTGGCGAAGTTAGTAATTTGGCGAATTCCGGTTGATAGGTGAGATTTTGATCCGAGGGTCGGAATGGAATTCCGAGAGTTTCTGTAGCTTCGTTATATCATTTTGGACTTGTCTGCAAAATTTGAGGTCATTCGGACGTGGTTTGGTTGGATTTTTGATCAAAAATGGAATTTGGAAGTTCTTGAGATTCATAGGCTTGAATTCGATGTGATTTGATGATTTTTGGTGTTAGTCGAGGTGTTTTGATGATTGGAACGAGGTTGAATAATGTTTAGGATGCGTTGGTGCTTTTGGTTGAGGTCCCGGGGGCCTCAGGTGTGTTTCGGGTGAGTTTTGAGCAAGTACGGACACCCCGGAACTTAGAAAATGGAGGGAGCAGCAGTTGTGGCGCGGACCGCGCTCCTTTTTGCGCTGGGCATGCTGGCCTAGTGCTGACCGCGTCAAAGTGGCCGCGGCCGCGGTCGTGAAGGCTGCAGGTTGCTGGTCCTACTTCGGAAGATCATATCTTTTGATCCGCAAGGAATTTTGAGGTGATTCATATAAAGGTTGTAGCCCTTCGTGTCTAGTTTCCAGAATGGTAAAGATATCGCAATTTGGACATCTGTAGCAAACGTTATGGCCAAAATACTAAAGTCTGTCACTGCAGAAGGAGTCCTGTGCGGCCGCGCGTTGCCTTTGCGCGGACCGCGTGCATTTTGGTGCGGCCGCATGAGCTGGAAACCTGAGGGGTACCTATAAATACGAGGTTTTGGGTTTTATTTGATATTTTGACCTAGAGAGCTCGGATTTTGGCGATGTTTTCGAAGGTTTTTCAAGAAATTGGTCGAGATAAGTGATTTTAACTCAGATTTGGCTAGAATACATGAATCTATCACTGAATTCATCATTTAATTCGTGATTTGAGATGGAATTTGGGAAGAAAATTGTGGAACCTTTCAAAAATGTAAAATGATGATTTGAAGGACCAAATGGTATCGGAATTGGATAATTTTGGTATGGTTAGACTCGTGAGGGTATGAGGATTCTGAAAATGTAAATTTTACCCAATTCCGAGACGTGGGCTCGGATTTTGCTAATTTTGAGATTTTCGATATTTTTCGAATGTTTTCGCTTGGGCTTTGTTCCCTTAGTATATTGTGACCAATTCGTTCTGATTTTGGATAGATTCGACGCGCGTGGAGGACAATTTGAGAGGCAATGGCATAGCTAGCTAGAGTTTTGGCCAGTTTGAGGTGAGTAATGATTTTAAATGATGTCCTGAGGGTTTGAAACCCCGGATTTGCACAACGTAGTGCTATACTAAGTAGATATACACGCTGTGTGACGAGCGTGAGGTTCAATGCTAGGGGGATTGGGACTTGGTCCATCTCGAATGATATTTTACTACATTTTTGATTGAGACATATACTTTATTGTTGTGAATTGGGCTTGTTGCCATGCTTGGGGCCTTGTGCCGACCTGTAGAACCCTTAGGGGATTTTTGGTTGGTTTTCCTCACTTACTTTGTTAAAGAATTTATATCCTCAGTCATGTTTCCAACTGCTTAAGAATGATATGAACCAGATTTTTGAAATGTTAAACATAAATAGAAAGAGATATGAGGGCTGAGATCCCGACTGTACATTATGCCCGAGAGGCTATGATTTTAAATGACTGCGAGGGGTCGAGGACCCACTAGTGAGGATATTTTATATGATATGGATTGGGCTGCGCGCCGCAGTAGATATATATATTAAATATATTATGGATCGGGCTGCACGCCGCAGCAATTACTTATATGGATCGGGTTGCACGCCGTAGCAATTATAAAGCGCCTAGGCTGAAGGAGCCCCTTCGGAGTCTGCACACCTCCAGTGAGCGCAGTCGACTATTATTATTATGGATCGGGATGTACGCCACAGCAATATACGGATTGGGCTGCACGCCGCAGCGGTATATATGTTTATTGACTCGGTTAACATGAGAAGTATATGAATTGAGAACTGAGGATAAGAACAAATAGATGAAATAAAATGCTTAAGGAGCTGATTTATGCTGATTACATCTGTTTTACCTGGTTAAAAGAATTTCACATGATTTCCTTATTCACTGATGTTTAAATAATTTTATTGTTTTGATATAGAACTGCTTAGTGCCTTTACGTGATTTCATACTGTCAGCCATTATTTGTTGTTATTACTCACTGAGTCGGAGTACTCACATTACTCCCTGCACTATGTGTACAGATTCAGGTATAGCAGAGTCCGCACCTGAGCGCTGATTCCTTTCAGGCTTGGTAGTGATTTGGAGTTACGAGGTAGCTGTTGACGTCCGCAGCCCCTTGTCTCTCTTATCCTCTATCATTTATGTTTTCTTCAGACTGTTGTATCGGATTCCGTACTTTGTAGACCTATAGCAGATTTTGTAGTAGCTCATGACTTGTGACACCCCGGTTTGGGCTGTGTCGGGATGGTTCCTGGTGTTATTATCGTTAAATTTCGCAATTTATGAGCATTATATTATGTGTTATTACTGTTTATGAAGATTAACTGTTTAAAAGAGGTATTCCATTTTGGTCTGGCTGTCCTTGTCTCCACGAGAGGCGTCATCACGACCGGGTTCGGGGATTGGGTCGTGACAAGTTAGTATCAGAGCCTAGGTTACTTAGGTCTCACGAGTCATGAGCAGGTTTAGTAGAGTCTCGCGGATCTGTACGGAGACGTCTGTATTTATCCTCGAGAGGCTATAGAACCTTAAGGAAAATTTCATATTCTTGAAACTCTTGTCGTGCGAACTTGTTGGTCCGAGAACTAAACTTCCGTTATTCTATTTTCTCGTAGATGGCGAGGACTCGCGCTACCGGACGAGGCGGACGACCACCAGTGCCACCCACTGAGGTCACCAGAGGCCGTGGGCGCAGTCGTGGCCATGGTAGAGGCAGAGTAGCGAGGGCAGCACCTATTGACCCACCAGCTGCCCCGGCTCCGGATCAGGCTCCTGCTATGGATGCTCCAGCAGCACCAGTTCAGGCACCAGTTGTGCCTATCGTGGTTCTGGGTCTTCAGGAGGCCTTGGCACAGATCTTATCAGTTTGCACTGGCCTGGCTCAGGCAGTTTCAGCCACTACAGCAGCAGCTACTTCACAGGCCGGGGGAGGCAATCAGACCCCCGCTGCTCGCACACCTGAGCAGGTAGTGCAGGGACTACAGACACCGGGGGCACCTCCAGCTCAGCCGACTGCACCAGCTCAGGGGTTTATTGTGCCAGTTATGCCGGATGATGAGCAGCGTCATCTTGAGAGGTTTGGTAGACTCTAGCCTCCGTCATTCAGTGGTGCTGAGGGCGAGGATGCCCAGGGTTTTCTTGATAAGTGTCAGCGGATGCTCCATACAATAGGGATTCTTGAGACTAGTGGTGTGGCATTTACCACCTTTCAGTTTACTGGGGCTGCCTTCACTTGATGGGAGGCGTATGAGAGGCGTAGGCTGGTTGGTGCAGCGCCCCTGACTTGGCAGGAGTTCTCCACTCTCTTCATGGAGAAGTATGTACCGCAATCTCGCATGGAGGAGCTGCGTAGGCAGTTTGAGTGGTTAAAGTAGGGAGATATGACTGTGTCACAGTATGAGGCGAGGTATTCTGAGTTGGCTCGTCATGCCGTTTGGATGGTTCCAACCGATCGGGAGAGGATCAGGAGATTTGTGGATGGCCTTAACTACCATCTCCATATCTTGATGACTAGAGAGAGGGTATTGGGTGCTACATTCGAGGAGGTGGTTGATATCGCTCGGGAGATTGAGATGGTTTGCCATCATGATAGAGATGAGAGGGAGGCCTCGAGGCTCTGGAAGTTTCAGTGGTGCTCCTTCGAGGGGCTAGTTCCAGCAGGGTAGAGGTCATTCTTTTAGGCCTGCTCAGTCGGCCAGTCCAGAGTATCGTGGGGCATCCTCAGGTCGTGGTTATCATGGGTCGCAGCAGGGCCAGTCATCACTCAGTGCCCTTCCAGCTCAGAATTCATCTCGTGCCCCATCAGTCCAGGGTTCTTCCGTGGCAGGTCCTTCTTCTGGCCATTCTGGTGCCAGGGGTTCCCTTCAGTCCCCATTTCCAGCGCCGAGTAGTTGTTACGAGTGCAGAGAGTTTGGGCATATGAGGAGGCAGTGTCCTCGACTTCGCGATGGTCAGTATCAGCAAAGGGGTCAGCCCTTGACTTCTGCTCCAGTTACTTCACCACCCGCCCAGCCAGCTAGGCGTGGAGGTCAGGCAGCCAGGGGTCGCCCTAGAGGGGGAGGTCGATCAGGGGGCGGTCAGGCCCATTTCTATGCACTTCCTGGCAGGCCAGATGTTATTGCTTCAGATGTTGTCATTACAGGTATTGTTTCAGTCTGCCACAGAGATGCCTCTATATTATTTGATCCCGATTCCACCTTTTCTTATGTGTCATCATACTTTGCTCGTTATTTGGGTACACCCCGTGAGTTTCTTGCTTTACCTGTTCATGTATCTACCCTAGTGGGCGATACTGTTGTTGTAGACCGTGTGTACCGGTCATGTGTGGTGACTATTGGGGGTCTGGAGACCCGAGTGGATCTATTGCTATTGAGCATGGTGGATTTTGATGTCATTTTGGGCATGGATTGGCTATCTCCGTGTCGTGCTATTCTAGACTGTCATGCTAAGACAGTCACTTTGGCTATGTCGGGTGTACCGCGGATCGAGTGGCGTGGTGTGACTGATTATATCCCTAGTAGAGTGATCTCTTTCTTGAAGGCCCAGTGTATGGTTGGGAAGGGTTGACTTTCATATCTAGCATTTGTGAGGGATGTTGGAGCTGAGACTCCTAGTATTGATTCTGTCCCAGTTGTGAGGGGTTTTCCCGATGTTTTTCCCGCAAACTTGCCGGGCATGCCACCGGACAGGGATATTGATTTTGGTATTGACCTGGTGCCGGGCACTCAGCCCATTTCTATTCCGCCATATCGTATGGCACCAGCAGAGTTGAAGGAATTGAAGGAACAGCTTCAGGAACTCCTAGATAAGGGGTTCATTCGGCCTAGTGTGTCCCCTTGGGGTGCACCGGTTTTTTTTGTGAAGAAGAAGGATGGCACGATGAGAATGTGCATTGATTATAGGCAATTGAACAAAGTAACAATCAAGAACAAGTATCCTTTGCCTCGCATTGATGATTTATTTGATCAGCTTCAGGGAGCGAGGGTGTTCTCCAAGATTGATCTCCGTTCGGGTTATCACCAGTTGAAGATCAGGGATTCAGATATTCTTAAGACTGCTTTCAGGACGAGATATGGTCATTATGAGTTTCTTGTTATGTCTTTCGGGCTAACCAATGCCCCAGTAGTATTCATGCATCTGATGAACAATGTATTTCGGCCTTATCTGGATTTGTTCGTTATTATATTCATTGATGATATTCTGGTGTACTCGCGTAGTCAGGAGGAGAACGCGGAGCATTTGAGAGTTGTGTTACAGAGACTGAGGGAGGATAAGCTTTATGCAAAATTCTCCAAGTGTGAGTTTTGGCTCAATTCAGTGGCTTTCTTGGGGCACGTGGTGTCCAGCGAGGGTATACAGGTTGATCCGAAGAAGATAGAGGCGGTTCAGAGTTGGCCCAGACCGTCCTCAACCACAGAGATTTGTAGCTTTCTTGGGTTAGCAGGCTATTATCGTCGGTTTGTTCAGGGATTTTCATCCATTGCATCGCCCTTGACCAAGTTGACTTAGAAGGGTGCTTCATTCGTATGGTCGGACGAGTGTGAGGAGAGCTTTCAGAAGCTTAAGACAGCCTTGACCACAGCTCCAGTGTTGGTTTTGCCATCAACTTCAGGTTCATATACCGTGTATTGTGATGCTTCAAGAGTTGGGATTGGTTGTGTGTTGATGCAGGAGGGTAGAGTTATTGCTTATGCTTCTCGGTAGTTGAAGCCCCATGAGAAGAACTACCCCGTTCATGATTTGGATTTGGCTGCCATAGTTCACACATTGAAGATTTGGAGGCATTACTTGTATGGCGTATCTTGTGAGGTGTTCACTGATCATCGCAGTCTTCAGCATTTGTTCAAGCAAAACGATCTTAATTTGAGGCAGCGGAGATGGTTAGAGTTGCTTAAGGATTATGATATCACTATATTGTACCATCCGGGAAAGGCCAATGTGGTGGACGATGCTTTGAGCCGAAAGGCAGTGAGTATGGGGAGTTTGGCATATATTCCAGTTGGGGAGAGACCCCTTGCAGTTGACGTTCAGGCCTTGGCCAATCGGTTCGTGAGGTTGGATATTTCGGAGCCCAGTCGGGTGTTGGCTTGTGTGGTTTCTCGGTCTTCTTTATATGATCGCATCAGAGAGCGCCAGTATGATGATCCGCATTTGCTTGTCCTTAGGGACAGAGTCCAGTATGATGATGCCAGAGATGTGACTGTCGATGATGATGGTGTGTTGAGGATGCAGGGTCGGATTTGTGTGCCCAATGTGGATGGGCTTAGAGAGTTGATTCTGGAAGAGGCCCATAGCTCGCGGTATTCCATTAATCCGGGTGCCGCGAAGATGTATCAAGATTTGAGGCAACACTACTGGTGGAGAAGAATGAAGAAAGATATTGTGGGATTTGTTGCTCGGTGTCTCAACTATCAGCAGGTGAAGTATGAGCATCAGAGACCGGGTGGCTTGTTTCAGCAGATGGTTATTCCCGAGTGGAACTGGGAGAGAATCACTATGCACTTTGTGGTTGGACTTCCTCGGACTTTGAAGAAGTTCGATGCTATTTGGGTGATTGTGGATCGGCTGACCAAGTCTGCGCACTTCATTCCTGTGTGTACTACCTATTCTTCAGAGCGGTTGGCAGGGATTTATATCCGGGAGATTTTTTGGTTGTATGGCATTCCTGTTTCCATCATCTCAGATAGAGGTACTCAGTTTACTTCGCAGTTTTGGAGAGCCGTGCAGAGAGAGTTGGGTACTCAGGTGGAGTTGAGCACAGCGTTTCATCCTCAGACGGACGGGCAGTCCGAGCGTACTATTCAAATATTATAGGACATGTTGTGTGCTTGTGTTATTGACTTTGGAGGTTCATGGGATAAGTTTCTACCACTTGCAGAGTTTGCTTACAACAACAGCTACCAGTCGAGTATTCAGATGGCTCCATATGAGGCTTTGTACGGGAGGCGGTGTTGATCTCTGGTTGGTTGGTTCGAGCCCGGCGAGGCTAGACTATTGGGGATAGATTTGGTTCAGGATGCCTTAGAGAAGGTGAAGGTGATTCAGGAGAGGCTTCGTACAGCGCAGTCATGTCAGAAGAGTTATGCGGACCGGAAGGTTCGAGATGTGTCTTACATGGTCGGTGAGAAGGTCTTGCTGAAGGTTTTGCCCATGAAGGGTGTTATGAGATTTGGGAAGAAAGGCAAGTTGAGTCCTCGGTTCATTGGGCCTTTTGAGGTGCTTCGGAGGATTGGGGAGGTGGCTTATGAGCTTGCTTTGCCACCCAGCCTGTCGAGTGTGCATTCGGTATTTCATGTTTCTATGCTCCGGAAGTATATTGGGGATCCGTCTCATGTTTTGGACTTCGACACGGTTCAGTTGGATGACGATTTGACCTTTGAGGTGGAGCCAGTAACTATTTTGGGTCCCCAGGTTCGGAAGTTGAGATCAAGGGATATAGCTTCAGTGAAGGTGCAGTGGAGAGGCCGGCCCGTGGAGGAGGCTACCTGGGAGACCGAGCGGGAGATACGGAACAGATACCCTCATCTGTTTGAGGCTTCAGGTATGTCTCTTTACTCGTTCGAGGACGAACGTTTTTTTAAGTTGGGGAGGATGTGATGACCCGGCCAGTCGTCTCATGAGTTACCGCTCTATTTCCCTCATTTCAGCTTCTTTATGCTTCGTTATCTGTGTTTTATGGGATCGAGATGATTAGTTCGAGTTCCGACAGGATTTGGTCAGAAATGAGATACTTAGTCTCTTTTAAGAAGGCTTAAGTTGGAAAAGTCAACCGGATGTTGACTTATGTGTTAGAGGGATCGGATGTGAGTTCTGATAGTTCGGTTAGCTTCGGGAGGTGATTTGTGACTTAGGAGAGTGATCGGAAGTGGTTTTGAAGGTACGGTGTAGAATTAGGCTTGAATTGGCGAAGTTAGTATTTTCGCGAATTCTGGTTGATAGGTGAGATTTTGATCCGAAGGTCGGAATGGAATTCCGAGAGTTTCTGTAGCTTCGTTATGTCATTTTGGACTTGTTTGCAAAATTTGAGGTCATTCGGACGTGGTTTGGTTGGATTTTTTATCAAAAATGGAATTTGGAAGTTCTTGAGATTCATAGGCTTGAATTCGATGTGATTTGATGATTTTTGGTGTTAGTCGAGGTGTTTTGATGATTGGAACGAGGTTGAATAATGTTTAGGATGCGTTGGTGCTTTTGGTTGAGGTCCCGGGGGCCTCGGGTGTGTTTCGGGTGAGTTTTGAGCGAGTACAGACACCCCGAAACTTAGAAAATGGAGGGGGCAGCAGTTGTGGCGCGGACCGTGCTCCTTTTCGCGCTGGGCACGCTGACCGCGTCAAAGTGGCCGCGACCGCGGTCGTGAAGGCTGCAGGTTGCTGGTCCTACTTCGGAAGCTCATATCTTTTGATACGCAAGGAATGTTGAGGTGATTCCAATATGAAAGTTGTAGCCCTTCGTGTCTAGTTTCCAGAAAGGTAAAGATATCACAATTTGGACATCTGTAGCAAAAGTTATGGCTAAAATACTAAAGCCTGTCATTGCAGAAGAAGGCCTGTGCGGCCGCGCGTTGCCTTTGCGCGGACCGCACTGGCTTGCGCGGACCGCGTGCATTTTGGTGCGGCCGCGTGAGCTGGAAACCTGAGGGGTACCTATAAATACGAGGTTTTGGGTTTTATTTGATATTTTGACCTAGAGAGCTCGGATTTTGGCGATTGTTTCGAAGGTTTTTCAAGAAATTGGTCGGGGTAAGTGATTTTAACTCAGATTTGGCTAGAATACATGAATCTATCACTGAATTCGTCATTTAATTCGTGATTTGAGATGGAATTTGGGAAGAAAATTGTGGAACCTTTCAAAAATGTAAAATGATGATTTGAAGGACCAAATGGTATCGGAATTGGATAATTTTGGTATGGTTAGACTCGTGAGGGTATGAGGATTCTGAAAATGTAAATTTTACCCGATTCCGAGACGTAGGCCCGGGGCTCGGGTTTTGCTAATTTTGAGATTTTCAATATTTTTTGAATGTTTTCGCTTGGGCTTTGTTCCCTTAGAATATTGTGACCTATTCGTTCTGATTTTGGATAGATTCGACGCGCGTGGAGGCCAATTTGAGAGGCAAGGGCATAGCGAGCTAGAGTTTTGGCCAGTTTGAGGTGAGTAATGATTTTAAATGATGTCCTGAGGGTTTGAAACCACGGATTTGCACAACGTAGTGCTATACTAAGTAGAGATACACGCTGTGTGACGAACGTGAGGTTCAATGCTAGGGGGATTGGGACTTGGTCCATCCCGAATGATATTTTACTATATTTTTGATTGAGACATATACTTTATTGTTGTGAATTGGGCTTGTTGTCATGCTTGGGGCCTTGTGCCGACCTGTAGAACCCTAAGGGGATTTTTGACGGGTTTTCCTCACTTACTTTGTTAAAGAATTTATATCCTGAGTCATGTTTCCAACTGCTTAAGAATGATATGAACCAGATTTTTGAAATGTTAAACATAAATAGAAAGAGATATGAGGGCTGAGATCCCGACCGTACATTATGCCCGAGAGGCTGTGATTTTAAATGACTGAGAGGGGTCGAGGACCCATTAGTAAGGATATTTTATATGATATGGATCGGGCTGCGCGCCGCAGCAGATATATATATTATACATATTATGGATCGGGCTGCACGCCGCAGCAATTACTTATATGGATTGGGTTGCACGCCGCAGCAATTATAAAGCACTTGGGCTGAAGGAGCCCCTCCGGAGTCTGCACACCCCCAGTGAGCGCAGTCGGCTATTATTATTATTGATCGGGTTGTACGCCACAGCGATATACGGATCGGGCTGCACGTCGCAGCGGTATATATGTTTATTGACTCGGTTATCGTGAGAAGTATATGAATTGAGAACTGAGAATAAGTATGAATAGATGAAATAAAATGCTTGAGGAGCTGATTTATACTGATTACATCTGTTTTACCTGGTTAAAAGAATTTCACATGATTTCCTTATTCACTGATGTTTAAATAATTTTACTGTTTTGATATAGAACTGCTTAGTGCCTTTACGTGATTTCATACTGTCAGCCATTATTTATTGTTATTACTCACTGAGTCGGAGTACTCACATTACTCCCTGCACCATGTGTGCAGATTCAGGTATAGCAGAGTCTGCACCTGAGCGCTGATTCCTTCCAGGCTTGGCAGTGATTTGGAGTTACGAGGTAGATGTTGACGTCCGCAGCCCCTTGTCTCTCTTATCCTCTATCATTTATGTTTTCTTCAGACTGTTGTATCGGATTCCGTACTTTGTAGACCTATAGCAGATTCTGTAGTAGCTCATGACTTGTGACACCCTGGTTTGGGCTGTGTCGGGATGGTTCCTGCTGTTATTATCGTTAAATTCCGCAATTTATGAGCATTATATTATATGTTATTACTGTTTATGATGATTAACTGTTTAAAAGAGGTATTCCGTTTTGGTCTGGCTGGCCTTGTCTCCACGAGAGGCGCCATCATGACCGGGTTCGGGGATTGGGTCGTGACATTAAATTAGCGACCAAAGTTGGTCGCTAAATTTAAATCAGATTTATTTATATTTTATATAATATTTAAAATAATAATATAATTGTTAAACGTTAGAACTATATCCCAGATTAACGACCAAAGTTGGTCTCTATTTTTGTAAGCGGCCAACTTTGGTCGCTAAATTTGAATTATATTTTTTTATATTTTATAATTTTTTTTAAATAAAAATATAATTATTAAAATTTTATAATTGGGTCCCATTTTAGCGACCAAAGTTGGTCGCTATCTGCTTACCCCTTAATTAGCGACCAACTTTGGTCATTTTAAATTTTATATTTTATAATTCTTTTTAAATAATATTATAATTTTTATAATTTTATAAGTGGATCCCCTGTAGCGACCAACGTTGGTCGCTAATCTCAGTATACCTTTGACCAAGCAAGTCTGACCAGTCCGGTCAATATTTTGATGAAATTAGCGACTAACCTTGGTCGCTAATGTATATCAAAAAATTATTTTATTATTTTCGCCAATTTAGCGACCAACTTTAATTGCTTTTCTTGACAGACCAACTTTGGTCGCTAAGATTTGGTCGCTTTTTTCCAGAATTCTAGTAGTGACAGGTAGTACATCCAATCGATATCTCTCCCACTCCTGATGTCAAGTACAAACGGTGGAAATATACATCATACAACTTTATCATCGCAACATTTTGGTCACCACTCTTAGTCAAAACAAACTTGGTTGGTCGTAGGGACGACGAAGTCTTCAACATTTATCTTGACCAAGTTGATAAGAATTGGACAAGCCAAGTCAATGAGTTCAACTATATCATCCTTAATGTTGGCCACTGGTTCAATGGATTATACTATAAGAAAAATCAACTAGTTGGTTGCTGGCGATGTTCACTAAAAAATGCTACTGAATTCCCAGTTCATTATGCGTACACTGGCATTTAGGGAAGCTTTAAAAGCCGTCAACAGTTTAGAGAAATTTAAGGGTACAACTTTTGTTAGGACTTTTGCACCTGCTCATTTTGAAGGTGGAGAATGGTATACAGGTCAGATCATTTTATGTATTTTCCCTGAATTTTTCCAATTGTAACGATAGAAGGGGAGCCTTGACGTAACTGGTAAAGTTACTGCCATGTGACGTCCTGGTTCGAGCCATGAAAATAGTCTCTTGCGAAAATGCAGGGTAAGGTACAATAGACCCTTGTGGTCCGGCCCTTTCTCAGACCGCGTATAGTGGGAGCTTAGTGCATCAGGCTGCCCTTTTTCCAACTGTAACAATTACTTACTGAAAGAGTAAAGTCGTTAGGCTTTACCATGATAGCGGTAAATTAAAGTCACCTTAATAAGTAGGTTTTGTCGTTATAATGCGTATATATAGTGATTGGATTTACGAGTATAGTAAGTAATTAATGTTTAGTTATTTTTACGTGATTAAAAATAGTTATATTACTTTATTGTATTACTGAGTAAAGTTTAATGACTTTATTGTTGTAGTGTGGAATAAAGTTCAATTACGTACTTTAATGTGACAAAAAATTGTTTCGCAGCTTTAACGTTCTAGTGGATAAATTAGTTTACTGACCGTATGTAGAATTAACGAATGCAGGTGGGGATTGTTTGAGGAAAAGGCCATTTACAAGCAATGAAATAGTTTTGGAAGGTTTGAATTTGGAGTTTTATAAGTCACAAGTGGAAGAATTTAGGGTTGCTGAGAAGGAAGGGAAGATAAAGGGGAAGAAGTTTAGATTGTTGGATGTAACACAAGCCATGTTATTGAGCCCAGATGGTCACCCAAGTAAATATGGGCATCTGCAGCCTGAAAAAGTGAAGAACAAAGACTCTGTGCAATGGTGTTTGCCTGGTCCTATTGATTCTTGGAATAATTTCCTGTTTCATATGTTGAAGATGGAGCAACAAGAGATAGGATAGAGCTAGAGCATTGGTTATGGATTCGGGCGAACCCAATAACTTTTGCTTAGATTTTGCATTGGTATTACAAAGTTCTTTATATATGTATGAAATACTTAATTGTAAACTCATTAACTAAGACGAGCTATGAATATCCATGGCAAGTTCAAAACTCATAAGTTTCAAATCATGGTTTCGCCTATGCAAGAGATTCTTTGACGAAAACTCTCCAATATTTCTTTTTGTTTGAATAATTTTTTTATTTAAATTATGGGAAATGTGTTGTTTTAGTACGATTAATTCTAACGGTTGGCTTTAGTATAACCATTCATAATGTAAAGAAATTTTATAATCTTGAAAAATAAAATATGTTTTACCTGCTACACCCTCGTGAGTAAAAATTTCTTACACCTAAGGGTATATAATTTAAATTCATTATTATATAACTAGCACGTTGGTTGTGTCTCATATCAGTGCCAACTAGTCCTTGTTTAATTTCTTGATACCATTTCCACAAAGAATATAATTTAATTGTTAACTTTCTACTTCCTCCCATCTCTTCTTTCCCTTTTTCAATACTCTATTGAAGAAACTCCAGTCAATGGAGTTCCCTTGTGGGAAAAACTCCATTAATGCATCTCAAAGAACCCCAAAAATATTCATACTTGTTGCTTTAACATTCATCATTCTAGGTATAATCCCTCTTCACCACACTTCAAAGCGGTATCATGCCAAAGATTTAGTAAACCATCAGTCTAAAAAGTCACCAACATATCATATGGAAGATATGGAAATAAAGTTTACAGAAGATGAAACATGTGATATTTTTACAGGAGAGTGGATTCCAAATCCAGATGGTCCATATTACACGAACACGACATGTTGGGCTATCCATGAACATCAAAATTGCATGAAATATGGAAGGCCTGATACTGACTTCTTGAAATGGAGGTATAGTGTGTCTAGTTTAGTACATGTATCATAATTTAGTTTTAGACTTTTCTTTTTCCCTTAGTTCATGAGTAATTAAAACGATGCGTGCACAACAACAATTATGTCCTCAATCTCAAACAAAACGATAGAGGATCTGATCTGTACTGTCAAACTTCTCTATAACAACCTTATTTGTTTCAGATTTTTTTGGTTGTTGTAGTGAAGTGCTTTTATAGAGAACACATATTATAACATAGCATGAAAATTGGTTTTATTAAAAAGTTGAATTTTATAGTGAATGGTTGTTATATACGGTGCTGTTACAGAGAGGTTTAACTGTATTTCCAACAGGTGGAAGCCCAAGGGATGTGAGTTGCCTATCTTCAATCCATATCAATTCTTGGATATGATGAGGAACAAGTCATTGGCATTTGTTGGAGATTCAGTGGGAAGAAACCAAATGCAATCCTTAATATGTCTCTTGTCTCAGGTACCATTTGCCTCTCTATAGTTGTTATTATTGTGGTTCATTTGCCTAAAGCCTCAACTTTCCTTCCATTCTGCATATAGTATTTGAACATTCATTGCTTTACCTATTTTTTGCAAATCTACCATTACTTCTCTAATTAGTGAAACGTTTATTAAGTGATATATTTAAATGAGAGATAAAGGATTATTCAAGCAAATATTGATCTTATGATTAAGGCTATTAAATGTATTTCTTAAATAATGTGCATACACTTTACAAAACAGATAATAAAACAGTAGAAATACTTGGTAAAATACTATAAACCACCTTGTTCCTTGAAACTCTAGTTAGATGGAAGAAAAATAGATGTTCATTTTTCTTTTTCTTTTTAATTTTCTTTTCTTTGCTTATCTTGGGTTAAGTGCACATAGCTTGTAGTGTAATAGAGGTTCGATGTGGAGGAAGGTTAGTTAACCAAAGATTGACGTTTTTCAAGGTTTAGGTGAAATTCTATTGAAGGCAAATAAGGTTTGAACCTGAAATTTATACTATTTCTTTTCTTGTGAATACGAAATTAACAATGATGTAATTATCGTTATTCTCAAAGTGATTTTCGAGCTGGAGTTGATAGTCGAACAACGGCATTACCCTTTTCTCCTACTTCATATATTAATCATCAAAAAGAAAAAGAAAAGGAAAAAAAAGGATGACAAAGACCCATCGCAAAGTACTACAAGAAGCTTAAGGGTTAAATAATTTTTCCTATTGGTAACAAATTTTTGGACAAGTACTTCTCACTTTAAATAGAAAGTTACGACAATGGAATCTTGTAGAGTGCTAGTATAAAGTTTATCATATTGCATTTCAGCTTCACAATCATATAGAACAGAAACAGTTTTATAAGGATTTGAAGCTTATGGGTTTAGGATTTAGTACTATATCTCAAATTAATTTGTTCGCGGTCAAAACTAATAGATACTACTATTTAGTAAATTTTTGAATACATGTACAAGAGTAAAAATTGCTAGGTTTGGGTGAATTCATATATAGCACGGTCGATCTGCCATTTTATTAGAACGGTGAGTTTTTATAAACAGTGAAAACGAATTTTTATATTACAAAATCACCTAAAAGAAACGACAAATGACTACTCATAAAAAGTGAGTTCATTATCTTTGAAAATAAGATAGATTAACTGTTGTGTTTTAAAGGGGCATGAGGCGGGCATTTTACTTAATACGAGATGAGGCATAAATTTCGAGATATGTGGGCGTAAGTCCAATAGATCTTTAAACTTTTTAATTTTTATAAAATAATATAATAACACAAAAAATATAGAAAGTACATAAAATGTTTAAGAAAGTTAAAAATAATTTTAAAAAAAAACTCATAGAAAATAAACATGTAGCATATATCAAACTACACATTTTACCTCTTAAAAAGTAAATAATCAAGAAATTTTATTAGTACTATAATTTAAAACATTACTCCTTCATAAATAAATATAAAATTTCTCTCAAATATCAAAATAATAAAACACTGGAAATTTTGTGAGACATATGAACTGAGACTAACGAGTGAGATATAAGTTTCGGCTATCTAATTTTGAAGTAATATTCACCCTCACGATTCTCAGTTATTAAATTTTGCAATATGCTGGCTCATTATAAAAGTTACTCTCAATCTTCATATTTATAGATGAATAGAACTCTTATCATTCATTTGGTAAAAGAATTTCGGGAATCAACTGTGCTAATTAGGAAATTTTACACATAATTTCCGTAAGAATTATTAAGCGAGCTCCGAACAATTGGCGTGCTTAGGGTGCATAGTCGGACGCTTGGACATAAATCTAATAGAACTAAGCCATACTCGTAAACCTCGGTGTGTATTGCAAGTGCCCCGCCCAAGGACAAACCCTAAATGCATCCCAAAAAAGCCTTTTGAGACATTGGTTGTTACACTATGTTTAAGATATATTTATGACGTAAAACTTATTTTTAACTCAGAGACTATATATATAAATATATACTTGTAAAATCTTATCAGGATTGGGTAGCTTAGTAGATCCGAAGTTCTCACCCCGTAATGACAAACTTGTGATAGAATCCAAGCATGACAACGTGGGTTCCTAACATGTTATTCCCTCGAGAAATGTTGAGAAATGAGAGGATAACTGTCTTTTTCAGAGATTTGTTGACAAATTCATTGACAACCAAGGTCCAACACCATGGTCTTTCCATCTTTTTCCCCTTATAAAAATGGTTTTTGGTTAATTTAAAAAATATTTAAGCTCGAGAAAAAGACAGGAATCAGCAGATTTTTCTATATGTTATATTTTACATCCTGACATAAACAAGATCGATCGGAGCTTTTCTTTCTTTTTTTTAAGTCGGGGCCTGCTAAACACCGCATGTGCTTCTGCATGTGTCTCAATATTCGTTTTAGCAAAAGAATTTAACTTTTATTCACCGACATTATTAACGCGTTTTTATATTTTTCGACTTCCTACGAGATAATTATATGTAACCATTTGTAATGTGTAGAATAGTGCAAGAAATTAAAATTTTACGTTGTTGATGGATATATAGAAGTTAAACTCTTTTGGCGTAGAGTTTGACTTCTATGCATCGCTATTGTTCTAGAAAATTTACACCATCAAGTCTATCTAGAGATAACTACAAGCAAAGCCTATAATGAGTGGAATAGTGCAAAAAAAATTAAACTATTAGTGTATATAAGTTAATTTTTTTAGTAAAAGAGTTTAACTTCAATAAATCGACAGCGATAAATAATTTTTCGATCATCTAAAAGACAATTATAAGTAATCGCTCATACAAAGTTGAATTAGTGCCTAAAAAATTAATAAAGTAAATTACTTATTATAATATGTAAAATATAGTAATGGTCAAAATTACCCTATTGTTATGTGAGGAGTCATGGCTTTTTTAATTGTTTTTCTTGATTTCTTTTATTTTTATTTTACAGGCAGTATATCCAATTGATGTCTCTACTACTCCAGATGAAAACTTCAAAAGGTGGAAATATACGAGTTACAATTTTACCCTAGCAACATATTGGTCACCATTCTTGGTCAGAATGAAAGATATAGACTCTGATGGTCCAACTAAAACTGGACTCTTCAATCTTTATCTTGACGAAGTTGACGAGAAATGGGCAAACCAAATTGAAGAATTTGATTATGTCATCCTCAATGCTGGCCACTGGTTTACTAGATGCAGTGTATACTACGAGAAAAACCAACTAGTTGGCTGCAGGTACACCTAATTTTAAGTTTAGTAACTCACCTTACCTGCTTATAATAATAAAAATCTTTTATCATATTAAAGAGATTATTGAACTTACCTATTATAATAATAAAGTTACAAGACTTTACCCAACATTGCAATAAAATTAAATTGATGGGTAAGTTTTGCTACTATAGTGGATAAAGTTTACCGACTTTACTATTATAGTGGGTAAATTTAAGTTACTTTAACGTAACAAGGTCCTATGACCTTACTATTATAGTTGGTAAAGTTTAACGGCTTTGTTGTTATAGTAGATAAGGTTAAGTTATAACAACAAAGTCACAAAACTTTACCTCGCCCAGTATTACGGTGAAATTAACTTGGATAAGTTTTGCTACTATAACATGAGTTTACCTACTTTATTGTTATAGTGGATAAATTTCAATTACTTTAACGTGACAAGGTCTTATGACAATACCGTTGTAGTTTGTAAAGTTTATTGACGTTGTTGTTATAGTAGATAAGATTAAGTTACAACAGCAAAGTCACAAAACTTTATCCAATATTGCAGTAAATTAACTTGATGGGTAAGTTTTGCTACTACAGTGGATAAAGTTTGCCGACTTTATTGTTATAGTACGTAAATTTCAGACGTGAAAAGGTCCTATGACATTACTGTTGCAGTTGATAAGTTTAGTGACTTTGTTGGTATAGTAAATAAGGTTAAGTTACATTGATGCGGCATAGAGTAATTTTATGATTTTACTATTATAATAGTTATCTTACGTGAAATTAACCCGCTCTGCAGGTACTGTGGACTTCCAAATGTTACTGACCTCCCATCTAGTTATGGCTACCAAAAGGCAATTAGGACTGTTTTGAAAACCATCAACAACTTGGCAAACTTCAAGGGCATAACTTTTCTTAGGACTTTTGCACCTTCTCATTTTGAAGGTGGGGAATGGAATAATGGTGGGAATTGTGTGAGGAGAAAACCATTTTCAAGCAATGAAACAACTTTGGAGGGTTTTCACTTGGATTTATACACTATTCAAGTTGAAGAATTTAAGGCAGCAGAGAAGGAAGGGAAGAAAAAGGGAAAGAGATTTAGATTGTTGGATACAACACAAGCCATGTTATTAAGACCAGATGGTCATCCAAGTAGATATGGACATTGGCCAAATGAGAATGTTGTGTTGTATAATGATTGTGTTCATTGGTGTTTGCCTGGTCCTATTGATTCTTGGAGTGATTTCTTGCTTCATATGTTGAAGTTGGAGGGCAAGAGATCTCATGAGGAAAAGCTTCAATATATGAAACAATGGAGCTTATAAGCAAAGGGTTCAATATTTATTTTTGTACCATTAAATTCATTGCACATTTACAATTATGATTTAGAAGTTAATATTTATTGAAATTTTAGTAATTTTTCACATATGCTTCATGTAAAAGTGGAACTGGTCGAACCTGTTGAAACTACAGAACATCGACCTCTGGAGACAAGAACTACGTTCACAGCTAGGATTGAAGTTTAATGTGATGAATTTCTCTACAAAAACCTTCGATAACTCTCCAAATATAGGGCGTTCTTAGCAAATTCAGGAAAGTCAGACTCGCAACAGCCCAAAAAAAGTTAAAAGATGATGATTGTGGTTAAATGTCCCTACCAGACATAACTATTAATTCGTGCCATTTGGTGGTAATGTCCAAATGTTGTCATTGTAATACTAATAATTATTAGGCGTACAAACATAGCTGCTAACCAACTAAACACCCCTACAGGGAAAAATAAACTAAACTCTGTAACTAAACTTGAATGCCAACCACTACATAAGCTACTAGTGGCCGAGAAAAAGCGAGCAGCACCGTGTATTGGTTGCGCTGAGTTTAAAGATGCAAGCCCCTATCAGAGAAAGCTATTGCGCGCTAGCCTAGCTAGCTAACGGTTTTCAGCTGGTTGTTATGTTAGTTGTAGCGTGCCTTCCCTCCTCTCATTTTGGATAAGATTAAATTATATTATTTAGTGTAAACACCAGGTATAGGTAAATATTTCAAGGGCGGATTTAGCTTATAAGTTACGAGTTCACGTTAATCCAGTAGCTTTTGCTCAAACCCTGTTTATGTATCAAAATCTATAGATATTTGACTATGAATCTAGTTATTACTGTATATTAACTTGAGGTAGTTGTAGCTACTAACTATTATGGGCATTAGCTACATGAGAAGAAATCTGTGACCAACTGTAGATTCGAAAAATTCCTTTTTCGATTCACAGTTTTGAAAATGGAAGGAGATGTATTCAGTAGACAATGCTTCTCTCTAGAAAGAATAACATAAAGCACATGGAATATCCTCAGCCATTCTTGACAGCTATAAATTTTATCAACCTACAGAAATAGAGGTGGCATTTTGAACATTTTAAGTAATTATTTTAAAGTAAATGTAATATTTTCTTTTGAAAAACTTTTAGCAATTTAACAAAAAACTTCCTTGCTTTCATTCAACAGCCAAGCTAAAACAATTACATCAAAGCAAAGTTATCGGGAAACATTCCGGGGTCTCTAAATGAGAAGCATTAGAACAAAGAACAGAAGCTAGATACATTATTTCCGAAAAGACAACACTATTGTGAATATTCAAACATTACTACTAGGCTGGAATTACACGTTAATTCTCAAGCAAAACTACATCATTGTATGCAGGGACTTTTCACATTTTATACATTTAAAAGTTTAACAAAAATTCATGAAGCAAATATGCTCAGCTCTAGAATGATATCTTAATGAATACCAAAATATGGAGTGCTAAAACGTAAACAACAAAGGCTGACCTAAGTAACATAAGCTTCTGCAAATTCTCCATTCGGCCAGGCTTTTGACGAGGATCAACAATATAATCTGAAGAAATACGTCCCCTGTCGATGCTGCTTCTTGTATACCTATTCCTGGCAGCATTAATATCGGCATTGCTAGCTTCAAGCTTCCCCCAAAGGCCATTCAATCTTTCTAATTCCATCTCCTTTAGATGGACTTCGTTGGCTAGGCCCTCCGCCTGGGCCTAAAGTAGGTAAAACACAAACAATTAGGAGCCACAAATCGATAGAAAATTGCATAACAGAATGCTAAATATAAAGAGAATAAGAAACAAGCAGATCATTCACCTGTTTTGAAGCAAGCTGCTCTATTAGACTATGAAGCTGCTTATCCAATATTTTCTCTCGCTGAGCTGAAAGAAAGAGCATGAGAGATCGAGATTTTAGGCATATCATGTTATAATGTGTCATTCTTTAGGCTCATCATGTTATAAAATGTCATTATGTAGCTTTATTCCCCTAAATTTCTAACTAGTTTACCAATGTGTATTCAAAATAACGTGCGTGGACATATGAAAGAAACCAGCTTCTTTATAAGCATGAATTGAAAGAAATCTTAAAGACACCAATCTATCTATAATGGTTTGACCACACACAATAGGTGTTGATGAATCTCGATGAAAGAATACATCAAGCTAATTCGACAAGTTTAATAGCCTTTTCCGTTTCAGGAAAAAAAAACTCTTTCTCATAACTTGTGATCTTATAATGGAAAATCTAAAATATAAAAAGTGTGTCACTTTCATTATACACAATAATGTAAGCTAGTATATGTTCATAGTTGGGTACCTGGGGAAGGTTGCTTGAGTGCATAATCTTGAACTTTTGCCCATTTTTTCTCCAGGTCATGCACAGCTTCTTCCATTGATGTCTAATATAAAATAGTTCAGCACAAGCAGATGGAAAAGGAGGAGAACTAGTTTACATTGGATATTATGATGCAACCGAGATAAACTAAGCTACACACCAGTTCTTTCTTTCTCTCCTCTAATTTCCCCAGCAATGCAAAATTTGCGGATTCCTCATCTTCTTGATCTTCACCATTATTTTTAATCAGAAAATCATTTGATTTGGACTTGCTGGCTGCTGCAGCCTGCGCCTGTTCTAACTCTAACTTCAAATTTTCCTCAATTAAAGCCAGTTCCTGTAAATTGCATGGTGCTCCATAAATCTTGCTCTATATCAATGAAGATCCCAGTAACAGAGATGATTATGTATAAAGGAATCAGTGGACTGGATGAAGGTGAAATTATATCCAGCAATAACTTGTGACTTGTGAGAACTTCAGACATTTGATACAGGAGATAATGAAGCTTATCCTTTAATACAATTTGTAAGACAATTCGTAATACTCCATACATAACCGCATATAGGACTGACTCATCTGCTGTGCAGGCCGGCAAGTTTTTACTAGTTTAAGACTGCATGGGATATGCCAGGAAAAAAAAAAGATGATTTCTAAATTGAGAGAGAGAGAGAGAGAGAGGAGACTCTGCACAACTTCTTTGCGAGGGATTCTAAGATTCTAACTTGACATGAAATTTATTCTGGATTCTGTTCTGTACTTGCTTCCTGATTTTACAAAGAAAAGTCACATCAACAGTTGTCTATGTGAGCACTTATTGGAGAATTTCGTCTGTCCTCTGACAGTTGGACATGCAATAAAATGATAAAACAGTGAACAAACATGTCCCTTCTTTTTGAACAGCAGTAACTCATAAAAGACCATTTATAGAAAGTTATGACCAACCTTCAACTTGCTGTGTAGAATGTCTGCTTCCTGTGACTTCTCCTGAATCTTATTCTCATAACTTGAGATAGCCTTCTCATACTCGGAATTTTCTTCTTGCAGAGTAATTTCTCTTAATTGTGCCTGCCATCAAGTTAGCACAAACTATTATACGTTAAATTCCAAGCTCTAAATGCATATTCCAGTGCATTCAAAAGTATCATCTTTGATGTCCTTGATACCTAGCCAAATAACTCAATAGCGTTGAGACATAATATAATAAATAGATAAAAGTGAGGCACAATTTCTCTTAATTGTGCCTGCCATCAAGAGAAATTGTGCGTTGAGGCACAATTTCTCTTAATTGTGCCTGCCATCAAGTTAGCACAAACTATTATACGTTAAATTCCAAGCTCTAAATGCATATTCCAGTGCATTCAAAAGTATCATCTTTGATGTCCTTGATACCTAGCCAAATAACTCAATAGCGTTGAGACATAATATAATAAATAGATAAAAGTGAGTTGTCTTTAACAGCTTAAGCTTTTACATGAGATGGTAACCCACCTTCAATATGGTATCAGAGCAAGCAAAGGTCTTGTTTTCAAGCCTCACCACCACCCATTATTAAAAAGAATTTTCACGTGCTTGGCTACTGAAAAAGAATCAAGCCCGCACCTAAGAAGGCGTGCTGAAGACATAATTGAATTCAAGCATGTGGATATTCTTTTTTATATTGGGCGGTGGTGAGACTTGAACCCCGGGACCTTTGCTTGCTCTGATACCATATGGAAGTGTGTGACCATCTCACCTAAAAGCTTATGTTAGAGAAAGAGCACTTTTACTTTACTTAAATAACGTCTTCAGTGAATAGAACCATCTCTTAATTTAATACATCACTCCAAGAATTAATATACATACAGTTAAAGTTAATATAAACCAGAAGCAAATACAAATGAATTGAAATAGTTAAGAGTAGGAAAGCTAGTAAAAGTTTCATACTATTAATGACATCCCCACCTCATCAAAGAATAAAGAGGAAAGTAACAAGAGAAAACTGACACCTAGGCAAAAACTTCGTCGTATTCATCTCATCTGGAAACTTTGTGTAATACATTAAGCAAGGCCCTATGCTCTACTTCTAGCCAATTGGAAAGATAAATCTATTCCGATATTTCTGCTCTGGGCTGTTTGGATTCTCTGACATCTTTAATGTCAGTGTAAAAAGCAATTAGGAAAGGCTAACATCCCATAAGACTTGCTCTCTCAATGAAGTAGCCTCCTAGTATATCATATCTTTGATCACAGCAAATGATCAATATTGACATTAGCACAAATTTGTGTTTATGCAAACATTTGTTGCTACAAATATATGACCTATATATTATATCTTGACTGGTTCTTTAGATCCAAATAATGCAAAGTGATGGATTGGTTATAGCAGACTGAGCTTTAGGTTGAGCGAGACGAAGCAGAGATCTCCTTTTTGGACTTTTTTTCTTGAACTGAAGCTTTGGACTCGACAAGGTATTTTGTGCTCACCCTATTGAGAGTCTATTCCATTCTCTCTTCACCAGAAAAATATACAAATAGGCAATCCCGTAGATTGATTATCGCTTCCTATGAGCAAGCTCCCACAGGCAATGGAGTAGAAAGTTATATTAAATGCTGATCCCATCTTCTCTCAAAATCTGAAAGCTTATGTGTGTGATCAAGTGGTATAAACCATAGCTAGTATAGAACAACCTTGACTGCTTGCTTTAGGCGATGGCACCTACTTATATCTAGGATAAATAAGGTGTGCCAGGGGCCATTGAACATTTTTAGTTAAACGATCGAACTGTTTTTCCGCCCTCGTGTTCCCAGCATAATCAATAATAACAATCTCAGAGCTAAGTTAGTCGAAATCAGGGGAAACAGGCAGTTATTAACTTAGCAGTTCATATTATGTTGCCATTTTGTATCACCGAAATTCAATGATCTCTGTACACATAGGGAGCTTTTAGCAGCTAGAACAGGTCTCCTCCATTTAGCAAAAAGGAAAAAGGGAGAACCGAAAAAAGCGAATTTTTGCAGAGAACTTTTTCTACTCAAGTTTCACTCAACCTTTCGTTGCAAGCTTTATCCTTTTCCCTGATCCTATTCTCTGAATCCAGTCGAAGGTCAATTTTGGGGCTTGATACTTGTTCTGGACCTCCAATTTCCTGGTCCTACTAGCTGAGTATGGCTTGTTCTTGTCCTTCACCATAAACATCTGGAAAGTATTGGTTTTAAATCATGTTACTTGGATGATAAGGAGCCGTACACCAACATATGATTCCATAAAATAACCAGAGAATGTACTCCTTCAGCAATAGATGCATGTGCAGCCACTTCTAAGTTCTATCAGCCCAATATAAGTACTCTATATTTTCCACTTTATGTGTCGTAGCTCGTACTCGTAGTCAGTTTGAGCCACGGAAGCAACCACTAATACTTGCATTAGGGTAGGCTATCTACATCAAACTGCTTGGGGATGCGGCCCTTCCCCGGACCTTGCATGAACGCGAGATGCCTTGTGCACCAGGCTGCCCTTTTTTAGTTCGTAGCGTAGCACGACGGTCAAACTTACGCGAATTTGGACATAGAATCTTCAAGCTTTTTGAAATAAAATTGACATATTTGGAAACTAGGTAAAAGTATTATAAGTCACAATAGCTAAAAATTCAAAATATTTTACCAATATATGCGACTGACAACCTTGGTCAAAGAAAAACTCTTTTTGACTCTCAAAATAGTAAATATGTAACATAAAGTGGAATAGAGGGAGTATATATCAATATCGTCAGCACTCATTGTCACAAAAAAAAAAAAAAAATGGGCGTTGTAAAACTCCGCACACACCGACTTAAAATCTTGATCCGCCTGCTTAGGCAACATTAGGAATTAACTGATCACAAGAGGTTCGATCTTTACAATGTCTATAGTTGCAAACAAAATAAAATTAAGTCATAAAAAAAAGCTGAAAATGAAAAAGAGGGGTAAAGTAGAAAATTTGACCTGTTCTTTAGTAGCAGAGTGAGCATTAAGTTGAAGAGCAAGAGCATTATTAGAAGCAAGGGAGTGAGCGTGGAGATGGGGAAGACGCTGTGAGATGTCAGGAGGAGGGAGTCTGAGCCGTAGATCTTGGATCGTACGGCTAAGAGAAGTGGCCTTTCGATTCAAATCCTGAAGGTAGGTTTGTTGTTCTGGGGTGAAGATTAAAGGGATCGAATTGGGATTGTTGTCATCTTCGTCGTTGCTTTGCCCACCTCCTACTACATCTGCTGCCCATGCCAACAAACCCGCCATTTCTTGCTCAGAGCGTCTCTGATTTCTTCTTAAGTAGCACTAATTCCTCTAACTTTGTTCACCCTGCCATGGATGTTTGACTGTGTTACCGAAAATAACATAACTCTATCTTTGGATCATTTCCCATTATTTTATAATGTATTGAATTGTATGGTATTATTTTATAAATATAATATTTAAATAGATTGTATTGTTTGTTATTATTAAATAATATTTTGCTGTTTAGTTTGACTGTATCGTACGTACTGTAATTGATAAGTTTACTAAAATGCCCTTAATTATTTAAATATTAAATTTATCAAAAATTATGCATAAAAATAATTTAAAATAACAAAACAAAAGAAGGCAAAACACCTTAAGAAAGCAGAATAAAAGAGCGAGACAGAAGAAGGCAAAACAAAGGAGCACAACTAATTAGAATTGAGTTAAAAACAAATTAGGAGAAAAAATAAAACTGAAGGCGGCAAAACACCTTTAACGTTGGCGTTAGAAGACCTGGAAACAAACAAAGTAGGTTATAGCTTGGAGATTTGGAGTTAAAATAGAAAAAAGGGTAAATGGTAAAATAGAATTGTGGAGTAATAAGTTAGGGTATAATTGGAAAGAAAAATAGAAAACAACTCCACCACACCAAATTGGTTGTTTCAAAAAAAGGGATTTTTCATTGTTCCGGAACAATGAATTTAATAATACAATACAACTAATTTTAATGAAACAATCAAAACAAACATTATTTTGGGATTAACAATACAATACGATACAACTGGGGGTGTTCATGGTTCGGTTTGGATCGGTTTTTCCCTAAAAAAAGAAGCCAAACCAAATAAGTCGATTTTTCAAATATTAGAACCAAACCAATAATTAAGTCATTTTTTTCGATTCGGTTTATGTCAGTTTTTCGATTTTTTCGGTTATTTGTCGGTTTTTGCTTAAATATAAGACATACACTACCAAACACACATTTCGGCGACCATATTTTCAACGTAACACTATCAAATTAATTGCCTTTTGAGAAATCTATTATTTACCAAGATATATTGATGATAATTGAATCAAATAGTGATGAATAATTTAAGGACTCAATTAAAAATATATTGTTTTTAACATGAACTAGATTCTTACACTTAACAAAAGAAAACTACCAATTAATCTAGAATGTAAAGGTAAAGAACTGTACTAAAAGTGCAAACGATTAATATTTACTATAAAAATTTTAAAACTTTGCATAAAAGTATACATATATATAGGTGTAATAATAAATTTAAAATAGTTACTCCTATATTCGGTTTGGTTCGGTTTTTTTTAATTAAAACCAAAACCAAACCAAATTTGATCGGTTTTTAAATTTCAAAATCAAAACCAAACCAAACCAAAAGGTATCGGTTTTTTTGGTCGGTTTGGTTTGGTTCGAATTTTCGGATTTTTATGAATACCCCTAGATACAACGGGGAACAACCATCCAAACAAGCTGTAAGTCTCCCTTATATTTGGATTAAGTTTAAAATAATTTCTTAAATATATTTTTGAACAGTTTTGATCCTTTAATTTTGTAAAATTAGTACTTTTGGTCAACCTCAAATATTTAATAAATACGGTTAGAATTAATGAAAAATATGAAAAGGAAGAAATATATAACTTGAACTCATATTTGGAGAAACATTGCTGTAATTTCGACTATTTTTTATCAATTTTTTTATTTAGTATAGTTCCTGTAATTTTTTATCTATTTTTCAATGTTTGCCGAAGTATCCTGGATTTGATGGGACTTTCACAGTATTTTAAACAAAAACCTGCACAGATTCAAGGAACGATCAGAGTTTGTTAAATATTTGTCAAAATTTATTAAATATTTGGTGGAATCCAAAAGTTTTACTTTTGGCAAACATAAAAAATTAAAATTGTTCATTCGTATATTTAAGAATTACTTACTCAAATAGAGGATAAATTATACTATCATTTTCTCCTCCCAATTTGCAGCGGTTATACATATTCCTTCACTTTGTTAACTACCAACAAATATCCCAAGAAAATCAGACATAGCTAGGCAACCAAAACTTAAGGTTAAAATACACCGAACATTCCTCTAACATAATGCAATTGCAAATACACCTCTTATATGTCAAATTTATATAATTAGCTCTCTTATATAATGAAAATTGTAGATTAAAATATTAATTTGAATTAAATTTTCATAAATGCTTAATTTTAAATAGTAGGGGTATATTCATAACTAAGTATATTAAAGTAGAATAACTAAAAGTTAAAATTATTTAATTAGATAGAAATTTGTTTGTCTAGGATTTTCCGTTAAAGAAGAGGTTTAAGTGCTTGATTTTGAAATATAGGAATAACACTATTATATATGTCTAGAAAATCTATTATAAAGGTGTGCAAAATTTTGATTTTAAAATACACGAGAATCTTGGTCGTTTAATGATTTTAAAATTTTCATTTGGAAACTAAATGGAATTGATTTAGGTTATAAAGGAAAGCCATGGACTTGGTGGTGTTATAAAGAAAAAACGACTGGATAGAGCTTTAGGATCTCCTAATTGGAGAGCTAAATTTGATAATGCAAATGTTATTCATGTTGAAACTAAAGCTTCAGATCACGTGTCTCTTATTATTTCTACCGAAACTTGTCTTGTAAGAAAAAAAGAAAAGATTTTACTTTGATAAAAGATGGTGTGATAAGGAGAAAATCACTGGCATGATTCAAAGAGCTTGGAATATTAATAATGTTAATGGCTTTGAACAATCTAAATTTTATTTCAATTTAAAAAACTGTAAACGTTCTTTAGCTTGGTTAAGGGTTGGTAATGAAAATTCCAGAAAAAAAAATCTTAGGTGTAAAAAAGATGATTGAGAAAGTTAGGAAAAATCCGAGTGGGCTTGATATGAATAAACTAAAAATGCTAAGAAAGGATTTAGGCCAAGCATATAAGGATGAAGAAATTTATTGGAAACAGAAATCTCGAGCTTTATGGTTGAAAGAAGGAGATAAGAATACATCCTTTTTCATATATCTACTATCCAGAGAAGAAGGAGAAATACCATTAAGGGTTTTCAAACTGATGATGGCCGCTGGATTTCAGATCAAATAGGTATTGTGAAAATGGTAAAAAAAAATTATAATAATCTTTTTAAATCTACTAGACCATTAGACCTTGAGCATATTATTCCTTATATGCCCATTTCTATTAATGAGTCAATAAATAGAAGACTAATAAGAGATGTATTTGATGCCGAAATTAAGAAAGCTACTTTTTCGATGCATTCCTTAAAAGCTCCAGGTATAGATGGAATTTCTCCACTTTTTTCCAAAACTATTGGCATTTTATTGGTAAGGATGTTTGTGAAGCAGTTAGAAGTTTCTTTCATTCAAGACATTTAATTCCAGAATGGAGCCAAACTTTAATTACTTTGATTCCTAAAGTTAAAAGTCCTATCACTGTGGCTCAATTTAGACCTATAAGTTTGTGTTCAGCTGCTTATAAAATCATTGCAAAAGTGTTAGTGGCTAGAATGAAAGAATTTTTGCCTATGGTTATCTCACCTAATCAAGCAGCTTTTATGGGAAATAGATAAATTACTGATAATGTAGTGCTTGCTCATGAGTTTATGCATTTACTGAAAATTAAATGACGAGGAAGAGAGAAGTTTATGGCTATGAAACTTGATAGGTCCAAAGCATATGATAGAGTGGAATGGATTTTTATTAAGGAAATGCTTTTAAGAATAAGATTTGACAAAATATTTGTTGGATGGATAATGGAGTGTATTACTTCAACAAGTTATAGATTTAATATTAATGGTGAAGTAACTGGTTGGGTTAAGCCAACAAGGGGATTAAGACAGGATGACCCATTATCACTGTATTTATTTTTGATTTGTGCTGAAGGTTTATCTACTCTCTTAAAAACTGCAGAAGAAGGAGTCAAATACGAGGCTTAAGCTTGGTTAGGAATGGCCCTAATGTATCTCATTTACTTTTTACGGGTGATTCTTTAATCTTCTGTTTGGCTGATACTCAAAGTGCTAGAATTATTGTAGATATATTAAAGTTATATACAAAATATTCTGGTCAAGTTATTAATGTAGAAAAATTTGCCATTTATTTTAGTAAGAATACCATAGAGGCTGAGAAAGAAGATATTTTTTCAGTATTGGGTCAAAGCCAAGGAAATCAAATGGGTATGTACCTCGGATTACCTGCTATAATAGGAAGATCTAAGAAAAAATATTGGATTATATTAAGGATAGAGTGCGTAGTAAGATTAAAGGATGGAAATGAATGTTTCTAAGTCCAGCGGGGAAAAAAGTTATGTTAAAAGCAGTTTTAACAACTGTTCCTACATATGTTTTATCCTGTTTTCAACTTCCGAATGGATTATGTAAGGAAATTACTTCTATATTATCAAATTTTTGGTGGAGCCAAGGGGATGGAACCAAAAAAATTTATTTTGAGAGATGGGATAAATTACGTGAACCTAAATATATAGGGGGTCTGGGTTTTAGGGATATTAAAAATTTTAATCAAGCAATGTTAGCTAAAAGGGCATGGCAAATTTTAACTAATCCAGATTTACTTCTTTCGTGCGTCCTACAAAGTAAATACTTTCCTAATAACTCATTCTTGAATACTACTATTTCTTCATCTGCGTCATGGATTTGGAGAAGTATTATTTGGGATAGAGAATTACTAGAAAAGGGATTAAGATGGAGAGTTGCTAATAGGACGAATGCGTATGTTTGGAAAGATCCTTGGATTCCGAATGCTACAAATTTTAGACCTTATAGAAGTATTGTTAACGATAACTTTGACCTAAAACTTATTAATTTAGAATCTGGGACATGAAAATTGGGAGAATTAAATAGACAGTTTTATAAAGATGATATAAATACTATTTTGACAATACCTTTATCTACCACTACTTCAAGAGATAGACAGTTTTTTTATTATTATTATTATTATTATTTTGTGAAACATGCGCTAGGTCGATCCAGCTCTGGGTAATACTTGGCAAATATCAGATCCAACTCTAGGTCCTTCCTCCAGCTCTCGTCTTTCTATATCATTCAACGTCGCCCATTCACGATGAAGCCGGGTCGTTACCCTCAATCCCGTAATGGCCGTTTTATCAGATCCAGAATCGTTTCGCTTTCGCTTTTGCTTCGCATTCATGCCCCTTTCGATAATTTTTTGTCGGATTTGACTCGATCTGCTTGGGTTTTCAGGTATAGCGGATCTATTTAGACAATACAATACTAAAATTTTATGATTTTTTTGAGTTTTCAGTGAATAACTGCTTTATTTCAGTGAATAACTGCTTGTTGGATATCTGATTTTTAGGTTTGAATTTATTTTCATACGTTTTCTTTTACTCTTTTTTCTTTACACCACAGTCTAATCGTACATTGTTGTTTCTCTTTTTGTTTTGTCCTTTTATTTTTAACATTCCTTTTAGGTTTATTGGTTTTGTCCTTTTGCGTCCCAAATCTGCCCCCACCCCCTTATATTCTCGTTTTCTTCTTCTCCTTTCTTGGTACATTTTATATTGTTGGGGCTATACCAGTGGTAGCGGTGATAGCTCCTTCTGGTTTTTGGGTCGTGGTATTTTCTGTGTTTTCAGGAATTCTCGGAGTATTGGAGACAAGTTGGGCGCACGAGCACTGGCAAAGGAAAGCAACCTGGGCGAGTGTCAGCAAAGGGCGGTAGGAAGTGGTGCGTGAGCGTACAACTACATCGAGTACAGCAAATCACCCACAAGTTTTGTTATCGGGAGTTGATACCTCCTGTTTTACTGTTTTCCTTTTGGTGTTAGCTAAATTACCGTTACTTTACTTCGTAATAGTTAAACCTTTCAACTAGGATACTAGTTACCACTTGTTTCCTTCTAGTTTGATTTGTTGTCCGTTATGCACTAGCGAGTTTTCTCTAGATTGTTGTAGGTGTAGTGGCTGCAGTCTGGGATGATAGAATAAGGGCATGTCCTCGGGTGGGGCAGAGTGTGGGGCTGGGGTCAGGGGGTGGGTCGGGTAGCAGGGAAGGTAGAGGGGGCAAGGGAGCCTATAGGTTGAGAATCGGGTCATGGAACATAGGTTCACTAACGAGTAAATCCATAGAGTTGGCGAAAATCCTGCAGAAGAGGAAGATTAATATAGCGTGTGTCCAGGAGATTAGGTGGGTCGGATCGAGGGCGAAAAATGTGGATGGGTATAAGTTGTGGTACTTTGGTGTCATGAGGGGTAAGAATGGAGTGGGTATCCTGGTAGATAGCCATCTTAGAGAGTCTGTGGTAGAGGTCAGGCGGGTGAATGATAGACTAATGACTATTAAGTTGGTGGTGGGTGAGGGTACTTTAAATGTCGTTAGCGCGTACGCACCGCAAGCATGCTTGGATGAGGATATTAAGAGGCACTTTTGGGAGGGGTTGGATGAGATTGTTCGTAGTATACCGCCTTCTGAGAGGTTATTCATAGGAGGAGATTTCAATGGTCATATTGGGTTATCTGCAGGTGGGTACACTGAGGTGCATGGCGGATTTGGTTTCGGAGAGCGGAACGGAGGGGGCATTGCGCTGTTGGACTTTGCCAAGGCTTTCGATCTAGTCATTGCAAACTCGAGTTTTACGAAGCGGGATGAACATTTGGTTACTTACCAAAGTTCGGTGGCGAAGACTCAGATTGACTATCTCCTCCTCAGGAGATGCGACAGAAGGTTGTGCGAGGACTGCAAGGTTATCCCAGGTGAGACCCTCTCAACGCAGCATAGGCTTTTGGTGATGGACATTTGTATTAGGATAAGGAGGAAGAAGAGGTCAGTACAAGGACGCCCCAGGATTAGGTGGGGCGCCTTAACTAAGGATAAAGCTAAGGAGTTGGAAGGAAGGTTATCGGCAATGGGAGCTTGGAGAAGTAGTGGGGACGCAAACACAATGTGGTCGACGACGGCGGACTGTATAAGAAAGGCGGCGAGAGAGGTGTTAGGGATATCTACGGGCCACAATGGTGGCCACAAAGGAGATTGGTGGTGGAATGCAGTTGTCCAAGGTAAAGTGGAAGCAAAGAAGGCGGCTTACCTGCGGTTAGTAGGAAGCATTAACGAGGAGGAGAAGAGAGAGAACAGTCAAAGGTATAAGGTAGCTAGGAAGGAGGCGAAGATGGCAGTGACGGAGGCTAAGACGACAGCTTTTGCTCGTCTGTATGAGGAATTAAGGAACAAAGGTGGGGAGAAGAAGTTATTCCGACTCGCTAAGGCGAGAGAGAGGACAACTCGGGATCTGGACCAAGTGAGGTGCATAAAAGATGATGACGGAAAAGTTTTGATGGGAGATGACCAGATTAAGAGGAGGTGACAGACCAACTTTCATAAACTTCTAAGTGAAGAAGGGGATCAAGATATTATATGTGGGGAATTGAGGAATGTCGACAGTAACCATAAATTAAGTAATTGTAGGGACATTGAGATCGATGAAGTCATGGAGGCAATGCGTAAGATGAGAAGGGGCAGAGCTACCGGGCCAGACGAAATTCCGGTTGAACTGTGGAGGTGTGTGGGTAGAGCAGGCTTGGAATGGCTTACTGCATTGTTTAGTGTTATATTCAAGACTAATAGGATGCCTGAAGAGTGGAGGTGGAGTACAATGGTCCCGTTGTATAAGAACAAAGGTGATGTCCAGAGCTGTAACAACTATAGGGGCATCAAATTACTAAGTCATACCATGAAAGTTTGGGAGAGAGTGGTAGAAATGAGAGTGCGAAGGACGGTGTCTATTTCAGACAACCAGTTCGGGTTCATGCCGGGGCGATCTACCACAGAAGCTATCCACCTTATTAGGAGGATGGTGGAACAGTACAGGGATAGGAAGAAGGATCTCCACATGGTGTTTATTGATCTGGAGAAAGCGTACGATAGGGTTCCTAGGGAGGTCTTATGGAGCTGCTTAGAGGATAAAGGGGTCCCGGTTGACTATATTAGGGTGATTAAAGACATGTATGTTGGAGCTAAGACTCGGGTTAGGACAGTAGGAGGCGACTCTGAACACTTTCCAGTTATTACGGGGTTGCACCAAGGGTCTGCGCTCAGCCCATTCCTATTTTCCCTGGTGATGGATGCACTGACTCATCATATTCAAGGGGAGGTGCCATGGTGCATGCTATTTGCTGATGACATTATTCTAATTGACGAGACACGAGGCGGCGTCAACGAGAGGCTAGAGATTTGGAGACATGCTCTTGAGTCTAAAGGTTTCAAGTTGAGCAGGACGAAGACGGAATACCTCGAGTGCAAATTTGGAGTTGAGCCGACGGAAGCGGGAGTTGAAGTGAGGCTTGACTCTCAAGTCATTCCCAAGAGGGGTAGTTTCAAGTACCTTGGATCGGTTATTCAGGGGATCGGGGAGATTGACGAGGATGTCACACACCGTATAGGGGTGGGGTGGATGAAGTGGAGGTTAGCGTCGGGAGTCTTGTGTGACAAGAAAGTGCCACCGTTACTAAAAGGTAAGTTTTATAGAGCAGTGGTTAGGCCTGCCATGTTATATGGAACTGAATGTTGGCCGGTAAAGAACTCACACATCCAGAAGATGAAAGTAGCAGAGATGAGGATGTTGAGGTGGATGTGCGGGCATACAAGGATGGATAAGATTAGGAATGAAGATATTCGAGAGAAGGTGGGCGTGGCCCCCATGGAGGACAAGATGCGGGAAGTAAGACTCAGATGGTTCGGGCACATTCAGAGGAGGAGCACTGATGCACCGGTGAGGAGGTGTGAGCGACTGGCTGTAGTGGGCACGCGGAGAGGTAGAGGGCGACCTAAGAAGTATTGGGGAGAGGTGATCAGACAGGACATGGCGCGACTTAGGATTACTGAGGACATGGCCCTTGACAGGGAATTATGGAGGTCGAGCATTAAGGTTGTAGGTTAGGGGAAAGTTGTGAATATTTCTACAGCACAATAGAGTGAGACTAGCCAGTTAGGAGTTAGACTAAGAATGTTATTGTTCGTCTATTGATGCAGGGCTTTACCTGCTAGTTTTACTATACCAGCCATCTATTTCATATTTCATATTCTGTATTTCATATCTCTTATATTGATGTTATTTTATTATGCAATTTTATGGTACTAATATATCGACTCCTGTTGCTTTTTTTGAGCCGAGGGTCTCCTGGAAACAGCCTCTCTACCCTTCGGGGTAGGGGTAAGGTCTGCGTACATATTACCCTCCCCAGACCCCATTTGTGGGATTACACTGGGTCATTGTTGTTGTTGTTGTGTACTTCAAGAGATAACTTAATATGGCACTATACTAAATCTGGTAACTATGAAGTTAGATCTGGCTATTATACTGCAAAAAGTATAAGCAAACAAGGTGAGAAAAGCAGGAATATAGCTCAATCTAGTTGTCACTCTTTCCCTGAAGCTTTTTGGAACTATTTATGGGCAATAAATATTAAAAATAAGCATAAATATTTCCTTAGAAGATGTGTGCTTAACACTTTATCAGTGAATATTATTCTTAAAAAGAGAATGAATCATGTTAATGGTACTTGTAAAAGATGTGGCTTAGAAAATGAAACTATAGAACATATGCTTTTTAATTGTCCCGAATCTAAAACAATATGGAATCTGAGTCCTGTTAATTGGAAGGACATTGATGGTATAACTGATTTCTCTATATGGTGGAATGATAAGATTAAAAAGGTAAATAATTGTTCTGACTCTGCTATGGTATTAAATTTGTCAATAATCATAATGTGTCATATTTGGAAAGGTAGAATTTTTTGGTATTTTAGTAATGAAAAAAGTGAACCTCCTGATATCGTTGCAAAAGCATTGTTTGAGTATAATGCATTCACTGAAATAATGCTTGTTAACTTACCAAATAGTACTTTACAAGAAAGTTATGAATATTCACTAACTATGCTCGAAGATGGGATTTGTTTATTTGTAGATGCATGGCTACATGCTGAAAGAAAGAAGGCAAGCATTGGTTTGGTTGCTATGGACAGCAAGGGCACTTTGCTTCATGCCCATGGATCCCCGATTCAGTTTGTTGGGAAGGCCATGATTGCTGAGGCGTTTGCAATTAGGAAAGCTATTGAAAGGGCAATTCAAAATGGATGGAGGAAAATACATATTTTCTCTAATGGAAAAGGGATAGTCGATATGTTGAAGAAAAGTGTGAAGGCTTCTTAGGATGTTGAAGTGGCATGTGAAGATATTTGGAACTTGACTTCAAACCTTGAGCATGTTTCTTTTGTATATATTCCTAGGATATTTAATTTTGTTGATCATAGCTTAGCGCAGTTCTCAGTTTCTCTAGTATATGGTGTGTCTTGGGAAAGTATATTCCCAAGTTGGATTGCAAATGAGGTTGTATGCTCCTTTGGACATATCTCGATGTTTAGATATTAATAGATGTATGGTTTCGAGGAAGAAAAAAAGTCATATTACAACAGTGTTTGAAATAAATTTATGATCCGAGTTATTGATCAATAAAGGCCAAGTCCAGTCCAACACATTTGTAAGGGTCGATGTAGGAGGAAAGAAGATGGGGAAGTGCTAAAATATCCATTTTTAGGACCCCCCCCCCCTATTTAAGAAATAATCGAAATTTACAAATTTTAAAGGTTAGTTGCCTCAAAATTAATTTCTGAAGTTAAAATCGCAGGTCTGAGGTATCAAAATCAAACTTCAGACCTTCAAGTCTAAGAAGAAGAAGAATACGAGCGGTTTGAAGTAAACGAGTAGTCTGAAGTGTCACGCCCCGACCTTGGGGAGCACAACGATGCTCAACCGAGATATCCCAGTCAAGCATGCCTACTTGATGCCTTCTACCCGACCTTACCCATGAATAAAGTGAGGATGTATTCCATTAATTAGGCAATGAGAAGATCATATGAACAACAACAATTTCATTACCATCAGTTATTTCATTTACAATTTCCAAAAAAAATATATTACACATTCATAGTTTAGAAGCGGGAACATATGATACATATACAACATTTCTAGTTTAACTTTTCAAAATTACAATAGAACCCACACTATGTTTACAGAGCCTCTAATGGATACAAAGAGTAACATGATGGTGTCGGCAACAAGGCTCTGGCTATACCTCAAAATACTATACATAAGGGACAAAAGATACAAGACCCCGATATAAAGTGGGGCTTACCAAGTCCGCTGATGTATTGTCATCACTGATCGATGCCGCCTGTTATGGAACCACCTGCATCCATTAAAGATGCAGCACCTCCGGCAAAAAGGACGTTAGTACATATGGAATAGTACTAGAATGTAAAGACTGAACACCCTCTCGATGAATCGAGTAACAGTACAAGGAGAAAGAAACATGGAATCAATGAGAGCCTCAAGCAATATCAAAGCATCAAGTTAAGAAAAAGATAATTTTCCAAGTGAATATCAATATTTTTAAGTTGGGAGATCTTTAGTACCAATATACCACCATGCTTTTAGCACGGAGCCCGATCTCGGCCCGATCGGCTAAGTTGTCTCACCCCAAGACATCCAATTACAAACCACCATATGCGCGGCATGGCGTTCGATCTTGGCCCGATCGGCTAAGCCATCTCACCACAATACCATATGGGTCAACATCACGTTCTGCTAGCAATCATCTTACCCTAATTAAGGGGAATAATCTCAGCATATCAATCCCATCTCAATTAGGGGAATAATCTCAAAACATCAATCACGGGGATTTACCCCTCAATCGCTCCTATATCGGCACGTGTAGTTTCGAGGTTAGGTCGTTTCAAGCTACCCTTTCTCGGTGACTAAATGATACTCCCAAAACATTTCAAGCTACCACACGGCTCATTTCATAATCTTTCACACTTCCTTTCCTTGCATTGGCTCCATGGGCCACAGGTTAATTTTCATTCTTGGTACGATGGCCATATTTTATATTTCATACTCCTTTATTTCACTTTCAAGCATCATCATAGATTATCAACAATAAGGGGATTTGTAATCAAGACTTTAAACTTGTATATGACCAATAGAAGTCTTAAACACATTGAGTTTTCCTTCCAAGAATAAGGCATAATTAATCTTGCATTTCAACCATGAATTGAAGTTATAACATTATAATACATAAACCATACTTGAATACATTCCCGAAGGAGAGCATAATATAAGAGAAGCAAATGCACACATTTTCAGCATATAATTTTTGACACAATACTTATTTGGAATAACTGAATATACTCAGAATGACTCGGAACATGGGAATTAGGAACTTGAGCCAATCATACCTGAATCTTACGAAAGCATCATGGAATTCAACTCTACAAGACAAGTTTAGCCAACATACATCGCTTGAGCTTTACTTAGATTACTACAATATTCAAATACTCCTAGAAATTTCAGTCTATAGGAAAATGATAAAAATCGAATCATAATTAGAAGAATTCTCATGATATAAGTCTCCTAGGAATTTTGTCAAACACCTATTATGCAAAATCGACTACAAGGCTCTACAATGGTAATCACGTCCTCCCTCAACCAATTTCAACAAGAATCTACCCGAAGTAGTTCAATAATTGATTTTATTAAGTTAATTATGACTAGATACGAGTAGATTAGTGGTGGAATTGAGAGGTAAAGCGGTAATTGAGCTTTGAATTGCTCGTAGGATTGAGGTAAGTGTTTGGTCTAATCTTGACTCGAGGGATTAGGGATCCTCGGCTTAATTGCTATGTGAAATTCCATGTGTGTGGCGTATAGGTTTGGTGACGAGTACCTATGCACCGCCAAATTATCTGTTTAGCATGTTCCCTTCTCTGTTCCTAGTATATTATTTTCATATCTTAACTGCTACTTGCTTATTGATGTTTCCATGTCTAATTGCTTCTTGTTAAATGTTGTTTTCTCTATTGAAGGTATTAATTGTTCCATAGTTCCATTATATTACATTGTTGATTTATTGGTGCTTCATGGCACACTTTGGTTGGTCTCGTTGTGTAGTATTAATTGATGAAGTTTCATAATTGTATAGATTTCCCGTTGTTTTGGTTTGAGGTATAAATGTTGTTGAGGATTTCGAGCTAAATTGTGAAATATTTGTTTTTATTTCGTGATTGGTACTGATATGGTGGGATCGAGTTGTACGCCGCAACCGGAAGAATAAGGCTGAAATGTAATTGTCTGGTGGGATTGGGTAGCCCGCCGTAACAAGGAGTAATAAGGGTGGACATGTGGGATTGGGTTGCACGCCGCAACAGGAGGAATAAGGATGATATATTGAGGAGGAATAAGGATGACATATTGTATAAACCTCGCCTTGTCCTCGTCACTACCTCGTTGAGGTTAGGCTTGGCACTTATCAGTACATAAGGTTGGTTGTACTGATATTTCACTATGCACTTTCTATGCAGATTTTGGAGCTGGTTGTGGCTGATCGAGAGATCGGGTGCAGGCACTTATCAGGAGACCCAAGGTAGTCCTGCAGGCGTCCGCAGGCCCTGGCATCTCCTTCCTATGTTCTATCTTTCTATTTTATTTTCTTTTGAGATAGATGTACCTTTTATTTCAGACCAGTACTTGTAGTAATTCATAGAACGTTCGTGGGTTGTGACACCAGTTTCTGGGTGGTAACAGTTTTGGAGTTGTTAATAGCATATAGATAGTTAGTTAAACATATACTTCTGCTTTTATTTCTGTTTGAATTAGTTTTGTTTAATCCTAACTATGAAAATGTAAAGGAAAATGGTGATTATAACTCTAACATTGGCTTGTCTAGCGAGTGCGATGTTAGGCGCCATCACGGTCCCATTGGTGGGAAATCTGGGTCGTGACAAGTTGGTATCAGAGCACTAGGTTGCCTAGGTCTCATAATTCACGAACAAGCTTATTAGAGTCTGAGGGATCGGTACGAAGACGTCTGTGCTTATCCCCTAGAGGCTATAGAGTAAGGAACAATTTCACTTCTATTCTTCTCTGTCGTGCAATTTGATGTCTCAATGCTAATTGAACTCTCTACTTTGTTCCTTTGTGGATGGCGAGAACGCGTACCGCTTTATTAGCTGATCAGCAGCCCGAGCCCTCAGTGGCAGTTCCTATGAGGGGCAGAGGACGAGGCCGAGACCGTGCTAAAGGCCGAGGCAGGGGAAGGGCTCAGCCTAGAGCTCGAGCAACAGCACCAGCGGTGGAGCCTCAAGTAGAGTTTGATGAGGAGACTCCGGCCCAGACCATTCCAGTGGGGCCAACTCAAGTTCCAGATGGGTTCAGCTATCCTGGTACTTCAGGATGCTTTGGTCCATCTAGTAGGCCTTATGGAGAGCGTTACTTAGGCCGGTACATTTCCTGTAGCACCAGCCATTTCTCGGGCTGGGGGAAGAGCACAGACTCCCACTACTCACACTCTGGAGTAGATAGCTCCTCAGTTCAGACTCCAGCAGCCCAACCAGTTGGGGTAGTTTCGTCGGGTGTTGTAGCACAGACCGGAGATAGATCAGTTATGTCTTCTGAGGCCTTTTGGATATTGGAAAGGTTTACCAAGCTCTTCACCACTACCTATGGCGATGCATCTTTAAAGGATCCCCAGGACTATCTGGACAGTTGTCATAAGGTGTTACAGAACATGGGTATAGTGGAGACCAATGGGGTCGACTTTGCTACCTTTTGTCTGCCAGGTTCCGCCAAGAAATGGTGAAGGGATTATTGTTTGGCCAGACCGGTTGGGTCACTAGCTCTCACTTAGGACTAGTTCTCACAGCTATTCTTGGAGAAGTATCTTCCTATCACTCAGAGAGAGGACTATCAGAGGCAGTTCGAGCGCCTTTAGCAGGGTTCTATGACCGTCACTCAGTACGAGACCAGATTTGTTGATTTGGCCCGTCACGCTCTTCTTATACTTCCTACCGAGAGAGAGGGTGAGGAGGTTTATTGAGGGACTTGCTCAACCTATCAGATTGCAGATGACTAACGAGTCAGGGAGTGAGATTTCTTTCTAGGATGCAGCCAATGTGTCCAGACGAGTTGAGATGTTTCTATCATAGGGGAGTGGTCAGGGGTCTGACAAGAGGCCTCATCACTCCGGTGGATTCAGTGGGGCCTCATCTGGAGGTCGAGATACTTTTGGTAGGGGCCATCCTCCCAGGCCATTTCATTCAGAACTTCAGACATCCCATTGAGCTTCAAGGGGTCGTGGTCTTTATGTACCTCCTTCAGGGCATCCAGCTTATAGTGCACTGCTAGCTCCTATTAGAGCACCTCCTTTTTAGAGTTACTATCGTGGTCAGCCAACCTGTCAGTGTTAGTCTCAATTTCCTCAGCTACAGTATTTAGATGGATGTTTTGAGTATGGTGAGTATGGGTATGTCCAGAGGACCTATCCAAGATTAGTGGGTGTTTAGTTACAGTAGCAGGGTTCTCGTGCCATGATACCGGCACCGCCCACTCATCCAGCTAAAGGTAGGGGTTAGGGAGCCAAAGGTAGGGGTCAACCCACTAGAGTTGGAGGTCAAGCTATTAGAGGTGGAGGTCAGGCCGCTAGAGGTGGAGGCCAGAAACAGGAGGTCGTCCCAAGGATATGGTTCAGGATGGTGGGGCCCATCCCTAATGTTATGCTTTCCCAGCCAGGCCTAAGGCTCAGTATTCCGATGCAGTCATCACAAGTACGGTTTCGATTTGTAGTTGGGATGCTTCAGTTTTATTTTATCCAGGGTCTACATACTCATATGTGTCTCTTTATTTTTCTTTATATTTAGTTATGCCTTGTGATTCTTTGAGTGCTCCCGTATATGTGTCCACACCGATGGGGGATTCTATTGTTGTAGATCGTGACTATCGCTCGTTTGTGGTTGTAATTGGGGGTCTTAAGACTAGTGTAGATCTCCTACTTTTCGATATGGTTGATTTCAATGTCATTTTGGGGATGGATTGGCTGTCACCTTATCATTATATATTGGATTGCCACGCTAAGACCGAGACCTTAGCCTTGTCGGGGCTGCCTCAATTGGAGTGGAGAGGGACTCTTGGTCATACTACCAGCAGGGTTATCTCGTATATGAAGGCTCGTCGTATGGTCGATAAGGGATGTTTGGCTTATTTGGCTTATGTTCGTGATTCTAGTGCAGAGGTTCCTTCCATGGATTCTGTACCAGTCATTCTGGAGTTCCCAGAGGTTTTTCCTGTAGACCTATCGGGGATGCCACCCGACAAGGATATCGACTTTTGCATTGATTTGGCTCTGTGCACTCAGCACATTTCTATCCCGCCATACCGTATGGCCCCGTCAGAGTTGAAGGAATTGAAGGAGCAGTTGCAAGATTTGCTTGATAAGGGCTTTATTAGACCTAGTATCTCGCCTTGGGGTGCGCCGGTGTTATTTGTAAAGAAGAATGATAGGTCAATGAGGATGTGCATAAACTATCGGCAGTTGAACAAAGTTACCATCAAGAACAAGTATCCATTGCCGAGGATTGATGATTTATTTGATCAGCTTCAGGGTGCCAAAGTGTTTTCGAAGATTAATTTGAGATCTGGCTACTATCAGTTGAGGATTAGGGAATCTGATGTCCCAAAGACAGCTTTTCGGACTCGATATGGGCATTATGAGTTCCTAGTGATGTTGTTTGCCCCAGCAGCATTTATGGATTTGATGAACCGGGTGTTCAAGCCCTATCTAGATTCCTTCGTGATTGTTTTCATTGATGGTATCTTGTTCTACTCCCCCAGCCGAGAGGATCATGAGCAGCATCTTCGGATCATTTTTCAGACTTTGAGAGACAGCCAATTATATGCTAAGTTTCCGAAATGTAAGTTTTGGTTGACTTCAGCTGCATTCTTGGGTCACGTTGTATCAGCAGAGGGTATTCAGGTAGATCCTAAGAAGATTGAGGCAGTCAAGGACTAACCTAGACCCACATCAGCTACAGAGATTCGGAGTTTCTTGGGTTTGGCGAGTTATTACCATCGGTTTGTGGAGGGGTTTTCATCTATAGCAGCCCCGATGACCAGGTTGACCCAGAAGGGTGCCCCATTCAGGTGGTCGAACGAGTGTGAGGCGAGCTTTCAGAAGCTCAAGATAGCTTTGACTACGGCACCGGTGTTGGTGTTACCCATAGGTTCAGGGCCATATACAGTATATTGTGACACATCTCGTATTGGACTTTGTATGGTGTTGATGCAGAATGGCAAGGTTATTGCATATGCTTCACGGCAGTTGAAGATTCACGAGAAGAATTATCCAGTTCATGACTTGGAACTAGTAGCCATTGTTCACGCGTTGAAGATTTGGAGGCATTATTTATATGGCATATCGTGTGAGGGGTTCACGGATCATAAGAGTTTGCAATATTTGTTCAAGCATAAGGAGCTCAATTTGAGGCAGAGAAGGTGGTTGGATCTATTGAAAGACTATGATATCACCATCTTGTATCATCCCGGGAAGGCCAATGTGGTGGTCGATGCTTTGAGTAGGAAGTCAGCCAGTATGGGCAGCCTTGCGTCTATTCCAGTCGGTGAGAGACCACTTGCATTAGATGTTCAGGCTTTGGCCAATCAGTTCGTGAGGTTGGATGTCTCTGAGCCTAGTCGTGTTTTAGCTTGCACAGTCACTCGGTCTTCCTTGTTTGAGTGTATCAGGGAGTGGCAGTATGGTGATCCTCATTTGCTTGTCCTTAGGGATACGGTGCAGCACGGTGATGCCAAGCAGGTTATAGTTGGAGATGATGGAGTTTTGAGGATGCAGGGTCGTGTTTGTGTGCCTAATATGGATGAACTTTGTGAGTTAATTCTAGAGGAGGCCTATAGTTCCCGGTATTCTATTCATCCGGGCACCGGTAAGATATATCAGGACTTGCAGCAACATTATTGGTGGAATAGGATAAAGAAGGATATTGTTGCATATGTTGGTCGGTGTTTGAATTGTCAGCAAGTGAAGTACGAGCATCAGAGACCTGGTGGTTTGCTTCAGAAGATTGAGATTCCTAAGTGGAAGTGGGAACGTATCACTATGAACTTCGTTGTTGGACTCCCACGGACTCAAAGGAAGTTCGATGCAGTGTGGGTTATTGTGGATACGCTGACTAAGTCAGTGCATTTCATTCTTGTGGCAGTTTCCTATTCTTCGGAGAGGTTGGCAGAGATCTATATCCGTGAGATTGTTCGTCTTCATGGTGTGCCCGTGTCTATCATTTCTGATCGAGGTACGTAGTTTACCTTGCATTTCTAGAGGGCAGTATAGCGTGAGTTGGGTACGCGAGTCGAGTTGAGCACAACATTTCATCCTTAGACGGACGGACATTCCGAGCGTACTATTCAGATTTTGGAGGATATACTCAGTGCCTGTGTTATTGACTTTGGAGGTTCTTGGGATCAGTTCTTGCCGTTAGCGGAGTTTGCCTACAACAACAGTTATCAGTCAAGCATTCAGATAGCTCCCTATGAGGCGTTGTATGGTAGACGGTGTCGATCATTGGTTGGAGGGTTTGAGCCGGGGGAGGCTTGGTTATTGGGTACAGATTTAGTACAAGATGCCTTGGATAAGGTTAAGATCATTCAAGATAGACTTCGTATAGCTCAGTCCATGCAAAAGAGTTATGCCGACCGTAAGGTTTGTGATATGGAATTTATGGTCAGAGAGAGAGTGTTGCTTCGGGTGTCACCCATGAAGGGTATGATGCGATTTGGGAAGAAGGGCAAGTTAAGCCCTAGGTTCATCGGGCCTTTTGAGATCCTTGATCGAGTGGGAGAGGTGGCCTACAGACTTGCATTGCCACCAGGTTTATCAACAGTGTATCCAGTGTTCCATATGTCCATGCTTCGGAAGTATCACGGCGATCCATCCCACGGGTTAGACTTTAGCATTGTCCAGTTGGACAACGATTTGACCTACGAGGAGGAGCCGGTAGCTATTCTTGACCAGCAGGTTCGTCAGTTGAGATCGAAGAGTTATCCTTCGGTTCATGTGCAGTGGAGAGGTCAGCCTATTGAGGCAGCTACCTGGGAGTCCGAGTCTGATATGCAGAGCAGATATCCCCATCTTTTCACCGACTCAGAAACTTTTCTATGTCCGTTCGAGGACAAATGGTTGTTTTAGAGGTGGAGAATGTGATGACCCAAAGGGTCATCTTCTGTTTTAGAACTCAAATCTGTGTTTCGAGGCCTTAAAAACCTCATTTTATTTCTCCTCCATTTGTGTGCGCAGTCCGGGCGTGCTTCCGGAAAGCCTTTATGTGGAAATTTGAGAAAATAATAATTTTTGGCCTAAATTTGATTTTTTTGACTTCGGTCAACGTTTTGGGTAAACATACCTGGACCCGTATTTTGACGGTCCCAGAGGGTCCGTAGTAAAATATGGGACCTGGGCATATAATCGGAATCAAATTCCGAGGTCCCTAGCCCCATAAATGAATTTTTGAAGGAAATTAATAAGACTAAAAATGTAATAATTTAAAGGATTTGATCTTGTTGGTATCGGGACCGTATTTGGTTTCGGCGCTTGGTACAGGTCCGTTATGATATTTAAACTTTATCTGTGAAATTTTGGTGAAAAACGGAATTGATTTGACGTGATTCAGACCTTTGGTTGTGAAAATAGAAGTTTTGAAACTATTTTGAAAATTTCATGCAATTTAGTACTAAATTCATAGTTCTAGGTGTTATTTTGGCAATTTAATCGCATGAGAAAGTTAGTATGATATTTTAAGACTTGTGTACATGTTTGATTTAGATCTCTAAGGGCTCGGGTGGGTTTTAAATAGACTGAGTAGAATTTGGACTTAGAACACAGTTGATGCTGCAATACCTGTTGCAGGTCTCTGATCTCGCATTTGCGAGATCAGGCATCTCAATTGGGAATCTCACAGGTCCTGCATTTGCGAGGCCTTCATCGCATTTGCGAAGGAAAGTTGGGCCAGCAGTAATTGCATTTGAGAAGAGTTCTTCGCAATTACGAAGCAGGGGGAGGATTAGTGATCGCAAATGCGATCTTTTTGTCGCATTTGTGGAGGTCCCTGTTCGCAATTGCGAACATTACCTTCGCAATTGCGAAGGCAGCAAAAATGTGGAGGACTTCACAATTGCGATGGTTCTTCGCATTTGCGAGCTTCACAATTGCAAAGCTCAGGTCGCAAATGCGACATCTATAACTGATAACTTTGGACTTAGATGGGATTTTTCATTATTCTCCCATTTTTCAAAACCTAAACTTCAAGAGGCAATTTTCCAAAGGCTAGTTCTTCCCCAAATTATAGATAAATGATTCTTAACTCATTTCTTTCAATCTATTGTATCTTTTTATAAGATTTCATCCTAGAATCTAGGGGTTTTCATGGTGGAATTGGGTATTTTGGGTAGAACTTAGGGATTTCGAAATTTGGGGATTTAGACATCAAATTGAGGTCGGATTCCAAAATCGACTGTATATCCGGGCTCGGGGGTATATGGGTAATTGGGTTTTGGTCCGAAGTTCAGGTTTTGACCAAGTGGGCCCAAGCTCGATTTTTGACTTTTTGGGAAAAATATAGGGAAACCTATAATTATGCATTCTAATTGATTTCTTTAGCAATAATTGATGTTATTAAGTTAATTATGACTAGATACGTGTGGATTGGAGGTGTAATCGAGAGGTAAAGCTGTAATTGAGCTTTGAATTGCCCGTTGGATTGAGGTAAATGTTTGGTCTAACCTTGACTCGAGGGATTAGGGATCACTGACTTAATTGTTATGTGAAATTCCATGTGTGTGGCGTATAGGTGTGGTGACGAGTACATATGCGCCGCCAAATTATCTGTTTAGCCTGTTCCTTTCCTCGTTCCTAGTATATTGTTTTTCTGTCTTAACTGCTACTTGCTTATTGATGTTTACATATCTAATTGTTTCTTGTTAAATGTTGTTTTCTCTATTGAAGGTATTAATTGTTCCGTAGTTTCATTATATTACATTGTTGGTTTATTCGTGCTTCATAGAACACTTTGGTTGGTCTCGCTGTGTAGTATTAATTGATGAAGTTTCATAATTGTATAGATTTCCCGTTGTTTTGGTTTGAAGTATAAATGTTGTTGAGGGTTTCGAGCTAAATTGTGAAATACTTGTTCTTATTTTGTGATTAGTATGATATGGTGGGATTGGGTTGCACGCCGCAACAGGAGGAATAAGGGTGAAATGTAATTGTCTGGTGGGATCGGGTTGCGCGCTGCAACAAGGAGTAATAAGGGTGGACAGGTGGGATCAGGTTGCACGCCGCAACAGAAGGAATAAGGGTGATATATTGAGGAGTAATAAGGGTGGACTGGTGGGATCGGGTTGCACGCCGCTACAGGATGAATAAGGGTGATATATTGAGGAGTAATAAGGGTGGACTGGTAGGATCAGATTGCACGTCGCAACAAGGAGTAATAAGGGTGAATGTTCATATTGTTACTTGTTATATGGTGGTATCGGGATGTGCGCCACATTATTTTGTTGATTATGTATTCTTTCTCTGTTGTGATTTTATTCCGTAGCATTGCAACTTTCTTAGGGATTGGTTATAGCTGAGTACTGGCAAAATATCTGGGTTTTGTATTTACTTTGCTGCAAGTTACTATTTCAAGTCGTTCTGTATTTCCCTTTTGTTTTATTATATATTGTTGCGGGTTATATTGTATAAGCCCCGCCTTAGCTTCATCACTACCTCGCTGAGGTTAGGCTCGGCACTTACCAATACATGGGATTGGTTGTACTGATATTGCACTTTATATTTTCTATGCAGATTTTGGAGCTGGTTGTGGCTGATTGAGAGATCGGGTGCATGCACTCATCAAGAGACCTAAGGTAGTCCTGCAAAACCCCGCAGGCCCTGGCATCCCCTTCCTATGTTCTACTTTTCTGTTTTATTTTCTTTCGAGACAGATGTACTTTTTTTTTCAGATCAGTATTTGAAGTAATTCATAGAACGTTCTTGGGTTGTGACACCAGTTTCTGAGTGGTAACAGTTTTGGAGTTGTTAATAGTGTATAAATAATCAGTTAAACATGTACTTCCGCTTTTATTTCTATTTGAATTAGCTTTTGCTAATCTTAACTATGCAAATGTAAAGGGAAAAGGTGATTATAACTCTAACGTTGGCCTAGCGAGTGCGATGTTAGGCGCCATCACGATCCCGACGGTGGGATATCCAGGTCGTGACAGTTCTGCAGTCGCATAATAGACAACATAAACGCCATGTTCTGTAACAATTATTCTTCCAACTCCCCAACGTACTGTACAACTAAAAAAGTCAGTACTGCGGCGAGCTTGTCTACAATCTTCAAATATGATAGCCTACCTCGGCACTATGAAACCCCGAATTTTAGGTAAATTTTACGGGGCCTTACATGAAGTTTTTCAAATTTAGCTAAACTTTAAATATATTTATTTTTTTTTAAAAAAAAACTTAATTTGATTTAAGTAGAGGTGCTCAAAGCGTAACAATTTCATGGATTGCCCTATTTGGTCACCCCCATTTAACTTGTACCTATTTTTAATAAATGTTTTACTGATACCCAGTTTTTGGGTAACTTCATGTACAAACACTTTTCTGTTCTTCTTCGTTGCTGCTTTCTTCTTCTTTGTATTCATGTCCTATGTATTCTGGAGCTTTGTTGCTGCTTTCTTCTTCTATGTACTCATGTCTCATATATCCAAGAGCCTTTTGGTTTCTTCTTCTTAGTTGCAAAACACGATTGTACGTTGTGCTTAGGAGGTTTTCTTCTTAGTTGCAAAATAAGTTTGTTAGATTTTATTGTTGTTTTGACAACTTGATAATTGAGGTTTTTTCTTTATGATATTTGAAAATTCAGTTTCAAGTTTAAGCTCATTTGAAGTAGATTTGGGCGTTGAATCTTGTGTTGGATTGTTAAAATTCGAAAAACAAGTTTATGTTTTAGAACTTAAGATTCGAAATTTGAAGTTGCATTGAATGGATTGGACTACTTAAGATTTAAATTTTTTGAAGTTGCATTTGAAAAATAGAAGAACTTAAAATTTGATATCTGAAATTGCATTGAAGAAATTGAACTACTTAAGATTCGAATTTTTGAAGTTGCATTTGAAAGAAGAAGAATTTAAGCTTTGATTTTTGAAGTTGCACTGAAGTAATAGAACTAATTTCAGATTTGTTAAGTAAATTTTGTAAGTTTTTGTGTAATGTAAGTATAACTTCAACGGCGGCCCAAAAATGAATATCTATGCAAATGCCCCGCTCAAAGGGGCTAGGCGATATCATTTGTACAGAGAAGTTTCAACACAAACCTAGCCCACGACGTTCGAATATATTGGATCCAAACCATTCTTTTATGCAACACTAGGTCCTATATTTCTGTGTGTTGCGTGTATTCAGCACTTGTATTAGGTTCTACAAGTGTGTGTTAATCAACTCCATATTTGCAAGTGATGCTTCAATAGTGTACTCTTTTAGAATGTCAAGGTTTGAACTTAGATCATTTCTATAAATTAAATAGAATATTCTGTTATGTACGTTTAAATCTATGAACTTCAATATTCCCTGGAATGTAATCTGCCGTAGACGAAAAGAATTTTCACATCTAATTCTTCCTTTCTTTGCTTTCCCATTCAGCAAAAGATAACCCCACCATTTTCAGCTCATCCCTTCCTTCATTAACTCAAGTCCTTTAGGTATCTTGCTTACCACTACCCTCATCATACTCATCTTCACTTGCAATCCAACTCATTCTTGCTCTTAAACTTCGACACGCTAAATATTTATCCGCACTTAGTGTTTATACCAATTAAAAAATTAATGTTAGCAGTTACAAATTGAACATGTACATCTCATTTAATAATTGATAAAATGATACATGATGTATCTTGTATTTATTTGTTTGGTATAAAAATGTACATATAATTTTTTTCCGAATATGGCATCAACGCCAAATCCAGAGAGAACTCAGTAACTTTTGTCAAAATATTATATATGTATTAAAAAAATTCACTAAATACCTATAACTTTGACCAGAATATTATATTCATTTGAGATTGTTTAGAAGATTAATTATAAATTTTAAATTCCGGATCCGCCTCCAAGTGAATACTAAAAGTAGCCGACCTTTCTCTTTTTAAACACCTCTCTAAGCAATATCCTACTTGTTATTTTGTAATTCCATTCTCTCTCCCTCTTCTATCTCTATCTCTCGTGGGGTTTCTATATACACACACTAAAGTGACTCCATAACAGAATTCTCTCTCTTTCTATACGGCTAAGTCACGTCATTACCTTAATGTGACACCATCAAGAATTTGTTTTTTGCTTCCTTTGCTATCAATTTGCAAACTAATTCACTCTTTGGTCTCTCTAACGTGCAGCCAAACTTGACAGGTAAACACACACTTAGTGCAATTAATCTTGTTTTTGTTCAAGATTGCGCGGACAAATTTACCTATCATGGTGTTAAAAAAGATCACAAAACGAGTCAAAACAATTGTCACAACACCTTTCAAGAAACATTCCAAACACTATAAACCTCCTCTACAACCAGAACCGCCACCAAAATCCCCTGAAATGTCTCAACCACAACCCCAAATTAGGCCAATGTCACAACCTTTTCTTTTTCCAACAGTAAAATCCACTGTCCTTCCTGAACCATCAACATATTTTGCTCATCATCTCTTATCAACCCCTTTGCCCACAAATTCTTTCTTTCAAAACTTTGTGCTAAAAAATGGTGATCAACCTGAATATATTCAACCATATCTTATAAAATCATCAAATTCATCTCTCACTCTTTGTTACCCATCTCAGTTCCATAATCCTGCTTTTGTTTACCAAATATTCAATGCTGATATCACTATTGGTACATTGAATAATCCTAATCCAAATGCACCCCATGTTATTTCATCATTTAGTGATCTTAGTGTCACATTGGATCTTCCATCAAGTAACCTTAGGTTCTTTCTTGTCAGGGGATGTCCCTTTGTTACTTGTAATGTCATTGGTAATGTTGCACTTAGAATTTCAACGATTCACGCGATTCTTGAATGTTCTTGGAATGCTACTCTTACCAAATATACTATTAAGCTCAACAATGGCCAAACTTGGCTTTTGTACGCGTCTTCGCCTATCAATTTGAGCAATAATGATGTGAATAATATCACTTCTAGTGAGTTTTCGGGGATAATAAGGATTGTTCTTTTGCCAAATTCTGAAAACCCGCTGTATGAATCAGTTCTTGATCGGTTCAGTTCTTGTTATCCTAAATTTGGTAATGCTGTTTTCAGTCAGCCATTTAGCTTGGAGTATAAGTGGGAAAAGACTGGCTGGGGAGACTTGTTGATGCTAGCTCATCCCCTTCATCTCCAGCTGCTTTCGAATCGTTCAGTAATTATCTTGGAGGATTTTAAGTACAATAGTATTGATGGTGAGCTTGTTGGTGTTGTTGGAGATACATGGTTGTTGAAGAGTGATCCAATTTCTGTAACATGGCATTCAATTAAAGGTGTAAAAGAGGAGTCTTGTTCTGAAATAATTGATGCTTTGAATAAAGATGTCGCGGACTTGAACTCAACGTTAATCTCAACATCATCATCTTACTTTTATGGAAAGTTAATTGCAAGAGCTGCAAGGTTAGTATTGATAGCTGAAGAAGTTTGTTACCATGATGTTATCCCAACGATCCGCAAATTCTTGAAGGATACAATTGAACCTTGGTTAGATGGGACTTTTGAAGCAAATGGTTTCGTTTATGATCCAAAATGGGGAGGTATCGTAACTAAACAAGGTTCATTTGATTCTGGTGCTGATTTTGGCTTTGGAATTTACAGTGATCATCATTACCACATTGGTTGCTTCCTTTACGCTATAGCAGTACTTGCCAAGATAGATCCAATGTGGGGGAGAAAGTATAGGCCACAAGCTTATTCACTTATGGCGGATTTTATGAACTTAAGCAGGCGAGAAAATTCACATTATACGCGGTTAAGGTGCTTTGATTTGTGGAAATTGCATTCTTGGGCAGGAGGATTAACCGAGTTTGCAGATGGAAGGAATCAAGAGAGCACAAGTGAAGCGATAAATGCATACTATTCAGCAGCTTTAATGGGATTGGCTTATGGTGATACTCATCTTGTTGCTATTGGATCAACTCTTTTAGCTATGGAGATTCATTCAGCACAAACTTGGTGGCATGTGAAAGAGGAAAGCAATTTGTATGCAGAAGAATTCGTGAAAAATAACCGCGTGGTTGGTGTTTTATGGTCTACCAAAAGGGACAGTGGCCTTTGGTTTGCTCCAGCTGAATGGAAAGAATGTAGGCTTGGAATTCAGGTTTTACCTATATTGCCTATTACTGAAGTTCTATTTTCCGATGTTCGGTTTGTGAGAGAGTTGGTTCAATGGACAATGCCAGCTCTTGCAAGAAGTGGTGTTGGAGAAGGATGGAAAGGTTTTGTGTATGCTTTAGAAGGAATGTATGATAAAACAAGTGCTTTGGACAAAACTAAGAGATTAACTGGTTTTGATGATGGAAATTCACTTACAAATCTTCTGTGGTGGATTCATACAAGAGATGATGAAGCTGAGAAGGGTGATAGAGGGAACAACTTCTGCTGGTTTCGTCATTACTCTCATTGAATTTATGGTAATGTAACATTCAGTGAATAAAACAATTGTCTTTGTTACAACAAAAGATTGATGTACTAGTTTGGTAATATGGTACTTTTCATTTGTGTTGTCTGTATATAAACTACAGATTTATGCTCTTAATATGGATGTTGTAATACTTATACAAATTGTCTGTAAATAAATGATCAAGCTTGGATTTTACTACTATTTTCAGACCACTGTAAAATTAAAGGTTCTTTCTTCACTAAGCCTATCCTGCAAACAGTTTTCATGACCATGTGGCTTTATGAATGAAACTGGTCCTTTATTTATGAAGGGCAGCATTGAAGTAGCAATTTATATAAGAGAATTGCTGCTAACTCAAATTCAATGTTGCACCTAACTAGTGGACCACCAGAAGATCATAATCAGGTAACTTTGTTTCTGAACCTCGACGTTTTTCAGGTGGCAGACTCAAATTATAAAAGTAAGACCTTTTGTAGTTTTTTGAGTAATATAACTTTGAAAAAGAAAGAATTAGATACTCTTAAGTGTCCAACAAAATGTCAACAGCACAGGATGTAAAAACAATGGAACTTTTCACTTACAGAAAAAACAACTGTACCATCCAACAATTCTTACAACAAACAGATGGCTAGGGAAGCATACAACATTAAATCTTTACTATCCGAGGACTGATGGTTGATGTCAATTGTATAACACAAGCTGCACTATATGAAAAGATACAACAACAACAATAATAACCCAGTATAATCCCACTAGTGGGGTCTGGGTAGAGAAGTGTGTACGCAGACCTTACCCCTAACCTGAGGTAGAGAGGCTGTTTCCGATAGACCCTCGGCATCCTTCTCTCCAAGAACTCTCCACCTTGCTCTTGGGGTGGAAGTGGAGGGTGCTTACCATCAGAGCAACCCCCTATTGTCACTATATGAAAAGATAAAACAAAAGAATAAGCTTCCAGAAAGCAAATTATTTATACCTTGTTTGGATTGAAGTTCAAGAAAAACACAAAAGTTATTAACTACCTTGCAAATTCTGCAGCTTATGGCAGCTACCCTTGTTTATTGTAAACTGCAAATCACTTCCAACAACCATACATATTAAACGGATTTTCCTAAAACTGAGGGATGATTTGGGGGAAATTACTGAAACATGATGCTTTTAATAAAAAAGGAAGATTCAAGTAAAACTAACTAGACTAGAAGATATTGTCAGTTGAACATGGGAGAAAAGATCAAAGGTGTTCATTATGATAATGTGAAGAAGGTATATGAAACTCTATAATGTCAATTCATGTGAATATGATATAAGATGGTTGTATGTGCAAGTGTACTGTGTACCTGTGCAAACTAGCAATTAGTGATTCTTCAAACATTTCCACTGAAAACCTGTTGTGCCATAGTGCCAATGAATGATTGCTCCTCAATCTGTGCTTTAAAAAGGTTTGATGCGCTACCCAGTCCATGTTTAATAGTGTCAACCATTTTAGGACACTCCATAACAACAAATTCTTCTAACGATGGTAGATCCATTGTGAATGCCTCTGTACAAAGCCGTTCCACATTTTTAGATTCTGTAATTCTCAGGCTTTTCAGCTCGCGGAGCACAATCATTGTGTCTTTCCTTTCTCTTTTTTCATTGCTTATGAGTTCAACCAGATTTGGCATCTCATTTACCTTTAACTCTTCTAGTTTGCCAAGACTTGGAGCTGTCATAACAGAAAATATATTTCTCATTTTGTTGCATCTTTCTACATGAACAGCTCTGAGGTTGGGAAATAAAACATGTCGATTTTGAATATTTGCTGACACCCCTTCTGGTGCTTCTCCAATGATTCTTTCCAATATGGCACACCCCACAATTCTGAGATTATCCTATCCAGTTGACAAAGATTTTGAGCAGCAAAGGATGGGAATATATATCTCAAGCTATTACAATAACTAATCTCATCAAACGTTGTCAGGTAAAGAAGATGAAATATTGTTGTTAACGTGTTACACGAATTCACATGAACTTCTTCTATACTTGATAGCCTCTTGAGCAAAGACATCATAACTAGTGTAGACAAAGATCAACCTTTAGGATCCGCAAATTCTTGAAGGAACCTTCTTTAAATGAAGAAAGTGAACGTAGCTTGTTGAGATTCGTAAGCTGTAATTTCTCCAAAGCTCCTAAAATTACAGGTGCATCGCTATGAAGAACCTCATCGACGAGATAGGTAATGTCGTCAATTGGCAGTTATTTTAAGAGTTCTCAAGTGATTCAAACCCCCTTTGACCTCAAAGATACTTTTCAGTATTTCCTTGCATGCACAGAACACTGTCAATTCCTCTGTGAATTGAAGCATATCTTTCATCCCATTTGGTATACCAGTCTTTATTTCTCTAAGATAGAATGCCCTTGAGTTTGGATAACATATAGCTGATCTGTAACCTACAGTTATCTCAAACTTCTGTATGTTAGGAAGATCAAAGTTCTCAGGGAAAGCTAGAAGGGTGGATGCTTTACAAAACCCTCCTTCCCAACATCAAGCAACAAACAGGATGCTTTAAGTTGGCTAAATCTTAAGCACACTCTGGCTCAAGCTTCTTCAATTTTGTCCACATCTGAGAACAGCCCTTTGCCTATCCCGTCTCTGGTCAAGTCTTCAACACTTATTTCACCATCTTCTGGGTACAAACAACACATCAGAAAGCACAACCTGATTTCCTCATTTTCCAAAAAATTGTAGCTCAACTTCAGACAGGAGAAAATGGTCCTTTTTGCATAAGTGGTGCTAAAGGGCTGGGACTTCTTAAGCAGTTATAGTGCTGCTCTCCACTCCACTAGGCTTTTTCCTCGTTATGCACTTCCAACAGTCACAAGTGCCAATGGCAGACCTTGACATTCTTTAACAAAATTCATGACCATGCCATCCAATTCCATAGGAAGGTAAGAAGTGTTTGTGCAAGCATTTTTCCTCAATAAGTGCGACGATTCTTCTTCTGATAAGAGTCTCAATGGTATTCCTTTGGTCCCCATAGCAGTACATAGATCCTTTTGTCGCGTGGTAAGCATAATCCTGCAGGCCTTGTGCCACCGTGAGGGATCCCTGTCTTTGCGAAGTCAATGTATGACCAAACATCATCCAGTATGAGAAGTAGTTTCTCCTTGGACAGTTCTGTATAAAGTCTATATGCTCTTCCTGGTTTACTTTCCTCCTGCAGACTAAGACCTAACATATTATATCCCGCCCAGGAATAATATCCACTTTAATAACAATAATACAAGAGAGAAACAACAACACCAAATCTTTTAACGAGATAAAATACAATACCCGAGCCGAACAATATAATATCACTATAATATTACAACTTCAAAAGAAATAACCCTCTTTATTTTAAATACCATACTATGATATTACTCTCATTCTCTATTTATCTCACGGGCTACAATACGTGGATTACTCTCTCTACACTCTATTGCGTTCACTTTATTTGGTGTGTTTTGAAATGAAACTGAATGGCCCTATTTATAAGGAAAGAAGCCGTCCAATTCTGCCAACCAAATTCATTCGTTGCAATTTGCAAACATCTTGTTACCGTCCATTTCAACTTGTTGCAACTTTTGTTTTGCTTTTTCTTTTATTTATTTTTATTTAAATGGGTCCCACAAAATCTCTCCCTTAATTTTGATTTTTTCTCTTCATTGCAAGACAGGATCTTAACTGAAAATCTTCAAACTTGAGAGGCTTTGTGAAGATATCTGCAATTTGATCATAAGACTTTACATATTTGAGCTCGACTTCCTTCTTGACAATGCATTCTCTGATGAAGTGATACCTTGTGTCTATATGCTTGCTTCGATCATGATACACCGGATTCTTCGCGAGTGCTTGTGCATATTTGTTGTCAATATAAATCTCGGTAGCTTCAATTTGTGGCAAATTAAGCTCCTTCAATAATCTTCTCAACCAAATAGCATGACACGTACAAGATATTGCTGCTACATATTCAGCTTCATAAGTCAAGAGAGTAACAATTGATTGTTTCTTTGAACTCCAAGAAATAACAGAATCACCCAAGAAGAACACAAATCCAGTTGTGCTTTTTCTATCATCAATATCTCCCACATAATCACTATCACCAAATCCCATAAGGTTGAAATCACTAGAAGAAGAGTAAAATAGCCCAAAGTCAATTTTACCTCTTAGGTAATGAAGAATTCTTCTAGCGACTTTCAAATAAGTGGAGGTAGGAGCTTCCATGAAGCTACTTACTACTCCAACTGCAAAGAGTATATTTGTCCTGGTACAAGTCAAGTACCTCAAACTTCCCGCAAGACTTTTAAGAAATATGAGATTCACTTTTTCTCCTTCATCAAACTTGGACAATTTTGTCCCACTCTACATCGGTGTGTTCACGGGATTGCAATCGAGCATGTTGAACTTCTTCAATATCTCTTTTGTATAGCTTTCTTGAGAGATAAACATTTCATCCTCCATCTGCTTCACTTCTAGGCCCAAGTAGTTTGACATGATTCTACGTCCGTCATCTCAAACTCACGGGACATATCTTTCTTAAAAGCTTCAAACAAACTTGGGTTATTACCCGTTTCTTGTTGTAAGTGAACGCAACGAAAAGACCAGTAAATAACGAATAGTGAAACAATTCATATATTGACATTTCGTGCTCATTTCCAAATTTCTGCTTTGTTATTCCCATCATCCGGTAACCACAAAATGATCCACAGATAAAGGTGGCAGGATTCGAACCTATGGTCGGCCTGCCCCTAACCTGCTGGGTTGGGTGGCCGGGTTAGCACCTTCGTCGCCTTTGTACCCGAAACAGATGCACTACGCTACCCAGTGCCTAACCTTGTCTCCCCTACTTCTCTTATGGTTGTGCCATTACCAATCGCGGGTAACACCCAGTCAGGGGTCGTGGACAAAGAGGAGAAAAATGTTGTGGCTACAAACAAGAAACTAATGGACAAAGGTATGACAAATAAAACATTGAGTGTTATAATTGTCATAAATTTAGCCATTACCCTTGGAAATGTCGTAGCAATGTTGAAGATAAAGCTAACCTTGTTGACAACAAGAAAGAAGAAGATAAGTCAACATTGTTGATGACACTTAAGGAAGAAGACAAGGATGATTGTAGCTCATGGTATTTGGACAATAGAGCAAGCAATCATATGTGTGGATGCAAAAAAAAGTTTGTGGAGATCAATAAAATGGTGAGAGGTAATATGTCCTTTGGAGATACCTCAAAGATTCAAATCGAAGGGATATGTACGATTCTGATCTCATGTAAAAAAGGTGGCCATAAGTTAATTCAAGATATTTATTATGTGCCAAAATTAAAAAGTAATATTCTAAGTTTGGGCCAACTTCTTGAAAATGGATATGATATCCACATGAAATATATGCATTTTTGGATTAGAGATTCAAGTGGAATTCTAATTGCAAAAGTGGATATGGCAAAGAATAGATTATTTTCTCTGAATCTTAAGACAATTGATGCAAAGTGTTTGAAGGCTAATGTGCAAGATGAATCATGGTGTTGGCACATGCGATTTGGACACTTGAATTTTGATGCGCTCAAATCAATGGGAGAAAAGAACATGGTGCATAGGATACTATCAATCAAACATCCCAATCAATTGTGTGAAGCTTGTCTTCTTGAAAAACATGCAAGGAGAAGCTTTCCAAAGGAGGCCATGTCAAGATCAACCAAGCCGCTCCAGCTTGTTCACACTGATATGTGTGGACCAATCAATCCACCTTTCTTTGGTAAAAGTAACTATTTTCTGCTTTTCATTGATGAATTTAGCAGAAAGACTTGGGTTTATTTCTTGAACCAAAAATCTGAAGCTTTTGCTGCTTTTAAAGATTTTGAAGTACTTGTAAAAAAGAAAGTGGCTATGAAATAAAAGCTTTAAGGTCCGATAGAGGAGGCGAATTCACTTCAAAAGAATTTAATGACTTTTCACCCCAACAAAATGGAGTTGCAGAAAGAAAGGATCAAACTATTCTTAATATAGCTAGATGTATGTTGAAATCTAAAAGTATGCCTAAGGAATTTTGGGCCGAAGCTATTTCTTGTACGGTTTATTTGAACAACAGGTCTCCAACAAGAAATGTTAGAGATCAAACCCCTCAGGAAGCATGGAGTAGGAGAAAGCCAAGTGTTAAACATTTGAGAATCTTTGAGAGCATAACCTATGATCATGTGCCACGGCAAGAGAGAGCGAAGATTGACGATCGAAGTGTCAAGCATGTATTTGTTGGCTATGATATGAGTTCAAAAGGCTACAAGCTATACAACCCAAGCAACGCCAAGATGGTGGTAATTCGTGATGTGAATTTAATGAAGAATTGGCATGGAATTGGGAGGCTCAAGAAGAAACTTCATATGATTTTCTTTCATATTTTGGTGATGAAGAAGAACCAGAGACCGTGGAACCTATGCAAGATTCTACTCCACCTCCTTTACCAATTAATGTTGCATCTCCTTCTTCTCAAGAAAATTCAAATGAACACCCGCAAAGGACGAGAAGTATTCAAGAGTTCTATGATGGCATAGAATAAGTTACTAATTTTGATTTTTTATGTTATTTCTTTGCTGATAGTAAACCAATGAACTTTGATGAAGCTGTTTCAGACAAAAGGTGGAGACAAGCCATGGAGGAGGAGATCTAGTCAATAGAGAATAACAACACTTAGGAGTTAAAAACTCTTCCCAAGGGTCATCGAGTAATTTGAGTGAAATGGGTATATAAAATAAAGAAGAATGCTGATGGAGATGTGAAGAAATACAAGGCACGACTTGTGGCTAAAGGCTACAAGCAAAGACAAGGCGTTGACTATGAAGACGTCTATGCACCTGTTGCGCGCATGGAGACGATTCGTTTGTTGATCTCTTTGGCGGTGCAAATGAAGTGAAAGATCTATCAACTAGACGTCAAGTCAGCCTTCTTGAATGGTTATCTTAAAGAAGATGTCTATGTTGAACAACCATTGGGCTTTGTGGTTAAAAACCATGAAGATAAAGTATTGCGGTTGAAGAAAGCTTTATATGGAATGAAGCAAGCTCCACGAGCATGGAATAGTTGCATCGACAAGTATTTTCATGATAATGGGTTTACTCGTTGTCTCCATATCAGGGGGAATACAGGAAATATTTATGGTACTCTGGTTTTCAAGGGAAGCTTCAATTACAAGTTTGTCATCATCAAAAAGGAAAAATTAATGGGTTATGTGTCCTATTATATTTTGATGATCTAACAAACTGAATGATAAAAACCAGATAGGGAACCTGTTCCACATCCTCAAAGTGCTCAAGATCAACAAGCCTCAAGTCTGGGACATATTCCAACACTCAAAGTCAAAGAAACAACAGAGGGAACAGATGGTCATCAGTTCCCTTGCTGATTGTACCAGTTAACTCCCCACAACTGTAAAGTCGCTGCAACTGTTCCTCTGCACACACATAATAGTGCAAACAATGCAGCAGTCACTTTATGGGGAATGCCCTTGTACTAAATATGCTTGCATCATTCAAATGATGTCACTTGTATAATATTAACATGAAGCAAAGGGAAAACAACACACTTGTATATCCCAGAATTAATCAAGTTTTCTCTCAAGTGTGTTGGTAACTTGCAAGTGGCTTCAAGGGCTTCAAGAACAAAGAACATCATAGCGAAGGACCAGTTTCCCACATCGATTCATTACATGTACTTATCTATGTTGTACTTTTGTTAAAGTAATTTACTTGTAATTCCTACTTAGCTTAGCTAGAAGCATTGTGTAGGAAACCTTTTTGTAAAATGATAAACCTTGTGTTTGTGTCTTGGCTAGAGTTAGTCGAGTTGTAAGCTTTGTAATAGAGTTATTACAAAGGGGTTTGTAATAGAGTTATTACAAATGAGTGAGGGATTAAAATTTTAATTCCTAGGTTACAATAGTTTGTAATTTGAAGTTTGCTCAGTAGTGAAGTTGAAATCCTACGAGTGTAGGTCGTGATTTTTAATCCCGTGAGATGGGAGTTTTCCATGTAAAACTCTACTTTGTCATTTACTTACTACTCTGTGTGTGTTCTGTGGGAGCTAATAGAGAACCAGGTTCTCTATATAGTTTGGTGGACCATTAGTTTCTATCATAGTTCATCTGTTGTGGATCAAAACGTGTACAAATGGTGCTTTGATAGTAGTTAACACAAATGTTTAGCAAAGCGTGGATGATATTGTTGTCAAGTAAAGAATAACCATGTATCCAATTATGCTAATCAACTAAGAAAAAATATGGCAAACGTTATTCAGCAGCAAAGAGAATCAGTGCATTAGATCATTCAGAAACTACAAGATGACAAATACAAGGCAATATAGATCTATGGCATGGGGGCATCGGCAAGACTACTCTTACCAACGAAGAAGGAAAAAATGGCTTTAGACTGTGTAATTGTTAAGAATGTTATAATGGTGGTTGTTTCCCAAAAGCCAAAGACAAGAAAGATTTAGGGTCATATTTGTGGGACCCAATTAAATAAAAATAAATAAAAGAAAAAGCAAAACAAAAGCTTCAACAAGTTGAAATGGACGGTAACAAGATGGCAATTTGCAGATTTGTAAATTGTAACGAATGAATTTGATTGGCCGAATTGGACGGCTTCTTTCCTTATAAATAAATCCATTCAATTTCATTTTAAACACACCAAATAGAGTGAATGCAATAAAGCGTAGAGAGAGTAATCTATAGATTATAGTCTACGAGATAAATAGAGAGTGGGAGTAATATCATAGTGTGGTATTTAAAATAAAGAATGTTATTTCTTTTAAAGCTGTAAAGTCTCTTAACACTACCAAGTTATAATATTATAGTGATATTATATTGCTCGGCTCGGGTATTGTATTTTACCCCGTTAAAAAATTTCGTGTTATTGTTATTATAGTGGGTATTATTCCTGGGCCAGATATTATTTTTCCAATAACGTGGTATCAGAGCCATGGTGAATATCGGTCCGTTGTCCTTTCAGTACCCCGTCTCACAAAAAAATTATGAGAAATAGTATCTACGTATGAAAGCCATTTTTGGCTCCCAAGATATGTGGGAAATCATAGATAGAGGGTATACAAAATCCAATAATGAGGAAGCTGTACCTCAAAATGAAAAAGAGGTCTTTGCGAAGACGAGAAAAAAGGACCAACAAGCTCTCACTCTCATCCACCAATGTTTGGATGATGTTATGTTTGAGAAGGTGGCTGATGCTACCACCCCCTTCAATCAGTTGAGAGATAGTGGAATAGCTTCCAACCCCTCCTTTCTTATCAATGCACTCACACTCTTCTAAGGTGGTCTTGGAGAAGGTATACTTGAGAGTACCCATGGTATCTTTTCCCAAACGGACTTTGAAGAAGTAAAATACCTTAGTGAGTAAGAACCCGTAGGGCAACCCATGATTACCATCCTTAAAATCTGCCACTTTTTTCATGTGCTCAATCATGATACCCGGTAGATTGATAGTGGAGTAGGCATCCAGTGCTTCCATGAGGAAAAGATCTGTCTGCTTGTGACGTAATAGAATGCCTTTCTGCGCGTGGGATCAAAGCCTTGTTCACCATCTCAAACAACAGTTGGTACACTGGAAGGAGGGCCTTCTTGTGTACCCGTTCCCCCTGTTGTACTGCATCATCCTTTAAAATGGCATTTCTGAAGTTTGGAGAATAAGTCCCCTCAATGGATGATATGCCTCTAGTAAGAACTCCCAGAACTGTTCCCAACACAGCCTCATCCATCACAAAGTCAACACCATTTACATTGAGGCATATGTTGTCATCTTCTACTCTGAACATGTCTGCATAGAAATTGCACACCTCTGCCTCATACACCTTTGGGCTCTCATTGGTGAACAAATTATCCACTATTGAAATTCATAGATATCAACCAGTTGGTGCATCCCTGTCATGCCAAGAATATCAGGGGCAAATGTTATGTCCCACAGCACCTTCTAGTTTCTCAGGTTTTCTCTTCCTTCATCCTTGGCCACACTCACCTTGGCCTTCTTGGAGGAACCTGCTTCCTCATTGACACCAGCCTTCCTTTTCACAGATTTTCTCGCACTTTTCCCTTTCTCTGCATATTTCTCAAACAATTTCTCAAACACCTTTTCACCAGAATTTTTAGACACTTTCTCATCTGACTCCTCGGCCACCTTCTCATCAAACTTTTCTACCTCAACATTGCTAACTTCCATGATTTCACAGATGACTCTTTCCTAGGTCTTGGAACTGTAGGTTTCTTAGAGGATTACGAACTAAGGAACCAGCCTCCTCATTCACCTCGTCATCAATATCAACAACAAGTGTTGGAGGCACTACCTCTTCATTCACCACCTTTCCACTCTTCACCAACCTCATCTTCTTCTTCTCTTCTTTGATTTCTTCAGAACTAATTCAAGAGCTTCTTTCTTTTTGTAGCCTAGTAGTAGTCTTTTAGGAGTGGGCTCTTTCAGAGTTGTCCTTCTACTCTTAGGGCCAATAAAGCTTGCAATAGGCACATTGTCATAATCCTCCTAACTATTCTCATTTCCTTCCTCAGAAGGAGATCTCATCTTAGGGATGACCATATTTAATGGATTGGCATAGAAGTGAGGAGAGGGGGCAAGATCAGTATTGACCTGGGGATCTTTTGAAGAATAGAGGGTTTCATCCTAGGTAGGAGTAGAGGTCTCCTCTTGGGCTGAGGGATCATGTCCCTCATTTGTTTCCCCAGTAGTACTGCCAGGTGCCAGATTTTCAATAGGCACCAGTTCCTTACCCTCTTCCACAAGTTCCCTACTCTCTTCTTGAGGACCTTACCCTTCCCCCCGAGACCCAGTGGTCTTATTTACACCCTCATAACCACCAAACAAACTTCCCTCAGCAGCTATTAACAACATATTCTTTATATTTTCTCATTCATTTAACCCAAAGTAGATTCAGAAGACACAGGAGGAATATTACCTGTAGGGTTGGCAACATTCAAATCAAAGCTTGACGTAATCGGTGTCGATCCATCACTACTATGAACCACACCCTGTTGGGCTTATATACTCTCCCAAACTTTTTGACTAGAAACTTCCTTACCTTCATCTCCGTCTATAGTTTCTTCTTTTTCCATTTTTTCCAGCAAGGCAGAAGGTGAAGTCACAGCAACAAACCTTTTAATGTTTTGAGTCTTACGATTCCGATGAGAACCCGAACTTGATTGGGTAGGAGGGGAGGTAGAGGGTGGTTTGGAGTCTTGTGTAGGGTTTGGACTGGATGACATAGGCGACTCAGACTCTGGCTTCTGTGCATCGTGAGATGAAGACGCAGTAGGGTCTACACTGGTAACATTTGAGGCTTCTAGATTCTCGGACATGATAAAGATTTGTAGTGAGAACTTAAGGAAAAAGAAGTATTTGGTTGTTGAGAGAAAAAGGGAAATTTTGGCTTTTGATGTGAACAGTGATGAAAGAGACAGTGTTTGGGTTTATTTAAAGAGGGTGAGGTCCAGTTAGGAATTAATTTTCTAGGTAGGCGGGTCGTTTAGTAACGGGTACGACGTTTGGGTTCTAAAGAAGGGAGAAAGAGAAACTGACATTTTAATGACATGGAACTTTTTCAGCCGTTAAAAAGTTGTGCATGAGAGTACAAAGGAACTATTAACATGTGTCCAGGCTCCCTAAAATTTTTTGTAAATGTGAGCCTCATCCTTTTACCAAAATACAATACCATCAGCTTCTTGTTTGCTCTGTAATTGCCATGCGTGTCTACCTGTAACGGTATAGAAATGAGTTAGAACTAGCCAGAAAACACTTTTTAGATGTTTTACCTGTTCATTTCTTTCATAGCTAATCATTGAAGGACCAGCTTCTCAGTTTGATTTTATCAACCCCAGTGCCAGTCGATTTTTTTAAAAATGCTCTTTGCTTAGTGCTTTGTGAAGATATTTGTAATTTGATCTCCTGTGCTGCAAAACTTCATGCAGATAAGCGCCTTTTCAACATTATCTCTAAAAAATGATGTCGCGCATCAATGTGCTTTGTTCTCTTATGTTGAACTAGGTTCTTTTCCATGTTGAGAGCACTGGTGTTATCACACAGTAATGGCACACAATCAGAAAATACACTGAAGTCCTCTAACTGCTGCTTGATCCACAGTAATTGAGCACAGTAAGAAGCATTTGTCATATGCTCTGCTTTGGTAGTTGAAAGAGCTACTGAGTTTTGTTTCCTCGTACCCCATGAAATTAGACACAATCCCAGAAAATGTGCCATGCCAGAAGTGATTTTTCTATCCACTAGATAACCAGCATTATCAGCATCAGCATACCTGATAAAGTCGAAATTATCTTGAGGGATAGTAAAGAACCAGGTCCTGCGTTCCTTGAGATACCTTAGGATTCTCTTGGCAGCCTTTATATGAGATTACTTTGGATTAGATTGAAACCTAGCACATAATCCTACACTAAATACAATATCTGGTCTGCTTGCTGTGAGATACAAGAGTGACCCAATGATACCTCTATACATGGTCTCATTCACAGGAGAACCAGGTTCATCCAAGTCCAGACGATTGGCAGTGGCAATAGGAGTATCAATGATCTTTGAACTTTTCATCTCAAATTTCTTTAGAAGCTCTTTGATATACTTCTGTTGACTTATCATTGTGCCCTTAGTAGTTTGCTAAAGTTGCAGACCCAAGAAGAAATTCAATTCTCTCATCATGCTCATTTCAAACTCACTTCCCATGAGCTTTGCAAATTCTTCACACAGAGAATCATTTGTTACACCAAAGATGATGTCGTCAACATAGACTTGCACAATGATCAGGTTCCTCCCTCGTTTCTTCATAAATAAGGTGTTGTCGATTTTTTTCTCTTCTAAAGCCATTTCAAGGATGAATTTGGACAAGCTTTCATACCATGCACGAAGAGCCTGCTTTAGCCCATATAAAGCCTTGTCAAGTTTGAATACATGCTCAAGATGCTCATGACATTCAAAACCAGGTGGTTGTTTGATGAAGACTTCTTCTTTTAGATATTCATTCAGAAATGCGCTTTTGACATCTATTTGGAACAATTTGAATTCCATATGAGATGCAAAATCAATGAGGATTCTAATGGCTTCCATTCGAGTAACTGGAACAAAAGTTTCATCATAGTCGATACCTTCTTCTTGATTGTAGCCTTGAACTACTAACCTTGCCTTGTTCCTTGTTGTGTTACCAAACTCATCAAGTTTTTTTCTGAACACCCACCTAGTTCCTATAACAGTTCTGTTAGAGGGTCGAGGAACCAGGTGTCATACGTTGTTCCTCTAAATTTGATGGAGTTCATCTTGCATAGCAGTAATCCAATCAGCATCTTTCAATGCTTCCTTGATCTTATTGGGCTCAATTTAAGAGAGAAATGTTGTGAAGGCAAGTGAATTTCTTGACTTTGATCTAGTTTGAATCCTAAGTCAAGAGGAGTGATCACATTTTGAAGAGAGTGTGAACTTTTGTGCTTCCAGTTAAACACCTGAATCTCATTGTGAGAGGATCCGGGTTCTTCTGAACGTGATCCATTATTGACATGAGTCCCACTTCTCAGCTCAGCATTTGGGTTTCCTTGCACAACATCAACAACTTTGTTCTCTGCTTCAGTTGTTGTGATCGAGGGACCAGGTTCCTCTACATCAGTTGGAGATTCAGCTGCACCATCTTCGTTTGATTCCTTGACTTGACTCATCATGTCAGCCTTTCCATTTGCCATATCAATGATTTCACCAGGAACCTTTGACTGCTCTCCGTCTTGATCAATCTTATCATGTGAATCTTTTCCACATAGATGGTGTGATTCATCAAAGATCACATGTATGCTTTTATCAACACACTGAGTTCTTTTGTTGTAGACTTTGTAGGCTTTGCTTTGTGATGAATAGCCCAGAAAGATTCCTTCATCACTTTTGGAATCAAACTTTCCAAGTGCTTTCTTACCATTGTTGAGGATAAAACATTTGCAGCCAAATGTCCTTAAATGTGTTAGCTTGGGTTTTCTCCCATTAAGCAGTTCATACGGGGTTTTGTTTAGGAGGACCTGATCATGCACCTGTTCACCAAGTAGCATGTAGTCTTAACTACCTCTACCCAGAAATGTTTTGCAACACCACTGTCAATCAGCATTGTCCTTGCTATGTCTTCACGAGTCCTATTTTTCCTCTTCACAACACCATTTGTTAGGGTGTTCATGGAGCTGAAAAATTATGACTTATACCATTTTCAGCATAGAATTCGTCGAACTTTGCATTGTCGAACTCTGTGCCATGATCAGATCTTATACTCACAACATTATGGCTCATCTTTACTTGGATCTTCTTCTCAAAAGCAGCAAACACTGAAAATGTCTCATCCTTAGATCTGAGAAACACAGTCCAGGTGAAACTAGAATAGTCGTCCACTATGACAAAAATGTACTTCTTTCCTCCTCTATTTGTCACCCTCATAGGTCCACACAGATCCATATGGAGGAGATCATGTGGCCTTGAGGTGCTAACTTTCTTTTTGGGTTTGAAGGAGCACCTGACTTGTTTTCCCTTTAACACATGCATCACACACCTTGTGATTTTTGAAGCTTGACTTAGGCAACCCACGAACCAGTACTTCTTGACCAATTTATTTAGAAACTTAAACTTGCATGCCCCAATCTTCTGTGCTATAGTTCAGCATCATCATCAACAACACTCAGACATGTGAGATACCATTGTTCAAGGACTCAAAATTAGCAACATAAATGTCTTTGTATCTTTTTGCCATCAGGACGACTTCACCAGTCACAAGATTTGTGACTGTGCAGATTTTTGATACAAATTCCACTTTATTTCCTTTGTCACAGATTTGAGAGACATTTAGTAGGCTATATTTCAATCCGTTCACATAATACACATTTTCAATTAAGTGAGTGAGTGTCTTCCGAATTCTTCCTACTCCCAGAATGTACACCTTTTTGTCATTGCCAAAGGACACACTCCCTCCTTGCAGGGCTTTGAGTGAAAGAAAATCATCAATGCTTCCAGTCACATACTTAGAGTAGCCACTATCCATATTCCATCTTTGGCTACTTCCTTTCACTGCTCCCTGATACAAGGAAATCAAGGATTAGACTTAGGAATACAAACAAGTTTGGGTCCCTTATAATGAGGAAAAGGGTGAATCAAAGCTCTTATTGTCCAAGAAAGCATCACACACTGTTTATTTGAGAAACCCGGTTCTTTAGCAGTAGTTACTTTTTCAGCAAAAACTTTATTTTTCTGTTGGGACTGAAATATAGCTTTACATGTTTCTTTAAAATGCTTGAGAAACCAAGTTCTTTAGCAGTAGTTACTTTTTTAGCAAAAACTTTATTTTTCTGTTGGGACTGAAATATAGCTTTACATGTTTCTTTAAAATTCCCAATGCTATCACAGTGAGTGCAAAGTTAGTTGTCAGGGACAGTAACATACTTGCTATGAGGATTGTAAGGAGTTTTTTCTTTTGGAACCCGATTCCCTACCTATTTCCCCCATTTCTCTTGTACATAGCGGTGATTGCATCAGAGGATCAGGTCCACTTAAGAGATTTTTCTAGGTCATTCTTAACTCTACCTAGATCTTCCTGAAGTTGTCTGTTTCTCTCAAGTTCAGTACACAGACTAGATTTCACTGATTTTAGCTCATTTTTCAAGCCTAAGGTGTGACTCACTTGCAACTTTCTTTCCCTTTTGAGTGTTTCCATGCCTACTTTCCCATTTTAATTCCTCATGTTTTCTTTAGGTCCACAACTACTACTAACAGGTCATCTCTCTCATACTCTACGTTTGCAATTTTTTCAGTTAAAACATCTTTTTCCTTTTTTAAAATCTCAATAGTCTCTTTTAAATCGACCACTACAACTACTAGATCATCTATCTCATGTTCTACTTCTCCTAGTTCCACAGTTAGAACATTTTTATCATTGATGAGATTGTGATATGCATCAGTTAGAACATTTTCCAAGGATATAAGCTTCTTTTGAGAGTAATACTTCAAATTTCATTGAACGTCCAGAAAGTTTATCTCATCGTCATCATCATCAGATTTTGCCATCAGGACAAAGATAGAGTCATACTCAGCTGCTTCAATTTCACCCACCATCATAGAAATATCACTTTGTTCATCATCTACTTCAGATTCATTGGAGGAATCTCCCCATACAACAAGAGCTTATTTTATAACATTGTCAGTAATGTCTTTTCTCTTGAATTTTCTGTCAGGAACCGGGTTCCTCTTGGCTTCTTTGTCAGTGTTATGCTTGTATTGATCCTGCTTGTGCAAAGGACAATATTTGATGAAATGTCCTGGCTTACACATTTATAACATAAGTCATAGCCTTTTGGTCTGCTAGAGCGACCCCTTTTTGGAATGCCTTCATTTTTGTGCACCATCTTTTGGAATCTTTTTGTTAGATATGTCATATCAGCATCTTCACCACTTGAGTCATTATTGCTAGCCTTTAGGACCAGGTTCTTCTCCTTCTTGGGTTCTCTTCTTTCATGGCCCTTTTTCTTATTCATTTCACATGTCTTCAGATTTCCAATGAGTTCATCAATGGTAAACTTTTGCAAATCCTTTGCCTCTGTGATAGCATTGACCTTGCTTTCCCAAGAACCAGGTAATACACTAAGTATTTTCCTGACAAGTTTGTTCCTTGGAATGATTTCTCCCAGAGAGTGAAGTTTATTGATGATAGAGGTGAATCGAGTGTGCAAATCCTGAATGGACTCATCATCATTCATCCTGAATGGACTCATCATCCTTCATCCTGAAGAGTTCATACTCAGTGGTGAGCGTGTCGATCTTTGACTGCTTGACTTGAGTTTTTCCTCTATGTGTCGTTTGGAGAGCTTTCCAGATTTCTTTGGCAGATTGACAAGCAAAGATCCTGTTGTATTCATCTGGTCTAATACCACAGACGAAGATTTTTTTTCTCAAAAGTTCTTCTCTATAGCTTTGCGGTCAGCATCGTTGTACTCCTTCCTTATATTGGGAACTGTCACTGTTTGTTCGCCAACGGTCTTCATAGGAATGAAGGGTCCATGATTAAATCATGCATCCTTGTCCTCCACTATCAATAGTATTGGCCATTGAATCTTGGTGGTCTGCAGGTAGATTGACCTTCTTCAAAGTTTGGTGGAGCAGCCATAAGGATCCTTTCTAGGTGTTAGCCGGATAGAAAGAACCTGCTCTGATACCAATTGATAGAATCTAAGGGTCCACCAAACTATATAGAGAACCTGGTTCTCTATTAGTTCCCACAGTACACACATAGAGAGCAATAAGTAAATGAAACAGTAAAGTTTTATATGGAAAACTCCCAACTCACGGGATTAAAACCACGACCTACACTCGTAGGATTTCAACTTCACTACTGAGTAAACTTCAGATTATAAACTATTGTAACCTAGGAATTAAACTCTTAATCCCTCGCTCTCTTGTAATAACTCTATTACAAGTCCATTTGTAATAACTCTATTAAAAATCTTACAAATCGACTAACTCTAGCCAAGATACAAACACAAGGTTTATGATTTTATAAAAGGTTTCCTATACAATGCTTCTAGCTAAGCTAAGTAGGAATTACAAGTAAATCACTTTAACAAAAGTACAACATAGATAAGGACATGTAATGAATCGATGTGGGAAACTGGTCCTTCGTTATGATGTTCTTTGTTCTTGAAGCCCTGGAAGTCACTTGCAAGTTACCAACACAATTGAGAGAAAGCTTGATTAATTTTGGGATGTGCAAGTGTGTTGTTTTCCCTTTGCTTCATGTTAATATTACACAAGTGACATCACTTGAATGATGCAAGAATATTTGGTACAAGGGCATTCCTTATAAAGTGATTGATGCACCGTTTGCACTATTGCGTGTGTGCATAGGAACAGTTACAACGACTTTACCATTGTGGGGAGTTGACTGGTACAGTCAGCAAGGGAACTGATGACCATCTGTTCCCTCTATTGTTTCTTTGACTTTGAGAGTTGGAACATGTCCCAGACTTGAGACTTATTGATCTTAAACACTTTGAAGATGTGGAACAGGTTCCCCGTCTAGTTCTTATAATTCAGTTTGTTAGATCATCAAAACATAACATAACATATAACATATCAATTTTCCCCTTTTTGATGATGACAAACTTGTAATTGAAGTTCCCCCTGAAAACCTGAGTACCTTCCGCGTCTGCCTTCGCGTGTAACGCGACTATGGACGAGGACTCAGCTTTTGCAATTTTTCAGTTTGCAAAGCAATCCGTGCTTTCACTTCACTTCGTTGTTTTATGCCTTCAATTTTCTCCTTTTTCGCGTCCGTTTTCGGGCCACACACGAGATTAGACGAGCTTCCAATTCTTTCCATCTCTTACTTTTTGTGTCAAATTGTCATCTTTTGATCATTTATCGTCCAAACTCATTCATACACATAAAAAACACGTAATGAGCATATTTTACTTAAAAAATTATGTAATCTACCGCAACTCACATAAGAATTAATATGCATATATACTAAAAAATATGCACTTTTCATCATTTATCACCACCCAACACTTAAACTCTTGTTTGTCCTCAAGCAACCTAAAATTAAGCACGACAACAAGTACACTTTTCAAAACATACTCAAGCATCCGACCAATGATAATGGTTTATATCAATGCTTAGAACCCGATATAAGGACTCTTCATACTCTCCTCATTTTTAGACCAGTGCCAAGACTATTTAAAATACTCGTGTGACTCTTCTAACATCCTAGCCTCAAAAATTAACTCCACTACATTCCTCTTTATGACTTGCTTCTTGTGCAAACTAAAGATACGAGTTCCTTACCGATTTGTTGTAAAGCATGTGCCCTCACCAACAAAATAAAGAGGGTAATCAGTTTTCATACTCAAATATGAATTCAAGTATAATTTAAGAACTCACATAATGAAAGAATTCACTCATACTCACAAAGAAACTCATGTGCCCTCAAAGCTCGTATCATAGGCTTGCCTGTAATATAAGTTTCTACTAATTTAAGATCGAAAAGTTTAGGATCAATTAGGTCTCCATGGGTTGTAATGTAGGCTATGGGACGGGTAGGATAGATATGGGTAATAGTGACTAATCCTCCTAAGTACTTTTAATACAATACACTTTAACTTTTAAGCATATCCTCTTCATGATCACTCAACATATCGCTACGAAACCGTACATAACGTAGCCCATTGACTTTAAGCATATCTACACAAACACTAGCACATACGAAAGTGAATTGGAGAGACTTTTTATTTTGTATTTTCTTTCTTTCTTTTTTCCAAAATCTTTTCAACACCATCCATAAATCAATATTTCCAGCTAGTGGCTCTCTTAATACACACATGCACCTTTTGGCCTTTCTATGTCTCCACTCAAAAATTACCCAATCTCTTTTCCTTCTCTTCTAGTGACTTAAGTGCTTTCGGAGGTAAAGGTTCAACAAGATTTAATTAAGAACAAAAGAGATTCGTCTTGTAATATGGGTACCAAAGAAAAGGTTTATAAGATCAAATGGGCTAACAAATGATAATTTTTTATCACTGGTAGGCAAGTAGCTCAGAAGTTAATCAAAGAAACACCTATATCATTTTCTAGACTCATAAAGCTTACTTATTTCGCTTCAAGTCATACACGGGGCACGTTCTAGACTACCAAGGGACGACACAAAGTACAACCAAATATCTCACCTCACACAATGCACATGACTTATTCAGGAGGGTTCAGACCCGACTCTCAAGTTAAAGCAACTAGCACGGTCATCATATAATCCAAACTCTAGGAAATAAAAGGAGTCAATAGATACTCTCAAGGCATATAGTCACAAGAATAAGGAAGAAAGTACTCAGTGCAAATGCTCCAGCTCTAAGTCCCAACATAAAACATGTCAAAAAGCATAGATACTCAAGTTCTTCTCATTCCATTATCAGTTGAAAAAAAGGAATTTTTTTTGTATGTTTCTTTATACTTTAAACCCTCAAGAAAACTGTCTAAGAAGTCTATCGTTGGGAAAAGTCCATAACATTTTGAAAATTCTAGTTTGAAAAAAACTACTACTCGGTTCAAAGAGTCATCCCTTAGAAAAGAACTGTGGTCATAAGAAAAACCAAGAGGATTATTTCTACCTAATTTTTTTTTTATTTTTTTTAAAACATACAAAATAACACAACTAAACTAGCATAGGAATCCACCCAAACAGTCTCTTCACCCACACTTTAAATTGTGCATTGCCCCCAATGCACACCCATGAATACAAGAGGGCAAAAGAAACTCCCTGGTAGGCCATAGGCCCAAGCATTAGTAGCTCATGGGTTACTCAGACTTCTCCCACACTTGACTCTTTGTGCGGGCACCCCATACTTAGTTCTCACCATCTCACTTGCTTTGCTTTCTTCCAATGACTTTGCTTCCCATGCTCTTAAAAAATAAAAAAGCAACACTACAAAAAAAAACAAAAAAAAAACAGTAAAGCTGGGTTGCCTCCCAACAAGCGCTTGATTTAACGTCGCGACACGACGCGAATCACTTTTTGCCTCTATCTCAAGCTTATGAATTGAACCCCAAGTTTTGCTTCAAGTTTTCAGTTATGCTCCAAGGGTGGTAGAACAAATCTAACTGCCCCAAGAAAATAATGTAGCATTCTGCTTTTCTTAGCTTTTGCATGAGGTATGTAATCCTGACTTTCTGGCAAGAAGAATTTCAGAATGTAGGCACCTTGTTCCTCATTCCTTGACTCCCCAATTAGCTCGGATGACTCTATTTCCATATCATCATCCAAACACAATGTGAAAAAAATACTTGGAGTGTGGACCAATGCGCTCAACTACATGAGCCTTGGTATTGTTAACATCCTCAACACCAATGACACTAGAGTCAACTAAATATGTCTCATCAATGTCCTTGGTTGACTCTAGTATCTCTTTTACAATATCGACATCTTTAAATTTTAGCTGGTTAGAGTGTTGGTGTTCTACTTTGGACCCCTCCATTGGCACCTTAATTTCTGTCTCTAATGCACACAGCTCCTGGCTACTATCCATAATATTAACATGTTAAGCATTAAAAGTTTCAACTAGTTGACTCACTTGAGCCTCCAAGTTGCAAATAGTTGCATTTTGCCTTTGTATTCGCAGTTGTGTCTCATTATTTTTTTCCACAAGGCACCTTAGCATATCCTTGATCTCTTTTAGGTTGTCATTCCTGGGTTCTTTATTCCTATTAACCTCACAAGAAAAAGTTGAACCATCATAGTAAGGGGTTGGGGGAGGATAAGAAATGTAAGCACAACCATGAAAGTGACCATCTTGACCACCACATATATCACACACATTCCACATATAAGATTGAGTTGGTGCACATAACTCGCTCTCATAAATATTTTGATAATTGTGCCATGGATGGTTTCCTCTACAATATGCATAATGAGGATCAAAAGTAGAAGTACCAACATCAAAACTCTCATAATTCCAAGATGCCATGTTTTTCAAATCAACAAGTAAGAAATTAAAAAAAAATCAAATAGTAGAAAATAAAATAAAAATTCAAACTTGAAACCTACCAATATGTACACCTACAACTACACCGTTAGTTCCCTGGCAACGACGCTAAAATTTGATCACGCCCAACTCTAGTTCTAAAAAGGATAAGCGGTCACTGCAAATATAATCCGGTCTAAAAGTCTGGAGTCGAATCCCACAGAGAACTAAAGCTTAGCTACAACTGTTCACTATTGGTAAAAATTACAAGTGTAAATAATTTTCTAGTTATAAAGATTACAATTTTATTTTAAACTAATTAATTAACAAATACTAAAAGTAGTAAAATTATCAATTGACAACACTAAGGTTGGAGACAAGATTAAGGAGGTCTAGAGTTATAATTTCCCCAATTGTCAGAATCTTTCGCGGTACGTCTCCTATAATTGTGCCTAATTATTATCTACTGATTATGAGCACTTCAGGTGTCGTAATTCTCTCCCGAGCAACTATAACAATTTACTAGACATATTCTCCTGAACTACGTTAGCTGGCACAATCTTACCGCTCACTATGACCATGTCAAGACTTTGTTATTCTTAAACCCACCTTTACACCTGCTGTATTGATTCCTCATATACATTAGGAGTAACGTTGTTCAACAACTACTTAAATATGTACCATTTTCCCAGCAATACATAATAAATAGGCACAGTCAATTGATGGTCATTCAATCAGCAGAAATAAGCATGTAGTTGAACAAGTAAAGAAATTCAAAGGCTAAATTATATTTAAACTTAACAAGAATTCATCCTCCAAAAGGTTCCATCAAAACCCTAAATAATAAACTAGCTATTCATAGTAGTATGCGAAAATAAATACTAAAATTCATAACCAACAATAGAAAACAGGAAGAAGAAAGGAAAAACTCGTGATTGAATCTTCCTCCTTGCTCCTAGTGTATTCTTGCCTCGAAAGGTGTTGTGTAACCCTAAAGTAGTGTCTCTTCCCCCAAAATTACGTAAAAATCATATTTAGTGTGTATTTATATGACTTGGGTAGGGTGGAGAGTCATCCAATACAATCCAATCTCGGATAAGAGAGCTAGAATCCACGTCTGCCTTCGCGCATCGTGCGCCCATGGACTCAGACTCAGCTTTTGCAATTTTGCAGTTCACGAAGCGATCCGTGCCTTCACTTCACTTTGTTGTTTTGTGCCTTCAATTTTATCCTTTTTTGTGTTCGTTTCCGTGCCACGCATGAGATTGGACGAGCTCCCAATTCTTTCCATCTCCTCCTTTTTGTGTCAAATTGTCATCTTTTGATCATTTATCATCCAAACTCGTTCTTACACATAAAAAACACATAATGAGCATATTTTACTTCAAAAACTACGTAATCTACCACGACTCACACAAGAATTAATATACAAATTTACTCAAAAATATGCACTTTTTATCATTTATCAGTTATCTTAAATGGCTGAATTTGAAAGATAATGTAAGCATATCAAATGATATACAAACAATTAGTAATTTTACTTACACCTTTATTTTTTACCTTCAGTTCTTGATTCTTCTACTTTATCTACTTCCCCGTGTTATTTGTTCAAGATAGCAATACAAAAATGAAAATCGTTTATAACTTATTATCTATCATCTTCATGTTAAACATTTTGAAGAAATCATAGAATTCAGAAGTTTATTTTAACAAAAAGATTCATGATCTTTCTATACTATCAAATGTTAGATCTGGTCTTAATGATGCAAATAATATATTTGTGCAAAAACTCAAGGAAGCATCCAAGATTGAAGGAATCAAGAGGCAGGAAAGCATCCGAGATTGAAGGAATCAAGAGGAAGAAATCAATTAACCATCTAGAGATTCAGAATCAATCAGAGATTGATTTAAATGGAAAAGAAGCAATCGAAGATCTTGCTAGATAATCAATCAAGCTGCTGCTTTTAGAAAGAGCAATAACCAAGGAGTAAAACTCGCGCTATCAAAGCCTGTAGAAGGAAAGCTATTAATGAAGAAGAGCAACGACAAACTGCTAATTTCGGAAGGACCAACAATCAAGGAGTAAAACTCGCTCATCAAGATCTGTAAAAGTAAAGCTATCAATGCCCTCGTATCAAGAAAGAGCAACGACAAATAACATTATTCTTGGAAAGATTGGAAAGAATCAATATCTTTCAAAGGATCAAATCTCTTGGGTTGTCAAATCTCTTCAGCAAACGGCCTCCTACAAAGTATTTATACACATCCTTAAGGCTTAGACAAACATACTTTGATCGAACCAAACACCCTCTCGTTGTTCTACTGCAAACAAGCATTGTAGCTCTCTAAAGACCTGTTGTGTAACAAGTTAGAGAAGAAAGAGAGAACAACACTAGTGAGGCATTGTATCAAAAGAGACGAGTGATATAGGAACTTGAGCTATCACGTCATTTCCATTGTACTCGAAGAAAAGCATTTACTAAAGAGAACTCCCTTGCAACCCAAGGGAACTGGACTAGGATTCACATTGAATTCGAACCAGTATAAAAATTCCGGTGTCTTTGATTCCTGCATTTACTTTCAATATCTTATATTCTGTTATTACAATTGTTAGTTTATTGCATCTAGTCGACTAATTGAAAAACCAATCAACTAACAGAGATAAGTTTAAAAATATACAATCACCTCCCCTCTTGTACTTTCATCAAATATTATCCTCCTCGGTTGACACATTTCAACTTTATAGTCAAATTTAAAATCTAACAATAATAGTTTGACACAAATTTGTTTCGTAGAAAAACTTAAAAGTATACTCTCAACTATGAAATTATATTCTTCGGAATACGATAAAAAATGTCATTCAATGATACAGCATAGCTTAATTTTTACCATTAGCTATACTTTGACATACATACCATTATCGCTAGCAAATTATCTTGTACTAATGATCTTAGTGTAATTTTCTCTTTTTCTTCAAAATATTTTGAAACCCGAAATTCACCCCGTTTATAATGAAATTTATTAAAGTCAATTTGAATGTCTATCGTGCTAAAAATTTTAATGTCCCTATTAATGTGACAGACGGTAAAAGTAAAATATTTTATATAGTCGAGAGATAAATTTTTGTTACGAAACTATAATATTGTGGATATCCATTTAGTACTCTGTTGAAGTTTATCTACAAGCAGCTGATGTAGGCAGGTTGCAAGCAACTCAATGAAATAATTTGCAGCAGCTTCTTATTAAATAGGTAGGTTGCAAGCAGCTCATGCAGACAACTTACAAGCAGCTCAAGAAAAGCCTCGCAGTTGCTTCCTTTCTTCTATAAATAGAGGAGTTTCCAATTCTTTATGTACATCAGTTTGAAGTTGAATAATATATCAATATCTCTCTATACTTGTTCTCGATTTATTTACTTTACAGTCTTTATTTCATACACACGTTATCAGCACAAGACTCTGCCATTTCGAGCAAATACTTTGAAAGTATCCAAGGTACGAACTTTCTTTTTCTAAATATATGTTTATCATGTATGTCAATCATGTCTTTCTAGCCAACTAATGACGCAGATACCATTTTACTTGGATGCGGTCACGTGAAATTGGAAAGAAAAATTGATTTTACTTAAGCTATTATATGATCGCGAGACTAGATATGTGGCAAACTGTTGGGGGCTACATATATTTATACAATCACTATTTTTGTACTTATTTTCCTCCTTGATTATTTTAATAAAAGATAGTGGGTAACATTGTTAGATCCACTTAAACTCCAACAGAGTTTGCAAGAAATATACAACCACTAGAAGTGGTTATGTTTCGTATATCTCATTGTAACTAAATTTTGTTAACCACTAGAAGTGGTATACGCCTACGACCACCAGCAATAATTTAGGCTTTCTATGGTTGTATTTGAAGATAAGCTAGAGAAATATTCTCTATATTACATGCATGCCTCAATTTGCTCCAGAAGTAGCATTATCTTAAAAGAGGTTCTAAGCCATCACATAATTTGGTGTGATTAATGCACGTTCGTATAAATGTGTTTTGTTCCCTGAAGGATGAGAATATTGTATAAATATTAATCATTCCCTTGAATGTGACTGTTTACCGTGAAAATGGTAACAACAATTAAATTTGTAAATGGGATTTTAAAAATACGTGATCTATTTCCGAGCTAGTCGTTAGAGCAGTTGATGCTAATAATATGAAGTATAATTATGAAATGCAAGTTAAAACGAGATAGTAATCGAACCGAGGGACCTGCTACTATTTTCCCGTTCCTTCTTATCATCTTCTTCTATCTTTAAACATCATGCTTGGGGATCATGGCCTCAAGCCCGCTTGGCGGAGCTTCCTGAGATCGTGTCGTGGACCTTTGCCGGGACTTCCCTTTGTCGAGCATAATCGTGCGGTCCCGTTATTGTTGTGGTCGTCGATATGCTGGCCTTTGCTGCTGCTGTCGGCCCGAGGTGATGACGGATGGGGAATCGGTTTCCCCCTTATGTAGACAATCGTTCGGATTATGCACCGCTGCTCACTCTCCTACCTAGGCCTGGTGTGGCACTTCATCCCTAGGGTTTTTTCTTTCCCAAGGGATAAAGTGGCACTACCGGTCGTTGAGTCTAAGGCCCGCCGAATCTTCAATCTTTGGCTTCGGCGGGTCATGTCTCTTTTCTCTGCCTCCTCTGCGTCCCGCATTTCCTCTTCTTACTCTTATCCGGTGGGAATCCCTTGGGGGATTGAGCTGGGAACCTAGAGGAGTTGGCGGTCGAAGGAATCACCCTCGAGGATGCATGCTCAAGGGGGCGGCGCTCAAGGATGCTGATACCGGAGATGGATCTTCGAGGGTGGATCGGGCCCTCGGGTTTCATCACATGTACATCCTTCCGTTCCTCCTGTAGATCTCTATAGACTTTTGTAATTGTATGTAAGGACCCCTCGAGGGCTGTTATACATGGATTTTTATGAATATGAATATACTTCATTGACTTCTGCTTTCGATTCTTGCTTTGTAATTGCATGTTCCCGTGCCCTTCAAGGCTATTTAAATGTCTTCCTTTATTGTTGACCGCTGAAATTTAACTTGAGCGTGAGCGTTCTTTCCGATCCTCTGCCGATCGACATGGCTCCCTTCTGAACCCATCGTCTTACCTCGGACCAATCCTGAATTGATCTGATAGGCTCGGACTGTCGGGACCTTTCAAGTTGTATGGAGATAATACGCCAAATTTTGGGGCCTTCGAGGACATTGTCCTAACTGAAGGTCAGCTTTGGGTACTTGGGGGTCCCTTTTGATCTTGGTGCAGATATTCGTCTTAGACTTCCGCTGAGGAGTTTCCTGTACTCGGGCGCTACCTCAAGCCTTCGTGATCGGAGCTTCCTATGCTTATTCCTCTTTTTAGAAAGGGAACCATGAGATCAGGTACTGCCTCGCATCGAGTGATGGCATTGAAAGCTTCCCGAAGTCTGACTTCTTTTTGGCGGGGATCCTAGGGGTAGAGTGCTGCCTCGAGATTGGAGTTAATACGGATGATTCCTCGAGTCTTGGCTTCTCGTCGAAGGATGCTTTCGGGATCGGGTATCACCCCGTCGATCTGTATCGAGGCTGTAGGTTTCCCAGGGCTCACTCCGGGTAGGCGAGTTGTCACTTCTTCTCACATATATGTAGGGCGGCTTCGGCTTCTTTGCAAGACCTCACTATTTTTAGGTAGTTGCCCTTCCGCTTTGGCATAAGGTTCTTCATTTCTTCAGGCGCTGCGCACGCCCTTGCTCTGATCTGCCAATTTTACCAGAGTCATGGCAACCACTTCGGGGCCGGCCCGGAAGGGAGTGGGGAGTGTTGCTCCAGGCGCTCGGGAACCGTGGGAGTTCACTTTGAAGATGGTGTCTTTGATAAGAGGGTAACATCTGGAGATGGTGAGAAAATACTGTGGATGGAGCGAGGGGATAGCGCTGCAGGTGCTTCCACCGGATGAGAGTATTACGGACTCTACTGATGGATTCTTCAGTGTATACCTATATCATTTAGCATTTGGTCCCCTTGATAGGGTTGTGCTTGATTTTTGCTTGAAGTATCGGGTTACGTTGGCGTAGATACATTCGTTGTTTTGGCGGGTGGTGCTGATGATGAGGTTCTTTGTGGAGAAGGCTGGGCTTGAATTTACGCTTAACCACCTCGTCAGGCTATACCGGCCCTTTCATCACCAGGGCCTGTTAACCCTGAGATACCATTCGTCCACGCCCTTTGTAGTTAACGATGAAGAGGACGGGGATCGAGAGTGGGCCGGTTGGTTTATCCGGGTCCGGACGGTCAACATTATCCCCGTGGAGCTTTTGCCATTTCCCAAAGGGTGGAATTATGCACGTGAGCGGAGCGTCTGGTGCTTTTTCAGATTTTGCCTATAGCAAAAATTAGTTGAATAATAGTGTTTTCTCCCTTGTTACAGCAACTTCATGGACGCCGGGCGAAGTCCTTGACCTGCCCGACTGGGTCTGGAGGTTGGTGACCCATTCGACCTGCGATGAGCGTCATTGCCGAGCTGTATTTCATGCCAGATGGGGAGCGAAATACCAAGGTATGCGCGCACGCTGCCTTTGCCTTGGCCTTCGTATATTTGAAGTAAAATTTCCCTCCTTTATTTTGTATTGGCTTTGCTATTCGCAAGTATCGGGCAGTTCTTCGGGATGATGCAGTGCTTTTCCGAAGGGGAGGAAGAGGCGTCAGCCTCCGAGCTGAGGGACGGTGGTGATAAACGGGATTAGCACCCGCAGTGTGGTTGAGCTTTTAGTGGCGTCGACCGGGCCCGTGTCTTCGAAGAGAGGGCATCGTCCGAGTCTGCTGCTCCCAAAGTATCTGATCCCCGAGCGGTGGTTCCTCCGAGTGAATATGCTTTTCCCGAGGTCGATTCTTCTGGGGCCGAAGAGGCAGGATCATCAGGGGTGTGTTCTGACTTTGAGGAAGTCTGTCGGCTTCACTCCGTGGTGAGTTTAGGAGCATTTTTCCTATGTTTCGCGTCCTCCTCCCCCTATTGAGCTTTCCTTATGCAGGCTTGTGATAGGCTTATGTCTAAGTCGCTCCGTCAAGGGGCCAGGCTTCATAAAATTCTGGACGAGTGTGAGTCCCTTTGCTCCTTAGCAAGGAGAAGGAGGTTGAGGTGTTGTATTAGCGATATGAGGCGTACCGGAGCTCGAATTACGAGAGCTATTTGATGGAGTAGGTAACTTTTTTCAGCTCGTGCTTTGCTCCCTTTGGACCTTAAGGTTAACCCCCTTTTTGTTATATTAGTTGCAGAAAAGGATGGAGGCCTTGGAGTACCTCAAGGGCGACATCAGCCGCGTCACAACTGTTTGTGGCGAGCTAAGGGCTCAAGTGCAAGCTCAATCTTTAGAGGAGATAGGCGCCTCGACCAAGGTCCCTACCTTCGAAGCCCAACTCCGCTTGGCTCGTGATAATGCCAAAGTTCAAGCGGATATGATCGGGAAACTTGAATCTGATCTCTTGAAGATCAGGGATGAGATAATTGATGCCCGGGCTGAAGCGAGACTAAGCCAAACCAAGGCATCTAGGAGATGGCGATTTGCATGAAGGATGTTGTTAATGCCCAAGCCGAGCTGAAGTAAGCCCTCAACCGGGAGAAAAGTATCGAGGAATATGTTCATCGCAGATCCCGAAGGGAGATACTCGAGGAGATCGGTGCAAGGGACTTTGTTCTCTTAGAGGAATTGGCTCGAGCAAAGGCGGACGAGCATGACGTGCGGTCACTTCTTGCTAACGACGTGAAAGCGAATCCGGCAACTTGTAGCCCTTTGGAGCGGAATATAGATTTTTCCGTTTTCCCGCTTTGTATTTGATATTTGTAGAGCATGTTTGTAGATGGGGAGTGCCCCCTTTTTTGCGTATGTAAGATAAGAGGAGACTTGAAGCTTTATTTCTTCTGCATCTCTTTTTATATTGCTTTTGACCAGTGGGGCTAGTTTCGGAGTTTGGCGGGATCCTTGTAGGTCCGGAATTTATCGGTCAGGCCTGGAAGCTTTTAAGTGTGATCATTGACGAGAGTAGGCATCGGGGCCTCCGTGTTTTGCCTAGATATTTAGGCCCAGTCTCCGAGTCAGGTCTTGACTCGAGCTTGCCTGCCTTTAAATCTTCTATGCCCATGCGGACAGGTAGTAGTTGTTCTTATTTCTTGCCCTTGGGCATTTGCCATTTCGACTATTTTGGGTCTAGTCTCCGAGTCGCATTGCAATCCGAGCTTCAATTGACCCTCAAGTTCTTTCCTACCTGCATGGGCGGACGATGATGGCCTTTTGTGCTTCGGGTCGAAGTGACCTTACAGGTAGGTAGCCGGGAGGCTCACTCGGCTGGCGGTAGTGGCATTTATGCCATGCCCTTAGGCATATTGTAGTTTAACTATTTTGGGTCCAGTCTCCGAGTTGCATTGCGACTCGAGCTTTAATTGACCCTTAAGTACTTTCTATTTTCAGACCGGCAATAGTGCCTCTTACGTTGTTTTGGTTGTTGAGACCTTTTAATATGTAGCCCGGAGGCTTGCATAGTTAACTATTTTGGATCCGGTCTCCAAATCGGGTTACGATTCCAGCTCATTCTAATCCTTAAGTTGTCAATTTTTAAGCTGGCGACAATGGCTCTTACATTGTTTGGTCGTAGAGACCTTTCAATGTGCGGCCCGTAGGCTCATTTGTCTGGCGACAATGGCTCTTACGTTGTTTTTGCCCGTGGGCTTTTTGTAGGCTCTATTTTCTGCTCGTTAAGGTCTTTTCAAATAGTTTTGCCAGACCAGTCGTTGGTTCCGAAGAACCTCGATTTCAAGTCATTATCGGCGATATTTTGAGCACCTCAGAAGGTTCATAGCTCGTAGGTCGAGTAGATCGACGCCTTGTGATTTGGAGCCGACGTGGTCGAAGCTCATTTTTTTTGCCTGTTGAGGGAAGCCTATTTTAACCGGTTCTTTCCGAAGTATATTCGAAGTAGTGGCCTACGATTTTGTTTAGCGACGGTCAGGCATCCCCGAGTCGTGTTAGTTTGGTTGTATCAACCGTTTTGACCGTAGTCATATGTGTTTGGCCGGAGCCATTTTTGATCTCAAGTGATTGTTCAGGCGTCTACATCGAGGGTATGCCCTTTTGGGACTCTTACAAATGCGATGTATAGCCTGAACTTCGGGATTTTCATGCCTGTTGAGGTCTTACAGTTTGTCATGCCTGTTGAGGTCTTATAGTTTGTCATGCCTGTTGAGGTCTTACAATTTTTATCATGCCTGTTGAGGTCTTACAGTTTTTGTTATAATGTAGAATAGATCTGGTTACGCCGAGTCTGCTCGTTAGGGTCTTACAGTTTCGGGTTTCCCAGTATCTGGCAATTGGCGATGAATGATAGTCTCCGAGTCATCGAATTTGTTTAAGCTTGAAGACCGGTTTTCGTGAGCTTGGAGTTGCCTTATAGGGGCTTTATGAGCGTGGAGTTCCGACCCTGGGGTCGTGCGGGTGCTGAATTGCTGATGCTAAGTCTTCGAGTATCTCGGAACGCGTTTGGTGGAGAGGCCTATGTCGTGAGCTTGACCCGCGCAGGCTCGGCTTCTCGGACCATTCGATCCGGTACATAATTCCCTATTGAGACTTAGTTTGTCATTTACCGGTCCTCTCGAGGGGACGGTGCCCTTAGAAGAAGATCACCACTCATTGTTGGACTGTAGAACAAGGCATGCGACCTTAGCGGATCCTCCTCTAGGGGTACGCTACTCCGCTAATAATCTTGCTGACGAGGCCCTCTTTAGGGTAGAAGTCCGATTGAGGGGAAAGAGCGCGGCGGGCCCTTTTTTAAGGCCTAGGGATCCCCGGGTAGAGTTAGAACCTCCGAATGTCCTGGCCAACTGTCTGCATACAAGTTAGTGAAAACATAACAAGGGAGTAAAGCAGTTCTTCCTCACCGCGGGATGCATAGGCGACGTTTTGAGATTTGGTATGTTCCTACCCTTTCGAGGCGTGAATCGCGATATAGCCCTGCGTTGTGTCTTATCAGGCTTGGACAAAGATGTGGTTTGCTTACCCTTTGATCCTTCCGAGGGTGGGGGCATCGATGCCGACGATGCGCTATATGGTGAAGAATTTCCTCTCGTCGCGTATTGCACTCTGTCGGCTTATTTTAGTTCTGCCCATCGCGAGGGGCTTCATTCCTTTGGCGAAATGGGGCTGACACTGTCCCCGGGTGGTATGTCAGCGGTCGTCTAAACAAGACGTCCGTGCTTTGCGCCTCCTCTGATGGTACAGAGCTCGACGTCCCGGACCGAGCTCAGACGGGATATATCAAGAGAATGGTCTTTATGGCGATTGTCATTTGGAATTCGCCTGGGATTCGGGATGCGGGAGCGATTTCGTTAGTTCGGACCGCCCCATTGACTTTGGTCTGACATCATTGTTGTACGTGACCGAACCACCTGAATTCATGAGCACATGTTTTATTTAAAATAGATCAAATGAGGGAGAGGGTTACCAATGCATCAGTGTGATGCCGAGGCGGAGTCCTGGTGTCCTTTTCCCGGGATATGAGGGTGTCCTCCGGAATATTTCCCCGGACCCGTTTTTCCCTGACGGCGAACATTTTCACTTTCCATTTTATGAGTCCTTGGAGGGTATCGCCGCTCCTTCACTGCCGTGGTGATATGTCTTGTCTTGTTTGCTTCATCCTTCCTGGTTGCCTTCCTCCCTTAGGGCTGAACTCGAGCCTGACCGCCCGATGGTACTCGGCGGCGATTTTTATTGAGTAGCACGACCATTGTCCTTCTGAGTTGGTGGCCATTTTTGATCCCGCAGCCGCGCGCGCCCTGCGGTTCCTGCGATGGGTTGTGGTTCTTTTGAAGAGGTCTTGGTCGAATAGGCCTGAGTTGTTCAGCGTCCTTGGTTTCGCTTATGATGATCACGATGTTCGGGATAGCAATATTGAAATCGTACTCCGCTGGCCGGGGTTCCTTTGCCGGCTGTGCCTCGTTAGATCCGGTTCCACTGAAGGTTCCTCGAGGATGTTGCCCTTGAGCTATTTCCCCACCATTGGGAGGTAGGTTGCATATTGTGGCGTTCCTCCCATCCGCGACGTATGGATGGTACCTCCATCTGTTTGGCATTGGTTTCTTTACCGGGAGACTGCTTGGGTATATCGAGCCCGTAGAGGTTTCTCAACGGTTGTCCATGGCCCTGATTCGTGGCCGGTGCCAGGTATGGGCATCCGACCAGATCTCGGCTGGGTATCTGATCAAGCTTCGTTTGAAATGACCCGGAGTCGTCGGGCATGCTTCGTTTAAACTTCGGGCGAAGGCCTGTGCTGCCCAATCATCCGAAACCGGGAGCGATCTAGTTCGTCCTATCAGGGAATGAGGCGCGGCTTCCTGTGGTGTTTCACTCTCTCTTTGTTTGGCCTCAGATATGTCGGGCTCTTCCGTTACTGCTTCAATGGCATCGGTGTGTGCTCTTGCGGAGGGATCTGCTGGTATGGTAAGCGAGTTTGTGAGGTCTGGTGCTAGGCTGCGGCGCCACATCATGGTTTCTTTCGAGAGTGTTTCCCTGAGTTTCTTCAACGAGACGAGCTCGAACTCATCATCTTGAAGGTCACTGTCTTTTTCCGCGCACGTGTAAGCGGTGGTGCGTTCATCGGGATCCGAGGTCCTGTCGCACCTAGGGATTTCCGGCGTTTCGGATTTCCATGAAGCGGGTACCGGGACCGCTTCCTTGGGGGACAACTGTTGCATGGACCTCCATGAACCTGACTCGATCCCTTTGGAGAGATCCCCGAGCATCTTCATTATGGAGGGGTCTGTTTTATCGATCCGTTGTTGCCTGATCTTTCGAGTACTTGTTCGGCACGGGGAGCTGTTTCCGGTGCTACTATGCTGGGAGTCTTCGGATGGCTCTGTAGCTGAGCGATAGCCAACTGCTGTGCCTGCAACATTTCAAAAATATCGTGAAGACTAACTTCTCGTGTTTCCCGAATCGGGTTTTGTTGGGCTTCCTGTCAGTCGCTGTGCCGTATGCTCCTGTCAACATGAGGAGTTTCGTCGACCTGTTGTGCGTCTTGTGAACACGCGTTCGCTGGAATCGACCCAGATGCGATATCGGGGTTTCGCGGCATCGTGCCAACCACTGGAACAGCCTCACCATTTCCGTCATGATTTTCGGGGTAGCCGTTCTTGACTCTGTTTATCGAGCCAGACTTCTAACCTGAAATCAAAGGATCTTGGACTAGAAAAAGTGTGAAAGATAATGTGCATTTGTACAATGAAACCAGCAAGAAAATAATCACTATTATTTTTAGCCCCACGGTGGGCGCCAAACTGTTTACCGTAAAATGGTAACAATAATTAAATTTGTAAATGGGATTCTAAAAATACGTGATCTATTCCCAAGCTAGTCGTTAGAGCAGTTGATGCTAATAATATGAAGTTTAATGATAGAATGCAAGTTAAAACGTGATAGTAATCGAACCGAGGGACCTGCTGCCCATGTATAGGTCTAGTCGAAGGGCGGCCTCGGGGTCGACGTCGAGGTCGAGCCCGGGCTATCGGAGATAGTCGGGAATGTGATAACAGTTAAGATACGATTTAATAAGGCTCTTTATACCCAATACCAGGTGGTAAAATGAAGAACAAATGAGAAAGCGATAAATATTAAAGTGGCCTCGGGCCAGTGAGAGAGAGCGAGTTTAGAAAGAAGAGAGAGAGAGAGAGAGAGAGAGAGAGAGAGAGAGAAAGAGAAATATTATTGCACTTGTGGAGAAATGGAGCAACATCAGCTCGTTACAAGGTAGTGTGAGTCCCCTTTATATAGGAGGGGAACTCGGCTACAAGCACATGGGCATTAATTACAAAGTATGGAGATGGGATGGCTTGACGTGACGCCTCAGCATAGGCCCTGGATAGGCCGGTCCTATCAGAAATAGTCGTGTGCCTTGGGAGCTTCCCCCTTTGTCTTGGCTTCGATTTCCGTCTTCTCTGAGTCGGGCCTCGACGAGCCCCAAGGTCGGGAACTTGGTCGTGGCTTCCCGTCCTCGGGGTCTCGAGGCGTTCTTCCGAAATGACTTGACAGCGAGAAATCAAGTCCTCTGATTTTGCCGCGTACAGTGACAATATTAATAAAGCCGTAAATATGAGCGCACTATTAATGTAAATATATTACGATTCACCTCCAAAAGAGGTAATATGATTGAGAGAATATATACTCAATTTTTCGTATTTTAAATTTATTCCTGAAGAAGTAACGCAATTGAAATTTCCTCCTGAAGTAGGAAAATATTATGAAGAGGTGTTTTTTTGTGCTTAAACAATTGTTTTATATTGTTCATTTGATTATAATTTTCTCTCATGATACCAGAAGTCTGAGCAATATTTGATAGTACAAATGTATCAAAAACTCCCGAAGAACTAATTGTTTGTCTAGAAGACATATGATACCAGTAGTTTTCGAATAATATTAGATTATGGGTAATAAATGAAGGCTCTCGAAGAGCTTATATACAAATATGTTATTCATATTATATGATTATTGTCAAAACGTATGTTGTAGTAAATCCGAAGTTTACTAATACAAATGACTATCATATTGAGACTATAAATGATTGGAAGATTGAAAATCTTCATGTTTTCACAATCATAGAGGGTAAAATAATATGTATGTGAGAAGTTACCCACCTTATTCTTCAATTTATACTACATCATGTATCATAGTAAACTAGAAGTTTACTAATGCAAAAGCAGTCACAATAAATCAAAAGTTTTACTGAGGCAAAAGTAACTCCAGTAAATAAGAAATTTGTTGATACAAAAGTAGCCACAGTAAATCAGAAGTTTACTAATGTAAAAGTTTATGCCATAGTAAACCAGAAGTTTACTAAAAGATAGCACACGCCATGATAAATTGGAAGTCTTTATTTGCCATCTAGTTTAATTTGATGAGCTAATTGAGAATTTCGATAAGCATATATTGAAGAACTGGAAGATTCTTCAAGAAATCTCTTGTGTTGCTTGTTCTTATAATAAATTGATTATACCAGCTAAAGTTGGGACTAAGACCCCTGATTCTAAAATATATAAAAGGTGAATATGGGCGCATTCATCTATCATGTGAACCACTTATAGATGCATATATGAGATAGTTATGTATTTATTGTCAACCTGCAGTTTGGTATTTGAAATTGTTTTTCTCAGTTATAAGCATAATTTTCAGATTATGAAATCAAGACAGTTCATCTTGATAATGCTGGTTTATATCCAAGTTAGTTTAGCATTGAATACCTCCTATTAATGTCTAAACTATTGCCTATGAGAACAAAGCTTCATGTGTTGGTCTAAGATTTTCTAAATTGCATACAACAATACTTGTATGTATCAGACCAACAATATATGATAAGTCCTCCCCTCACAATTGGTATAGGATCAGAAACCAAATATTTTTACTATCTAATAACTTTTGATGCATGGTATATGATTAATTTTTCTACTAAAAAGCACAAAGATAGGTTTCCCAAATAAGAATTGGGAAATATGTTAGTTTTTCTAACATTAGGGGGATGGAATAAGCAGTTGAAAAATATGTCATATGAATCGAAATATCATTAGTATGATCCTCACTCAGAAGATAATTCAAGTCAAATGTCAAAACCATTTGCTGATCCAAAATTAAATATCATATTTCAGCTACAAATACTCCTATTAAAATTAAAGTCCCTAAAGGATGAAGTTTACTGTACGCATGAAGCGTGCTAAACCAGTCGGTTCCAAAGGTAACAGTCCTTGAAAAGGATAGGAGCTAGGGCTGTGCATAATTTGGTAAATATCGAATTGCTATATCGGAACCGAAAATTTTGGTATTTGGTATTCGATATTTTGGTATTCGGTATGATATTTGGTTTAAGTTTTAAAAACAATTGGTATTAGGTATGGTATTTGGTATTTTAAAATGAAATATCGATACCGTACCGAAATATATATTATATTACACAATACACATATTATTAATTATATCATAAATATAAAAAAAAAAACTAAAATTTTACTTTTCTTTATTCTCTAAGTTCATCAATTAACTCTAAGCAAATACAAGACATTTCTAACGATCAAATTTATTCCTTTATGTTTAGTTTTCTCTCTTTGGGTTGGTTTGTTGGTTTTGGACCAAAGTTCTATCAACATACATTTTTAGTTTTGTATTTTTGAGTATTTTAATTAAGAATATTATAGTCTATGTTTCTATGCACTAGTTAATATTCAAACCAAATAAACCAAAGTTACCGAACTGAATAAGTCAAAACCAAAAGGAGAAAAACCGAACCATACCGAATTTAATTCGGTACGATATTAGTATAGCATTTTAAGAAATCAAATACCAAAAATACCGATCTGAAATATCTAAATATCGTACCTTACCGACCGACGAACACCCCTAATAGGAGTAAATGATCATAATAAGGAAGAAATAAGCTCTAGAAGAGCCCACGACATAACATTTCATGAAACTCCTGAAGAAGTTCAGGTACCTGAAAATAAAGAAAATGATGAGATCTCAACAAGTTATGTCACTTGCGAACCGACATGATGATCGTCGATAATATATATGATACAATATAGTGCACAATATTATAAAAAATTGTGAGGATCGGACCAGCTGTCCAGACACTTGAAGATGTCATGCCATTAAGATACAAGTCATAACCTATATAACTCATTTGATTAAATCTATATGAAGATCCCTGAAGGATTTAACATGCCTGAAGCATATAGTTCAAAGTCTCGAGAAATGTACTCGGTCAGATTACAAAGGTCTTTGTACGGTTTAAAATAGTCTGGGACGTATTTGGTATAATCGCCTTAGTGAATATTTGCTGAAAGAGGGTTACATAAATGATGTTATTTTTTCATGTATTTTATAAAGAAAATGACATCAGAATTTGTTATACTTGCTGTTTATGTTGATGACATAAATCTTGTTGAAACTCCAGAAGAACTCCAAAAGGCAATTGAATATCTTAAGAATATGATATCTTGGAAAAATAAAACTTTGTCTTGGTCTGCAAATTGAATATTTGGCAGATGAGATCTTTATCCATCAATTTGCCTATACAGAAAGGGTTTTTAAACGCTTTTACATGGACAAAGCGTACACATTAAGTACACCAATGATTGTTTGATCACTTGAAGTGAATAAGGACATGTTCCGACCTCCAGAAGAGGATGAGGAACTCCTTGGTCATGAAACACCCTATCCTAGTGCAATTGGTGCACCTATGTATCTTGCTAATGCTATAGGACCTGACATAGCATTTTTGTTAATTTACTAACAAGATAGCACTTCTCCTACACGGAGATATTGGAAAGGGATTTAGCATATATTGTGATATTTAAAGGGAACTCTTGATATGAGTTTATTTTATGCTAATAAAGGTAGTGCAGATCTTGTTAGTTATGCAGATGCAGGTTATTTGTCTGATTCCCATAATGCCCGATCTCAAATCGGGTACGTGTTTACATGTGGAGGTACTGTCGTATCATGGCACTCCATAAAGCAATCTATTGTTGCTACTTCTTCAAATTATGCTAAGATAATTGCTATTTATGAAGCAAGTTGGGAATGCGTATGGTTGAGATTAGTGATTCATTTCATTCTAGAAAAATGTGATTTGGAATGTGATAAAAAATCCACAATTTTCTACAAAGAGAATGTTGCATGCATAGACCAATTGAAAGGAGGATATATAAAAGGGTATAGAACGAAGCACATTTCACCAAAATTATTCTACAGACATAATTTTTAGAAAAATGGTGACATTGATGTGCAACAAATCCATTTAAGTGACAATCCGACAGATTTGTTCACTAAATCTTTGCCAACTTTAACTTTTGAGAATATGGTATACAAGATTGGAATGCGAAGACTCAAATATTTGAAATAATATTTTCATCAGGCGGAGATAAAAACGCGATGTACTCTTTTTTCCTTACTAAGATTTTTTCCATGGGGTTTTTCTTGTAAGGTTTTTAATGAGGCAACTAGAAATGCGTATTACTAAATATGTGTACTCTTTTTCCTTCACTAGGATTTTTTCCACTGATTTTTCTTAGTAAGGTTTTTAGGAGACACATTATCTTTTAATGAACATCCAAGGGGGAGTGTGAAACTATTATATTGTGGATGTCCATTTATTATGCCGCTATAGATAATCTTCTTATACACTGTTGAAGTTTATCTACAAGCAGCTGATGCATGCAGGTTGCAAGCAACTCAATGAAATGATTTGCAGCAGCTTCTTATTAAATAGGTTGTTGTTACAAGCAGCTCATGCAGACAACTTACAAGCAGTTCAAGAAAAGTCTCGCAGCTGCTTCCTGAAAAGCCTTGCAGCTGCTTCCTTAAAAGCCTCGCAACTGCTTCCTTTCTTCTATAAATAGAGGAGTTTTCAATTCATTATGTACATCAGTTTGAAGTTGAATAATATTCCCCCCGTTCACTTTTACTTGACATGTATACTGAATATAGATTTTTATTTTTACTTGTCACTTTACGCATATCAAGAGAAGACAAATTTTTTTCCTGTTATACCCACAGTATTTATTACTCATTTCAAATCCTTTTCTCAAATTCAATAAAATATGCATCAATTAATATGGATATCATGGTAAATTATGGGTCAATTGATTTTTTGGCTCTTTACAAACTTGTTTTTAGTTTTATGACCATACCTCTCATTTATACATAAGAGATATGAAAATGTTATTTTCTTAAATTCAAAATTATAAAGGGGCATGATATACAAATAACACGTAAATTATGCACTTTATTTATTATTTCTTAAGGGGCTTAAAAAGTCAAAAAATGCCAAGTAAAAATGAACAGAGGAAATATATCAATCTCTCTATACTTATTCTATACTTATCATCCATTTATTACTCTACCTTATTTATTTTATAACAATTTTAACATTTTCAGGGATTCTCAATTTAAACTGTAAGCCTAATGTGACATTTAATTTGATCTATTTTTTTGAATTTAATGATGATCTCTTTAATCTGAATTTTAACACATTGTAGCAATCTTTTACGGAAAAGTCAAAACGCCATGTTCCTATTCCAATGGGGATCCTCTTGAACCAAAACCACGTCGTTTTGTCTTTTATGGCATTTTCAGAAATAAACCCTGACTACGAGATAGACGACGACTCTACTTCACAAAAACCTTCACTGGGAGTCTGCGAGTAGAGACAGAGGGAAGTAGAAGAAATGGGAGAAGGAGGAGAAGATCCACAGAAACTGAAGAAAATAGCGGCGGCAGCATACGACTACGAGAACGATCCGAGATGGGCAGATTACTGGTCCAACATCCTCATTCCTCCTCACATGGCTTCCCGCTCCGACGTCGTCGACCACTTCAAGCGCAAGTTCTACCAAAAATACATCGTCAGTACTCTCTTTCTTGTTTTGTTCTTCTAATTTACATTTACACTACTTTATATATATGTGCCCATTTTAGTGTCGATTGACAATTTCAAAGTGGGTTCGAATAGAGCGGGATGTATGTGGAGTATTTATATAGCCCAGCTCAGCTAATTTGGAATTGGGTCGAAGTTGATAAGTGATACTAATTGATTGAATTGTATATTCTGATATTCAAAATCATTGGACTTCAGATGCGGTTTAGTGGGAACTTTGTTTGCTACTCCATATTTTATTTAATGTGTATCAGTTGATTTAGAAGTCTTAATTAATGTGTTAATCTCGGTTATTGTTGTTTACACTTTGTTGGAAGTCGAGTTTTTTTTTTTGTTTTTGAATCTTTAGTTTTATAAGGCTCTTAGTTCTAAACCTTTTCTTAATTCAATGTCACTATAGGGGGTTTCTTCTTTTTTGTTTCGGGTCTTGGATTTATGGGTAAATTGTTTAGATAATCAGTGGCTTCCGAGTTACGGTACTGACCAAACGGTTTCTTTGGCTTCTTTGACTTCATTCTGGCTGTGCTACTTTTAATTGCTTTTCGTCTTTTCTAGTTTTGTCAAAAGTGTATAGCCGATTCCAAGTTGAGACGAAGTTAATTGGTTGATTGTTTAAGTGTACTATGGATTGAGTTATTTGGATATTAGCATGTAATCTCAGTTGCTCTGATCAAAGTTCAGGGCTTTCTACTAAAAGATTCCAACAATTTCATAATTAAGATGAGTTCTTTTTATCTTTTTGTCAAACTCCATTTAACTGTGAGTTGTAGCATTACTTTCGTTTTCCCTGTTCTTATTGCTGTGGTGCAGCATGGAATTCACTCAAGTTTATCTGATTTCATGGATTCTTTTTGTCTGAATGTTGTACTACTCCCTCCTGTCCATAATAAGTGACCTTTTGTCCTTCGGCACACCCCTTTAGAAAATATTAACTCCTAGAAAAAAATAGGTATTTTGACTAAATTATCCATAATTAAATTTGCATATTGTTAACTTGACACATTGAGATATGTAAATAAGGGCAAATTTTGGAAAAAACAAAATTAATTCCTTCTTGATTATATAAAAGGTCACTTATTTTGGACCAAAATAAAAAGGCAAAAAAGTCAGCTTATTATGGACCGGAGGGAGTATATTTTAATATACTACTCTTTTTTCATTTTAATTGTTGAGTAGGTGCATTGGACTTCATTTTCCTTCCTATTGTTCAAGCTTAATCTCATCATATTCCCACTTTTATTGTACCCTTGAGTACATTGACTTCCCAAAATTGGGGCTTCTGGAAATTTAGCGGAGAATGTTAAATTTTTCTGTGCTTTTAAGTGTTTTCTTCATTCATTCCTGAGGTATAGTACTGTCTTCACTTTCAGATAATATAATGGTTTAACTCTTTAGTTGTCTATCATTTGAGATTGTTGCTGGATGTATATTTATTTCACTTGACCTTTTGAGTACTTAATCCTCCATTTCCTAGAGAACGGATGAAAATTCAAACGTGGTGTCCTATCATATAACAGTGTGGAAGTGCTCCTAGGTTCCTAGCAATGTGGAATGATGTCATTGAGAGATTTTTAACGCACAATAATAATAATGTGGGGAATCAAGTTCAAGTTCTTGTAGCACTTCTGCTTTTTTGATAGACTCTTGAGCTTCATTGTACTAAAAATACAATTTCAGATGTCCGAAGTGGGGCACATCTTTACATTTTTATGTTGATCTTGAGATGTTGCTTTGGCGCTTTGGTTTTGTTTGATAGTTTATCTTTGTCTTCAGGACCCTGGTCTAGTGGTTGAGCCAATGACTACCAGCAATTCATCCCAACCAGCAAGACCATCACCCGTGCAACCTTCATCATCGTCGTCCACAACTTCTAATAACCAGCCAAGACAACGTAACTCTGGTATGAATTTCTTGCTGAATTTTGAATAAATGGAGAAGTGCGCGGTCTTTTAGAGTACATCGTTACTTGAAATATATTTTTTTGTTTCTTCTAAATGCATTTTATATGTATTCTTAATAGGACCAGCTAGTAGAACTTCTGGGACGTCATCAACCCCAGCTTCAAATCCAACATCACTTCGATGGGACCGACATACTATACAATTTTCAGTGAATGCTTGGGTACTGTATATTTGCACTAGGGAAATATATGAAACATTTTCTTCTTAACTTCAACACCATGAGTTCTATAGAAATTTGTGGTTTTAGTCTGGAATATCTAGTTTTTTCCTGTATGGTAGTAGATCAAATGGTCAACTCATTATTAGCAAAAAGGGATAAGGTGGGGTATATATTGCAAGGATAGGACGGGTGTATATTGCAGGATAGGACCTTCATTCCTTTAGGATAGGACCTTCATTCCTTTAGGATATTGCAAGGATAGGACGGGTGTATGTTGCAGGATAGGACCTTCATTCCTTTAGAATAATACTGTCTTTTGATGCAGTGCACATGCCAATTTTTTGTAGTAGTGGATGCCTTCTCTATGAGTATGGGTGTGTATATGGAAAAATTCAATATAGAATTATTTCTTTTGCCAAGGCTCTTCTACAACCTTGATCTCAATTGATTTGTCATTTGATACCTGTGGGTCAGGGGTGTAAATATGAAAAAGATAAGTAGAAAAATTGTGAGGAAAAGGTTGTTTTATTATCAATTAGAAATAACTCTGCATCATATCCTTTCTTTGTTGAGATTACCTGTATATAAAAATTAAGTTTATGGTTATAAGTTATTCTGGTGATTAGATCTATACAAAGCTTGAACTCTTTTCTGCAGGTTTTTGTTGTGGCAGTTCTCGCAATATTTCCGCTTGCACCTACAGTGCTGTCAAACAGAGCATATCGATTGTCCTTTTTGGGAACCGCATGTTCTTCCTTATATTCATTATACTCATTATATGGGGTAAAAGTTTTTTCTAATTTATTTTTTTAACTTCATACCTGAGATCAGTTTTTGTCCTTTGGAGTTTGGGCTATACGGCTACTTCTAATAATCTAGTAACTTTTTGTAGAAGCCAAGGGCTTGGAATTTGCAAGCAGTGCAAGTTTGGTTGCAGTCAGTGATTGTGACAAAAGATTTCATCTACTTCATTTACTGCCTTACTTTTGTAACCTCCCATCTTTACCTGAAATGTAAGCTTGACTCCTGTCTGTTTTTCTTTTGCCGCTGTTATTTTATTAATAAATATTAGCTGTGTAACTTCATTCAGTAATATATTCATGATCAATGATTTGCAGTTGCTTTGATTCCTGTTTCATGCCGAGCACTTGAACATGTCGCGAAATTCCTGCGACGTAACTTCAGCACATCTTCTTTGTACAGGTAAAAAGCTGTTTAATTGAGTTACCAAAGAAAGTTAATGCTGTTTTTCTTATCATTTTAAACCAGCAATGGGGAGAAAAGCAGTACAGGTATCATACTAAATAGCTAAATATAATTATAAAAAGCATTACAGTATCCTATTAAATAATTAAATGTAATTATACTGCAGGAATCTTTGATGTTCCAAACGCTGTTGTGGTTTCATATTGCTTACTGAAATATATCTGATATATTGTGGATAAGACTAACATGTAGCTAACCTGCAATTGTGAGAGCTCAGAATGAAATTGTATATTATCTTGTCTTGCAAGTTTATCATATATGTGAAGTTGTGAACGTTCTAGCTGTATATGACCATTTTCCTTCATGTCAAAACATTGAAAACTTCTAACATTTTTATTCATTGTAAATCTCTTGGTGAATGTTATTATTTGGTTCCCCCCACCCCAACCCACAATATTGTTGAAGGTAGATTGGTTGTTTTGGAGTTTTTCCATGACTCTGAATTTTATGACCGTTTACAGGAAGTACTTGGAAGAGGCATGCGTATGGGTCGAGTCAAACGTAACTACTCTTAGCATACTGTCTTCACAGGCTGAGATTGGGCTGGGATTTCTTCTAGTTGTCTCTCTATTATCGTAAGTCTCTCAACCTTTTTTCTAAATCCTGGCCTGTGTCAGTGCTCGTTATCTTCCTTGACATTCTCATTTGGTTTCTATTGGCTTATAACTATTTATATTCATGAAAATTCAGGTGGCAGCGTAATATTATTCAAACATTCATGTACTGGCAGGTTTGTCTTGTCCTGTCATTTTCATTTTTGTATCTTCAGCATCTTTTGCCTTTAAAATGATTTATTTCTTTGATATAAGCGAATGTGAGAAATTGTGAGATTATGTTGCTTCTTTCTTCTCTCTATATTGTTGTTCCAGCAAGCAATTCTTCCTGGAATGGAAGAAATATATCTGACAAATAGCTGGATGCATGCAACACGTTGGGTTGGGCATGCACCTATTTATTACCTACCCATATCCAACCTTGCACACCCTTTTGCCACCCCTACATGTTATGACAACTTCATGAATCAGAGTTTAAACTTGATGAAGTGTGTTACTCTAGGTCGCTTCTATACCCACTTTTTGTTTTTCATTTTGTTTTTATAATTGAGGAATCCCTGTAGGCCAGTTGGCACATGGCTCAAAACCCATATGGATAATGGGATTGCCTTCTATTCTTCTCTACTTAATTACCAAGCTTTCGCCATGGCAGGGTTTGAACTTCTGATGTGGGCCTAGCTCACAAATCATGTGTTGCGCGCTAGCCATTGAACCAAAAGCCCTAGTCCTTGTTTCCCATTGAGTTGGGTGTACAACATATTAGTTCATTTTAATGACTGTTATGCAACTCTTTGTAGCTATTGATGCTTATGTACAACGCGTTGCTCTGTTACAATGACTATAATGCAGACTCTTTGCAGACTGAAACTGCCATAAGTTTGTTATAAGTTTATGTAACTCATTGCAGCTATTGAAGCTTATGTATCATGCTCCTGCCACTGCTGGTTACCATCAGAGTGCGTGGGCTAAGATTGGGAGGCTTGTAAATCCTCTTGTTCAACGATATGCCCCGTTCATGAATACTCCTATTTCTACTATTCAGAGATGGTGGTTCAGGTAGAAGACTTGATATACAAGAGTTGTAGCAGAAAATACTTTGGGATTTTACCTTGACCTGAAGGATGAATATATAAACTAGAATTATCTAATTTCTAATAATTGCTTTTGGGGGTACTTCCAAGTTTTCCATTTTCACCCAGAGAGATGTGACAATACGTGATTTCCTTCTGCTCAGCTCTTTTGTTTTCTTGAAGATCAGTGAAAAAACTGGTTTAATTGTAAAAGAACTGAATGTAGTTTTTCTTGCCTTAATCTCGTCCATCGAAGTATGATTTACTTTTATTGTGGGTTCTTTTTTACTATCAACTATTTACTTCAGTTTCTCTGGCATGTTTTTTAACATCTATTGACTATGAGCGGCTATACTGTGTGTAGACATGTGATTTTTGACCCTCCCCAATATCTTTTATATATTAGCGTAAAATATTTAATTTAGGCATAATATAGATATTTCAAGTAATTTTGACTCTTTTACTTTATTTTAGTACAATAAAACAAAAACTACAAAAAATAAGTTCATTAATATTTTGTAGTCATTTTTAATCTAAAAAAAATATATAAAAAGTAGTATCGTATTTTTATTTTTAATATAGTGTTTGAAAATACAAAAACATAGATTTGTTTAATGGTTAGTTTTGTTTTAATAGTTATTTTAATAGTAGGACTAATTAATAAATGGGCGCGTATTTTTAATCTCATTCGCGGCAAAAGAATAGAGCTTGGGCTCGGACAACCCATCTTTAGACCTAATTTTGGACCTAGCCCACAATTGCCAAGCCCATAATTCCTAGGCCCATACCCCTTAACCTAAAACACTACCACTAACCTAGACCTAGGTATATAAAAACAAGCTAACACTAAAGAATAAAAGAAAGGGAGAAGGCAGAAACACAAAAAAGCTGCGCAGACAATACACGGACCCATCCCCCATCGGATCATCCTCAACACACCCCTCCCCGTCTTCGTCTCCTTCACACACTCTGCCCCAAGTCACCGGACTCAACCCAACTCGCCGGAGTCCCTCCATAACAGACCATACTCTTCAAAGAACAAACCATCTTCAACCTCAAAACACCCCCTGAACTTCTACTTCTTCACTCTTGAACATCCTTTTAAGTAGTCAAACCCATCAGCAAAGAACTCTATCGACCTCATATCAGTAGCACTAAACACACACATAGTCACACACTGAAGCAACAGAGGCACAAAAGCAGCAAACAAAAATCGGGGCTGAACAGTGAGGCGTCCCAAAGCGTTTTACAACCTTTTTCCAGCGAGTCTCGAGTTCTTTGGTTGAGTTTTGATGACTATTTCCATTGGTTCTTTGTCGAGGTTCCGTTCGAGGTCGACGGCGTTTGGTTTCGCATTCCATTCACTTCGTAGATGATTTGTTGTATAAACTTCCCTTATCAATATAATCGGAAGGTTTTTGAGAAAGAAAGCTACCATCGTCATATGCTTTGGTTTGAGAGGAGCTGTTGATTTGGCACTCTCCTTATCGTTTAAAGTAAGTTGTTTTCTGCTAAGTTTGCAATTCATGTGGCTTCATGGATCATCTACTCTTGAAGTTTGGATACAAAATAATTTTTACTTAGGTTACTGACATGTCTCGAAATGATTTAGTATAAAATGTTTGTTGTTTTCATTTTGTTTCTTAGTATGATATGAGTCAGTAATGATTTTGAATATGGAAGACACCCAATAATTTCGCAGCTTTTGACCCTTTATAACCCCAAATTATAGGAAATGAATACACCGTAGCTTGCTTTAGCCGCGATTAATAATAAATATCGTGACTATGGGTACGGTTCCCGTGACATGGTCATGATACATAAACTCGGGTGTGCATTTATATGACCCAAATCCAACTCTCAACAATGTTAGATAAAATATGTCGGGGACCGCAGGTGCATTTATGTGACGTGGTTCAAGACGTATTTTAAATAATGTTGAAGTCTTCCTAAAAAAAATAATTAAATAAAAGTGGTTATAAAGTTAAAATTGCACCATAGGCTAAACCATGTACTAAAATCAAGTAAATAGGCCGATTATAACAGTTGAACGACCGTGTTAGAACCACGAAATCTGGGAATGCCTAACACCTTCTCCCGGGTTAACAGAATTCCTTACCCGAATTTTTGTGTTCGCGGACTGTAATACAGAGTCAATCTTTTCCTCGATTCGGGATTTAAACTGGTGACTTGGGACACCATAAAATTATCCCAAGTGGCGACTCTGAATTTTTTTAAAAATAAAATAATCCTGTTTCGATTGTCACTTAAATTGAAAAAACTCCCTTATACCCTTGCGGGTGTAGGTAGTGAAAAAGGAGGTGTGACAGCTCTGGCGACTCTGTTGGGGACAAGAACCCAGAACGTTTTGTTCAGGGTTCAGAATTCGAGCTTAGATAAATTGTTGTATTTGGTTATATCTGGTTTTCCTACATGTTTTGTGCTGAATGTACTAAATGTTACCGCTTTGATATTATCTGAACTGTATATAAACTGTGCCGACACCCTTCTCTTCTCACCTCCGGGGATGTGCTTACTGGTTGAGACTCCATATTCTGTTAGTGTCATACCCTAAAATAAGAAAGAGGCCGGACAAGTTACGAAGCCGGATGGCCTGTTGGTTCCCGGTAAGTTGCCCCCTCCTCGACTCGAGTTGTCCGCTCGGGTACACAGTGTCACACCTCCTTTTTCCGCCCCCGCGAGGGGTGAAGGGAGTTCTTTCCAATTAAAGGACAATCGAAACGGGATTTATTTATTTATTTCAGAGTCGCCACTTGGGAGATTTAGGGTGTCCCAAGTCACCAATTTTAATCCCGAATCGAGGAAAAGAATGACTCTGTATTACAGTCCGCGAACCAGAAATCCGGATAAGGAATTCTGTTAACCCGGGAGAAGGTATTAGGCATTCCCGAATTCCGTGGTTTTAGCACGGTCGCTCAATTGTCATATTTGGCTCATTTGTCTGATTTTTAAACAATTAAGAACTTATATGCAAATTTAACTTTTAAAACCGCTTTTATCACTATTTATTTTATACAAAATTGCAACGTCGTGAAAACGCATCTCGAACCACGCCACAACCAGTGCACACGTGATTTTTTGACGCATTTTGACTTCGTCAAGATCGTGATTTGGGTTACATAAATGTACACCCGTATTTAAGAAAATAACCTTATTAAATATGCGCCAAAATACTACGCGTTATGATACTATTATGTAGGACTGTGAATTTTACTAAATCGCCCATCTCGGAATCTAGGTATTTTCTTATATTAAACAAAAATTGGAGGACTGCAATTTTTTGTATTATTTATATTTATTTATTTGTTAGCGAGATCCTCCCTTATTTTATGAATACCCTTTAATGACTACATCTTTATTATTACTAAGTTTGTCCATAATTATGAAGTCAATCTCTACATACTTAAAAATAACATATTAATTACTAATTCAAAACAAATATTAATGGAAAGTAATATTACTAAAATGATAATTACGAACAACATGGAATTTCCCAAAAAGTAAAAAAAAAATTATCCCATAGTTGGATTAAAACATATTGTTAGTATGACTTAAGCTTATTGAAATTAATTATTTACAAATACTGAAAATTAAAAAAAAAACTTGATTACTAAACCATATTTCTAGAAGTTAAACAATTTAAACTTAACTAATTTTGTTTTAATTCACATCATGTCCTAATACTTGATTCGCAAACTAATTCATGTTTTAACTGAAATTAACTACATGATTCCGATTAACTTAATGTTGACAAAAAAAAACTTATGAATAATGAATTAATCAATTTTTGCCAAACTGATTCAATAACGCCATTTTTTACGTTATTTCTTTTATTTTGATTATTAAACAGTTTTAATTAGTAATCCGTCTTGAATATATTTCCTAATAATCCGGTTAAGGCGTTATTTAATATATCGCTATAACATGTCTAATTATGCCAAATGACAGTGATTGACAGAATAATAATACATGAATAATCTAAATACAATACAAAAAAAAAATTAAAACTAAATTAAAAATTTAACATTCCGTTCTTCATTTCAGCTTACAAAATGCCAAAATTACAGTTGTGTACCTGGTATTGCCAATATAAGAAGAAGAAAGTCAGCCACGCAGTAATAACCAAACAGCACAGCAACAAAAGTCCAATAGCAGTAACAATCCAGGAACAGAATTTGCAAACCGGTGGAGTATTAAACTCAAAACAAAAGCTTCAAGCTTTGATGAAAAACAATTAATTCTGATTTCAAACAATGAAAGAAAGCAAAAGATTTTTTTTTTTAGTTTTTTTTTTGAAAGTTTAAATATTTTTTCGGAATTTTCTCTCTCTTAAATGTTCAGCCCTTTTTTTCTCTCTCCTATTTTCTTTCTGTTCAGATTCGTTCTTTCTCTTCTGTATTCTCTCCTATCTGTCTATTCTGATTTCAAGACTTCTTATAACCCCTCCCATAAATCTTTCAATTAATTAAAATCAATACTTTTTCTCTACCCAACCTATTATCTTCCCACTCCTCCCCACTACATTAAATAAATACCACATTCCCAACCCATTACAATATGTCCCCCATGCCTACATTAAACAAGTACAAGATTCCTCCCCATTATGTTTTGTCTTGTCCCCCATTATATTAAACAAGTACATCAAAAACCCCACCCCATTATATTTGTCCCCCATGCTTAACATAAAGAATCAAAATAATGTTCAATTACCAAACTACCCCTCCGACCTTATTGCAATTACAAATCTACCCCCGAATGCAATGCAATTTACCAAATTACCCCTCTGCTCTAAACAATCAATTAATCATAACTCAACCAAAATATAGTCAAGATGACCAATTTCTCAACAATCTTCAACAACAATTTACATGAACATGATGAACAACACAAACTCCAAATTAATGGAAATAAATCAACCATATCGGGAACCAATCCTGGTTAATTTAGACCATTAATGGATGAACAAAGAGACAATAATACAAACAACAATATGCATGATTCAAATTAAATCAAGCAAATCACAAACAAACATAAACTCACATTAAATCACTGAATTTACACATGAACTTCAAACCAAGACGAACATGAATTAAATCTATCTTTAAGCAACAAAACATGACAGATTCAATGATTCAAACAACATTACTAATTTCTGGAAAATACATAACAACATGAGACAAATTGAAGAAATAATTAATTAAATTTCAATTTGAATCTAACAAACATTAAACTAACAAATATTCACTTAAACAACAATACAAACATGAAATAAACATGAAAAATAATTAATTAATCTTTCATTTGGAATCTGAAAAATTAATTTAACAAACAACACATGAACATGAACTAAAATTAATTCAAACGATAAACAAAACAAACATTTGCCGATTTTAGATTCGAAAATATCAAAACAAAATACGGACAAAATAAAACTCAAAATCTACTAACCGGATCGAAACGACGAACAACGACCAAACAAACAACGAACTTGACGAGCCTCGACCAAAGCTCGAACCAACGATGACGAACACGAGCAGACGACCAAAGAAGATGGTCGTTTGGCATCGTTTAAAAACGAACCCAGTGGCAGCAGCAGCTCGGAGGAACTGGGAGATGGAGAAACATCATGCTGCCCCAGAACGCAGCCGAAAGCTCCATCCAATACTGCAATGTAGAGTAATAGAGGTCTACCTGGCTCGGGCGAGACCAAGACTGGTGGTGTTGACAGGTATTCCCTGATTCTGTTGAAAGCTTTCTGGAAATTGTCAGTCCATTTGGTAGCGGTGTCCTTTTTCAACATCTTAAAGATCGACTCACATATGACTGTAGATTGTGCTATGAACCGGCTGATGTAGTTAAGTCTTCCCAAGAAACTCATCACGTCCTTCTTGTTCTTTGGCAGTGGCAACTCTTGAATAGCTTTGACCTTTGATGGATCCAGTTTTATGCCTCGACGACTCATAATAAACCCAAGTAGTTTTCCGAGAAGAACCCCAAATGCACATTTTTCGGGATTCAGTTTCAGATTGTACCTTCGCAGTCTATTGAAGAACTTCCTCAAATCTTACATGTGATCAGTGACTTTCTTGGACTTGATAATAACATCATCCACGTACACTGGCATCCATGGCTGCCTGTGTCGATGAGGCAGCAGCTGGGGTGCGTTCGGCAGAAGCAGTACTCGTCGAGCCATGGACGTCGAGGGTCATCCATGGACGTCGAGCTCGACTTTGAGCTTGACGTTGAATGACGACGATGCTTCCATGGCCAGCAGCTGAAACTCCCAGAAATGTGAGCAACAACAGTCCGTTGAGTAAGAAGACGGAGTGAAACAGCAGCAGCTCGGAGCAGACGACGCAGTGGGGCAGCAGCTCGCGAAACAAGTCGTGGTTGTTCTAGCTGTTCGCAGTCGAAGACGAAGCAGTAATGGAAGTCGTTCGGATGGGGAAGATGAAGCAGAAGCAATAAGAAGCAGAAGGGTCGCAGCTGCTCGTCGAGGAAGGAGATGAAACAAGCAGCGATTGGGTTTTCCTTCCATTTTGGCCGAGGGTTTTCCGGCGACGCAGCGGCGAAGTAGATGGGGAGGTCGACGTGGATGGTGGTCGTTTGGAGACGAAGTAGCAACAAAAGGGTCAGCCATGGATGGGGTCTTTGAGCTTTTGGAGAAGAAAGAGCAAAATGGGTGTGGGGGCGGATGTTTTCTTAGTTTTAGGGTTTTTGGTTTTGTTTTTTTTTATTTTTTTGTTTTGTTTTGTGTTTTTGACAAATGAAGAATGGGTGTTGGGTATTTGGGTTAATGGGGCGTACCGGGTCGACCCGGTCTGAAGTGGACTGGGTCATGGAGAAGATTGGGCAATTTTTTGGGCCTTTGGCTTACAATTGAAGAAGTGGCCCAATCCGATTTTCTTTTGTATTTTTGTTCTCTTTTCTTCTTTTATTTTCTAAAACTAAATTATAAAAGTACTTAAATTATTATTAAGAACTAAATTAAGTTATAAAAGCGCAAATTAACTCTCAATAACAATTAACGCACAATTAAGTAATAATTAAGCATAAAATTGTTCATTTGGACATTAAATGCTAAAAATGCAAAAGATGCCTATTTTGTAATTTTTAATTTTTGTAAAACTAATTTAATTACTAACAATAGAATTAAATCCTACATGCAAAATCCGACGTATTTTTGTATTTTTATTAATTTAACAAATAAACATGCACATACAAATACAAATAATTATTCAAAATATCACAAAATTGCACACCAAGAAAAATTACTTTATTTTTGAATTTTTTGGGAGTAATTCTCATATAGGGCAAATATCACGTGCTTACAGCTGCCCCTCTTTGCCCGAAGACACGAAGGGTTTTCGTGCAAAGATAAAGCGAGCGATTTTTGCCCATCCGAGTACTCCGTGTGAAGCATTTTTTTTTTGAAAAAGATTTGACCGAACCTTTGCTTCAAAGGTTTCCTACATATCCTGGGCTAAACAGGAATCAGGTCAATGTAGTTCGGGAAGTTTTGGTAGCTGGGACTACCGTGGGACTGCAATGTTACTGTTGTTGCATGCTATTACCACTGCTTACCGATCTCCTTGTTACACCATGCTTAAAAGAAAACAAGAAGCTAGGCTAGAGTACAATTTGTTTTTGTTGCCTTGCTTCCTTGTCTGCTTGCATTTCTTCCGGTGCTTTTCTTCTTTTGACACATGTACTTGAGTTTGTACTGTGACCTCTTGTTGCAACCTTCTGTTTCCCGGTGCCGGGGAATTTTGTTGTTTCCTGCTGGGGATTCCTATTGTAACCCTCTGTTTTATTGTCCTCTGACTTGATCTTGAAATGTATGCCTCTGTTCTATGGGCGGGCTCCCAACTTCAATACTTGAAATTAAAGACTGAATGTATTCCTCTGTTATATGGGCGGGCTCCCAACTTCAACACTTGAAAATTAAAGACTGAAATGTATGCCTCTGTTATCTGGGCGGGCTCCCAACTTCAACGCTTGAAATATAAAGACTGAAATGTATGCCTCTGTTATCTGGGCGAGCTCCCAACTTCAACGCTTGAAATATAAAGACTGAAATGTATGCCTCTGTTATCTGGGCGGGCTCCCAACTTCAATGCTTGAAATATAAAGACTGAAATGTATGCCTCTGTTATCTGGGCGGGCTCCCAACTTCAATGCTTGAAATATAAAGACTGAAATGTATGCCTCTGTTATCTAGGCGGGCTCCCAATTGCTAACTTTGAAATGGAATATCTCTATTCTCCAGGCAGACTTCTGACTTTTAAAATTTAAACTATGTGTCTCTGTTCTTCAGGCGGACTCCTTACACCAAACTTGAAAAGTATGTCTCTGTTCTCCAGGCGGACTCCTGACTTTTAAAATTTAAGCTGTATGTCTCCGTTCTTCAGGCGGACTCCTGACGTCAAACTTGAAAAGTACGTCTCTGTTCTCCAGGCGGACTCCTGATTGCTAAATTTGAAATGAATGTCTCTATTCTCCAGGCGGACTCCTGACTTTTAAAATTTAAACTGTATGTCTCCGTTCTTCAGGCGGACTCCTGACGTCAAACTTGAAAAGTATGTCTCTGTTCTCCAGGCGGACTCCTGACTTCAACCAATACTTGAACTGTGTGTCTCCGTTCTTCAGGCGGACTCCTGACATCAGACTTGAAAAGTATGTCTCTGTTCTCCAGGCGGACTCCTGATTGCTAAATTTAAAATTGAATGTCTCTATTCTCCAGGCGGACTCCTGACTTTTGAAATTTAAACTGTATGTCTCCGTTCTTCAGGCGGACTCCTGACGTCAAACTTGAAAAGTATGTCTCTGTTCTCCAGGCGGACTCCTGATTGCTAAATTTGAAATGAATGTCTCTATTCTCCAGGCGGACTCCTGATAACTTGCATTTTATCCTGATTAGTGCTTGTTTTTCCCTCCTGGAGAATTCCTCTTCAACAACTAACTTTTCTCCCCCTGCTCAATCAAAGAAAATTTTGTCAGTTTAAAACGGTGGTTAGTTGATGGCATTCTTGCTGAAAAATCCTTCCACTGCCTTGCTTTGTGTTGACTAATTTCCACGCACTGACCCTGAACCGCTTGACTTTCTGACCAACTTTTAAATTTCCCAACCTCTGGCGACCTAAATGTTTTACACCCCTACTGTTATTTCACTTTTCTGACCTTTTTGTTTGAGCTTTCGCCTTTCCCACGACATTCCCCAATCATTTCACCGATGAAACTTCCGTTAATTCCCTGTATTCCACTTGACATCAAGTTATTTTTGACATGCTCTGACCACGTTGTGCTTTACAATTCTAGAAGCTGGTAGTGAACTTTGAAGTCCTTTCTGCTTGCATTGAACAAAACTGGCACTGAAACATCTCAGCTAGATAAAACCCTCAAAAGAAAATGAAATGCAATGATTCTTGAGTTAAGGATAAGAAGAATCCAAAACCAGATGACTGTTTGAAAAGAGAAGGAAAAGAAACTTATCTGAGCGAGACAAACTAGTACCAATGGTCATGACATGCATTTTGGATTAATCAGCCCAATCTGTCCAACCAAACAAACTCTCAATTGTCGTACCTCATTGCCCAGAACTTCCATCACTTGTTTGATTTATCCAGACCTTAACCTTGTTTCCCTGCGGTACCGCGAAACGGTTTCTATCAACAGACCTTTCTCAGTTTTCCATTTCTTATCTCACCTTCGCCTTGAGGTGCCCGTAAAGGTTTTCACCAACAAGACTCTCTCATTTATTTTTCTCTCAACTCCCGTCGCCTTACGGTGCCCGTGAGGGTTTTCACCCATAAGACTCTCTCATTTATTTTTGTTCTTCTTGCTCGAACCAGAGTGTTGCCCCTGTCGTGGGTTATTCCTACCTGTTCATCTTGGCATTTCTCAAAACTGATCATAAGGTCTTTCTTTGGTCCGTAATGTAGGCTTTTGGATTGATTTAGAAAGAAAGGTATAAAAGGCTCAAAACAATTCAAATGGGGTTCAAATTACAACTTTCGGAATCCCACTTTCATAACAATCACCACTTCTGCCCCAGTTTCTTGCTTGGGGATTTTTGGATTTCTATTTGGTATGACTGAACCTCGGAGTAAGGCTGCCTACGTACCCTTTCGGGATCAAGTCAAACGTAGTTCATTTCATAGAGACTACGTTGTTATGTTTCTCTTCTTTCCCTTTTTTTCACTTTTCTTTCCTTTCTTTTTCTTCTTTTCTTTTTCTTTTTCTTTTCTTTTTTTTTCTTTTCTTTCCTTCTTTTCTTTATGTTTGGCACTTGTGTTCTCTGATAGTGCCGCTGATTCCGAAAGAGGTGTATGAAAAATAAGTAAGGCTCGAAGGGGATAACAAGGGATAGGAGTGTTTGAATAGCAGAACAAAATGCCTTCATCATTTCAATCTTTAAGATATGCCAAATACGAACAGATACATTCAGAAAATAAAGAAATCATACATAATATCTCTTGACCGCATCGGAATTGATGGTCATTTCTACACATTTTCCTTCCACATCTGTCAAATACAATGCTCCATTAGACAACACTCTGGTTACTACAAATGGTCCCTGCCAGTTTGGGGCAAATTTTCCTTTTGCCTCAGCCCAATGAGGCAAGATCCGCCTCAGTACTAATTGCCCGACTTCAAATTTCCTTGGACGTACTTTTTTGTTGTATGCTCTTGCCATTCTTCGTTGGTACAGTTGGCCATGACACACTGATGCCAATCTTTTCTCATCGATCAAACTCAACTGCTCAAGACGGCTTTTCACCCATTCATCATCATCGATCTCAGCCTCTGCAATGATTCGCAGAGATGGGATTTCCACTTCTGCGGGTATTACTGCCTCGGTACCGTATACCAATGAGTAAGGAGTCGCCCCTACCGAGGTACGCACGGTGGTGCGATATCCTAACAATGCAAAAGGCAATTTCTCGTGCCATTGTCTAGATCCTTCAACCATCTTCCGGAGTATTTTCTTTATGTTCTTATTGGCCGCTTCAACCGCACCATTTGCCTTGGGACGGTACGGAGTAGAGTGCCTGTGAGCAATCTTAAACTGCTCACATGTCTCCTTCATCAAATGACTATTAAGATTAGCCCCATTATCTGTGATGATTACCTTTGGGATCCCAAACCGACAGATGATATTTGCATGCACGAAGTCAACTACAGCCTTCTTGGTCACAGACTTGAATGTCTTCGCTTCCACCCATTTGGTAAAATAATCTATAGCTACCAAGATAAACCTGTGCCCATTTGATGCTGCTGGATCAATTGGCCCAATAACATCCATGCCCCATGCAACAAAAGGCCATGGCGCGGACATCGTATGTAATTCTGATGGTGGAGCATGAATCAAATCTCCATGTATTTGGCATTGATGACACTTACGCACAAAACTGATACAATCTCGCTCCATCGTGAGCCAATAATAACCTGCTCGGAGAATCTTCTTTGCTAGAACATACCCACTCATATGCGGTCCGCAAACTCCGGAATGCACCTCAGTCATGATAGTTGTGGCCTGCCGTGCATCTATACATCTCAACAAACCGAGCTCTGGCGTTCTTTTGTACAGTACTCCTCCACTAAGGAAAAACCCACTTGCCAACCGTCGAATTGTTCTTTTCTGATCACCGGTGGCCTGCGTTGGATACACTCCCGCTTTGATGTACTCTTTGATATCATGGAACCATGGCTCTCCATCGATTTCCTCTTCTATCACATTGCAGTAAGCATGCTGATCACGGACTTGAATCTGCAATGGATCAACATAGGCCTTATCTGGATGGTGCAACATTGACGCCAAAGTAGCCAAAGCGTCAGCAACCTCATTATGAATCCTTGGAATGTGTCTGAATTCTATGGCCTGAAAACGCTGGCAAAGCTCATGCAGACACTGCCGATACGGTATAAGCTTCAAGTCCCGTGTTTCCCATTCCCCTTGAATCTGGTGTACCAGTAAGTCCGAGTCACCCATGACCAAGACTTCCCGTACACCCATATCCACAGCTAATCTCAATCCCAATATACACGCCTCATATTCTGCCATGTTGTTTGTACAGTAGAAACGAAGCCGAGCTGTAACGGGGTAATGCTGACCTGTTTCCGAAATAAGTACTGCTCCTATTCCCACACCCTTCATATTTGCAGCCCCATCAAAGAAAAGTTTCCATCCCGACTTCTCAGCTTGTTCTAATTCATCAATGTGCATTACCTCTTCATCAGGGAAATAAGTTTTCAAAGGCTCATAATCTTCATCAACGGGGTTCTCAGCCAAGTGATCGGCTAATGCCTGTGCTTTCATGGCAGTCCGTGTCACATAGACAATGTCGAACTCTGTAAGTAAGATCTGCCACTTTGCAAGCCTTCCTGTGGGCATGGGTTTCTGGAAAATATACTTCAACGGGTCCAAGCGAGATATAAGGTAAGTGGTGTAAGATGACAAGTAATGTTTCAATTTCTGTGCCACCCAAGTTAGGGCACAACATGTCCTTTCCAGATGAGTATACTTGACCTCGTAAGATGTGAACTTCTTACTGAGATAGTAGATAGCCTGCTCCTTTCTGCCCGTAACATCATGCTGCCCCAGTACACAGCCGAATGAACTGTCCACAACTGTCAGATATAGAATCAAAGGTCTCCCTGGTTCTGGTGGGACCAGCACGGGTGGGTTTGACAAATACCTCTTTATCTTATCAAAAGCCTCCTGGCATTCATCAGTCCATTTGACCGCGGCATCTTTCTTTAACAATTTGAAAATTGGTTCACACGTTGCCGTGAGCTGAGCAATGAACCTGCTGATATAGTTCAGTCTTCCCAACAAACTCATCACCTCGGTTTTGTTTCTTGGAGGTGGCAACTCCTGAATAGCTTTGATCTTTGACGGGTCTAATTCAATACCCCTCCGGCTAACTATAAATCCCAACAACTTCCCAGATGGCACCCCGAAAGCACATTTCGCAGGATTGAGCTTAAGATTGTACCTGAGAAGCCTTTGAAAGAATTTTCTCAAATCTCTGACATGGTCAGATTGCTGTCTAGACTTCACGATCACATCATCCACGTATACCTCGATTTCTTTATGTATCATATCATGGAAGATAGTTGTCATGGCCCTCATATAAGTTGCCCCAGCATTTTTCAAACCAAACGGCATGACCCGATAACAATACGTTCCCCACGGCGTGATGAATGCCGTCTTTTTTGCATCTTCCTTATCCATTAGAATCTGATGATAACCCGCATAACAATCCACAAAAGAGCCAATATCATGTTTGGCACAATTTTCGATCAGTATATGGATGTTGGGCAGTGGGAAATTATCTTTTGGGCTTGCTTTGTTAAGGTCTCGATAATCGACGCACACCCCGGTCTTGCCATCTTTCTTTGGCACAGGTACGACATTGGCTAACCAAGTGGGGTACCGTGTAACCTGAATGACCCTTGCCTCATGATCTCTTCTTTGATCTTCACACTTATGTCTGTTTTGAACTTTCTCAACTTCTGCTTGACAGGGAGGAGTGCTGGATCAGTGGGCAATTTATGAACCACCAAATCGGTGCTTAGACCCGGCATATCATCATATGACCATGCAAAAACGTCTTTGTACTCATGCAATACTTTAATTATCTCCTCCTTGAGTTGTGGCTCCAAATGAACACTTATTTTAGTTTCCCGTACATTGTCTTGGTCCCCTAGATTAACTGCTTCTGTGTCATTTAGGTTAGGTTTGGGTTTTTCTTCAAAGTGACTTAATTCTTTACTAATTTCCTCATAAGCTTCATCATTATTACAATCCATCCCATCATCACACTCGATCTCTTGTATTATTACTTCTGAACTAGATTGGCTTTTAAAACTGGGCCGAAGATTCCTCATGCATGTCATGTCATTGATATCAGCATAAAAAGAACTGTACAAAGAAAAGAAAAGAAAATGGAAAGAGAATTAGGGACGAAGAAAATTGCATTTCATTAAACGTAAAGACAACAAGGTTTTAACTCATCCAAACGGACGGAACATAACAACTGGATTACAAACCCTGGAATAATCCAGGTGACAAAAAGGAAAACAAAACCCACTACCACGACTCCCTCCGAACTGGAAGAGGAGTAGCTTCCCAATTGTTGATGTTAGCACGTGGTCCGATGTACTGTATGTCTGCTCTGCTTGACCCTTCCCCGGCCTCAACCATGTTTACTTCAGCAAATACTTTCTCAAACACCTTATCCAAATTCCCATCCGCCTCAATTAACGAACCTGACATCTTTGCCAATGATTGTTTCTTAATACTCGGTCTGACGAAGGACCTGGACAATCGAGGAATTGGTTTAGGGAGCACCCAAGCTTTCTTCTTCAATTTACGGGCCTTTCTGACATCTGCCGCTGTTGGTTTGAACCCTAACCCGAAGGTGTCCAGATTTTTGGGCAAAGACACAGGTTGAGTAATGCCCTGCAGTTCAACCCCCAAACCCTTCCCGGGCACGAACCCGTTATTCAACATTTCTGACACTACCATGACGGTCGCAGCTGACACCCTGGGACATGGCATGCTTTTACCCTCAGGCACCCTGCTCACCGGAACCGTGTCGAGGATCTGATACACCCATGGCCCCTTATCATCTTCGGTCTCTATAAAGGGTACAATGGCATCATTCATGGCGCATGTGGGATCTTCCCCATGTAACACAATTTCTTGTCTGTCCCACTCGAATTTGATCATTTGGTGCAGTGTGGAGGGCACGACTTTTGCCGCATGAATCCACGGTCGACCCAACAAAAGATTATAGGATACTGCAGCATCCAACACCTGAAATTCCATCGTGAACTCGACTGGGCCAATAGTCAATTCGAGTACAATATCTCCTACCGTGTTTGTTCCCCCTCCATCGAACCCTCGAACACAAATGCTATTTTTGCGGATTCTATCCTCATCAATCTTTAACTTGTTCAATGTGGATAACGTGCAAATATTAGCGCTCGACCCGTTATCGATTAGTGCCCGAGTAACCATTGAACCTTCACATTTGACCGTCAAATAGAGAGCCTTGTTGTGTTCTGTGCCTTCCATAGGCAATTCATCATCAGAAAATGCTATCCTGTTCACTTCAAAGATCTTGTTGGCAATTGTCTCTAAATGGTTTACTGAAATTTTGTCAGGCACATGAGCCTCATTCAATATCTTCATTAAAGCTCGGCAATGCTCATCAGAGTGAATTAATAATGACAACAACGAGATTTGGGCCGGTGTTTTTCTCAGTTGCTCAACAATGGAATAATCTTGTCCTTTCATCTTTTTCAGAAACTCTTCTGCCTCTTCTTCTGTTACAGCTTTTTTAACTGGTACTGGATTGTCTTTTGCGCCTTTAGCTTTTCTCAACTCTTCGGGGGCGAAACAACGTCCTGACCGGGTCAGTCCCTGTGCTTCACAACTTTCTTCCTCAATTTCCTTTCCTTTGTATGTCACCACTACTTTGTCATATTTCCAGGGTACGGCTTTGCTATCAACCATGGGTAACTGGACTACCGGTTTTATGACAACCGGCTCTACATAGACTCCCTTCACAACCACCACGGGCGTGGATACTGACCTTGGTACCACTATCTTGACTGGCTCCTGCTTTTTCTCGGCCACAAACGGTCCCTTTCCCATTACTAGCACTGGCTTGTCTTCTACTGCTTTCAACTGAACCACTGACCTTGCACTCACTGTCTTTTCTTTGGTTTCCGTAGAACGAATCACCATAACCACCTGTGAGGGTTTCTTAGGCTCTGCCCCCTTATGTATCAGTTCGATCATGTTGGCCTCAAAATGTGCTGGTAACGGATTTTGATTGATGTTCGGGGCCTCTGGAGCCTGTACCTCAATACGGCGATTATCAATGAGCTCTTGGATTGCGTTTTTCAACTTCCAACATTTTTCAGTATCGTGCCCCGGCATCCCTGAGCAATACTCGCAGCTAACAGAGTGGTCCAGGTTTCTGGGAAGAGGATTTGGTGCTTTGGATTCAACTGGGGTCAGCATCCCCAACTGTTTCAATCTGTGGAAGAGAGAAGTGTAAGATTCTCCCAGCGGAGTAAATGTTTTTTTGTTTGGGGCCTTCTCATTTCTAAAAGCTTGGTTTGGGCGGAAGCTGGTTCCTGGTCTGTTAGCCCTAGGAGGTGGATAAGTGTTTTGTGGGTGTGGCTGTGTATTTTGGGGACTTGGTGTACGCCATTGCGAGTGCACTGGGGGTTGAGTGTAGGTTCTGGGCATGGTGAATAGAAAATTGTGGTTCTGGTGGTGGATAATAGTGTTGCGGTGGACCATATGAGGTATATTGATAGTTTGGGTGATGGGGTCTGGGTTGGTTGTAGTAGAGTGGACGGTTATTGTGCCTGGACCAAACATTAGCTTCAACTGCAGCAACTTCTTCTTTCTTCTTCTTTCCCAGCACACCACCAGTACCGCTTTGGATGGCCTGGGTGGTTGCTTTCAAAGCCGAGTAGCTCAAGATCTTGTTAGATTTCAATCCTTCTTCAATCATGGCTCCCATCTTTACCACTTCATTAAACGACTTCCCGACAGATGTCACTAGATGACCAAAATAGGTAGGTTCCAATGTTTGCAAGAAGTAATCTACCATCTCACTCTCCCGCATGGGAGGATCAACCCTTGCAGCTTGTTCCCTCCAGCGGAAACCAAACTCTCTAAAACTTTCCCCAGGCTTCTTTTCTAGTTTCAACAATGACAGACGATCAGGGACTATCTCGAGGTTATATTGGAAATGGCCAATGAATGCCTGGGCCAAATCATCCCATGTATACCATCGGCCGGGGTCTTGCCTCGTGTACCATTCTAGTGCTGACCCGCTCAAGCTTTGCCCGAAATATGCTATCAACAACTCATCTTTTCCCCCGGCCCCTCTCATTTTGCTACAGAAACCACGCAGATGGGCTACTGGGTCACCGTGCCCCTCATATAAGTCAAACTTCGGCATTTTAAACCCCGCAGGCAACTGTACATCAGGAAAAGGGCACAAATCTTTGTATGCGACACTAACTTGGTTTCCTAAACCATGCATGTTCCTGAAGGATTGCTCCAGGCTTTTGACTTTACGAATCACCTCCTCTTGTTCTGCATTCTTAACCGGTTTCTCAACTTCTCCCGGGATTTCAAAATGGGGAGAGGAGGTATATGGCTCAGGCGCTTTGAAAGTGGGTTCGGGAGGGTAATATTGGGTGTCGTGAGCTTGGAATAGCGGCTCACTGGATGATCTATGTAGTGGAGCTGGGGGAGGTGCCACAAAGACGGGAACATTTGGTGGAGGAGGGTTTTGAGTGGGAGGTGGAGCTTGGGAATCATAAGCCTCTCTTCCCTGATAATAGTGATGGCTTGGGAAACTTGTTGAAGGACCGGGAGAGGGGTATTCCGGCGTGTGTACTGGTTGGAGGGTAGGAGTAACGGGTAGTTCTTGCCCCTTCTGGGCTCTAGCTAAGGCTATCTGCATTTCATTCATTTCTAGCCTCATTTTTTCCATTTTCTCCAGGGCTTCCTTCAGCATCTGATTGGCCGTTTTTTCTGACTCCTGCCCTGCCATTTTTACTTGATCTTTCGACCGGGTGTTGTATGGATGAGTTGCCAAAATTGCCAATCAATTAACCACCTGCCTGGTATCACACATTTAGACAACCACTTTGTTAGCGATTAGGTCTTAACAGATTTAACAACCACACGTTGGCATGAATGCACTTATACAGTTATTCCTTTCTATTATGCGTTTGCCCGATTGCATGCGTCATCCCGGCATTTCATTCCTTGTTTCATTTTTCTTCTCCTCGCCTTATCCCTCTCTTGTGCTTTTTCTTTTCTCTCTCTTGTTTTTCCGCTCTTTTCTTTCTTTCTATTTTTCTTGGTTTTCCTTATATTTTCCTTTTCATTCTTTTTGTTTCCTTTTCGGTTATGGTCGAATCTTATGGAGATTGCCTACGTATCGTGACCCCGCACGAATCAAACCAAGCGTAGTTCATGAAGATAAATGTAAAAATAAGGGTGGAAATAAAATGCTCAACTTTCATTAATAAACAGACTCTTACAAACTCGACATCTTTTGTTTTGGAAAGAAACTAACAAACGCAATCTGAAAGCAAACAAAAACTCTAAGCTGCAAACATACTCAATCCGGACGTACAAAAGACTGACTCGACATGGTAGACACTCAAAGACACGGACTATGCATATTCTAGTGCTTCAAACTTAGGTATCCGCGGGGCGTCGTTCGGCCTCGCCGCGGGTCTAGGATCCAAATCCCTTTCAAGCTGCTCTAACTCATTCATGGTTCGCTTCACATAGATCATCACTGCTGAGATAAAAGTAGTACGGGTCATGTCTTCACAAACCCGGCATCTCCTGACAATAGCATGAGCAATGGCTCTAATCCTGTCTTTTGTTTGCTTCTTTTCTATGAGCAAGCGTCTTATCTGATCGCTGCACGTCTTTAAAGCTCGGGAGTCTTGCAAGTGCTGGTCTTGCAGCTGTTGCACTTCTGCCTCCATTTGGGCTAACAAGTTGTAACAATGTCCGCTTTCAGTTTCGAAGTCTCTAGCCTGCCTAACCGCTCTACCTTCAAGGGCAACTACTTTTCTCTTTAAATTGGCAACAATTTTCTCATGGTCCCTTTTCAACTGATTCAAGTATTGGCGACGCTCTTCGGTTCTTGTCGCCCATTGTGCTTTAAGTTCTGCCATGACATTTTCAGCTTTTCCTAGCTCATCCCGCCATTCTCTGACTTCGCTTTCCAATCTTTTTACCAATTGTTCATCGGATCGGCTCCTCGGTTGCTTATCGATGGTTATCTTCAACTGTCGGACTTGGGCTTTAAGAGCGTCATTTTCTCTGGCTAGTCTATTCTTTTCACCTTGATCCTCGGCAACCTGTACACTGCTCTCGAATTTCAGACTCTCGACTTGTTGCTTTAATTTACCAATCTCAACTCGATAGCTTTCTTCCTTTGCTAACCAATCCCACTGCTCTTGGGACGACTTGGCGAAATCTTCGAGATGAGGTCTTTTAGCCGGTCTTCCATATGCCACGTCACCTCTGAACCATTCGTGATACCCTGGAGCAATTTCCCCTCTGACCCTATCAGACACACAAGTGTTTGCCATCAGATATTGACACTCACTCCAAATTTGACGAACCTCTTCCTCGGGGAATCGACCGTCAGGACTAATTTCGACCACTTGGGTACTTAAATCTTCATCTCTCGGTATTACTTGATATCTATCGAGTTGCCTCAGAACCCGATACGGTGCATAAGGTTGTATGTTTTTGAGTCCCATTAACAAAAAATGCGGTCGGGCTGCTGGCATATATATGACTTCCTCGACAGACAACCATCCAAGCACCCACTGTATCTGGATAGCCTCGAGGTTCCGAAATAATAATGCCCAAGCCGTGACTCCTTCAGGTAGACTAGCCCCTTTGATTCTCGTACAAAATTCCCCTATACAAGTTTTCTCAGCCGAGCCATAACTCAATAACTGAGAGCGCGGGCACAAATGCTCAATCATCCACATTTGTAACAATAAGTTACATCCCTCAAAAAATTTGCCCCCAGCTTTGCACGCAGTGAGAGCTCTGAAGATATCAGCCACAATCATAGGTGCTAAAGTGCTTTTCCCCATGGTTTGCAAAGTACTGACGACGCCTGCTACTTTCAAATCAATATTACCATCTTTCCTTGGGAATATTACGAGACCCAAAAAAGCTACCATAAATGCCACTCGCCTGTGTTTCTCCCATTTTTGTCGGCTATTTCTGCTGCAAAGCTTAAAGTCTGGATTATTGAACCCGCCCACATGGCCATATCTATCATACACGAAGCGGAAACTGCAGAAACCCTTTGCAAAATCTGGGTGATGAACTGTCCGGGGTACTTTCAAGGAATCCAGGAATCGATGTATGGTAATGGCTCTAGGAGCAATCAAGTATTTGAATCTCAATGGAGCTTGGTCACTTCCAATGTACCCCGCTATTTCTTCTATTGTTGGGGTGAGTTCAAAGTCTGAAAAATGAAACACATTATGTGCCGAATCCCAATGGGCGACCAATGCCCTGATGATATCCCCCCGAGGCTGAATGTCTAATAAATCCGGAAGGTCTTTCAAATATTTTCTCACTTCGTCTTGCCCTTCTTTGCCCAAATCATTCCACCACAATTGCAGCTCAAAAGGGATTTTGGTCATTATTGAAAAAGGCTCATTTATTGTCGTGCTCATCCTGCACATTTATTAAAGCGTTTAAGCAAAAGAAAACTTTTATTTAACTCCAAAAACTACTATTTCAGCTGCAAAGCTTAAAGTCTGGATTATTGAACCCGCCCACATGTCCATATCTATCATACACGAAGCGGAAACTGCAGAAACCCTTTGCAAAATCTGGGTGATGAACTGTCCGGGGTACTTTCAAGGAATCCAGGAATCGATGTATGGTAATGGCTCTAGGAGCAATCAAGTATTTGAATCTCAATGGAGCTTGGTCACTTCCAATGTACCCCGCTATTTCTTCTATTGTTGGGGTGAGTTCAAAGTCTGAAAAATGAAACACATTATGTGCCGAATCCCAATGGGCGACCAATGCCCTGATGATATCCCCCCGAGGCTGAATGTCTAATAAATCCGGAAGGTCTTTCAAATATTTTCTCACTTCGTCTTGCCCTTCTTTGCCCAAATCATTCCACCACAATTGCAGCTCAAAAGGGATTTTGGTCATTATTGAAAAAGGCTCATTTATTGTCGTGCTCATCCTGCACATTTATTAAAGCGTTTAAGCAAAAGAAAACTTTTATTTAACTCCAAAAACTACTATCTATATTATCGACTCAAAATTAACCCTATATTTCAAATGAAGAACTCAATTCTTAATTCTAATATTTTTAGATAAAAGACCCGATATTGCAACACGGCCTTCCTGCGCCTCAGGGGCGAAAATTTTAAGGTTGTGAGGGTCAAAAATCAAAATACGACCAAAGGTGGTTGTTTATGCAAAGTCAGCCCTCCGGTGCCCCGTTTGGGAATATTTGGCTATTTATGACATAACAACATCACCTGACTTATTTATGACTCTTTTTTTATCGTTTTTCAAATTAGGAAACTCAATATTGCAAACACGGCCTTTCAACGTCTCGGGGACGAAGATTTTTAAGGCTGTGTGAGTCAACTGGAGCAAATCTTAAATATGACCCAAAAGTGGCTGTTTATGCAAAGTCAGCCTTCCGGCGTCCCCTTCGGGAACATTCGGCTATGTCTTCATAAAACAGCGTCACCCGACTTCTTAGAAATTTGACATATATATTTTGCTATTATTATTTTTTTTGTAAAAGGGGAAGTTGGACATCACCCGACTTATTTATGACAAAATTAAAAATCTTGACATGTTTTTTTTTGTTTTTTTTTTTTTGTTTTTTGGCTTTTTTTTAAGCAAAAGGGGGTTGGACCCGATGAGGGTTGCCTACGTATCTCACATCCGGTGAGAATCAAACCCGCATAGTTCGGGCAAATTAACCGAACTATTTTAAAACATGACTTTTTTCCATTTTATTTTTTTCTGGCAAGACAATCTATTTTCCTTTTCTATTTTTGAAAAAGACAAAATAACAATTTTTTTATTTTCAACAAACAATAAAACAATCTATTTTTCCAAAAATAAAAGACTCTTTTTTTTCTATATTTTTTAGTAAAACAAAATAAAATATTTTCCTTTTTTTTTTCAAAATTTCGGCAGAGTTTCGCCAGTAATTGGTCATTGATTTTTCTAAAATAATCAATTAACTCCCTAATTGATATATTCTTTTTCCTCTTTTTTTTTCTTTTTTTTCTTCAATTTTCCAACATTCCCGAGATTCAGAAACCGGTCAACATGCAAGTTCGAAACAAATATATGTACAGAGCAAGTAGGATGCATTAGAATGGTCTTTTCATTTCAGGTTGCTAGTCCTAGACGGACCCAACCCCTGTGTTGAGTCCCCTAAGTCAAATGCAACGTGATGCAAATAAGCGTTCCTACTAGGGATCCGGCATGAGGTTTCGTTATACTAGGTTTATAACCTGGGTATATGTTCTAGACTGTGTACCCGAGCGGACAACTCGAGTCGAGGAGGGGGCAACTTACCGGGAACCAAAAGGCCATCCGGCTTCGTAACTTGTCCGACCTCTTTCTTATTTCAGGGTATAACACTAACAGAATAGGGAGTCTCAACCCGTAAGCACATCCCCGGAGGTGAAGAGAGAAGGGTTCGGCACAGTTTATATATACAGTCAAATAATATCAAAGCGGTAAAAGCAGCATTTAGCACATTAGGCTCAAACATGTAAAAATCAGATAAAGCCAAATATAACAATTTATCTAAGCTCGAATCTCTAACCCCGAACCAGTGGTTCTGGGTTACCAATAATATCCCCAGCAGAATCGCCAGAGCTGTCACACCTCCTTTTCACATACCCGAGAGGGTACAAGGGAGTTTTTTCCAATTAAAGGACAATCGAAACGGGATTTATTTATTTATTTCAGAGTCGCCACTTGGGAGATTTAGGGTGTCCCAAGTCACCAATTTTAATCCCGAATCGAGGAAAAGAATGACTCTGTTTAACAGTCTGCGCACCAGAAATCCGGATAAGGAATTCTGTTAACCCGGGAGAAGGTGTTAGGCATTCCCGAGTTCCGTGGTTCTAGCACGGTCGCTCAACTGTTATATTCGGCTTGATTATCTGATTTTATACAAATATGAACTTATGTGCAAATTTTATCTTTTTACCGCTTTCATAATTGTTATTATTATTTTTACAAGAATGTGAACATCGTTTAAAAATATGTCTTTGGATTGCGTCACATAAAATGCACCCGCGATCCGGAACGTATTTTTATTCAATGTTTTAGGATTTGGATTTGGGTCGCATAAATGCGCACCCGTGTTTAAGAATGTATTATTATTAAATCGTGCCTAAAGCGATTAGCGTATTATTATTTATGGGTAAGACTGTGGAATTCACTAAACAGTCCATCCCGAATTCTAAATACTCAATTAAATATTTATTGAGGGCCCCACAATTTTGTATTTTTTATTCGGCGAGGCTCGTCTCATTTATTTTTAAAAGACAATCCTAAAATGCCTACATTATTCTCTATTAAAAATAAAATAAAAAAAACGTCTTAATTTATTTACAGGCTGAAATTGACCAATAATATTTAATTAAACAACATTCTTCCAAGTTCCAAAATGGTCTATTTTGATAAACTAACGTGTTTTTTGAGACATGATAATCATCCAACAATAGCGAATTAACTAGACGAAGTTACTACACCATTTATTTATTTTTAGGCAATATATAGGTAGTTCGTCCGTTAAGCTATCATCCGATGTTTCACTATATGTATTAAATATCTACATGATTCTGATTTTTTGCAAGCTAAATAATTTATACAAACAAAATTCAGAATATAATTGAATATAATTCAGAATTTCAACTCTTCATTTTTTCGTATTCATGCTTCATATTTCGGATTACAATAACCAGCTTTTCAGTTGTGTACCTGATATTGGAAGCAAAAGAAAATGAAGATGAGAATCAGCACCAGTAATAACAGTACAACACAGCAGCAACAATCCAACAACAGTAACAACCCAGGAACAGAGTTTGCAAACCGGTGGAGTATTAATCCCAAAACAAAGCTTCAAGCTTTGATGACACAACAACAATTAATGCTAATTTCAAACAATGAAAGAAAGCAGAAGATTTTTTTTAGTTTTTTTTATTTGGAAGTTTAAATATTTTTTCGGAATTTTCTCTCTCTTAAATGTTCAACCCTTTTTTCTCTCTCTTATTCTCTTTCTGTCAGATTTTTTTCCTCTTTTTTTTCTCTATCTCTATATTTTTTATCTGTGTTCCTCTCCAAAATCTGATTTCAAGACTTCTACTTATATCTCATCCCATAAATCTTTTAATCAATTAAAATCAACTCATTTTCTCTACCAAACTCATTATCTTCCCACTCATCCCCATTACATTAAATAAATATATCACCCCACCCCATTATATTTTGTCCCCCATGCTTTCACTAAACAAATACAAGATTTCTCCCCACTAAATTTTGTCTTGTCCCCCCTTTATATTAAACAACTATATCACAACTCACCCCAATACATTTTGTCCCCCATGCTTCACATAAAAAATTAAAAAATGTACAATTCCTAAACTAACCCTCCGACCTTATTGCAATTACCATTTTACCCCTGAACGTACTACAAATTACCAAACTACCCCATCAGCTATAACAATCAATTAATCAAACTTAACCAAAATATAGACAATATGATCAATTTCTAACAATGTTCAAACAACAAATCACATGAACATGATTTCTTCAATATTTCAACAACAAATCACATGAACACAAATTGAACAACAAAGAACAACTAAAATTTGATTGAACAATATTTTTTAGCAACAAACAATCCTATTTTCAGATTCAACAACAACAATCAAACAAGTATATTTAGATTTCCAAATTCAATAATATTGAACTTAAAATCAACTCTAACAACATCACAACAAACAATTCCTATATTAAACTTAAACAAGATTATGAGACAAATTCAAGAAATAATCATAAGTGATAAACAAGAAATCAAACTATACAAATTTCGGATTCAAGATCAACCAAACAAAGTATGAACATGAATGAAAATATTCAATAACAATAACAAACAAACTTTGTTCAAACTTCGAATTAAACTTAAACAAACAAATAAATATATTCAAATCACTAATCTTCAAATAACCAATTAAGTTTTCTTAACTAAATCCAACAAAAATTATAACAAAGATACATGATCCAAAAATTAAAAACCAAAACATAACTTCACATTAAATCACTGAATTAAAACCAACTTCAAAAATGAATACGAATTAAGTCTATATTAACAACAAACAAACGGATTTTAAATGATTTAAACTAATACCTTTCTATATTAAAACTAAATCCTCTTAAAATTAATAAAACAAACTGAAAATAATTGAATTGAATCTTCAACTTAAATCTAACAATAATATAATTAAACTAACAACGTTTATCTAAAAATAAATAAAAAAATAATAAAAAAAATAAAAATAAAGCAAACTTATGCTAATTCCAAATCTTAAAATATCAAACAAATTACGGACGAAATAAAACTTAAACCAACTAACCGTAAATGACCAACGACGAACATCTTGAATGAAACAAATCTGTCCGAAAAATGATTATCGTACCAAGACTACCAATGCCCTAACGGATCTTGCCTTCAACGATAAACTCCCCTTCTTCTTGAACTCAAAACAACACACAACAAACACAAACGAAAACCAAACGAATCCTTGACGATAACGAAGAAGATGACGCAGCCGGAAGGAGGAGGGGAAGCCGCGGCGACGTGGGCTGAAGAAGAAGCGGCGTGAAGCAGAAACGCCGGCAGCATCGACGGAGGAGCTGACCACGCTGCTCAACTGTAGCAGCAGCACTACTGTAGCAGCGGCGAAGAAGCTGGAAGGAGGAAGGGAAGCAGCAGCGACATGGAGAAGAAGACGACGCAACAATGACGCAATTCTCATATTGGGCAAAAATCATGTGCTTACAACTGCCCCTCTTTGCCCGAAGACACGAAGGGTTTTTGTGCAAAAATAAAGCGAGCGATTTTTGCCCATCCGAGTACTCCGTATGAAGCATTTTTTTTTTGAAAAAGATTTGACCGAACCTTTGCTTCAGAGGTTTCCTAAATATCCCCAGCAGAGTCGCCAGAGCTGTCACACCTCCTTTTTCCGCCCCCGCGAGGGGTGAAGGGAGTTCTTTCCAATTAAAGGACAATCGAAACGGGATTTATTTATTTATTTCAGAGTCGCCACTTGGGAGATTTAGGGTGTCCCAAGTCACCAATTTTAATCTGAATCGAGGAAAAGAATGACTCTGTATTACAGTCCGCGAACCAGAAATCCGGATAAGGAATTCTGTTAACCCGGGAGAAGGTATTAGGCATTCCCGAATTCCGTGGTTTTAGCACGGTCGCTCAATTGTCATATTTGGCTCATTTGTCTGATTTTTAAACAATTAAGAACTTATATGCAAATTTAACTTTTAAAACCGCTTTTATCACTATTTATTTTATACAAAATTGCAACGTCGTGAAAACGCATCTCGAACCACGCCACAACCAGTGCACACGTGATTTTTTGACGCATTTTGACTTCGTCAAGATCGTGATTTGGGTTACATAAATGTACACCCGTATTTAAGAAAATAACCTTATTAAATATGCGCCAAAATACTACGCGTTATGATACTATTATGTAGGACTGTGAATTTTACTAAATCGCCCATCTCGGAATCTAGGTATTTTCTTATATTAAAAAAAATTGGAGGACTGCAATTTTTTGTATTATTTATATTTATTTATTTGTTAGCGAGATCCTCCCTTATTTTATGAATACCCTTTAATGACTACATTTTTATTATTACTAACTTTGTCCATAATTATGAAGTCAATCTCTACATACTTAAAAATAGCATATTAATTACTAATTCAAAACAAATATTAATGGAAAGTAATATTACTAAAATGATAATTACGAACAACATGGAATTTCCCAAAAAGTAAAAAAACTAATTATCCCATAGTTGGATTAAAACATATTGTTAGTATGACTTAAGCTTATTGAAATTAATTATTTACAAATACTGAAAATTAAAAAAAAACTTGATTACTAAACCATATTTCTAGAAGTTAAACAATTTAAACTTAACTAACTTTGTTTTAATTCACATCATGTCCTAATACTTGATTCGCAAACTAATTCATGTTTTAACTGAAATTAACTACATGATTCCGATTAACTTAATGTTGACAAAAAAAAACCTTATGAATAATGAATTAATCAATTTTTGCCAAACTAATTCAATAACGCCATTTTTTATGTTATTTCTTTTATTTTGATTATTAAACAGTTTTAATTAGTAATCCGTCTTGAATATATTTCCTAATAATCTGGTTAAGGCGTTATTTAATATATCGCTATAACATATCTAATTATGCCAAATGACAGTGATTGACAGAATAATAATACATGAATAATCTAAATACAATACAAAAAAAAATTAAAACTAAATTAAAAATTTAACATTCCGTTCTTCATTTCAGCTTACAAAATGCCAAAATTACAGTTGTGTACCTGGTATTGCCAATATAAGAAGAAGAAAGTCAGCCACGCAGTAATAACAATACAGCACAGCAACAAAAGTCCAATAGCAGTAACAACCCAGGAACAGAGTTTGCAAACCGGTGGAGTATTAAACTCAAAACAAAAGCTTCAAGCTTTGATGAAAAACAATTAATTCTGATTTCAAACAATGAAAGAAAGCAAAAGATTTTTTTTAGTTTTTTTTTTTGAAAGTTTAAATATTTTTTCGGAATTTTCTCTCTCTTAAATGTTCAGCCCTTTTTTTCTCTCTCCTATTTTCTTTCTGTTCAGATTCGTTCTTTCTCTTCTGTATTCTCTCCTATCTGTCTATTCTGATTTCAAGACTTCTTATAACCCCTCCCATAAATCTTTCAATTAATTAAAATCAATACTTTTTCTCTACCCAACCCATTATCTTCCCACTCCTCCCCACTACATTAAATAAACATATCACACCACTCCATTATATTTTGTCCCTCATGCCTAACATAAAATAATATAAGATTCCCCCCACTAAATTTTGTCTTGTCCCCCTTTATATTAAACAAGTACATCAAAAACCCCACCCCATTATATTTGTCCCCCATGCTTAACATAAAGAATCAAAATAATGTTCAATTACCAAACTACCCCTCCGACCTTATTGCAATTACAAATCTACCCCCGAATGCAATGCAATTTACCAAATTACCCCTCTGCTCTAAACAATCAATTAATCATAACTCAACCAAAATATAGTCAAGATGACCAATTTCTCAACAATCTTCAACAACAATTTACATGAACATGATGAACAACACAAACTCCAAATTAATGGAAATAAATCAACCATATCGGGAACCAATCCTGGTTAATTTAGACCATTAATGGATGAACAAAGAGACAATAATACAAACAACAATATGCATGATTCAAATTAAATCAAGCAAATCACAAACAAACATAAACTCACATTAAATCACTGAATTTACACATGAACTTCAAACCAAGACGAACATGAATTAAATCTATCTTTAAGCAACAAAACATGACAGATTCAATGATTCAAACAACATTACTAATTTCTGGAAAATACATAACAACATGAGACAAATTGAAGAAATAATTAATTAAATTTCAATTTGAATCTAACAAACATTAAACTAACAAATATTCACTTAAACAACAATACAAACATGAAATAAACATGAAAAATAATTAATTAATCTTTCATTTGGAATCTGAAAAATTAATTTAACAAACAACACATGAACATGAACTAAAATTAATTCAAACGATAAACAAAACAAACATTTGCCGATTTTAGATTCGAAAATATCAAAACAAAATACGGACAAAATAAAAGTCAAAATCTACTAACCGGATCGAAACGACGAACAACGACCAAACAAACAACGAACTTGACGAGCCTCGACCAAAGCTCGAACCAACGATGACGAACACGAGCAGACGACCAAAGAAGATGGTCGTTTGGCATCGTTTAAAAACGAACCCAGTGGCAGCAGCAACTCGGAGGAACTGGGAGATGGAGAAGGTCGACGCACTGGCATCCATGGCTGCCTGTGTCGATGAGGCAGCAACTAGGGTGCGTTCGGCAGAAGCAGTATTCGTCAAGCCATGGACGTCGAGGGTCATCCATGGACGTCGAGCTCGACTTTGAGATTGACGTTGAATGACGACGATGCTTCCATGGCCAGCAGCTGAAACTCCCAGAAATGTGAGCAACAACAGTCCGTTGAGTAAGAAGACGGAGTGAAACAGCAGCAGCTCGGAGCAGACGACGCAGTGGGGCAGCAGCTCGCGAAACAAGCCGTGGTTGTTCGAGCTGTTCGCAGTCGAAGACGAAGCAGTAATGGAGGTCGTTCGGATGGGGAAGATGAAGCAGAAGCAATAAGAAGCAGAAGGGTCGCAACTGCTCGTCGAGGAAGGAGATGAAACAAGCAGCGATTGGGTTTTCCTTCCATTTTTGCCGAGGGTTTTCCGGCGACGCAGCGGCGAAGTAGATGGGGAGGTCGACGTGGATGGTGGTCGTTTGGAGACGAAGCAGCAACAAAAAGGTCAGCCATGGATGGGGTCTTTGAGCTTTTGGAGAAGAAAGAGCAAAATGGGTGTGGGGGGGGCGGATGTTTTCTTAGTTTTAGGGTTTTTGGTTTTTTTATTTTTTTATTTTTTTGTTTTGTTTTGTGTTTTTGACAAATGAAGAATGGGTGTTGGGCATTTGGGTTAATGGGGCGGACCGGGTTGACCCGGTCTGAAGTGGACTGGGTCATGGAGAAGATTGGGCAATTTTTTGGGCCTTTGGCTTACAATTGAAGAAGTGGCCCAATCCGATTTTCTTTTGTATTTTTGTTCTCTTTTCTTCTTTTATTTTCTAAAACTAAATTATAAAAGTACTTAAATTATTATTAAGAACTAAATTAAGTTATAAAAGCGCAAATTAACTCTCAATAACAATTAACGCACAATTAAGTAATAATTAAGCATAAAATTGTTCATTTGGACATTAAATGCTAAAAATGCAAAAGATGCCTATTTTTGTAATTTTTAATTTTTGTAAAACTAATTTAATTACTAACAATTGTAGAATTAAATCCTACATGCAAAATGCGACATATTTTTGTATTTTTATTAATTTAACAAATAAACATGCACATACAAATACAAATAATTATTCAAAATATCACAAAATTGCACACCAAGAAAAATTACTTTATTTTTGAATTTTTTGGGAGTAATTCTCATATAGGGCAAAAATCACGTGCTTACACACAGTCTAGAACACCGACCCAGGTTTTGAAAATAGAATAACATGACTTCATGTCGGATCCCTAGTAGGAACGGTTATTTGCATCATGTTGCATTTGACTTAGGGGACTCAACACATGGGTTGGGTCCGTCTAGGACTAGCAACCTGAAATGAAAAGACCATCATGATGCATCCTACTTGCTCTGTACATATATTTGTTTTGAACCTGCATGTTGACCGGTTTCTGAATCTCGGGAATGTTGGAAAATTGAGAAAAAAAAAAGAGGAAAAAAAAGAAATATCAGTTAGGGAGTTAATTGATTATTTTAGAAATAAAAATCAATGACCAATTACTGGCGAAACTTTGCCGAAATTTTGAGGAAATAAAAAAAAAGGAAAATATTTTATTTTGTTACTAAAAAAAAGCAAAGAAAAAAAAGAGTCTTTTAATTTTGGAAAGTTGGGTGTTGAAAAAGAAAAGGATAAAAAGAGTTTTTGTTTTAGTTTGAAAAACATAAGTTGTTTCATTATTTGTTGAAAAAGGAAAGGAAAAAGAGTCTTTTATTATTAGTTTGGAAAAATAGGTTGTTTTATTGTCTGTGGAAAATGAAAAAGAAAAAAAAAAGTCTGTTATTTTTAGCTTGGAAAAATAGGCTATTTTATTTGTTGAAAAGAAAAAGAAAAAAGAGAGTCTTGTTTCTAAAAATTGTTTTTATTCGCTTATGAAATGCCAAAAATAAAAATGGAAAATAGTCATGTTTTAAAATAGTTCGGTTAATTTGCCCGAACTACGCATGGTTTGATTCTCACAGGGCGTGAGATACGTAGGCAACCCTCATCGGGTCCAACCTCCCCTTTGCAAAAATAACCAAAAATATCAAAATTTTAATTTTTGTCGTAAATAAACCAGGTGATGTTGTTTTTGTCAAAAATAGCCAAATGTTCCCAAACGGGGCGTCAGAAGGCTGACTTTGCACAAACAGCCACCTTTGGTCATATTTTGATTCTGACCCTCACAGCCTTAAAATCTTCGTCCCCGAGGCGCTGGAAGGCCGTGTTTGCAGTACCGGGTCGTTTATTTTAATTTGGAAAAAACAAGAAAAAGAGTCAGTGGTCAAGTGAATACCGTTCAGATTTTGGGTCAAAATTGGCATATAGGGGAAGGAATCTGTCATTTTTGGGGTTTGTATTTCTTTTGATTAGAGTATATGGGTCGTTTGCTTTTCGAGTCTGTATTTCGCCATTAAGTTGGTTAGTTTTGTTGTTATTATGAAAATGGAAAATTCCAAAAAATGTTTTATTGTCGTTTACCTTTTATTTGCAAGAACTACGCAAGGTCTGATTCATGCGGGGTCATGATACGTAGGCAATCTCCATAAGATTCGACCGCAACCAAAAAAATGAAAAATGAAAAATGGAAAAGAAGAATTGAAAAAAATGGGAAAAGATGTTGTGAATAATGAGGACCGACCCAATCCATTCTAACATGTTTTGTTTTGAATTGTGAAGAAAGTTGAGGTGGTCGGTTGTGGTAAGCTGGAAACACAAGATCCAAGGAAAATGATAACTGACATCGAAGCTGTTACGAGTGCTCAAGAGACTCAGGGTCAGAGGGTTCAACAAGGGTCTACTGTGGTTGAGGAAAATAGAACACTGAAACAACAAATGACCAAAATGCGTCAAACCTGGGCTATTGGCCAAGGACAACCTTGTCACGAGTCACAATTTGCTACACAGCAAGACCAGTACCACTATCCCGAGTACCACTCGTACTCGTTTGATCTTCCTGCAAACATCGAGAAGCCTGCCCGAAAGAGGGTACAGGAAGAAATAACCCAAAGAGTGAAAATATTAGAACAACGGTTGAAAAACACGCAAGGAATGGCAGGTCAAAAGAGCGTTGCTTTCAGCGATCTATGCATGTTCCCCGATGTCCACTTGCCGCCTGGTTTCAAGGTTCCCAAATTTGAAAAGTACAATGGACATGGAGACCCTATAGCCCACCTGAAAAGGTATTGCAATCAATTGAGAGGTGTGGGAAGAAATGAAGAATTGCTTATAGCTTATTTTGGGGAAAGCCTCACGGGTGTAGCATCTGAATGGTTTTTGGATCAAGACACATCTTGCTGGTACGTCTGGGATGACATGGCACGGGCCTTTGTCAAACAATTTCAATATAACATCGACATCGCCCCAGACCGCATTTCCCTGTCTAACCTAAAAAAGAAACCAATTGAAAGTTTCAGGGAATATGCCATCAAATGGAGAGAGCAGGCAGCTAGAGCTAAGCCACCCATGGATGACCACGAGTTAATCACTGTCTTTCTACAGGCTCAAGAGCCAGATTATTTTCAATACATGACATCCGCAGTGGGTAAATCCTTCCCGGAAGCAATCAAAATGGGAGAAATGGTGGAGAACGGTCTTAAGACAGGCAGAATTATAAGTCAAACAGCTCTCAAAGCTGCAGCTCAAGCTGTCCAAATTGAATCTGGTAACACGAATGAGAGGGATGAAGAAATCATGGTGATATCAAGGTCGAGAAGAGGTCCTAAGAGAACATCTCGAAGGTATGTGCAGCCTCATCAGGTTTTCCATGACCCCCTAAGCATTACTATCCACCTCCGAACCCCTCATACTCGCCACCAAATCACCCAAGAAAGCGAGCACGAGTATCACAAAATCTCCACCAGCCTCCGCAAAATTTTCAATTACCTTGTAACCCACATCCAAGCCAGGGGTATAGAAGGGAACAAAAGTTGAAAGATAGTTTTACACCAATAGGAGAGTCCTATGCAAGCTTATTTGAGAAGTTAAAACAACATGACATGATTGCACCCATTCCTCCAAATCAGGTGGACCGACGTGCGAGAAGCTTTGACTCATCTAAAAGGTGTGAATACCACTCCAATGCTCTGGGGCACAATGTGGAAAATTGTCGGGATTTGAAAAGAGAAATAGAAAGGATGATCCAGGAAAATTTGATTCAAGACAGTGGCACCAAGACTCTACTAGACACGGCTCATAGACAACCCCTAGGACAGACTTGCTCTGATACCAAGTTTGTCACGACCCAAACTGAAGGGCCATGACTAGCACCCGACCACACTTGCCGAGCACCAACGTACATTTCATCTAACCTTCATTATTATCTTTTAAGGCTGACGAGATCAATATAAATGGTAGACCTAGATCATGGACAACCAGCAATAAAATATGACGGCATGAACATACATAGCAGGGGATGACCAGACAATCAAGAAACTACGTATAAGGTATGAGCTACCACGCTACTATGAAAGACTATACAACAAAAACTAGCCGACAAGGCATACCAAACTATACATGAGCCGACACCTGTCTATGAGCCTCTAAAAGAACATAAGTGTTGCAACATAGCCGGAACAGGGCCCCGACATACCCATAATGTCTATAACAAAAATTGCATACCAAGACCAAGGCAAGTCCGGAGAAGGGATCTCGCCAATCACCGCTGAACTGGACAGTCTACTGTGGTGGGGGAGCTGCACCTGCCTGTCTATCAGGACCTGCAGCACGACATGCAGCGTCCACAAATAAAAGGACGTCAGTACGAATAAAGTACTGAGTATGTAAGGCAAGGAACCATAAATACGATTAGTAATGTAAGCAAGGATAGAGAATATACAACCTGTAACATCTTAGTACCTCTGAGGGCTACTTACATGAAATGCATGATACATATGTATAAATACATAAACCTTTAAAGCATTCGCCTCTGTGGGCATCATCATCATCATATCGTACCCGGCCATAATAGGCTCGGTAGAATCGTACCCGGCCACGTGGAGCTCGGTAAAACCCAACTGATCAGTGGTTGCACAATAGGTGTCGTACCCGGCCAACTATAGCGTGGCTCGGTAGAGTAAAATAGATACATATATATAATGCATGCTCGACTCATGGAATCACATTCTAAACCTTTCGGAGTGACGTAAGGTCGGTATCCTCTGTACACGTTATTAGGACTAACTCTTCACTATGAACCTTATAAGAATCAGGAAGTACCAATAACATTGATAACATAAGAATAAGAGAAGCAACATTAACATCAATCGTTCCATAAGAGGGAAAACAATGTAAGTACTGCTAGCTTCTAAGAGTAGAGTATCTTTGGAAGCTCGTTCATTACATTATGTACAATCGGAGTCGTGCAAAAGAAGGAAAGGGATAGCCTCACATACCTTGTATATACTGCCCCAATCTCAAGCTATGCAATTGTCAAAACTCCTTAGTCTACAATAAGAGAAACGATACTATCGTTATCATTTAAGCGTCATAACTATTATGTATCGACCACAACCTATTTTACGATGAAACGGACAGCACCTCCCCTATATATATGACCTCACACCATTCAAAACAGTCACCAAACAGCCCAAACAACATCAATAATAAACATATTGAGCCTCCCAAAATAGTCCACACATAGCCTAATCACTCCATACATACGACGACCACCGTAGTCGTGTCAAACAACCTGGAAATGTTACGAATAACTATCAGCCCATAACCCTACATATATATGGTGTTTCTCCACACCCTTCCTCCTCCAAAACTCCACAAGATAGTAGTAAAATACGCAGCCCAACAACAACGCAAAACAGTCCACAAAACAATAACATTACTACCAAGCCTTTCGATATATATCTCACAAGTTCTAGCTTCAATGGCTTAGCCGCAACTTGGATAATCTTAAATACATATAGAGTAAGAGGTTCCTTACCTTTATACAGAAATAACAACTCCAATTTGACCTTAAATTTCCATGAAATATCCCTCCAATGCTGCCACAACAACAACAAAGCGAAACTAGCGATCAATTAGTGTTTTTCGGCACTAGAATCACTTTAGAAGGCTTGAAATCACCTAGGATTGATATTAAGAACATGAGGGAGTATTTACAGAACATAAACCCTTTAAAACCACCTCCCACACGAGCTGGAACGACACAAAAATGAGCAACAACAAGAAGAACAAGAGACTTACTAGCGCCACGGAATTCCCGACACTTGATTTGTGTTGTTTGCCCTTTTTTGGGTCTTGAATCTTGAGAGAACCTTGAGAGGATGTTCCTAGGGTTCTAAGGTCTGAAAATAGTGAAAAGAAATGACTTAAAACGGGTTGGAGGCATCCTATATAGGTCCAAATATCTTAAACCGACTTAGTGGGCCACATAGAGAGGTGCTTGGCGCAGTCTCGCAAAAACGCAAATATCTCTCTACTCCGAGATCGTATCGATGAACGGTTTAATGTGTTGGAAACTAGACTCATAGATATTTAATTTTGTTGGTAGATCACCCCGTAATTCCTTGTAAATTATTAGAAAAGATTAGAAACATTTGACCTAATGTTTAAGTAAAATTATGAACCTAAGTTGCGACAACTTTTGTCGACTTTTGTTTCATAACTCGTTTGACTTCAAAACTTATGATACGGATATTATATGATTAAAATACCTTAATAAATGACCTCTTGAGTGTATTAAGCACCGCTAGATTACCTGAAAATACGAGTTACAACATCCTTGATTCGTTTAACTTCTAATACTGGTTAATCACCCTTATACACTCTTGTATCACTTAAGACCAATAGGATTGACTTCTTATCATCTCAAAGATAATTCCTTTTTGGATTTATGTTAACTAATATATGGCATGAACTAACACATGTGGATATGGGTTGTAACACCCCCCCCTTAGGAACATTCGTCCTCGAATGTAAGGGTTTATGGGGAGTTTAAATCATCGTGGATTCCAATGGAAATTTCCGATCAATTTTCCCCTATAAAATGGTCACTAGCAAAACTTGCAAGTAATTAAGCCCAACATATGGCTTCACAAGGCTACACAAAGCATTATGCGTATTTACATTATCTACATATCACCATTTTGTATTAAGGAGGAGTATTCTCAAATTATTGCTTACCTCATAGAGCCGTTTCACCTTCCAATGTATCCTGTCTTCCACCAGCATCCTTGTTATCTTCATTCTGGAATAAGTAAGGGTATTTAGACTTCATCTCCTCTTCTGCTTCCCATGTCATTTCTTCCATATTTTTGTTCCTCCACAATACTTTGACGGAAGCTACATCTTTTGTTCTCAGCTTGCGGACTTGCCGATCTAATATCGCCACTGGCACTTCTTCATATGATAGGTCCTCTGTAACTTGTACATCTTTGATAGGGACGACTCGAGAAGGGTCTCCAATACATTTTCTCAACATAGATACATGGAATACCGGGTGGACAAATTCCAATTCGGATGGCAATTCTAACTCATAAGCAACCTGTCCAATCCGTCGAAGAATTTTATACGGCCCGATATACCTTGGACTCAGCTTACCTTTCTTCCCAAAACGCATAATACCCTTCATTGGTGAGATCCTCAGGAAAACCCAATCACCAACCTCAAACTCTAGATCACGACGTCGGACATCAGAATAAGATTTTTGCCTGCTTTGTGCCGTCCTCAATCGCTCCTGTATCACTTTCACCTTCTCAATAGCTTGGTGAATCAAATCTGGCCCATATAATTCTGTTTCACCGACTTCGAACCATCCAACTGGTGATCTACATCTCCTCCCGTATAGTGCCTCGTATGGGGCCATTTTAATACTGGAATGGTAGCTATTGTTATAGGCGAATTCTATGAGTGGAAGATGATCATCCCAATTCCCCTTAAAATCTAGAACACATGCTCGTAGCATATCTTCCAGTGTCTGAATGGTACGTTCAGCCTGTCCGTCAGTCTGCGGATGAAATGCAGTGCTGAGATTTACCTGTGTGCCTAAACCCTTCTGGAAAGACCTCCAAAAGTTAGCCGTAAATTGAGCTCCTCGGTCTGATATAATAGATATGGGCACACCATGAAGCCTAACAATCTCCTTGATATACAACTTTGCATAATCTTCAGCCGTGTAAGTTGTCTTCACTGGAAGAAAATGGGCACATTTTGTAAGTCGATCAATTATCACCCAGATGGAGTCAAACTTATGATAAGAGCGAGGTAATCCAATAATGAAGTCCATATTAATCACCTCCCACTTCCAGGTCGGAATCTCTATATTTTGAAGCAATCCACCGGGTTTCTGATGTTCTATCTTTACTTGTTGACAATTGGGACACTGGGCTACAAATTCTGCAATAGACTTCTTCATATTATCCCACCAATACTGCTCCTTGACATCATGATACATCTTTGTCGAGCCGGGATGGATGGAATATCGGGATTGATGAATCTCATTCATAATCTTCTCTCGCAACCCTGCCACATTAGGCACACACAATCGGCTCTGGTATCTCAGTGCCCCATCTTTTCCGATCCCAAAAGCCATACTTTTACACTGTTGAATGCTTTCTCTTAATCGTACTAAGATAGGATCTTCATATTGTCGTGCTTTTACCTCGGCTACCAAAGATGATTCTGATGTATTCTGTACAGTAACACCTCCATCATCAGAGTCTAACAATCTGATTCTCATATTGGCTAGCTGATGAAGCTCTTTAATCAACCCCCATCTACCTGCCTCAATATGTACTAAGCTTCCCATTGATTTACGGCTGAGAGCATCTGCCACAACATTGGCTTTACCGGGATGATACAATATCTCGACGTCGTAGTCTTTCAATAATTCAAGCCACCTACGCTGCCTCAAATTCAACTCTTTCTGCTTGAAGATGTATTGTAAACTCTTGTGATCTGTGTAGATGTCAACATGGACGCCGTATAAGTAGTGCCGCCATATCTTCAAAGCATATATTACTGCAGCCAATTCCAAATCATGGGTTGGATAATTCTTTTCATGCTTCTTCAATTGTCTTGATGCATAAGCAATCACATTCCCACGCTGCATCAATACGCACCCCAAACCTATACCTGAGGCATCACAATATACCACATAACCTTCTGTTCCTTCAGGAAGAGTGAGCACTGGTGCAGATGTCAATCGATTCTTCAACTCCTGAAAACTACGTTCACAAGTGTCAGACCACTGGAATTTGGTAGCTTTTTGTGTTAACTTAGTCAATGGTGATGATATAGAGGAAAATCCTTCTACAAACCGCCTATAATATCCTGCTAGCCCTAGGAAGCTGCGGACTTCTGATGGTGTTGTAGGTCTCGGCCAATTCTTTACTGCATCGATCTTCTGAGTGTCGACACTAATACCCTCATCAGATATCACATGGCCAAGGAATGCTACTGAGTTCAGCCAGAATTCACATTTGGAGAGCTTAGCATATAACTTACGATCCTGAAGCATCTGTAATACTATCCGCAAGTGGCCCGCATGTTCCGCCTCCGAACGAGAATATACTAGAATGTCATCAATGAATACAATCACGAACACATCAAGATAGGGCCTGAATATAGTATTCATGAGATCCATAAAAGTTGCTGGGGCATTTGTTAGCCCGAACGACATCACCAAGAACTCAAAGTGCCCATATCTTGTCCGGAAGGCCGTCTTTGGAATATCTTTCTCCCTAACCCTTACCTGATGATACCCTGAACGTAAATCAATCTTGGAGAAATACTTGGCACCCTGGAGTTGGTCAAACAGGTCATCAATTCTTGGAAGTGGATACTTGTTCTTTATAGTAGACTTATTCAACTGTCGATAGTCGATACACATCCGTAACGACCCGTCTTTCTTCCGCACGAATAGGACTGGTGCACCCCAAGGTGAAGTGCTAGGCCTAATAAAGCCCTTATCCAGCAAGTCCTTCAACTGCACCTTCAACTCTCGCAACTCTGCCGGGGCCATTCTGTATGGAGGAATAGAGATCGGTTGAGTGTCAGGCAACACATCAATGCTAAACTCAATCTCCCTTTCAGGAGGAAGGCCTGGGAGTTCATCTGGGAAAACATCTGGGAATTCGTTGACCACAGGGATTGATTGTAAAGTAGGCGGTTTCGCCTCCGCATCCCTAACGCGAACGAGATGATAAATGTAACCTTTTGAGATCATTTTCCTTGCCTTAAGATAGGAAATAAACCTACCTTTCGGTGTAGCAATGTTCCCTTTCCATTCAATGACGGGTTCACCTGGAAATTGGAACCTAACCATCTTCGTACGGCAGTCAACATTTGCATAGCATGAGGCCAACCAGTCCATTCCCATTATCACATCAAAATCAACCATTTCTAACTCAAATAAATTTGCCGAGGTTTGACGACTACAAATCATCACAGTGCAACCTCTATATACCCTTCTAGCAATCACAGAATCTCCTATCGGAGTAGATACCGCAAGGGGTTTACTTATCAATTCAGGTTCAATGCCAAACTTATTAGCCACAAAGGGTGTAACATATGATAATGTAGATCCCGGATCAATCAGCGCATATACATCATAAGAAAACACAGATATAATACCTGTAACAACATCTGGAGACGACTCGAGATCCTGTCGACCTACTAGAGCATAGGTTCGATTTTGAGCACCACTCGAACTCGGCACTGCACCTCTACCCCTACCACGACCTGTCGACTGCTGAAAACCCCGTGCTGGAGGTCGAACTGATGAGGAAGAACCAGACACAGATCCAGTCGGCTGAGCCATACCATCACCTCCTCTATTAGGACAATCCCGCATCATATGGCCAGGCTGCCCGCACGAATAGCATGCATCAGAACCTCGACGACACAGTCCAAAGTGGGCCTTGCCGCACTGATCACAATGTGGTGTTGGGGGTCTCATCTGACTAGTATCCCTGTGATGTTGCGAGCCAGATGCCCGCGAACTCTGACCTGGACCAGAATAGGATCGATCATATCGAGGCCTCTGAAACTGTGGAGGAGCACTAGCTACAGGTGGCGCCGAACTCCTCGAAAACTGTGGCCTGATGCGGCCTCTGAAGTCATCAGAATACCCTGCAAATCTCGCCCTCTTATGCTGGCCTCTATCCTGCTCCCTAACTGCCCTCTGCTGGCGCTTACGATCCTCTAGGGTCTGGGCATAAGCTTGAATACGGGAAATATCCATGCCCTCCACCAAGGAGGCTGTCGTACACTCATTTATTAGATGTGGTCCCAACCCATTCACGAACATATGCACCCTATCACTCATCTCGGCCACCATATGGGGAGCATACCTTGCCAAAGAATCAAACTGCATACTGTACTCTCGCACACTCATATTACCTTGTCTAAGGTTCAAGAACTTATCAGCTCTAGCTCGTCGTATCTCAACTGGCAAGTAGTGACGAAGAAAGGCCTCAGAAAATTCCTTCCACACAGCTGGAGGAGGGTTCGGACCCCTGGATCTCTCCCAACTATCATACCAGAGAACCGCTAAATCCCGTAGCCGATAAGAAGCCAACTCTACTGCCTCTGTATCACTAACATGCATAACCCGAAGTGTACGATGAACCTGGTCAATAAAAGTCTGTGGGTCCTCCTTGGGGTCTGATCCGGTAAACACTGGAGGGTCTAAATTAATAAAATCACGAACTCTTGTACTAACTGGTTTCTCAGCAGCACCTGTATTCTGCCTCTGAGCCTGAGCAGCTACCAAGCTAGTCAATAACTGCAAAGCACTCCGCATATCCTGGTCTGGAGTGCCAGACGGAGGAACTGGAGGCGCTGGGTGCCTTCTAATATCCTCTGGAGGAGATGGAGTAGATAAGGTATGAGAGGGCATCTCACTTTGAGCCTCACTTTGTCCTGCTCTGACTTGGGGCACCTGACTGGTACCCTCTCCCGCTGCTGTATCAAGCCGTCTACTAATCGTTTGCTTCCTAGTCGAAGGCATCACTGAAAAAACAAGGTGAATATTAGAGACGAACACTTACGACTCAACTCTACGCACGATCTAGATTCAGGAAGAAGGTAACAACCCTAGATGTCATGTAGCCTCCTGATTATAAATGTGGCGCGCTACACATCCATAATCAAGACTCTACTAGACACGGCTCATAGACAACCCCTAGGACAGACTTGCTCTGATACCAAGTTTGTCACGACCCAAACTGAAGGGCCATGACTAGCACCCGACCACACTTGCCGAGCACCAACGTACATTTCATCTAACCTTCATTATTATCTTTTAAGGCTGACGAGATCAATATAAATGGTAGACCTAGATCATGGACAACCAGCAATAAAATATGACGGCATGAACATACATAGCAGGGGATGACCAGACAATCAAGAAACTACGTATAAGGTATGAGCTACCACGCTACTATGAAAGACTATACAACAAAAACTAGCCGACAAGGCATACCAAACTATACATGAGCCGACACCTGTCTATGAGCCTCTAAAAGAACATAAGTGTTGCAACATAGCCGGAACAGGGCCCCGACATACCCATAATGTCTATAACAAAAATTGCATACCAAGACCAAGGCAAGTCCGGAGAAGGGATCTCGCCAATCACCGCTGAACTGGACAGTCTACTGTGGTGGGGGAGCTGCACCTGCCTGTCTATCAGGACCTGCAGCACGACATGCAGCGTCCACAAATAAAAGGACGTCAGTACGAATAAAGTACTGAGTATGTAAGGCAAGGAACCATAAATACGATCAGTAATGTAAGCAAGGATAGAGAATATACAACCTGTAACATCTTAGTACCTCTGAGGGCTACTTACATGAAATGCATGATACATATGTATAAATACATAAACCTTTAAAGCATTCGCCTCTGTGGGCATCATCATCATCATATCGTACCCGGCCATAATAGGCTCGGTAGAATCGTACCCGGCCACGTGGAGCTCGGTAAAACCCAACTGATCAGTGGTTGCACAATAGGTGCCGTACCCGGCCAACTATAGCGTGGCTCGGTAGAGTAAAATAGATACATATATATAATGCATGCTCGACTCATGGAATCACATTCTAAACCTTTCGGAGTGACGTAAGGTCGGTATCCTCTGTACACGTTATTAGGACTAACTCTTCACTATGAACCTTATAAGAATCAGGAAGTACCAATAACATTGATAACATAAGAATAAGAGAAGCAACATTAACATCAATCGTTCCATAAGAGGGAAAACAATGTAAGTACTGCTAGCTTCTAAGAGTAGAGTATCTTTGGAAGCTCGTTCATTACATTATGTACAATCGGAGTCGTGCAAAAGAAGGAAAGGGATAGCCTCACATACCTTGTATATACTGCCCCAATCTCAAGCTATGCAATTGTCAAAACTCCTTAGTCTACAATAAGAGAAACGATACTATCGTTATCATTTAAGCGTCATAACTATTATGTATCGACCACAACCTATTTTACGATGAAACGGACAGCACCTCCCCTATATATATGACCTCACACCATTCAAAACAGTCACCAAACAGCCCAAACAACATCAATAATAAACATATTGAGCCTCCCAAAATAGTCCACACATAGCCTAATCACTCCATACATACGACGACCACCGTAGTCGTGTCAAACAACCTGGAAATGTTACGAATAACTATCAGCCCATAACCCTACATATATATGGTGTTTCTCCACACCCTTACTCCTCCAAAACTCCACAAGATAGTAGTAAAATACGCAGCCCAACAACAACGCAAAACAGTCCACAAAACAATAACATTACTACCAAGCCTTTCGATATATATCTCACAAGTTCTAGCTTCAATGGCTTAGCCGCAACTTGGATAATCTTAAATACATATAGAGTAAGAGGTTCCTTACCTTTATACAGAAATAACAACTCCAATTTGACCTTAAATTTCCATGAAATATCCCTCCAATGCTGCCACAACAACAACAAAGCGAAACTAGCGATCAATTAGTGTTTTTCGGCACTAGAATCACTTTAGAAGGCTTGAAATCACCTAGGATTGATATTAAGAACATGAGGGAGTATTTACAGAACATAAACCCTTTAAAACCACCTCCCACACGAGCTGGAACGACACAAAAATGAGCAACAACAAGAAGAACAAGAGACTTACTAGCGCCACGGAATTCCCGACACTTGATTTGTGTTGTTTGCCCTTTTTTTGGGTCTTGAATCTTGAGAGAACCTTGAGAGGATGTTCCTAGGGTTCTAAGGTCTGAAAATAGTGAAAAGAAATGACTTAAAACGGGTTGGAGGCATCCTATATAGGTCCAAATATCTTAAACCGACTTAGTGGGCCCCATAGAGAGGTGCTTGGCGCAGTCTCGCGAAAATGCGAATATCTCTCTACTCCGAGATCGTATCGATGAACGGTTTAATGCGTTGGAAACTAGACTCATAGATATTTAATTTGGTTGGTAGATCACCCCGTAATTCCTTGTAAATTATGAGAAAAGATTAGAAACATTTGACCTAATGTTTAAGTAAAATTATGAACCTAAGTTGCGACAACTTTTGTCGACTTTTGTTTCATAACTCGTTTGACTTCAAAACTTATGATACGGATATTATATGATTAAAATACCTTAATAAATGACCTCTTGAGTGTATTAAGCACCGCTAGATTACCTGAAAATATGAGTTACAACATCCTTGATTCGTTTAACTTCTAATACTGGTTAATCACCCTTATACACTCTTGTATCACTTAAGACCAATAGGATTGACTTCTTATCATCTCAAAGATAATTCCTTTTTGGATTTATGTTAACTAATATATGGCATGAACTAACACATGTGGATATGGGTTGTAACAATACTCTTGGGAACTTGTTGACTGAAGTTGAAGATACTGAAGCAGATAGTAGTCATGGCAATATGGATGCGAAGCTTAGTGGCTAAGATGTCGTGTTTGTAATTGGAAAGACGCTCCATTCCTAAGTCAGCTGGGGAAGAGCTTTGGTGGTCCATTTGGCTGTCATTTCTGTTGTCCGGGTTATTTGCAGGGTTGTAATCCGGATATTGTCTTGTGTTCAAACCCTCCTATCCTTTCATTTTTGTCTAGCTTGTTTAGTCGTAGTGGTTTGTCTAGGGTTGTCTAGGTTTGTTTCAGTTCATTCTAGGGTTGCAATCCAGTTTGTTTTGTTTTTGTTTTGTTATTCGAACGATTTCATCGTTTGTCTAATGCAAATTCCGATTTGTTGTTACTCTCAATCATTTTCTTTGTTTAGTTCTTTTCTAACTTTTTGTTTTGCCTTTTGCCGGATCTAGTGACATGACATGCACGCATAATTCTCAGTCTGATCTTCAAAATTTGCGAAGCAATGAGACCATTTTGAAAATGATAAGGACACTTGAGGAAATGAGAACAGATTGGGACATTTTGAGGTTGTTTGATGCCCGAACCATGTGAAAATGGGGCAAGTAAAACATAAAAATCCCCGTAAAAGCAAGTTGGCCAAATTGACAGGGGGTCGGTCGTGGTAATAAGAGTAAGAGTGTTGTCGAATGGCACATTATATCTGACAGATATAGAAGAAAAATGTGTGGAAATGGCCGTCAATTCCGATGCGGTCAAGAGATGATGTGTATGGTTTCTTTATTCTGATTGTACTTATTTGTATTTGGCATATTTTGAAGTTTGAAATGACGAAGGCGTTTTGTTCTGCTATCTAAACACGTTACCCTTTTCTCAACCTCGTTGAGCCTTATTTGTTTTCTTTCATACCCCTCTTTCGGAATCAACGGCACAATTAAAGAAATGCAAGTGCCGAAGATACGCAAATGGAAAAAGAAGGAAAAAGAAAAAAAAAGGAAAAGGAAGAAAGGAAAAGAGGAAATAAAGAAAGGAAAAGAAAAAAAAAGGGAAGAAAAGAAAAGAAAAGAAAGAAAGAGAAGAAAGAAAAAGAAAATGAAGAAAAGAAAGGAAAAAGAAAAAAAAAGAAAAAGAAAAAAAAAGAAAAAGAAAGAGAGAGAAAGAAAATCGCAACAACGTAGTTTCTATGATGTGAACTACGTTTGACTTGATCCCGAAAGGGTACGTAGGCAGCCTCTCTGAGGTTCAGTCATACCAAAACAAAAATCCAAAAAGTCCCCAAGCAAGAAACTGGGGCAGAAATTGTGGTTGTTGTGAGAAGTTGGATTCCGAAAGTTGTAATTTTAACCCATTTTGAAATTGTTTTGAGCCTTTTATACCCTTTCTTTCTAACCCATCCAAAAGCCTACATTACGGTCCAAAGAAAGACCTTCTGATCAGTCTTTGAGAAATGCCAAGTCAAGCAGATAAGGTAATTCATGTAAGGGGCAACACTCCGGTCCAAACAAGGAAAATGAAAATGAGAGAATCTTATTGATAAAAATCCTCATGGATATCGCAAGGTGATGAAAGCTGAGAGAAATAAAAAATGAGAGAGTCTTATTGGTGAAAACCTTCACGGGCACCTTGAGACGACAGTAAGTTGGGAGAAAGAACGAAATGAGAGAGGTTTGATGGTGAAAACCCTTTGGGAACTACAAGCCGAATAAGGAATGCGAATCAAATTGGATAAGCGGAGCAATGAAGCCCAGTTTCACGGCAAAAAGGAACAACAAGAGCTGACCATCAGGTTTGCTTAACAGAATTGGTAGCATGTGCATGTCAAGGTCATTAGAGTCGGTATCCACATCGGATAGGTTTCTACTGTGTAATTTTCTTGTTAGAAATCATCTCTTTCTATTGTATTTTACTCTGTTCCTTTTGTTTTGTTTATTTCCCCTTTCTGAGTCTTTTGGTCGTAACAAGTGAGTAATGACTTCAAAATTTTCCACCAGCTTTCCAATTGCACAAAATGGGGTCACAAGTCAGGAAAAATGACAAGAGCACTGAGCTGGTAATAATCAACATACTTTGGGATCCTTATGAAACACAAAGTTTGGTAGATATCGGTTCAGGAATAATGCAACAGATAGAGGGTATTGGGATTGAACGGGGAAAAAGGGTTTTTCAGTGACACAGATGACGGGGAAAGCGATTAATCAGTAAACATGCAAGACCTTCAAGAAGAATCAGTTGTCACAAAATATATGGGGTCAGATAAGAAGACTAGAAGTAATAATTGAGAGATAGTCGTCAAGAAGGGCGGAAGTTATCAGCCAAGTTTCAAAGATGGTTGGAGAACGCAAAGCATGGAAAGGAAAAAGCAAAGGCATCCCAGCGGGAGTACCACAACCAACCACCGCACTTTTAAACTGACAGAATTTTCTTTGATTTGAAACAGGGGAATGGAAATGATATTGATGGCAGAAAGATATGCTACAGGAGGATTATCAAACTGGGGCAGAATATTTTCTGTCGTGTTGAAATTTTTTTCGGGTACCCATCTGAAGAACATGAAGATCAATACAAGTGTTTTAAAAAAAAGATAGAAAAAGAGAGGGAAGTAGTTTTCAGGAAAGAAACACCAGTTCTAAGAAAAGTAATTTTTGGAGGAATGAAACACTAGTTTTTAGGGAAGTGGTTTTTTTTGAAGGAGGACAATACTAGTTTTTAGGGAAGCGGTTCTGAAAGAAGATAATTCAAGTTAGTGGGTAGATAAAACAAATTTTGAAGGAAAATGGTTAAAAGAAATCTTAGTCTGATGAATTTTTTCACCTAAGATAAAGAAATCTTAGTCTGTTGAATCTTTCACCTAAGATAAAGAAATCTTAGTCTGTTGAATTTTTCACCTAAGATAAAAATCTTAGTCCGATGAATCTTTCACCTAAGATAAAGGCAGAAGTTGGAAAAACGAAAGGAAGGCAGAATTTGAGGAGAAAGAAAGGAAGGCATAATTTAAAGAAGGGGAAGGCAGAAGTCGAAAAAAGAAGAAGAAAGGAAGGCATAATTTGGGAACAAGAAAGGAAGGCATAATTTGAAAAGAAAGGAAGTTAAAGATAAAAATCTTAGTCTGTTGAATCTTTCTCCTAAGATGAAAATCTTAGTCTGATGAATTTTTCACCTAAGATAAAGATAAAAATCTTAGTCTGTTGAATCTTTCTCCTAAGATGAAAATCTTAGTCTGATGAATTTTTCACCTAAGATAAAGATAAAAATCTTAGTCTGTTGAATCTTTCTCCTAAGATGAAAATCTTAGTCTGATGAATTTTTCACCTAAGATAAAGATAAAAATCTTAGTCTGTTGAATCTTTCACCTAAGATGAGAATCTTAGTCTGATGAATTTTTCACCTAAGATAAAGATAAAAATCTTAGTCTGTTGAATCTTTCTCCTAAGATGAAAATCTTAGTCTGATGAATTTTTCACCTAAGATAAAGATAAATCTTAGTCCGTCGAATCTTTCACCTAAGATGAGAATCTTAGTCTGATGAATTTTTCACATAAGATAAAGTTTAAATTTTAAGATACATTGCGGTCTCTAAATTTTTAAAAGTTGCATTTCAGTCTCATCACAATTCAAGTTTTAGTTCTTATTAGTATGTGGTAACAAACAACCAGTTTTCCAAACTGGGGCAGAAAGTTTTCTTTGTTTTGTCTTTTTGCAGTCAGGAACTCGCCTGAAGAACAGAGGTATACAATTCAAGTTTCGGAAATCAGGAGCCCGCCTGGATAACAGAGGAATACATTCAGTTCAAGTTCAGTAGTCAGGAGCCCTCCTGAATAACAGAGGTGATACATTCAATTTCAAGTTTCGGAAGTCAGGAGTCCGCCTGGAGAATAGAGACATACAATTCAAGTTTCAGCAATCAGGAGCCCGCCTGAAGAACAGAGGTGATACAATTCAAATTTTTAGTTCTCAATTGATTTCTTTATCTTTTTGCAGTCAGGAACCCGCATGAAGAATAGAGACATACAATTCAAGTTTCAGCAATCAGGAGCCCGCCTGAAGAATAGAGGTGATACAATTCAAATTTTTAGTTCTCAATTGATTTCTTTGTCTTTTTGCAGTCAGGAACCCGCCTGAAGAACAGAGGTATACAATTCAAGTTTCGAAAATCAGGAGCCCGCCTGGATAATAGAGGAATGCATTTCAAATTTCAGAAGTCAGGAGTCCGCCTCGAGAATAGAGACATACAATTCAAGTTTCGTAAAATCAGGAGCCCACCTGTATGATAGAGTCAGGAGCCCGCCTGGATAACAGAGGACTACATTCAATTTCAAGTTCAGCAGTCAGGCGCCCACCTGGAGGACAAGGGAAAACAACTCAAGTTTCCAGGGAAAACATTTTCGAAGGAAGACAGTTCGAGTTTCAAGGAAAATGGTTCAAAGTGTAAGGGAAAATAGTGTCAAGTAACAAGGGAGGACAGTTCAGGTTCAGCAATCAGGCGCCCACCTGGAAAAAAGGGAATTCAATTCAGAAGGCAATTCAGAAGTTGATGAAGGATGTGAGCTGCTCAAGACATAGCCGAGGTCACAAGCACTACATGTCCGGTCCTGACCCAGAAGCTGTAGAAGAACGAGCTAGCACCTGCAGCTAACAAGTGTCAAGGTTCAAATCTAAAGTCTGTATGAAGAACCATTCAAGACTCAAGATCAAGCTTCAGAAGACTTATAGATAGGAATCTTGTAGCTCGTAGTCGATAGGCTTAGCTAGTCTTTTTCATCTTTTGATTTTTGATGTAATAACAGAGACCGCAGACCGGAACCTCGATGGAACGGCACCTCGACCGGATCTCTACCTCGGCATACTCCATCACCTCACTCATTTCTGAACTACACGTGGCCTGATTCCTTTATAGCCAAGGATATGTAGGCAGCTCAAATGCCAGATCTCGGTCACACTCCCTTCTCTCTTAGTCTTAGTCTCTCCAAATAAGGGTCGGGTCAAAAACCTGTCTAGTCAGTCTTTGTCTGAAAACTCTGTACGTTTCCAGTCAAAGAGGGGCAACTGTAGACATGTGATTTTTGACCCTCCCCAAGATCTTTTATATATTAGCGTAAAATATTTAATTTAGGCATAATATAGATATTTCAAGTAATTTTGACTCTTTTACTTTATATTAGTACAAGAAAACAAAAACTACAAAAAATAAGTTCATTAATATTTTGTAGTCATTTTTAATCTAAAAAATATATATAAAAATAGTATCGTATTTTTATTTTTAATATAATGTTTGAAAATACAAAAAAATAGATTTGTTTAATGGTTAGTTTTGTTTTAATAATTATTTTAATAGTAGGACTAATTAATAAATGGGCGCGTATTTTTAATCTCATTCGCGGCAAAAGAATAGAGCTTGGGCTCGGGCAACCCATCTTTAGGCCTAATTTTGGACCTAGCCCACAATTGCCAAGCCCATAATTCCTAGGCTCATACCCTTTAACCTAAAACACTACCACTAACCTAGACCTAGGTATATAAAAACAAGCTAACACTAAAGAATAAAAGAAAGGGAGAAGGCAGAAACACAAAAAAGCTGCGCAGACAATACACGGACCCATCCCCCATCGGATCATCCTCAACACACCCCTCCCCGTCTTCGTCTCCTTCACACACTCTGCCCCAAGTCACCGGACTCAACCCAACTCGCCGGAGTCCCTCCATAACCGCCATAACAGACCATACTCTTCAAAGAACAAACCATCTTCAACCTCAAAACACCCCCTGAACTTCTACTTCTTCACTCTTGAACATCCTTTTAAGTAGTCAAACCCATCAGCAAAGAACTCCATCGACCTCATATCAGTAGCACTAAACACACACATAGTCACACACTGAAGCAACAGAAGCACAAAAGCAGCAAACAAAAATCGGGGCTAAACAGTGAGGCGTCCCAAAGCGTTTTACAACCTTTTTCCAGCGAGTCTCGAGTTCTTTGGTTGAGTTTTGATGACTGTTTCCATTGGTTCTTTGTCGAGGTTCCGTCCGAGTTCGATGGCGTTGGTTTCGCATTCCATTCACTTCGTAGATGATTTGTTGTACAAACTTCCCTTATCAATATAATCGGAAGGTTTTTGAGAAAGAAAGCTACCATCGTCATATGCTTTGGTTTGAGAGGAGCTGTTGATTTGGCACTCTCCTTATCGTTTAAAGTAAGTTGTTTTCTGCTAAGTTTGCAATTCATGTGGCTTCATGGATCATCTACTCTTGAAGTTTGGATACAAAATAATTTTTACTTAGGTTACTGATATGTCTCGAAATGATTTAGTATAAAATGTTTGTTGTTTTCATTTTGTTTCTTAGTATGATATGAGTCAGTAATGATTTTGAATATGGAAGACACCCAATAATTTCGCAGCTTTTGACCCTTTATAACCCCAAATTATAGGAAATGAATACACCGTAGCTTGCTTTAGGCGCGATTAATAATAAATATCGTGACTATGGGTACGGTTCCCGTGACATGGTCATGATACATAAACTCGGGTGTGCATTTATATGACCCAAATCCAACTCTCAACAATGTTAGATAAAATATGTCGGGGACCGCGGGTGCATTTATGTGACGTGGTTCAAGACGTATTTTAAATAATGTTGAAGTCTTCCTAAAAAAATAATTAAATAAAAGTGGTTATAAAGTTAAAATTGCACCATAGGCTAAAACATGTACTAAAATCAAGTAAATAGGTCGATTATAACAGTTGAGCGACCGTGTTAGAACCACGGAATCTGGGAATGCCTAACACCTTCTCCCGGGTTAACAGAATTCCTTACCCGAATTTCTGTGTTCGCGGACTGTAATACAGAGTCAATCTTTTCCTCGATTCGGGATTTAAACCGGTGACTTGGGACACCATAAAATTATCCCAAGTGACGACTCTGAATTTTTTTTAAAATAAAATAATCCCGTTTTGATTGTCACTTAAATTGGAAAAACTCCCTTATACCCTTGCGGGTGTAGGTAGTGAAAAAGGAGGTGTGACACTGTGTCATTTTCCTTATTTCGGACTTTTTTTACTTTTAGTCCGCGCCAGAAATTATTTACATTTGGTAGCTGAAAAAGTGCATAAAATTTGTATAATTTTTGTATATAACTTATAGTATGTATATATATATACATATATATATATATCATATATATTTCGGTTATTATTTTGAAAGTGGCTATACGATATCATTTTTGCTATATCTATATTGTTTTATGCATGGTGAGCCCTTAACCCTTTGACATATATAGAAAGCGCATTGCATTATAAATTTGTTGTGCGAATCATTGGATGAAACAAGAGAGTGGTCAAATTTGCCCACAAAATTGCACCGGTAGTCCCCTAAGGGATTGGTCTTTAAATATTGTCACGATTTTTAACTTTGTTATAAAATAAGACCTCTTCCCCAAGAATACCATAATTTTTAAATATTGGAAGATTTAAATTCTTAATCTGAGAATGATCTTAATCATCAATATGGGGTTCCAACTTAAGAGTAATTTAAACCATGGTCAAAAGTGGATGTGTACTCATTCTTGTTGGAGCTTGGTTAGAGGCAAAGGTAAATATGAGATAATTTGTTAACGACGAGGGTATGGATGAATTTAAGGTATAATGGAGTGTGAATTTAACAATTTCGGATAGTATAGATGTAAAATTAAACATTTTTCCATGAAACAATACACGTTTCTCAATTCGTTTGTGCAAAAGGGAAACTTCAACTAGCTAGCCAAATGACTAGATGTCGAAGGTAAAAGAATTTTTAAGAAATTTTGCAGTAGAGTGTACCGAGGTGGTGTTAATGTTCGTCAATATGGTAAAGGGAAGGGATCCATTATGGCTCGTTGTGGTTCTAATTGTTTCCTTAGGATAATAAGTTATGATAGCTAACAACAGGGGGCAGGAGGAGGTTTTGCAACTATTGTTAACCAAATATAAAAGCGATTAGTATGTGAGTAATTAGTAAAGGAATTTTTACATTCCTATGCCATATATGAAACTATATTACCCTTAATGTTAAAGGTTTGATATAATTACATTTAGTATACCTAATTACCGATTATATACCACAACAACAACAACAACAACCCAGTATAATCCCACAAGTGGGGTCTGGGGAGGATAATATGTACGCAGACCTTACCCCTACTCCGAGGGGTAGAGAGGTTGTTTCCAGGAGACCCTCGGCTCAACACAGCGACAAGAGACGATATATTAGCACTATCAATAGATTCATAATAAAATAACATAAAATAACATAGCATAACATAAAATAAAAATAACAGCAATATAAGAAATATAGGAAGTACGAAAAAAATGGAAGATATAATAATATCCAGCAGATAAAGCCCTGCATCAGTAGCTGACCAGTGGCATCCTAAGACTAACTCCTAACTGGCTAGTCTCACTATAGTGCGCTGTAAAAATACTCACAACTTCCCCCTAGCCTACAACCTTAATGCTCGACCTCCACAATTCCCTGTCAAGGGCCATGTCCTCAGTAATCCTAAGTCGCGTCATGTCCTGCCTGATCACCTCTCCCCAATACTTCTTAGGTCTCCCTCTACCTCTCCTCGTTCCCACCACAGCCAGTCGTTCGCACCTCCTCACCGGTGCCTCAGTGCTCCTCCTCTGAATGTGCCCGAACCATCTGAGTCTTGCTTCCCGCATCTTATCCTCCATGGGGGCCACGCCCACCTTCTCTCGAATATCTCCATTCCTAATCTTATCCATCCTTGTATGCCCGCACATCCACCTCAACATCCTCATCTCTGCTACTTTCATCTTCTGGATGTGTGAGTTCTTAACCGGCCAACACTCGGTCCCATACAACATGGCAGGCCTAACCACTGCTCTATAAAACTTACCTTTTAGTAACGTTGGCACTTTCTTGTCACACAGGACTCCCGACGCTAACCTCCACTTCATCCACCCCACCCCTATACGGTGTGTGACATCCTCGTCGATCTCCCCGATCCCCTGAATAACTGACTCAAGGTACTTGAAACTACTCCTCTTAGGAATGACTTGAGAGTCAAGCCTCACTTACACTCCCGTTTCCGTCGGCTCGGCCCCAAATTTGCACTCGAGGTATTCCGTCTTTGTCCTGCTCAACCTGAAGCCTTTAAACTCAAGGGCTTGTCTCCAAACCTCTAGCCTCTCATTGACGCCGCCTCGTGTCTCATCAATTAGAACTATGTCATCAGCAAATAGCATGCACCATGGCACATCTCCTTGAATATGATGAGTTAGTGCATCCATCACCAGGGCAAATAGGAAAGGGCTGAACGCAGACCCTTGGTGTAACCCCGTAACAACCGAAAAGTGCTCGGAGTCGCCTCCTACTGTCCTAACCCGAGTCTTAGCTCCATCATACATGTCTTTAATTACCCTAATGTAGGCCGGCGGGACCCTTTTAACCTCTAAGCAGCTCCATAAGACCTCCCTAGGAACTTTGTCGTACGCTTTCTCTAGATCAATAAACACCATGTGGAGATCCTTCTTCTTATCCATGTATTGTTCCACCATCCTCCTAATAAGGTGGATAGCTTCTGTGGTAGATCGCCCCGGCATGAACCCAAACTGGTTGTCTAAAATAGACACCGTCTTTCGCACTCTCATTTCTACCACTCTCTCCCAGACTTTCATGGTATGACTCAGTAATTTGATACCCCTATAGTTGTTACAGCTCTAGATATCGCCTTTGTTTTTATACAACGGAACCATTGTACTCCACCTCCACTCTTCAGGCATCCTATTTGTCTTGAATATAACATTAAACAACCCAGTAAGTCATTCCAAGCCTGCTCTTCCCAAACACCTCCAAAGTTCAACCGGAATTTCGTCTGGCCCGGTAGCTCTGCCCCTTCTCATATTACGCATTGCCTCCATGACCTCATCAACCTCAATGTCCCTACAATAACTTAATTCATGGGGACTGTCGACATTCCTCAATTCACCTAGTAAAATATCTTGATCCCCTTCTTCATTTAGGAGTTTATGAAAGTAGGTCTGCCATCTCCTCTTAATCTGGTCATCCCCCATCAAAACTTTGTCGTCATCATCTTTTATGCACCTCACTTGGTCCAGATCCTGAGCCGTCCTCTCTCTCACCTTAGCGATTCGGAATAACTTCTTCTCCCCGTCTTTGTTCCCTAGTTCCTCATACAGACGAGCAAAAGCTGTCGTCTTAGCCTCCGTTACTGCCATCTTCGCCTCCTTCCTAGCTACCTTATACCTCTCATTGTTCGCTCTCTTCTCCTCCTCACCAGTGCTCCTTATTAACCGTAGGTAAGCCGCCTTCTTTGCTTCCACTTTACCTTGGACAACTACATTCCACCACCAGTCTCCTTTGTGGCCACCGGTGCGGCCCGAAGATGTCCCTAACACCTCTCTCACCGCCTTCCTTATATAGTTCTCCATCGTTGACCACATAGTGTTTGCGTCCCCACTACTTCTCCAAGCTCCCATTGCCGATAACCTTCCTTCCAAATCCTGAGCTTTATCCTTAGTCAAAGCGCCCCACATAATCCTCGGGCGTCCTCGTATGGACCTTTTCTTCCTCTTTATCCTAATACCAATGTCCATCACCAAAAGCCTATATTGCGTCGCAAGGGTCTCTCCTGGGATAACTTTGCAATCCTTGCATAACCTTCTGTCGCATCCCCTGAGGATGAGATAGTCAATCTGAGTCTTCGCCACCGAACTTTGGTAAGTAACCAAGTGCTCCTCCCGCTTCGGAAAACATGAGTTCGCAATCACTAGATTGAATGCCTTGGCAAAGTCCAACAGCGAAGTGCCTCCTTCGTTCCGCTCCCCGAAACCAAAGCCGCCATGCACCTCAGTATAACCATCTGCCGACAACCCAATATGACTATTGAAATCTCCTCCTATGAATAACCTCTCGGAAGGCGGAATACTACGAACGACGTCATCCAACCCCTCCCAAAAGCGCCTTTTAATCTCCTCATCCAAGCCCGCTTGCGGCGCGTACGCACTAATGACATTTAAAGTACAGTCACTCACCACCAATTTAATAGTCATTAGTCTATCATTCACCTGCCTAACCTCTACCACCCACTCTCTAAGATGGCTATCTACCAGGATACCCACTCCATTCTTACCTCTCTGGACTCCAGAGTACCACAACTTATACCCATCCGCATTTTTCGCCCTCGATCCAACCCACCTAGTCTCCTGGACACATTCTATATTAATCTTCCTCTTCTGAAGGATCTTTGCCAACTCTATAGACTTACTCGTTAGTGAACCTATGTTCCATGACCCGATTCTCAACTTATAGGCTCATTTGCCCCCTTTACCTCCCCTACCTCCCACCCCACCCCCTAACCCCAACCCCACACTCTGCCCTACCCGAGGACATACCCTTAATCTATCATCCCAAACTGCAGCCACTACACCTACTACAATCTAAAGAAGACTCGCTAGTGCACAACGGACAACGAATCAAACTAGAAGGAAACAAGTGACTACTAGTACACTAGTAGAATGATTGAATTGAACTATTGTGAATTAAAGTAACATCAATTTAGCTAACACCAAAAGAGAACAGGAGGTACCAAATCCCGAGAACCAAACTTGTGTTTATTTGCTGTACTCGATGTAGTTGTACGCTCACACACCGCTTCCCACCACCCTTTGCTGACGCCTCTCCAGGTTGCTCTCCTTTGCTAGTGCTCGTTCGCCCAACTTGTCTCCAACACTTCGAGAATTTTCCTGAAAACACCGAAAAACCACAACCCAAAAACCAAAAAGAGGGCAGTCACCGCTACCACTGGTGTAGCCTTGACAGTAGTAGGAGAAATGTGGGGAGAAAGCAAAGAACTACACAAAATTCACCAAGTTCTACCGTGGTACAACAAAATGAACAGATCAAAACTATACCCTCAAGAAAAATAAATCAAATTCGGAATCTGAAAATAAATCAAATCTAGAAAGAACAAAAGGAAAATAAGTGAGAAATTATTTTAAAAAATGTACTATACCTGAAGAAACAAATTGATTTTGAGTGCAACCCAAATATCAAAATTCGATTTTGAGCAAAACCAAAAAACCAAAATTCGATTTTGAGCAAAACCCAGCTAACAATTTCGATTATTGAGCAAAACCAAGATAACAAATTTGAGATTGAGCAAAACCCAGATGAGAAAATTCAATGTTGAGCAAAACCCAGATAACAGAAATTCGATTTTGAGCCAAACCCAGATGCCAAAATTCGATTTTGAGCAAAACCCAGATAATAAAATGCTTACCCAGATATATACCATTAGTGGTTTTTAAGGGTATTAATTACACTCCTAATTTAATGGTACCGTATATTCCTTCTAATACCCCCCCCCCCCCACGTTTCTCTCTCCAATGCCCACACCTTCACCTACGTTCCCCTCCCACACCCACGATTTCTGTATCAAAATCCCATTATTTCTTCTATAGTCAAGGCTTTGAATTCGAATTTGGGTTTTCAAAAGACATTGTTTGTTTGGATGTTGTTGCAAAGAATTGAGAATTCTCTCTATGTCTCTCTCTATCTTGCAATCCTAAATTTCAGTAATATAAGAGGAAAGGAAAAGAGAGCAACAATTCCACCATTGACAGCCATTAAAAGCTTTGAAGCTTTGAATTCTAATTTGGGTTTTCAAAAATCATTATTTGTTTGGATTGGGTGTTGTTGTAAATAATTGGGAATATGGTTTGGAGTTTATATCTCAATTTTGAGGGGTTTTGGTGGAGATTAGACTTGGTTTTTGCTGAATTTCAGATTGAAACTCGAAGAAGAAGAAGAAGAAGAAGAAGACATGACATTATATTGCAGAAATTGTAGATAAATTGTAGAAAAATTGTAGACTGTTGTTTATTTATTTTTGAGCTTTGTGTTTTTGTGTTAAAAGTTTTGACGGGAGCTTGTTATTCCACTTCGTCTGTTTTGGAGCTAACTTGTGCAGAGGAGAAGATGTTTTTTAAGTTATATATATTGCTATACCTTTAAATTCAAGAAAGTATGGTTGTATTGTATTTAAAGTGAATTTGTAGAATAGGTTGAATGTGAGGAATGAGTCAAATAAGACTCACAATGGCTTGTTTTCTACATTTAATCTACAACAAAACTACATATCATTTGAAAAATTAATATGAAAATACAGAATTTCAATGTTTCTACAAATTATCTACAAAATTTCTTAGGAAGATCTATCCCTTCATCATGTTTTTTTGGATTTCATATTTAGCATAACAATTTCGTAAGGAGTAACAAGAGCATATAGGAGAATCACAGAAATTGTAGCATAATCGGGATTTTCAACATAATACAAATAATATACAATTTATCGACGAAATAAATACAAACTGGGTACATTGAATTTTAATATCCCAATTCTCATTCAATTGTAGCATAATTGGGATTTTCGGCATAATTGCGTTTTTTGCAGAAGATTTTTAGAAAGTTTAGTCGTTTTTTATTTGTGAAAACATAAAACAAAGCATCTACAATCAGAATACAAATAATCTATAATTTATCTACAAACTGGGTACATTGAATTTTAATATCCCAATTCCTATTCAATTGTAGCATAATTGAAATTTTTGACATAATTGCGTTTTTCAGAAGATTTGTAGAAGTTTTAGTCGTTTTTTATTTGTGAAAAAAGAAAATAAAGCATTTACAATCAGAATACAAATAATCTACAAATTATCTACAAAATATCTACAAACTGGGTACATATTTGGACTCGACATGATTTCCCTGAAATGTATGTTTCACATTTTTGATACATATTTTTGTCCAAAATAGTACTAAATCATCCACTTAAATACAATTTTTATACAATGTTGTTCAACTTTCATACAATAGGTAAATGAATAAAAGAAAAATAAATAAACAACAGTCTACAATTTTTCTACAATTTATCTACAAATTTTCTACAATTTCTGCAATATAATGTATGTCATGTCTTCTTCTTCTTCTTCTTCTTCTTCTTCTTCTTCTTCTTCTTCTTCTTCTTCTTCTTCTTCTTCAAGTTTCAATCTGAAATTCAGTCAAAACCAAGTCTAATCTTCACCAACACCCCTCAACATTGAGATATAAACTCCAAACCATATTCCCAATTATTTACAACAACACCCAATCCAAACAAATAATGATTTTTGAAAACCCAAATTAGAATTCAAAGCTTCAAAGTTTTTTAATGGCTGTCAATGGTGGAATTGCTGCTCTCTTTTGCACAAAACGCAATTATGAATATGCCTGATTATGTCGAAATACGCAAATTTTCTGCAAATTCTCATAAAACAGAGTGTATACAAATCTTCTGTGTTATTCGACATAATTGCGTTATTCGACAAATTCGCATAAAATAGAGTGTATCACGTAGATTCGCATACAGAGTGTATCGCAAAAACAGAGTATGGAAAATTTGAAACGAAGCCGATGATAATTATGAATGTGCTTGATTTGCATTGTGGAAGATCTGGAAGAATATTTAATTCCCCAATTTTAGCGCGCCTAAATAAGGAATCTCACAGCTACAATAATTCTTTATTTAATGCATTGTCTATATTTTGTAAAAATACTATTAGCATGAAGGGTAATATGCAAATTATGAACATATTTGGTAATATAATTTCTTATATGGTACAGGAATAGAAAATTTCCCATTAGTAAACCATAGTTCTACCTCCAATAACCAAAAGATCAGAATTCAAACATGATGGGCCACAATTCAATTTCTTTTTAGAAAGTAGCAATACCTCGAATTCTTTTTTGTACTATCATGATGGAACAGACTTTTTCTCGGGAATATTTATCATGAAACAAGAATAGCAGCATTTTTTTTTTAATATAAAGGCACCAAACAATTGTCTTAGACCTCTTTACTCGATCAAACTATCATCCACTTCACTAAGCAAAGTGACACAAAACGAAAGATAACATAAATTGTTGTATTTGCTACAAGATTATTGGTGCTTGCAACAAAGCAATAACTATTTTATCAAAGAGGAAAATTAGTCACAAAGTAGGACATTAATAAAATATATAACACAATTTTATGTAAAATACACGTGGTTGTTTTCGTACATACCCCAAATGCAAATAAATTTGCACTATTTTCCCCTTCATTTTTCGACATACACCGATGACCCATAACAACAACAACGGCCAGTATAATCTCACAAGTGGGGTCTGGGGAAAGTAATATGTACGCACACCTTACCCCTACCCGAGAGACAGAGAGGTTGTTTTCAGGAGACCCTCGGCTCAAGAAAGCAACAAGAGACGATATATTAGTATCATTAATAGACTCATAATAAAATAACAACAATATAAGAAATACTAAATAGATGGATAATCAGTAGCATCCTAAGACTAACTCCCGGCTAGTCTCACTCTAGTGCGCCGTAGAAATATTCACAACTTGCCCTGACCTACAACTTCTCGACCTCCACAATTCCCCGCCAAGGGCCATATAAATCAATAAATACTCTTGGGAAAAACAAATTAATATATACCATAGCGGTTAATTAACCGCTCTGCCATGTTTGAAGAATGAAGTTTTGGGGTCTCTGATTCTCATCCATTCAATTGAAATTGCATTTGGTCACCCTGGACTTGTACCGTGTGCATGTTCAGTTGTGCGTATGATATTCATGTCTCCACGAATTGAAGTTGCAGTTGCTTTGATCTTGTCCCTGCTTTTACTATCAGCATCTGTTGTGTCCTTCGCATATTCCCACACGTTTTCAGGTATGTCTAAATTATGTGCGTGATTTTGTTAAAAAAGTTGATGTGGGACAAAGGAATGCGACAATTTTGCAACGCTTCAAATCCGCATCCTTTGAAGAAAACATGAAAGATGTTGCAACGCTTATTTTGAAAGATTATCAAGCATACATCTTTCAGAAGAAGTCAATCTGCTGGTTGAACTCTATATATTCTGAAAGATTAAATTTTTAAGTGAATTGAATTCACTGTGCAAATCTAGCCTGTAACCTTGACGAAATGCCAATGCCTCTTGGCTCTTTTTGGCAAAAGCACTTGAAATAGAGTACTAACTTTTCGACATATATTGACCAACTTCATGCCTATTGACCACGTGTTCGAGTGTGGAAGCACCCACTAATGCTTGTATTAGGGTAGGTTGTGTGCATCACCCCTTGGGTGCGGCCCTTCGCCGGATCGTGCATGAACGAGGGATGCTTTATGCACCGGGCTGCCCCTTTTTATTGACCAACTTCATGCCCCAATGATATAGAATTGATGTGTTGTTCTCCTACTTCTGTATGTAATTTGTTCATGAATACATTTTCAATACCAACTTATGTAAATTAAAATTGGTTCGGTAATATATACCTGCTTACAGGATTTCTTTGAATCTATTTATCTTCCTGATCCTGGACAGTAAGCGTATGCTGGGATTTTTACTTTGTTTTCTGTCCTTTTTGTCATTTGACCTTGCTGTTGAATTTTAGCCTCATTTTCCACTTTGTAATCTTAGATGCAATAAACATAGTTCGCAAAGAATGCTTGAAATTGTTCAACCTCTTAAAGTCTTTTGAATTTTTACATTTGTTTTGTTCAGGTCAAGAATCTTTCAAGAAAGCTGCATATAGGCTCAGCAAGCCGCTGATCAGTGATGATGGGAAGGTTTATGTGTGTTCAGAAAAGAACTTTTTTGCCTTTGAAAGCAATGGTTCCATCGCGTGGACGTTATCTCTCAATTACAAATGCAGCCCTAATATAGCTCCAGTTCTAGGGGAATCAAGAAAGGTAAGATTTTAGGCTTAATCACTTCAGTTAAGCTTACCTTATATGCTGCATGGGATTTACTTCTAAAACTGACTTCTTTTGTTCACGGAAAGTTTCTTGCTATTCAAAAATGATAAATTTGTGAGCATTTATATCTGTGGTTCTAGCTCCATATACCTCTACTTTCATATTTTTATCAGAAACTCTACTTTTCGGTAGCTTCTCTATAGACTTCCAGGAAAAATCTCATATCAGAATTTTTTATAGGAACATGAGCAGAGAAGCCACAGCCCATAATAACATTCATATGATCTTAACAAGCTAGGTCCTTGATAAAATGGTGGACGACTCTGGAATCTGTTATCTCGGATAGCCTACACAAACAGGTGGATACTTTTTATAGGCTCAGTCTACATCAATCAGAATGAACATGAAAGAGATAGGAGTGTACTAGAAACTGGAAAGTAAAATCTAATAGATGATTGAGAACTAGATAGAGAATTCTGTTATTGCAGAAGCTAAGATTTACAGGGAAGTATAAGAAAAAATTCTATAGTCGGTAGTCCTAAGAAACTAAACGAAGATTTTATATGATTTGGCATGAATATTTTTTGAGTGATGTTGGTGATTACAACTAGTCCTAATTTTATTCTCAAAATGAATTAGTGAATATAATAGTGAATATATAAAATGCTTTTATGGGGTGAGCATGAATCGTGTGACTTTTTAGTTTGCTGAGGCTTTTTGCGTTCACCTGAAATAGGTTTCCTATCAAAAATGTTGAAGTTTGAAATTCTGAAAGGTATAATTATTCTGATCTAACCTTTAACTGTGTGTTTCTTCCTTCCGGGGACAAGGCAAAGAGTGAAATTCATGCCTCTAAGTTTCAACGTTCCTGCAATTGTGGAATTGTTAACATAAGAGTTGTCAATGTTTATCTGACAATGTGGAAATCACAAGCCAGCTTCTTAATGTTGTGGACTCATTAGTTTGTCAATGTTCTAGTGCTGCTCTTTCAAATGTAACGAACTTTGCCCATATTTAAATAGGCTAATTTTCTTTATAAGGCAGTTTTAATGAGATTTTTTTGGTAACCGCATGTCAAATTTCTCATTTAGTGTTTTGGTACAAGTTCTAAATCCTGCAAAACTTATACCAAAAGGGGCAGCCTTAGTCCCTACCAAGTTTGATATAAGAGCTTGACATCTTGTTTCATCTATTAATTGGTATTATTTCTTGTAGTATTTTGTTTGGTTATAATTTTGCAAGCTACTTTTGGTAGATATATGTGGTTGCAGAAGACAGAGTGCTGAAGATCAACCCTTTGAATGTTGGAAGTTCTGAAACAGCTGTAGAATTGTTCTTTGGTACAGAATCTGAAAGACCGGGGGAGATTATTGGCCTTGCAGTAAGTATGTCCACTTCCAGTGTACTTATCAATGTCAAAAACAGGGGTCTCTTTTCATACCGTTTGCATGGAAAACTGCACTGGAGTGCTGGCCCGGTACTTTATCAACGTGGATATCGTCAAGGTTGTAGGAAAAACATCACTGAGTGTTATTTTTCCACGGTTCCTGTGTTCGATCACTGTGAAGCTAGTATATATGTAAGCTTTTCTGTTCCCGACTTCAGTAAACATTTATCTAGATTTTGGATTTCCACTATTTGTAATGTATTACTGTTTCCATGTGCGCATGAAGTGAGTTTTAGTAACAGAAAAAGGTGCAGCCACTGATGCATTTCCTTTATATCCATCTAAGGCAGTTATTTTCTCTGCTTATACAATGGAGTTGTGTGCTCTTTAAACTTGTCCTTTGTATAAAGCTTTATCTTGCATGTACTTAATATATCCCAATTCAACCGTTCTTTCTCCAACTGCAGATCTCAAATAATCAAGGAGAAATTTATGCTCTGTCAACTCGTAGTCCACATTTCAAATGGATCCAAGATTTCAGTTCATTTGGCAATACACTGACCATGACATCCGGCAATAATGGTCTGTTGTATGTTACTGTAGCACCTAGAGCTCTGGTACTAGCAGTTGATGTTTCCAGGGGAAGCATTTTGTGGCAAACAAGTATTGGACCGCTAAGTACAGTCGATTATGTCCCCTCTGTTGATTCTAATGGTAGCATTTTTCGTTACCTTTGATGCTCAGAACTTACTTAAACTAAGCAAATTTTTATTGTAATTTGGATTATAGACTCTTAAATAAATTTATCTGACATGAACTTGTTATTGTATCAGCCCTTCCAACTTATTCATTTTTTTTCAAACTCAATTCCAGGTTGGATATCTATTGGTTCATTGGACGGTTACCTCTATTCATTTTCGCCAGAAGGAGTTCTCAGAAAATTGCCTAAAGTGCTTAACATGGATTCTGTAATCCAAGTTAGTCCTGTTCTTGATTGCTCAGGATATGCAATCTATGTTTCTCAGACAGAGATCGAAGGAAAGATTACTCGGATAATTGGAGATTACACTTACATCTCAGCGATGAAACCAATGGGCGTTATCTTCACACTGATTAGTCCAGCTACTGGGACCATATTTTGGTCTGAACAATATCCTGGTAACTACCCCGCTCTTTTCCCTAGGCCCGAAAATCTGTTTGGCCGTATCAACAACATCAGTAGTTTAACGACTTATCTGCAGCACCCTAACCTCCATTATTTACTATTGCATCAGGCCAATTCTCCTCGGAGTTTTTGAGAAGTGACCTGCAATATTTTCTTCTGGATGAAAGTGTCCTCCTTGCTTTTTTTGCAGCTTCAAGTGAGTATCTTCACAATTACGAATGCGCTGTCTTTACATTGGATACATGAATGTCTCAACAGGACTCAAAAATTTGATATCGATGAATAAAACAAACTTCCATTTCTTTTGCATTTGAAGAGGGTGATGCAGTCATCAAGAAGAACTTGAGCAGTGCTTCAATTTTAGTAGTTCAAGCAAACAAAATGAGCTTTTCTTTCTTGAATTTAGCTTTTTCTTCTATACAGTTCATAAAATCCCACTTCCTGAATAAGTGTAGAATCTAAAGGCATCACTCTGCAACTCATTTATGCTTAATGAATACTTATATAATAGAGATGGATTACTCCTGCAGGTATTGGGAATCCGCTACCATGTCGAAGCTCACGTAAATATTCTATACCTTTTAATAATTCTCTTATATTGCAGCTAGACAATATCATATTGATTCATTATTCTTTTGCATCAGGTCAGAAGTTTGCATTAAGCTGCTCACAGATTAAGCCTAAGAATTTCAGCATCTACATAGGTAACATCTTACATATTTTTGTAGTGATGTTGTTAACCAATCAAGATTCCAACTACCTAACTTCTTTTTCTTCAGGTAATAAGAAGACAATTTTGCTGTTTCTGATCTTGGAATCTATCATATTGATAGTACTAGCAGTACTAGTAAGATTTTGCTGCATGTTTTGGAAGAAAAAGAAGCTTCAAAATCAAGATCTTGGGAAATTCTTAGATAAAAGAGTAAGCCGAGATACATTCCAACTCTCTATTCACCTTTTTGACTTTCTCTTGTATGAAAAATGGTATTTAAACCGGAAGAGACATTTTAAGGGATTCGGCTCCCTCTTGATTATTCTTTCCAACAAAATCTTTCAGCACTACATTCAGTTTGTTTCTATCCTTTATTTTTAGGTAAGAGATCCATATTTACTCCTCTACTGTACGAAATAATCTTAATTTTACCTTCTATATACGTTGGAGCCATTCATACTCTTGTTGTCCAGCAAATCCTCTCGTATTTGACCTTGACCTTAATGGAGCTCGGCTCCAGTCTAAAGTTACCTACCTCTAATATACTTCATGTTGGAGTTGCATTAGGGTCAAGGATAAATATGAGACGATTTGCTAAATGCAAGGAGTATGAATAGACCCAAAGTGTATAACGGAGAGTAAACTTTAAGATGCTTCGCATGGTAAAAGGTATTTTTGACTCTTTTCCCTTTCTTTTATTCTGTTACTCCGTGTTCTACCAAAACACTGAAAACTGAACTCATCTTTTGTCTTTTTGGTCCATGTTTCAGCGATCACTTCGACTTCAGAAGAAAGCTTTTGATAGATCAATCACAGAGCTTCAACAAAAGACCGCTGAGGAAGCAATAGCCAATGAGGTGCTGGAAAAGCTAGGCAATCTAGTTAAGGAAAGGGAAGGCATACAGAGGAAGCTCTCAACATCATATAGTCTAGGAAGGGACCAAACTGGTTCTCATTCAACATCCCTTCTTCCATTGTCCGATAGGAAAATACGGAGCTTTTCATTTCAAGGCGCGAAGAAAGAGAGTGTTACTTTGTTTCATACAGTTAGTGATACTTCTTCTGAAACTAGCTGGAGTGAGAGGGAGCACTCCGACATGCATATCTCTGAAGATGAAGAGGAAACAGACGATGCAAAGTCACCTACAGAAATATTTAGTTCTAGTGATAATGAGATTTACAAGGAAGAATTTCATGCTAGTCCATCTTGCTTAGCTTCCAGTTCGAAAGTGTTTACGAATACATCAATCCTGGAACAACCGGTTGATGAAATAGAGGAAATGAAGCCGAGTGATCAAAAGGACTCCATCAATCATCCCCTGCAGAACCGCAGCATAAGCATAAGGAAGAGGAATTCATATTCAAGTAGCTAGGTATTGCATATGTGTCTAGTTCTTCGACTGTGCCTTTGTCCAATATCAATCCACGACTGACCTTGAACTGGCCAAAATGCTTTCTGTTTGAACGATATTCTACAATTGCATAAGCTTTGGTCTCGATCGATTATACTTTTGGTTAACTGGGTACGTTCCGATAGCAGCATAAGCACGTAAAGAAAAAAGTAGCTACCTCGGGAAAGGGATGAGAGTAGCCTTTTCTCTCTGCATTCCCTTTTCTTTCACTCTATTTATGAAGGAATGGAAGAGGGGGTGTAAATGTAGCTTAGCAGAAAACTTTGTTAGTGCCATCACCAAGTTGATGTAGTATGGTCCAGTCAGCTGCTAGTATATGTATATAGTTGAATTATACTAAATTGGAAACTCACTGTTACTTATGCTTGTATTTTGTGGATTCATCTTGGTGGTTGGATCTATTCAGTGACATATGCAGTATTTTACACAAGCAATATCAGTATATTGTCACAATTCGGCTTGTAAAGTTTGCCAGTACCTCCAATGGTAGAATCTATTCGGCCTGTCTTATATATATGATATTTTTCAGACAAATACATTTACACAGGCATATATAAAGTAAATTTTTTTTTTTGCGAAGCAGTATTGGATGACTTTTTTTACTAAAAGGTATTTCTGCCACTGGATTCCATCCTACTCACGAATGGAGATATGTTTTTTCCATGACAACTGACTTCTGACATGGTAAAGGTAACATGAAATGCAAAAGAAATCATTTTCATCATATTGGATTCTTGGCAAAAAAAAAAAAAAAAAAATTTGAAAAAACAACCATAAGCACGATGGTGCTACCAGGAAAATCCTTTTCTAACACAGTATGCGTGATATGTTATGTTACTTAAACATATTTAAATGTTTTAGTTCAGTCAGTTCACAGTACTTCTCCAATTTTTATTTTTTATTTTTAAATATTTGAGGAATGAATGTCGTCTTCTGGTTTCATTTTTGCGGTTCTTCTGAAAACAGAGGTTTTAGTAAAAGAATGATTATTCTCCAAAGCTACACGCTAACACAAAGAACTGATGCTAAAACCCCCTGAAAGCTGAAAGGTTTGAAGGCAGAGGTGGAAAAGGACAATTATAGACCGGGGCGGCCCTTCTATAAAACAAGTAAAACAACCGCTTTAGGTTCCATATTTGTGGGGGACATTTTTTGTTACAGCTAATAGATTATGTATAAGTTTAAAAAAGAGTTCTATAAAGTGAAAACGTTTGATTTCTTTCTTTAACAAATATAGAGAAGAAGGATTTGCAACTGCTATGATTTCTACCAAGGAAATTGCACTTAAAATGAATATCGAACCTGAATTTCGTAAGAAACGTGTGATATATAGGAAGTAACAATTTGATGCGAATGTTAATAATGAAATCTCAAAATATTTTGAAGAGTCATGTAGAGTTGATTATTTTTATACATAATAGACAAGGTTATTTATTCACTTCAAAATAGATTTGAACAATTCGAAGTATATGAAAATATTTTTGGTTCTCTATTTGGCAGTAAAGACTAAGATCACTAGACGTTGGAAATTTGAAAAAAATATTGCCTTAATATTGAATGTTCCTTAAAGCATAATAATCAATTCGATATTGATGATTTAGATTTATTTTCTGAATTAAAAGTATTAAGGAAATAGTACAATTAGAAGATAACAATGTAATTGATACACTTAATCAAATAAATAAAAAAATTAATTTTTTTCCAAATGCCTAAATTGCTTATGGAATAATGTTCATAACTCATGTTACCGTTGCTTCAGCGGAAAGAAGTTTTCAAAATTAAAATTGATAAAATCTTACCTAAGAACAACAATGTCACAAGAAAGATTAAATGGATTAGCTATATTGTCAATTGAGAAATACTTATTAGGAGTTATTGATTATAAGAAAATTATTAATAACTTTGTATCTAAGAAAAGCTAAAAAAATATACTTCAAATAAATAATACTAAAAAATTAAAAATAAGGGCATCTCCAAGGGTGCACTATTTTTTACACCAAATCTAAATTTGGTGTAAAATTTGGTGTTTTTTTGCTCCAATGGAACACCAAATCTTGCACCATTATAGTGCGTGAATAGTGTCACACCAATTTTGGTGCGACACTATTCATCAACACCAAATTTGATTTATTATTATTTTATTTATTTTTTTATTTTTTTGCACTTTTAATTTATCATATATTGTGTGTATAATTAATTTTTATTCTTTGATACGTGGGGGAGTATGGTGTATGCAGGAGAGAGGACTTTGATCTAAATTGTGAATTAATTTCAAGACTTTACCTTTATACACTCAGGATTTTGCACCAAAGAAAAAAAACTAAATTGTCGAGTCACCAATAAATATTTTCAGATAATCATGGGACTTAAAACTTGAAAATAATTAGGTTACCTGGTATGTAAAGGTAATATAGTTGTGTAAAAATTGGGAAAATATCAGCTACGTCCATTTATAAGTAGTTTATTACAAAAATTGGTCAATTCATAAAAAAATATTAATGCTAGCTATATGCTATCAATATTAGCCAATTAGTTATTTGTAGCCAAAAAAGGTCATTTTTTGCTTTTTTTAGTGGGTGTTATTAGAATAGATTGGGTACATCTTAAGGAGCTTGAATCTCAGCTTAAGGATGATTTGGTGGAGTTTTGAGGTGGTTTGAATTGAAAATTCGAAGTAGAAGATGAACGTTGAAAAAATGATGTGTATCACACTGTGAATCATTTGTGTATCACATATGTATAATATTTGTATCAAATGTGTATCACAAGTATATACATATATACATGTGTGTGAGATACATGCGTGATACATGTTTGTGTCACGACTCAAAATCCCTTCGAAGGAGTCGTGATGGCACCTAGTCTCTAAACTAGGTAAGCCTAACATTTACAGAAATAACATTGATATTCACTAACTTCAAATTAGATAACTCTGAATAATTACAATTTCCAAAACCGGTGGTACAAGTCATAAGCCTTTCTAAGAGCAGTTATACAAAATAAATACGTCACTGTTCCAGAACAAAAAGGAACCAATGAAATAAACATAAACGAAGGTGACTCCGAGGCCTGCGAACGCAGCAGCAGGTTTACCCTGAGTCCCCACCGCGATGATCCGCACAGATACTACCAATCAAATACCTGGATCTGTACAAAAAATATATATAGAAGTATAGTATGAGCACACCACAGTGGTGCCCATATGATGACCCAAAAGGTCATCACTTGTTTTAAAAGTGAATTCTGCGTTCCGAGGCCTTAAAAACCTCTTTTGGCATCACCTCAATTTGCGTGCGCAGTCCGGGCGCATAGCCGGAAAGCCATTTTGTGAAAATCTGTGAAAAATGATAAATTTTGACTATAAAATAAATTAATTTGACTTCGGTCAATATTTTAAAAAATAGACCCGGACCCGTGATTTGACGGTCCCGGAGGGTCCATAGGAAAATATGGGACTTGGGCGTATGCCCGAAATCGAATTCCGAGGTCGCAAGCCCGAGAAACGAATTTTTAAAGAAAATTATTTTCCGAAATTATTTATGAGTTTTAGAAATGAATTGTGATTAAAACTTGATGGTATCGGATCCGTATTTTGGTTCCGGTGCCCGGTACAAGTCTTATATGTGATTTAAGATAAGTTTGTGGAATTTGGTAGGAAACGGAGTTAAAACGACGTGAATCGGATCGTTTTTTAGGAAATTGGAAATTTGAAGTTCTTAGGAAAATTTCATGATTTTGATGCTAAATTCATAGTTGTTGATGTTATTTTAGTAATTTGAATGCACGAGCGAGTCCGTATAAAGTTTTTAGGTTGGTGTGCATGTTTGGTTTGGAGCTCCGAGGGCTCGGGTGAGTTTTAGATAGGCCACGGGGTGTATTCTAGATTTGGAAAAATTGCAGATTTTCAGCTGTGGCATTGCAGGCCTGCAGGCTTCGCAATGCGAGAGGCATGTCGCAAATGCGAAAGAGGCCCAGGCCAGCCTATCCTCGCAATTGCGTTTCACGCCCCAAAAACTGAGGGGCGTGACCGGCGCTCGACCGGGTAGCCCCCAACCAAGCGGACCTGGGTGCCTTTCCTATTCCACGTGATACCCTGCGTTTCCATTACCCATTAACCAAGTGAAATAGCCATTTATAAATTTAAACACATTCTTATGAGATTTACATAACATACATAGTTACTTAGCGTGGTTTACAAGTTATACTGCCCAAAATACATAAGTACATAACCCACATTTCCTGTCTACGGAGCCTCTAGAGATACAAAAGAGTGTTACAATACTTGCCGGTAACAAGGCTCCGGCTATACCTTACGCAAATACCAAAATAAAATTTTCGGGAGGATAAGCGGCATAAGCCACGCAGGGCCCCGAGAGAAAAGGGGCTCACCACTTCAGCTGACGGGAGGTGAAGGAGTGCTACTGTCGGTGGGTTGGAGTACCTGTTATGGAACCACCTACAATCATAACACGAATGTAGCGCCCCCGGCAAAAGGGACGTCAGTACATTTGAATTGTACTGGTATGTATGAACAAACTTTACCCCAAGTAAAATCAAGAAATACACAGATAACAAACAGTAATAGAATCAACAATCAAATGCACATGAAAGGAACAACCAAAGCCAAACAAACTCCACAATCTCTCCTTTTCCCCTTTCAACATTATTTCATCACATCAATGATTTCACAACTTTCACATATTTTTATTTCAATAGTGATTTCGAACACTTTTCCACCCTTATTACCTCGGCCACCCTTATCACCACAACCCACACCTTATAACTTCGTGTTGCGGTGCGCAACCCGATCCCACCGGACAATCACATTTCACACGACAACAACAACAATTCACAAAGAATTTTCATAAACGTCAATACCATTTCCATCATATGCAACAGCTCGTATACAACTTAAGTCACAATGATAATTGCCCGCGACAAGTCACGTATGATATTACCACAGTTGTTTCAATTGCATCAATTACGATTTCTTTCCATCATTTGTTACACAGCTCTTACCACATAAACACATTCACACACACACTTGGTTTGTTGCCATTTACTTACACCATTATATCGGGAGACTTAACCAACAACATTCAAGGCATATTAATCACAAGAATTCGCAAATAGTCCACATAAGTAACACATACCAATTACTCGTACACCAAACAAGGTGACTTTACAAAGGTTAAAGTTAGCAATACATACCTGGAGTCGAATTCCCCCCTTTTTTTTCTTCTAATTCCAATTCACCAACAACCTAGTACCGTCAATCTAATTCACAAGTTAGCACATATAACTTAGAATTGAAGCTCACAAACTCAGCCCGAACTTACTTAGGTTATCAACCCCTCTTTTGCAAATCTTTAGTTCTACCCAATTCCTCTTACTAGATTCTAGGTTTTAAAGGACATGCATATGTATCTCAACTTCCATTTTCAAGAATTAACACATGAGAATCCCCCTTTGTGTTTAAATCTGAAAACAATGAAAAAAGGTTGGGGATTTTACCTGCAAGAACGGAGATGAAGACAATTACTTGAAATTCCCCGGCCCGAGTGACTTTGAAGAATCAAATTGATGAAGGTAGAACTTTATCTCTCAAGAATTCTCTCTTCCCTCTCTCTAGTTTTGTTCAGAAAATATGTTAAAATAAGGGGTTGGGGTGTTTTATTGAAGAAGGGGTCGGGTTTAAAATTTAGAAAAATAGGAGCCCGAGTTAGGTATGTGATCGCACTTTGCGATCGCAGAATGGAAATGCGGTCCGCATAATGGACCGCAAAAGTGCTCCCAAAATCTGAACACACTGCCTGGGTATGTGGCAGAAATGCGGTCCACATACCCATTATGCGGTCGCATAGTGCACCGCAGAACTGCCCCTCACAAAATCTCAAGGGAAATATGCGACGACTATGCGGTCCGCATATCCGTTATATGCGATCACATATTGGACCGCATATTTAACCTCCAATTCGACCAACACACTGACTCACTTTGCGGCGATTATGCGGTCCGCATATCTGTTATCCGACCGCATTCTAGACCGCAGAATTGCATTTCCTGAAAACAGTATTTCTTGACTTTTTATAACATAGATCAGTACCAGAAGGGTTCGAATTGCGGCTCGCTTAATTTTACACATTCCTAACATATATTCGGGACTTGGCACCACGAGCTACCCGATTTTGAGTACAAGTTTTCATGGGGCCTTACATTGCGAGGATTCTATCGCAAATGTGATTCCCTCCCTTTAAGCCAGTCGTCGCAATTGCGACGCATCCTTCGCATTTCCCGCCTTGCAAATACGAAAAACCCCATCGCAAATACGAACATAGCAGGGGTCGAGGTTCGCACTGTTCGCAATTCTCATACCTGCAACTTTTTATACTTAGCCGAAAATCAACCAATTTTCACATCTTTTCAAAACACAAACTCCCTAGGGCGATTTTTCAAGAACAACTCTTCTTCCAAATCGATTGCAAGTCAATTTTAACTCGTTTTCTTCAATCATTAACATCTTTTCACATGATTTCAACTCAAAATCAATGATTTTCATTGGGGAAATTGGGTGTTTTGGGTAAAACCTAGGTTTTTCAAAAATTAGGGATTTGGACCTCGAATTGAGGTCCGATTTCAAAACAAATTGCATATTTGGGTTCGTGGGGGAATGGATAATCAGGTTTTGGTTTGAACCTCGGGTTTTGACCATGTGGGACCGGGGCGATTTTTTGACCTTTTGGGAAAAACTTTGGAAAACTCATTTTCATGCATTGGAGTTGATTCATTTAGCATTTATTGATATAATTAAGTAACTTGTGACTAGATACGAGCGAATTGGTGGTGGAATCAAGAGGTAAAGCGATAATTGAGACGTGAATTGTGTTCGTGGCATCGAGGTAAGTGTTTGGTCTAACCTTAGCTTGAGGGATTAGGAGTCGAGTCCTATTTGCTATGTGGTATTTGTCGAGTATGACATATAGGCATGGTGACGAGTATCTATACGTTGGTGTCAAGCATGCCCGTGAGTCTTATATTCTGATTATTATGGCTTCATTGTATTATTCATGCTGTGAAGATGATTTCTATTGTTGGACAAAGTTTGTGGAAGTAATTGTGACATTTAAGTATTGAGGAGCGTTGGCTCAAGTTGTACAACGAAATGTGAAAGTATAAGTGGAAATTGAACCTTTTAGAGCATTGGCTCAAAGTTGTGAAGTGAGTTGTGAAGTAAAAGTGAAAAAGAGAAGAGAATCATTATATTATCTCCCTTGCCGGGAATTTGTTGTTTTTGATGATTATCTCCCTAGCCGGGAAGTTGATGTTTCTTTTGATGTTATTCCCTTGCCGCGACTTGATTGTTGAACTATTGTTCCCTTGTCGGGATTCTTATTGTAATTTCCTTTATTCCCTTGCCCTATTATTGGTGATTGTTGTTTGGGTGAGGAAGAGTGTTAAAGCACAAAGGGTGATACCGTGTATTGTTTTGGTGAGAGAGTATTAAAGCACAAAGGGTGATGTCATGTATGATTTGTGAGGAAAGAGTGTAAAGCATGAAAGGTGATGTCGTGTCGCACGATGTACCATTTCGTGCTGATTATATTGATTATATGGTGAGAACGAGAGTAAAAGCACGAAGGATGATGCCGTGCACATTTTCATTACTTGATTGCTTTGGTGAAGACGAGAGTAAAAGCACGAAGGGTGATGCCGTGCACTTATTGATTCTGGTTCTTTGTTGATATTCAAGATATGTTGTTTCTTTCAATTACTTGTTGTGTTTCTATTCTGAATTGATATCTCCCCCGCAGCATGCTACCCCTCCCATATTTGACTGTTTATTTTTGTTTTTCTTTTCCGTTGTATATAGTTGAATTGCACAGGTTGTTTGGTAGTCTGGTCCTAGCCTCGTCACTACTTTGCCGAGGTTAGGCTAGGCACTTACCAGCACATGGGGTCGGTTGTGCTGATACTATACCCTGCACTATGTGCAGATCCCGGAGCAGCTTTTGGACCATAGATTGGGTACGGGCATTCTGAGTTCTTGGTAATGTCATTCGGGTTGACAAATGCCCCAGTAGCTTTTATGGATTTGATGAACCGAGTGTTCAGGCCTTATTTGGATTCGTTCGTGATAGTCTTCATTGATGATATTTTGATCTATTCCCGCAGTCAGGAGGAGCACGAGCAGCATCTTAGAGTGGTTTTTCAGACTTTGAGGGATAGTCAATTGTATGTTAAGTTTTCGAAGTGTGAGTTCTAGTTGAGTTCAGTTGCATTCTTGGTTCATGTTGTATCAACAGATGGTATTCAGGTTGATCCGAAGAAGATTGAGGCAGTCAAGAATTGGCCTAGACCAGCATCAGCTACAGAGATTCAAAGTTTCTTGGGATTGGCATGCTACTATCGTCGGTTTGTGGAGGGGTTCTCATCTATCGTAGCCCCGATGACCAGGTTGACCCAGAAGAGTGCCCAGTTCAGATGGTCGGACGAGTGTGAGGCGAGCTTTCAAGAGCTCAAGACAGCTCTGATTACGGCACCGGTGTTGGTTTTTCCCATATGTTCAGGGCCTTATACAGTTTATTGTAATGCATCTCGTATTAGACTTGATGCGGTGTTGATGCAAGATGACAATGTCATTGCCTATGCTTCACAGCAGTTGAAGATTTATGAGAAGAACTATCTAGTTCATGATTTGGAGTTGGCAGCTATTGTTCACGCGTTGAAGATTTGGAGGCATTATCTGTATGGTGTGGCATGTGAAGTGTTCACGGATCACAAGAGTCTGCAGTATTTGTTCAAGCAAAAGGAGTTGAATTTGAGGTAGAGAAGGTGGTTGGAGTTGTTAAAGACTATGATATCACCATCTTATATCTTACGGGAAAGGCCAACGTGGTGGCCGATGCTTTGAGTAGGAAGTCAGCCAGTATAAGCAGTCTTGCTTATATTCCAGTCAGACAGAGACCGCTTGCTTTGGATGTTCAGGCTTTGGCCAATCAGTTCGTGAGGTTGAATATTTCTAAGCCCAACCGTGTGTTAACTTGCACAATCGCTCGTTCTTCTTTATTGGAGCGTATCCAAAATCGACAGTATGATGATCCTTATTTGTGTGTCCTTAGAGACACGGTGCATCACGGAGGTGCCAAGCAGGTTACCTTAGGTGATGATGGAGTTTTGAGATTGCAGGGTCGAATTTGTGTGCCTAATGTGGATGGACTCCGAGAATTGATTTTAGAGGAGGCCCATAGTTCCCGGTACTCTATTCATCTGGGCGTCGCGAATATGTATCAGGATTTGCGGCAGCATTATTGGTGGAGGAGAATGAAGAAGGATATAGTTGCATATGTGGCTCGGTGTTTGAATTGTCAGCGGGTTAAGTACGAGCATCAGAGGCCGGTGGTTTGTTCTAGAAGATTAAGATTCATGAGTGGAAGTGGGAGCGTATCACTATGGACTTCGTTGTTGGACTCCCATGGACACAGAGGAAGTTCGATACAGTGTGGGTTATTATTGATAGGCTGACCAAGTCAGCACATTTTATTCTTGTGGCAGTCTCCTACTCTTCTGAGAGGTTAGCTGAGATCTATATCCGGGAGATTGTTCGTCTTCATTGTGTGCCCAAGTCTATCATTTCGGATCAAGTACGCAGTTTACCTCCCATTTTTGGAGAGCAGTTCAGCGAGAATTGGGCACACGGGTTGAGTTAAGCACAACGTTTCATCCTTAGACGGACGGGCAGTCCGAGAAAACTATTTAGATTTTGGAGGATATGCTCCGAGCTTGTGTCATTGACTTTGGAGGCTTGTGGGATCAGATTTTGCCTTGAGTTTGCCTACAACAACAGCTACCAGTCGAGTATCCAGATGGCTCCTTATAAGGCTTTTTATGGTAGGTGGTGTCGGTCGCCAGTTGGATAGTTTGAGCCATGAGAGGCTCGGTTGTTGGGTACGGATCTGGTTTAGGATGCCTTGGACAAGGTCAGTATTATTCAAGATAGGCTTCGTACAGCTCAGTCCAGGCAAAAGAGTTATGCCGACCGTAAGGTTCGAGATTTGGCATTCATGGTCGGTGAGTAGGTATTGCTTCGGGTGTCGCCTATGAAGGGCGTGATGAGATTTGGGAAGAAGGGCAAGCTTAGCCCTAGGTTCATTGGCCCGTTTGAGATTCTTGATCGAGTGGGAGAGGTGACTTATAGACTTGCATTTCCGCCGAGCTTATCAGTCGTGCATCCAGTGTTTCATATGTCCATGTTTCAGAAATATCACGGCGATCCATCCCACGTGTTAGATTTCAGCACTGTCCAGTTGGATAAGGACTTGTCTTATGAGGAGGAGCCGGTAGCTATTCTAGATCGGCAGGTTCGTCAGTTGAGATCGAAGAGTTTTCCTTCTGTTCGTGTTTAGTGGAGAGGTCAGCCCGTTGAGGCATCGACCTGGGAGTCCGAGTCTGATATGCGGAGCCGTTATCCCTATCTTTTCCCCGACTCAGGTACTTCCTTCTTCTGTCCGTTTGAGGACGAACGGTTGTTTTAGAGGTGGAGGATGTGATGACCCTTTGGGAATTCTGTGTTCTGAGGCCTTAAACCCTCTTTCGGCATCACCTCAATTTGCATGCGTAGTCCGGGCTCGTAGCCGGAAAGCCATTCTGTGAAAATCTATAAAAAATGATAAATTTTTACTATAAAATGAATTAATTTGACTTCGGTCAATATTTTGGATAAACGGACCCCGACCCGTGATTTGACGGTCCCGGAGGATCCGTAGGAAAATATGGGACTTGGGCGTATACCCGGAATCGAATTCCGAGGTCCCAAGCCCGAGAAACGAATTTTTAAAGAAAATTATTTTCTGAAATTGTTTATGAGTTTTAGAAATGAATTGTGATTAAAACTTGATGGTATTGGGCCCGTATTTTGGTTCCGGTGTCCGGTACAGGTCTTATATATGATTTAAGATAAGTCTGCGAAATTTGGTAGGAAACGGACTTGAAACGACGTGAATCGGATTGTTTTTGAGGAAATTGGAAATTTGAAGTTCTTAGGAAAATTTCATGATTTTGATGCTAAATTCATAGTTGTTGATGTTATTTTAGTGATTCGAATGCACGAGCGAGTTCGTATGATATTTTTAGGTTGGTGTGCATGTTTGGTTTGGAGCCCCGAAGGCTCGAGAGAGTTTTGGATATGCCGCGGGGTGTATTCTAGACTTGGAAAAATTGCAGAATTTGAGCTATGGCATTGCAGGCCATGCGAAGCCTAGCTCGCAAATGCGAGAGGCATGTCGTAATTGCGAAAGAGGCCCAGGCCAGCCTATCCTCGCAATTGCGAGGATTCGATCGCAAATGCGATTCCTTCCCTTTAAGCCAGTAGTCGCAATTGCAACGCATCCTTCGCATTTCCCGCCTCGCAAATGAGAAAACCCCCATCGCAAATGCGAATGCTCACAATTCCCATACCTGCAACCTTTTATACTTAGCCGAAAATCAATCAATTTTCACATCTTTTCAAAACACAAACTCCCTAGGGCAATTTTTCAAGAACAACTCTTCTTCCAAATCGATTGTAAGTCAATTTTAACTCGTTTTCTTCAATCATTAACATCTTTTCACATGATTTCACTCAAAATCAATGATTTTCTTGGGGAAAATTGGGTGTTTTGGGTAGAATCTAGGTTTTTCAAAAATTGGGGATTTGGACCTCGATTGAGGTCCAATTTCAAAACAAATTATATATTTGGGTTCGTGGGGGAATTCGGGTATTGGTTCGAACCTCGGGTTTTGACCATGTGAGCCTGGGGGCAATTTTTGACTTTTTGGGTAAAACTTTGGAAAACTCATTTTCATGCATTGGAGTTGATTCATTTAGCGTTTATTGATGTAATTAAGTAACCTGTGACTAGATACGAGCGAATTAGTGGTGGAATCAAGGGGTAAAGCGATAATTGAGACGTGAATTGTGTTCGTGGCATCAAGGTAAGTGTTTGGTCTAATCTTAGCTTGAGGGATTAGGAGTTGAGTCCTATTTGCTATGTGGTATTTGTCGAGTACGACGTATAGGCATGGTGACGAGTATCTATACGTTGGTGTCAAGCATGCCCGTGAGTCTTATATTCTGATTATTATGGCTTTGTTGTATTATTCATGCTTTGATGATGATTTCTATTGTTGTGCAAAGTTTGTGAAAGTAATTGTGACATTTGAGTATTGAGGAGCGTTGGCTCAAGTTGTACAATGAAATGTGAAAGTATAAGTGGAAATTGAACCTTTTAGAGCATTGGCTCAAAGTTGTGAAGTGAGTTGTAAGTAAAAGTGAAAAAGAGAAGAGAATCATTATATTATCTCCCTTGCCAAAAATTTGTTGTTTTTGTTGATTATCTCCCTAGCCAGGATGTTGATGCTTCTTTTGATGTTATTCCCTTACCGGGACTTGATTGTTGAACTATTGTTCCCTTGCCGGGATTCTTATTGTAATTTCCTTTATTCCCTTGCCCTATTATTGGTGATTGTTGTTTGGGTGAGGAAGAGTGTTAAAGCACAAAGAGTGATGTCGTGTATTGTTTTGGTGAGAGAGTGTTAAAGCACGAAGGGTGATGCCGTGTATGATTTGTCAGGAAAGAGTGTAAAGCACGAAGGTGATGCCGTGCTGCACGATGTACCATTCTGTGCCGATTATATTGATTATATGGTGAGGACGAGAGTAAAAGCACGAAGGGTGATGCCGTGCACATTTTCATTACTTGATTGCTTTGGTGAGGACGATAGTAAAAGCACGAAAGGTGATGCCGTGCACTTATTGATTCTGGTTCTTTGTTGATATCCGCGATATGTTGTTTCTTTCAATTACTTGTTATCTTTCTATTTTAAATTGATATCTCCCCCACAGCATGCTACCCCTCCCATATTTGACTGTTTATTTTTGTTCTTCTTTTCCGTTGTATATAGTTGAATTGCACAGGTTGTTTGGTAGTTTGGTCCTAGCCTCGTCACTACTTCGCCGAGGTTAGGCTAGGCACTTACCAGCATATGGGGTCGGTTGTGCTGATACTATACCCTGCACTATGTGCAGATCCCGGAGCAGCTTTTGGACTGTAGATTGGGTGGCTACCCTCAGTCCACGCGGAGATCCAAGGTAGACCTGTAGACGTCCACAGGCCCTGGCGTCTCCTCTATCCTTTATTTCCTATTTCGTTTCTTTGATTCGGAAATAGTGTATCTTTATTTTCAGACTTTATATTTAGCACTCTTAGATCGTATGTGGTACTGTGACACCAGTTATGGGTGGTTAAGGCCTAAACAGTTGTATTAGTTACATGTTCAGATATTTTATTACTTTTCATCCGCTTATTCTAAATTTCCGTTGTTTACATGTTATTGTTTTATAAATGCTAAAAGGGTATAAAAATGGATAAAGGTAATTTGTTCAATAATTGGCTTGCCTAGCTCACATCAGTAGGCTCCATCACGACTCTCGAGGGTGGGAAATCCGGGTCATGATAGCCCAGTAAGTATCAAGACTAACCTCAGTGGGTTAGTGACGAGGGATAGTCAAGACACCTACTGGTCTAATAAATTGAACATGATATAGTAATAAACTAACAATGGTAAAGTCAACAAAATAATACCGATAACAGGGAGAAATCAAACTACAAACAGCAGAGACAATAAACGGGAACACGAATGGTAACGCAAGATAGCCAAGTAAATTAACACCAACATAGCTGGGACACAGATAAGTAAAATGTACTCAAATAAGGAAGGTGATGTTAACTTAATCAATCACATCCGACAAGTAAATTAACACCAACATAGCTGGGACACAGACAAGTAAAATATACTCAAATAAGGAAGGTGATGTTAACTCTATCAATCACATCCATTCTGATGCACAATTCCAACCATCTCAAAATACGATGTCTCATATCATAACCTCAATTTCCAAACCTTTAGCACACACGACATCTTGTGCCCACATATTTCTATCTCACTTTGCACTACGCCATCCTCATGCTACTCAGTACGTAGGGACCATAACCAATGTAATTAAGATGTTCAAAAAGTCTCATTTATATAACATAAAATAAATTACATCTTCTAAACCAATTAGGAAATCAGCAAGAAAAGATGAAGTTATTAATTTTTTTTTTAAAATCATTTGAATAAAGAAAATACCCTTTTCAAATAAAATCCAACATAAGATGAAAGATAACTTTTAATATATGATTTAATAAATTAAAACTTAGTAGAAATTCCTTTCTAAGTAAGATTCAATATCTTCGGGTTAAGGAAATTTAATTGAGAAACTAACTGAAATAAAACATAACATTTATGGGAATTTGAATTTTTTTGAAAGGTGTATATATACACGGCGAGTTCAACTTTAAAAGTCATATATAGCAACGTAGTACTAATTCCTTTATTTTAAATCATGATATTAGTAATAACTTAACAGGACATGAGAAAATGATTCAACGTAGTAAATTTAGTTTAAAAAATAATTCACCAGAATAATAGTTTCAGGGAAAGAATTCAAGAACAACGGCAAGTCAACAACTCAATGCCAATAACCCGATCCTCACAACTTAGTGAAACCCGAAATACAAATTGTCAGGTCTTAATTAAATAAACTAGGGTCTTCTCAGTATTCAGCTATAACCAAATCCTAAATAAAACGTAAAACCACCGAATAACGTGTACAGTCAAAGAGGAATATATAAGCATATATATATATATATATATATATATATATATATATATATATATATATATATATATATATATATATATATATATATTGATGTGGCGCGCATCCCGATCCCACCAATCCTCCCTTATTCCTCCGTAACAATTACAATAAAAGTATATAGTATATATTTGTTGCGGCGTACAACCCGATCCCACCAATCCTCCCTTATTCCTCCGTAACAATTACAATGAGAGTAAATAGTATATATATCACCATATCAGTAACAACATGATCATTCAACTTTATTACTCCTTGTTACGGCGTGCAATCTGATCCCACCAGTCCACCCTTATTACTCCTCAATATATATCACCTTTATTCCTCCTATTGCAGCGTGCAACCGATCCCACCTGTCCACCCTTATTACTTCTTGTTGCAGCGTGCAACCCGATCCCACCAGACAACATCAATTCTTCCTTATTCCTCCTCAACATATCAACAACCAGACATCGTTTAAAATCAACAACAATAACAATTCAACAACCCAATCAAAAGGATTTCTACCACCAAGAGTATGAGTACACGACAACAAGAGAATCACGGAAAAACCAAGAAGCACAACAACCCTTTACAAAAATAACAAGACATATAAGGCACGTGATAACTACGCCGGCAACCACAACAATTTGGACACATAGCATATATGCACTGGCTCATAGAGGAATTCACAATTAAGAAATAACAAATCAATAAAGAGGACAATCACTTCAATTAAGGCAAATAAGGGCTAAGTAACAAGTAAGAGATAGAGAAAAGCTAACAACGTCGTATGGAGCATATAGAGGTAAATCAAGCAATTAGGAAACCCAATCAAATCGGAATACTTCCCACTTAATGAACATAAGGACCTAAGAACCCTAAAGGTAAATTTTCCACAAATAAGTCCGAGCACACACTCGTCACCTCGCGTGCACGGACTACAATTAGAATAGAAGACTCAAATCCTAAGGGGGAGTCCCCCCCCCCACAAAGTTAGGCAAGATAGTTACCTCAATCTGGCCAATTCAATACTCAATTTAGCTTTTCCTTTACCAATTCATCAACGCCCGGCTCAATCTAGCCAAAAACGACTTGAATACATCAAACAATGCAAGAGAAAATAATTTCAATTAACAAAGTTATGATTCTTATACAATTTGTAAAAAGTCAACTCCTCGGGCCCGTACCTCGGAACCCGACAAAATTTACAAAAATCGAATACTCATTCCGATTCGAGTTCACCCATACAAAAATTATCAAATTCTGATACCATTTGGTCCTTCAAATCATCTACATTTTTGAAAGATTTTACAATTTTCCCCAAATTTTCCTTTAGATTCTCTTGAATTTGATGTTAAATCTAAGATATAATCAAAAATATAGTTGTAAATTGATTAAAGATACTCACCCAATGTTTTGGTATGAAAATCCCCTCTCAAAATCGCCTCACCTCGAAGCTAGGGTTCAAAATTTTGAAAATGAAGCAAAAACTCGAAATACTTAAGCTTTTAGCAGACCGCAGATGTCGCATTTGTGACACTAGGTTCGCAAATGCGAACTCGCAAAAGCGAAGAAACCTTCGTAAATGCGAGTCTGGAACAACACTGTCTTCATCGCAAATGCGATATGGAGTTCGCAAATGTGAACTCTGAAGGCTTCGCAAATGCGATATTTTCTTCGCAAATGCGACCCAATATCCAGTAGCCCAGGTTCGCAATTGCAATGACTACCTCGCAATTGCGACCAAAACCTCGCAAATGCGAGAAAACTAGAACCAGCACACGTAAAGATTAATAAAATAATCCGAAGCTAATCCGAAACTCACCGGAGCCCCTGAGGCTCCAAACCAAACACCCATATAAGTCTGAACACACAACACAAACTCTCTTGCGCGATTGGAATATCAAAATAACCTCTAGAACCACGAATCGAATGCCAAAACGCATGAAAATCACCATGAACTTCAAGAACTTCTAGAATTGCAACCAAGCGTCCGAACCATATCAAATCAACTCCAAACGACGCCAAATTTTGCAGGCAAGTGCCAAATGACATAACGGAGCTGTTCTAACTTTCGGAATCACATTCCAACCTCGATAACACAAAAGTCAACTATGGGTCAAACCTCTCCATTTTCCAAACTTCAACTTTTTCAAATTTTTCCGAAATGCCTCAAATTACCTTACGGGCCTCCAAATTCAAATACGAACGCACGCCTAAGTCCAAATTAACTATGTGAAGCTACTGAGATCATCCAAAACTCATTCCGGAGCCATTTACTCAAAAGTCAAATTCTGATCAAATTCTCACCGCTTAAGCTTCCAAAACTAGATTCCTTTTTCCAATTCGACTCTGATTCATCCGGAAACAGAATCCAATCATGCACGCAAGTTGATGAACATAATATGAAGATGCTTGTGACCTAAAACTGCTGAACCAGATGCAATTGCTCAAAACGACTAGTCGGGTCATTACATCCTCCTCCACTTAAACATAAGTTCATCCTCGAATGTGCCCGAAGTCGTTCCAAAGCCATTGAACCACTACATGAGCTCCTCACACATACACTCGGGGGTGATTCCCTATCACCCAAACCTATGTAGGACTGACAATGCAACTTAACTGAAGGTCTTACCTCATCCTTAGTCCATAACCTTAGGACATAACCCAAACTTCAACATCTGAAATTCATCATAGGACCCGAATCCCACATCATCACACTGTATGAACCTGAACAAGCTGAACCGAGCCAAATATTCCAATCCAGAATACAAACACATGCTATTCCACACATCTCAAATGCTCGAAGCAATTCCCTCTGACCACCATAGCTACTCAAATAACATCCTGGATGCTGGCAATACAGTTCACATTGAATATAACCTTGTTCCGGACCTCCACATCGCTGCTCATGATAAAGAAACATGCGAGAAATCATAGCCGCCCATGAAGTCAACAAGTCAAGAAGCTCTCTCGCCCGTCAAGGGCCATTGCCCAAACCTTAGCAGAAACAACCTCATGCTTCCAAACACTCCCCACCCCCAATATGATAGTGCTAAGCTCAGGTCTAAGAACCTCATCTCAACTAATACAAACAACCCAACTAACAACTCATCATGGAACCACGCGGATTCTCACACCACACAGTTCGTACACCAAACCAGCAATAACTCAATTATGCAGCACAAATAAAGGAGAGCAAAGTATAAGAATTATCTAACAAGTACAACATGTGTCATAACGGAAGTATATTTTTTCATCAAATCGTCCCACAGAGGGAAAACACAACACCAAATAAACACAAGGAAAGGGTATCCCACATAACATCCTTTGCGGCATGCAGCCCACTCAAAAATATTCATCAAGCCAAAATGCTCGGGTTCATCGATAATATGAATACTGATATCAAGCACAACAGAGTGCACAATTATAACTGTGAGATTGAATAGAAATAAATAAATAGACATGGACGAAAGCAAGCACAACTAAGTTGCAATGAGCAGATCAACATCATGAGGGCTATATCGCCCGCATCGCCATAAGTCCTGAACATAATTACAACATGCGTGGGGAATAATCATACAACCTCACCACCTAACACAACACAAAAGAGTAACACATAACATGGGCTAGGGGCACATATAATATCCATTCTGCCTGATAACATAACCATAATGACAATCTCACAGGAGCACACAAACTTGACCTGATACAAAATACATATTCTTGTTGAGCTTCCAAATATCCCCCAACCAAATCCTGATCCTTCCCAATTAGGTAAAATATTCTTCAAAAATACACAACAACCTATCGATAATGCATGCTATTAATTATCCCATTCTCGACATTTCTTCACAATCCGCAATCAAGAAATAATCCACACATGAGGGCATCTAGCCCCAAAACCTCGGGAATACCAAAATTTCCATACCCAAACTCAATTACGCAAATCAAATGGCTGATATATCACTCTCACCCCATCATTCTGTTGAAGCACTTATATAGAGTTTCTGGCCGCGTAACAAAACATGAACCTCGAAAGCCTCAAAACCCAATAATCACCATGCTACTAGCTACACACTCGCAAATCAAAACTCAAGGTCCTTCCCAAAAATGCACATTCTTCACATATGATAGCCAACAATGCCAACACCCTATTAATTTCTGATACCCATTTAGGAGAAATCCACAATGTACAACATATTCCTTATGCCCATAGCAGCTAGCCGACTCAAGCCATTGCCCAAATCATCAAAAAATCCCCGAGATTCGCCCTCACGTAACTAAGCCATTAGGACTGCATCTTCCCAACTCAACCGAGTCACACAAACTGTCCAATACCAGAGTGTTGCCACAAATGCCGGTAGAGAATTCCTATTCAAAGGACCAATTACTTCCATTGCCATGCTGACCCAACACCACAGAATTGACCTATTTATTCGGATAGTCGATACCAATCAAAGCCCCTAATACAGATGATCCTAACACGAACCACATAGCCCAGAAGCTCATAAACCACCACATTTCCTCTTAAGCACCTCGTCCTGCCGCAACCATGATACCCACGCTGAATAAAACTTCTGTGAATCTGAAGTTGTTCCTCCGACTCCCCTTGATAATGAAATGTAGATTCATTAATGATGCGGAAACACCGTAGGCCCCAACATCATACCGTACAAGATCTCAGACCTTAGTCATACACAAAATCTGGGAACCTACCAATACCACATACACACATACCTCAGGCCAACACCGATGTAAATTTGACTCTGTAATCTGAATGTCGCTAGTGGACCCTTCCACTTGGCGCGAAGCCATAGAAAACATCATTTGATGATCCGCAAAACTAACCTTCACAGCTCAAATAATACAAATCACAAGGTACTCCAATACCACCAATTATCCCCAATTAATACCTACCTCGTGACCTTGCCACAATCGCGACGACTAGTCAACAAATTAAACCTTCCCAAGCTCGCATTCACCAAGTAGATGTCGGAAACCGCTGCGCCTCCATATGAACAACTGAATAATCTCTCAATAATCTTCAGTCTGGACAACACGTTGAGACAATGTCTGAGCATCCCTGACTCCCTCGTAGCCCGTCTGTAGCATCACGAACCACTGGCGCATAGCAGATACTGAGAGCATAATATCATACACGAGTGGATGTAAAGGAACATAAGTTATATACTTCGAGCTGAATCAATATCACACGATAAGGAATGAAAGAAGTAAAATTTTCTAATAGTTATGTAGCCTCTCAAAGATAAGTACAGACGCCTCCGTACCAATCCGCAAGACTCTACTAAACCTGCTTATGACTCGTAGCACCTGTGAACCTAGAGCTCTGATACCAACTTGTCACAACCCAAAATCTCTCCGAAGGAATCGTGATGGCACCTAGTCTCTAAACTAGTTAAGCCTAACATTTACAGAAATAATATTGATATTCACTAACTTCAAATAAGATAACTCTGAACAATTACAATTCCCAAAACTGGTGGTACAAGTCATAAGCCTTTCTAAGAGTAGTTATACAAAATAAATACGTCACTGTTCCAGAACAAAAAGGAACCAATGAAAATAAGTATAAACGAATGTGACTCCAAGGCCTGCGAATGCAGCATCAGGTTTACCTTGAGTCACCACCGCGATGGTCCGCACAGCTACTACCGATCAAATACCTGGATATGTACAAAAACAATGTACAGAAGTGGAGTATAAACATACCGCAACGGTGCCCAGTAAGTATCAAGACTAACCTCGGTGGGGTAGTGACGCGGGACAGTCAAGACACCTACTGGTCTAATAAATTGAACATGATATAGTAATAAACTAACAATGGTAAAGACAACAAAATAATACCGATAACAGGGAAAAATCAAACTACAAACAGCAGAGACAATAAAAGGGAACACGAATGGTAACTCAAGATAACCAAATAAATTAACATCAACATAGCTGGGACACAGACAAGTAAAATGTACTCAAATAAGGAAGGTGATGTTAACTCAATCAATCACATCTATTCTGATGCACAATTCCCACCATCTCAAAACTCGATGTCTCATATCATAACCAATGGGACCATAACCAATGTAATTAAGATGTTCAAAGAGTCTCATTTATATAACATAAAGTAAATTACAGCTTCTAAACCAATTAGGAAATCAACAAGAAAAGTTGAAGTTTTTTTTTAAATCATTTGAATAAAGAAAATAGCCTTTTCAAATAAAATCCAACATCGAATGAATTATTATTTTTAATATAGGATTTAATAAATTAAAACTTAATAGAAATTCCTTTTTAAGTAAGATTAAATATCTTCGGGTTAATGAAATTTAATTGAGAAACTAATTGAAATAAAACATAACATTTATAGGAATTTGATTTTTTTTTAAAATGTGTATATATACACGGCGAGTTCAAATTTAAAAGTCATATATAGTAGCGTAGTACTAATTTCTTTATTTTAAATCACGATATTACTAATAACTTAACAGGACAAGAGGAAATGATTCAACGTAGTAAATTTACTTTAAAAATTAATTCACCAGAATAATAATTTCAGGGAAAGAATTCAAGAAACAACGGCAAGTCAACAACTCAATGCCAATAACCCAATCCTCACAACTCGGTGAAACCCTAAATACAAATTGTCAAGTCTTAATTAAGTGAACTAGGGTCTTCTCAGTATTCAGCTATAACCAAATCCTAAATAAAACGTAAAACCACTGAATAACGTGTACAGTTAAAGAGGAATATATAAGCATATATATATATATATATATATATATATATATATATATATATATATATATTGATTTGGTGTGCATCCTGATCCCACTAATCCTCCCTTATTCCTCCATAACAATTACAATAAAAATAATTAGTATATATTTGTTGCGGCATGCAACTCGATCCCACCAATCCTCCCTTATTCCTTCGTAACAATTACAATGAGAGTAAATAGTATATATATCACCATATCAGTAACAACATGATCATTCACCTTTATTACTCCGTGTTGCGGCGTGTAATTTGATCCCACCAGTCCACCCTTATTACTCCTCAATATATATCACCCTCTATTGCAACGTGCAACCCGATCCCACTAGACAACATCAATTCTCTCTTATTTCTCCTCAACATATCAACAACCAAACATCGTTTAAAATCAACAACAATAACAATTCAACAACCCAATCACAAGGATTTCTACCACCAAGAGTATGAGTACACGACAACAAGAGAATCATGGAAAACCCAAGAAGCATAACAACCTTTACAAAAACAACAAGACACATAAGGCACGTGATAACTACATCGACAACTAGCATATATGCATGGGTCATAGAGGAATTCACAATTAAGAAATAACAAATCAATAAGGAGGACAATCACTTCAACTAAGGCAAATAAGGGCCAAGTAACAAGTAAGAGTTAGAGGAAAGCTAACAATATCGTATGGAGTATATAGAGGTAAATCAAGCAACTAGGAAACCCAATCATATTGGAATACTTCCCACTTATACATAAGGACCTAAGAACCCTAAAAGAAAATTTTCCACAAATAAGTCCGAGCACACACTCGTCACCTCGCGTACACGGACTACAATTAGTATAGAAGACTCAAATCCTAAGGGGGGGGGGTTCCCCACACAAAGTTAGGAAAGATATTTACCTCAATCCAGCCAATTCAATACTCAATTTAGTTTTTCCTTTACCAATTCATCAACGCCCGGCTCAATCTAGACAAAAACGACTTGAATACATCAAATAATGCAAGAGAAACAATTTCAATTAACAAAGCCATGATTCTTATACAATTTGCAAAAAGTCAACAAAAGTCAACTCCCCGAGGTCGTACTTCAGAACCCGACAAAATTTTCAAAAAGCGAATACTCATTCCGATTTGAGTTCACCCAATACAAAAATTATCAAATTTTGATATCATTTGGTCTTTCAAATCATCATTTTACATTTTTGAAAGATTTTACAATTTTTCCCAAATTTTCTTTTAGATTCTCTTGAATTTGATGTTAAATCTAAGATATAATCACAAAATATAGTTGGAAATTGATTAAAGATACTCACTCAATGTTTTGGTATGAAAATCCCCTCTCAAAATCGCCTCACCTCGAAGCTAGGGTTCAAAAATATGAAAATGAAGCAAAAACTCGGAATACCCAGCTTTTAGCAGGCTGCAGATGTTGCATTTGTGACACTGGGTTCGCAAATGCGAACTCGAAAAAGCAAAGAAACCGTCAAATGCAAGCCTGGAACAACACTGTCTTCATCGGAAATGCGATATGGAGTTCGCAAATGCGAACTCTAAAGGTTTCGCAAATGCGGTATTTTCTTCGCAAATGCGACCCGGTCCCCAGCAGCCCAAGTTCACAATTGCGATGACTACCTCTCAATTGTGGTATTCGCAATTGGGACCAAAACCTCGCAAATGCGAGAAAACTAGAACCGACACACATAAAGATTAACAAAACTATCCGAAACTCACCTGAGCCCCTGTGGCTCCAAACCAAACACCCACACAAGTATGAACATATAATACGAACTCGCTTGCATGAACAGAACATTAAAATAACCTCTAGAACCAAGAATCGGATGCCAAAATGCATGAAAATCACCATGAACTTCAAGAACTTCTAGAATTGCAACCAAGCATCCGAACCATATCAAATCAACTCCCAACGACGCCAAATTTTGAAGACAAGTCCCAAATGACATAACGGAGCTGTTCCAACTTTCGGAATCACATTGTGACCTCGATAACACAAAAGTCAACTATGGGTCAAACCTCTCCATTTTCGAAACTTCAATTTTTCCAACTTTCGCCGAAATGCCTCAAATTACCTTACGGGCTTCCAAATCCAAATCCGAACGCACGCCTAAGTCCAAAATCACTATACGAAGCTATTGAGATCATCCAAAACTTATTCCGAAGCCGTTTACTCAAAAGTCAAATTCCGGTCAAATTCTCACCGCTTAAGCTTCCAAAACTAGATTCCTTCTTCCAATTCGACTCCGATTCATTCGAAAACAGAATCCAACCATGCATGCAAGTCGATACACATAATATGAAGCTGCATGTGACCTCAAACTGCCGAACCGGATACAATTGCTCAAAACAACCGGTCGGTTCGTTACAGTTTGATACATGCGTCGCAGAAGAATCTTTTAAACTCGATTTTAACTACGAATTTGGATACCAATTTCAAATCACCTCCAATTTTTTTTACATTTTGTATATTGCCTCATCTATATGTTATTAATGAATTCCAACTAGGGGTGTTCATAAAACCCGAAAAATCAAACCAAACCAAAAATCGAACGAAACCGACCAAAAAACCCGATACTTTTTAGGTTTGGTTTGATTTTGGTTTTGAATTTTAAAAACCGATCAAATTTAGTTTGGTTTTGGTTTTAATAAAAAAATAACCGAAAAAACCCGAACCTGACTGTAGAAGTAGCTATTTAAATTTATTAATACACCTATATATATATATATATATATATATATATATATATATATATATATATATATATATATATAAAGTTTCTAAAATTTTATGGTACATATTAGTCGTTTGTATTTTTAGTCTAGTTTTTTGCTATTATAATAATCTAATTCTTTGCCTTTACATTCTAGTTTGATTGGTAGTTACCTTTCGCTAAGTACAAAAAATTATTATGTTAAAAATAATCGAGTTTAATTGAGTACTTAAATTATTCATCACTCTTTAATTCAATTATCATCAATATATCTTGGTAAATGATAGATTCTCAAAGAGCAATTAGTTTGATAGTGTTACGTTAAAAATGTACCGGAATATCTGTTTGGTAGTGTATGTCTCATATTTAAGAAAAAATTGATAAATAACCGAAAAATCGACAAAAACTGAATCGATAAAAAACTGACTTAATTGGTTTGATTTGGTTCCAATATTTGAAGAACCGACTTACTTGGTTTGGTTTCTTTTTAGGAAAAACCCGATCCAAATCGGACCATGAACCCTCTAATTCCAAATATACCCATTGGAAAAAAATCGTATTTTGCCCTGCTTTTTTTTAATATTTTATATCAATGGTAATGAATTTTGACTCCAAACTAGTCTAATTTGCCTTCAAACTTTATCAAAATTGTATATATTGCCTTATTTATGTGTTTTCAATGAATCGCAATAATACCCACTGATTTTTTGATTTTTTATTTTGCCGATGCTTTTTGAATGTCATATATCATTGGTAATTTTTTGGCTATTCTTGGTAGCATGACTAAAATGGCTAGTTATTGGTAAATAGTATCTTTCTTGGTACATTCCCGTAAGATTCCTCTAAAAATTATGTACATAAGTTAATTGAAACAAAAAACTTTAAACTAAATTTTGTAAATTTTGGATGGTTGTTACATGTTGTATTGTAGCATATTGTTACTTTACATACATTGTTTGTTTTGATTGTTTTTAAACTTTATTGTATCGTATCGTTAAATTTATCGTTACGTAACAATAAAAAGTACCACTTTATGGAACCAACAATTTGGTGTGGTCGCATTGTTATTTTTTTCCCTCTCATTTTGTCATTCCTTAATATTAAATAATCATATTTTATCTTTTACGTACCTTTTTTATATAATAATTCTACCTCGTATCTTTTTTTATTTATAATATTTCAAGTTTATTTTTAATATTGTTGGTGCATGACATCATGAAATGACATCTAACAATACAGTTTATCCAAACATTATATAAATCAAAACGATACAATACAATACTAGACAATACTATAAGATATATTATGAAATGATATATAACAACCATCCAAAAAAGCGAAAGAAGCTCTTCCATCTCTCTAACTTACCCTCTCTCAAATTCCAGTCACACACTCAAGTTCCCCATGAAATCAAACCTTTCCAATCTAGATACTACCAAAATCCCCCCAAAACCACCGGATAATTTAATACCTCTCAATTTAACTAGGGATCCAAACGGCCTAGAAAATCCAAACGACTCCATTTCGGCTACCTTTAAGAAAAGCTAGCTGGAAATGAGGGAAGAATTAATATCTCCATTGACCCCATATCTTCCCTCATTCAAGAAGAAGAGGTTTTCCCTCACTCAGAAGAGGATCATGAAAATCTATCTATCTCTGTCCCCATCACTCTTGAAAACAAGCAAAGAATATACCATCCATAGAAATACTCTCTAATAATAAAATTACATGGAAAAAGAATCCTCCATCAAATTTTGAAACATAAAATTCAAGAACTATGGAAAATTTTAAAAAATTCCTATCATTGACTTGAGCAATGATTACTTCATTGTCAAACTACAAAATGAAGGAAACATGAACCATATCCTCCAAGACGGTCCATGGTTTATATGTGGTTTCTTTTTATCAATCCAACGCTGGTAACCAAACTTTATAGCCAAGAATGCAAAACAAATCCATACTGCCGTTTGGGTAAGACTACTCCAATTACCTACAGAATTCTATGATAGTCAAATATTACAAAAGGTTGGGGAAGCCATAGGAAGACTCCTAAAGGTAGACACATGTACATCTTCTTCCCTAAGAGGAAGGTATGCTAGACTTTGAATTGAATTGCCTATGGACGAACCAGTGAAAAAGTTCATCTTCATCGGAAGTCATAGACAACAAATCCATTATGAGGCGGACAATCACTTTGTAAATCATGTGGTCGCTTGAAACATAGAACCATAGATTGTCAGGAGAAACAAGTTACATCAAAGGAAACAAATTCTACAACTACGATTCAAACAAAGAAATCTCAGCATCAACCAACGGATTCTCTGGACGAGGGATGGAAAACACTCCCCTTCCCACAATGCAGGAGGCTTCAACAAACAAAACCAAAAGAGATTGATTCAGGGATTCAAGAATCAGGTATTAATGCCAAGTTAATCAATGCCACAACGGGTAAGTATTTTATTACTCAAAAACTTAAATATGTTCCAAAAGTTTTTAATAAGGATTCTAAAAATGATCAACAACTAAAATCTCATCATTCTTCATCTCATATCACCCCCAAAAATAACCCGATAGATGCTTCTAAAGGTCTTCTAATTTCAGAACATCAGCAAGTGGTTTTAAGTAATACCACCTCACAACAAAACCAAAACTACTTCAGTATAGATTATTTGAACCGGGCTCAAAAATCAAATCCTAACAAAATCTTCTAAATCCACTAAAAGACAAACTATCTAATAAGCAAGACCCCCCCCCCCCCCCCATTAAACCTACTAACCAATCGGGGGTTACTTCTTTAAATAATAATGATCATAACCTAAGTTTTAATCCCTTTATAAATGACAAAAATCTTCAAACAAACAAACCCCTTGCATACAGAAGCACACTCGTCCAACCATACACACCCTTCCTTACAAATGGCAAAAAACCCTATACACATGCTTAGCAAATCCCATGCAAAATCCTCTATATCTCCAAATACGCTAAACCTCTCCGGTGACATGCAAATAGAGGTAATCATTCCTCTACTCCAACCCCTCAACCCTTATATTGCCAAACCTCTTCTCCTAAATGCCAAGACTCCCATTAAACAATCGGAGAAGATTCCGACTAACTCAAATACTGAGAAACCAAAGAACTCACCTCATGGACAACCTTCCTCCCTTCCCCCAGCAAATGCCTCCTCTCCCAATAGTTTATGCTCAACCACCTCCTCCACAGAACCATCACCCAACCTCATGGATAGAGCTAGGTCTAATAAGGAGGCCGTATCACTCCAAGTGAACATCAACGGGCATGAGAGTAAAATACTGATCAACAACCCACAATTCCTAGTACAAATAGTGTCCGAGGGTCTACACTTATCAATGAGCAACTACTTGAATCACATTTGGGTGAACAACATCATGCAACCTCTAGCACCCGGGATAAACAACAATCTATTCCAAACCATGCGTGCCCAATGGAATATGCCCCAACTCTTCTCTCAAAATCCTTATCTCCCTCAAAACATGGGTCTAGATCTACCCTTTTTTCCTCCCCAAGAGTTACCTGCCCTAAATCCAATCTTGATGCCTTGGAAACTCCCTTAGAATCCCATGCAACAAGAAATGCCAATGAATATAGGTCTAATGGACCAATAGGCTCCTCAACCCCATATGCCACAAGGTATAGGAAATCTAGAAGGGGGGGGGGGGGGAGAGGAAGATAGATCTTACAGGGGAGCTAATGGTAGAGCCTTCAAACCTAGACGAAGTAAATGTGTATCTATTCGAGGAGAGGCGGGAGAAGAGGTTTATTCTAGCATGTCCACCTTCACTATTCAAATGCACAATGGACATAAGGTCACCCCAGGACCCCACGGTAGGGAAGTTAACCATGATACTAGTTCCCTTGTTAAGGAGGAACCCAATATTCCCACAAGTAAGTCAGTCCAATGGTCCTCCACATCACCTTCACCACCCAATGAATTGTGCTAAAAATATTATTATCTGGAATATTAGACGAGGAAATAATGCAGAATTTAGAAGAAATTTTCATGAATTAATTGTCACTCACCACCCTTGCAGGGTCACCTTACTTGAAACAAGGATAACAAACCATGATAGTCTCATGAATGAATTTGGTTTTACGGATATGATAGAAGTCCCAACAGAGGGACAATCAGGTGGTATGGCTATAATGTGGGATATAAACATGGTGAACGTCAACAATTTTGTCAAAAGAAATAATGAAATTCATGCACTACTTGATGTAATCCCTTCTCAAAAATCTTGATTGTTTTTATCTATTTATGCTAATACAAATATTTCAAATAGAAACAACATGTGAAAAAATATTACAAATATTTTTGATAATTATAAAGGTGATTGGCTATTGGGAGGGGATTTCAATGATGTAATAGTAGCAGATGATAAACTAGGGGGTAACCCTATAAATAGAAGAAAGGGTTGCTAAATTATGGAATAAAATTAATTATTGTAAGCTAATGGACTTAGGCTTTAAAGGTTATAAAGATACTTGGTCAAATCACATTAAAATTAGCAATAACCGTATTATGGAAAGATTAGATATATTACTAGCGAATGATGCATGGGTAAGTTGTTCCCCAAAGCATCCGTAATTCACTTACCAAAAATCTATTCGGACCACAATCCTATTCTACTAGAATTAATTCCTAAATAGGCAAACATCCTACCAAAACCTTTCAGACTAGAATCTTATTGGTGTGGCCACCCTGAATTTGGTAACATTGTTAAGGAATGCTGGCTTAACTCCAACTTTATTGTAGCCTCTACTATATTTAAGAATCATATTATTGATTGGAAAAATATGACCTTTGGAGACCTTTAGGAAAAAAAAAATTGGCTAGATTAAAGGGTATTCAAAATTCTAACTCATATGGCTTGAGCACCTTCCTTAATAATCTAGAAATCACCCTCAAATATGATTATAACAATATCCTAAAAATGGAGGAAGATTTTGAAAATTACGTTCTAGAATAAACTAGCTCAATGAAGGGGATTTGAACTCAAAATTCTTCCACATTTGTGTCACAAATAATAGAAGAATTAATAAGATTGTGTTTTTCAAGGATATTGAAAGTAACTGGATAGATGAACCTCAAAAAATCATGGATCATACCCTCAACTATTTTGAGCAAATTTTCACTATTGACCATAGCTATTCCAATTGGTCCGCTATTAAAACTGATCCCCTAGTTACAAAATTTATAACTTATCTTCTTTAGACAATCCTTTATCTCATTTAGAAATCAAAAAAGAAGTCTTTAATTATAAACCTTTTAAATCACATGGGCCAGATGACTTTCACCCGTTCTTTTTTCAAAAATATTGGCAATACCTAAAAAATTTGGTCACACATCTTTGCCACCAAGCCTTTGAATCAGGCAAACTCCCAGAGGGGATAAATGAAACTTATCTCTGTCTTATCCCAAAAATTTCCAATGCAAATAATTTGAAAAATTTCCGGCCTATTGGTCTATGTAACCCAATTTATAAAATTATTTCAAAAACTATAGCCAATAGACTAAAACCCTTTTTAGAAAATATAATTTGCCCTTACCAAGCTAGTTTTATCAAAGGTAGACATACTAGTGATAATGTTATTATTATTCAGGAACTAATGCTTAAAATGCACAGACAAAAAGGAACAAATGCAAACTTGGTTCTAAAAATAGACCTAGAAAAGGCTTTTGACCGATTAGAATGGTCTTTTATATACAGAACCCTTCATTATTTTAATTTCCCTCCAAAAATCTCTTCCCTAATTATGTCTTGTATCACAACCAGCAAGATATCTGTCTTAGTTAATGGTAGCAAGAGTAATTTCTTCTCTCCTAGTAGAGGTATTAGGCAGGGAGACCCCTTATCTCCCTATATTTTTATCCTTTGCATGGAAATGCTTTCTATTCAAATCAACCGCCAAGTTGATATTGGTACTTGGTCTCCCATCAAGATGGGAAAGAACCAATGTCAATTATCCCATCTATTCTATGCAGATGATCTAACTATAATGTGCAAGATTGACAAAAAATCCCCCAAATCTATTCTCAATTGCCAAAATTCATTTTGCACATTGTCAGGCCAAAAAATAAATTTCTCAAAGTCAAAAATTATTGTCTCCAAAAACTGCCCCACTCATACTTCAAAGGCATTGTCGAAACTATTCAATATAAAAATTAGTAATAGTTTTGAAAAATACCTAGGTTTTCCAATTACAAACAACAAGCCTAGACCTTCCGATTACCAGTTTATCCTTGATAATATGGCAAATAAATTGGCCTCCTGGAAATCAAATTTTCTTAATATGGCAAGGAGAACAACTCTTGCCTCTGCTTCCCTAAACAGTATTCCTAACCATGTCATGCAGTATGAGTACCTTCCCACTAGGATTATCAAACAAATTGACAAAATCCAGAAAAATTTTATCTGGGGATCCACTATAAACTCAAAAAAAAATTATCTAGTCTCTTGGGATACTTTGACGAAGGAAAAAAAACAAAGGGAGCTTGGCATCCACTCAACAAAAGAAAAAACCTAGTAACCCTGACAACCTATCCTGGAGACTCATCCATAACTCTAAACTACCTTGGTCAAAAATACTTACCTCGCTATATGGCTCCTCCACTACTTTAAAAAATACTTCTTTTATTTGAAAAGTGTAGTAAGAGGGTGAAAATTTTGTAACAAAGATTTAAAATGGATCCCACACACAAATTCTTCTATGAACATCTGGGATACAAACTGGATCCCTAAAACTTCTTTGCTAAGAAATCAATTAGAAGGACCTCTCACAATTCATACCAATAACCTTACCATCAAAGACATTTGGACTGAAAATAAATGGGACTTAACAAAAATTCCCTTTGACCTTCCTCAACCCATTAAGAATGCCATCCTCTCAATTCATCCTCTTCATAATGCTTATGACTCATGTTACTGGAAACTAACGGAAAATGGAATTTTCTCGTCGAAAAGTTGCTACAAACTAATCCAGCCAAATGAACACAACTCTAAGGATTTAAGTGGATTTGGGATACTCACTGCCCAAATAAGATAAAATTCTTGCTGTGGAAATGCCTTCATAGAAGACTGCCCACACGCTCATACCTTAACCATATAGGCTTGAATATTGATCCTTTATGTCCCGTGTATAAAAAGGAAACTGAAACCATTGGACACATTTTTACAGCTTATAAAGCAGTCATGCATTATCGGGCAACATTGGGTTTAATTTTCTCTCCCAGTCATAATGGTACACACTGTCTCCATAAAATTAGAAACCTAAACTCTTTCACCTCCTCTCCTTACCTTAAATAGGAGGATCTTTATCCCTTTGTCCTGTGGAGTATTTGGCTAAATCGAAATAATAATAATTACTCAAACATGACTATGAATTATAATCCCTCTCATGCAATTTCACTAGCTTTAGAATATAAGCTCTTCACCATAAACGAACACTTTACTGTTCATTTCCATGCAATTGAGGTTGCATGGTACAAATCGCCTCAAAATTCTTTCAAACTAAACCTAGATGGGGCTTCAAAGGAAATGCAAACATGGGAGGCATATGAGAAGTATTTAGAGACCATATGGGAAAGTGGATAATGGGTTATCAACACTCCTGCCCCTCAAGCTCCCCCTAGAGGCAGAATTGGAAGCCCTCAAAGAAGGACTTAACAATTGCTCTATACACCACTGGTCGTTGAAACTGACGCAACAGAGGTAATCAAATCACTACATTCTGACTCTATTCCTTACAACACGACTATTTTTACTTGCAGGTGGTTAATGCACCAGCTGAAGCAACCGAGGATCAACCATAACTTTCGAGAAGGAAACAAGGTAGCTCATAAGATGTCAAAGGAGACAATCAAGCATGCAAAAAACCACCAGCTTTTTGATAAACCTACCCCTTTTGTGTTAAATAACCTAGCAACGGATAAGTACGGTTATGTATATTTGGTAAAAAACATTAGTACTGATGTATGTTGCAGTTTAGCCGCAATGGGGAATATGAATGTCCTCAAGGCCTGTAGTTTCCTTAATGATATAACTTATGGTACTTCGTAATGTTTAATATATTATCTTTGTTTTGTCAAAAACAAAACATCCAAAAAAGCTATAAAAAGTACATCCACCATCCCTATATCTTGTAATAAAATTGAAAGTTAGCAAAAATTCATCAAATTGTCGTCAGGTACTAAAACTAAATTGTCACTTAAAATAAAATTACAAAATTAATACTGCAAGATCAATACAGAAAACTCATATTCACCTCATAATTTTCTTACCTCGTTTAGATTTTATCCCATATTTTCCCATTTTCCTCTAATTTAAAATAAAGTTACTTCTACTTGTATTTATATTAAACTAGTTTTAGGCTACGCGCGTTGCGCGTATACCCAACTCAATAAATATAGATTTTTTAATTATCAAAATATTATGTCAAAAAATTATATTCCGTACTTAAGTTATAAAATAAAAGATAAGAAACTAAGTGAAGAAGGTTAATTCAGTTAAATGCATAGCAATTTATTAATTTGACTCTTAATATTATACTAAAAATGATATTTCTCTTATTTTTTGATTTCTTTTGCTGCTGATTCTCTTCTTAGGGGCACAATTTACGGATCTTATCATGTTGATTTAAAAAAAATAATTTTACTTGTATGATCAATTCTAGAAGAATTGAATTGGATTATTTTGCTAATTAGTTAATTCTCAATATTTGTTCTCACATAAGAAAATACTTTATTTTCTTGTTGATTCGAATCGTTAATGCTAGCTCATACCAAATTTTAAATATTTAGTAATTACTATTTTATCCAATTATTTCTTTTTTTAATGGTAAAAAATAATTAATATAAGAAGGGTTATAGTTTTCTAAATCAATAAGAGATTAAAAGTTCGAGCCAGTAATTTAAGTTTTGGATTTACGATCACGATGGTAATTCACCTTTTCACTATATTACATAAAAATACTAAAAGAAATATAATTGTTTAGATTAATTACTTGAGTTCGGAAGGAAGAAAAAAGATTTGTTTGAATTCATACTTATTCAGTTTGTAATAGTGTTAAAAGTATCTCTAGCGATGTTTGTACTTACTTAGAAAGTATGGACAATAGTAATGCCCTAAAGACTATGTCCTCCTATTATAATATGTTTTAAGTAATATAATTATCGTGCTTTTATGTTAAAAAAAGTTATATATGTGCACAAAGTAAAAATTGAATTGATTTTCAGATTTAAGTATTTCAAGATTCAAATATTTAATTTTTTTATATAGTTCAAATAAGGAGTTGATTACAAACCAAAGTTTTAAATATTAGAAGAATAATTAAATGACTATTTATAAATAGTAAAAAGTTTCTTAAATGAATATTTCTAAATATTATAAACATAATTAAATGACTATTTTGTCCAGTATAAAATCTATTTTAAAAGGGTGAAAAGAAGAACGATATTTCGCTAAAGCACATTAACGTAAAAATGAAATGCAATATTTGTTTAAATGATGAAAGTAAATGTTATCACATTACACAACAGTTGAATTTAATATCTTCTGAATATGCACAAATAATAACTTCAGTTAAATTAATTGTACATTGTTTTGCAATTATACGTATCTTATAATATGAGATACAAAAAAATTGTGTCTTACATGTCTCGATGAATACATTTTGTCTATATACTATAAACTTAGGAAGATTTAAACAATATGTTTGATTAATTTTTTACTTTCAAATTGGATAAAATGATAATTAGTATGATCTCTAATATATATATAGAGAGGGGGAGAGAGAGAAATATTATACCAAAAGTTTAAGGACTTTTTCCCTGTTAGTATCAAGGACTTAAAATCCAAATTTTGAAGTCCACAATTTGTATCTTGACTATAGTTGTGAATTCGCTACTTATTTCTATTTCTGTAAAAATAAAAAGTGGTTATTGAAGGACTCCTTCGTATTTATTAGAAGTATATAAGGTATAGTAGGTTCATGATTCTTCCGTATTACTAATATATTCTGCTAAAAATAACATACATATTATGAAAAATATCAAGGTAAAATCTTAATAGAATTTATGGTCCTAAATATTAGGAGTTTCTACTTAACTCAAATAAGGAAAAATTTAATAACCATAATTTTAGATAATTTTAAATTCCTAAATATTAGGAAATATAATTAAATTACAATTTAATTCAATGTAAAATCTATTTTTAAGGGGTAAAAAAGGCGAACAATATTTCGCTAAGGGCCTTCGTGCTTTTAATATAGTATAGATTAATGAACGTAAAATATGTATGTTTCAAATACATATTTTAAGGGGCCGTTTGCCATACAAAATTTTTCACATTTTTTTTAAAAAAATTTACTTTTTGTCAAAGTCAGTGTTTGGCCATGACTTGAAGATGAATTTCAGAATTGTTCGAAAATTTAAAAAACTCAAAAATGCAGTTTTTCAAAATTTTCACTTTGAATCATTCACAAAAATTAAAAAAAGCGCAAATTATATTCTTGTCCAAATACAACTCTAACTGTCAAATATCATTTTCACTCGAATTTTTTTTCACTATTTTCCGGAATTTTCCGATTCTTATGCCCAAACGCCCACTTATTACGTTAGCTTGATATGAACACTATATGCGGGTAAACGCTCGGACTAGAGCCGCCAGACGCGTCGGAAGGTTTATTGGACGTAAACTCCCAATATTGCAGTCCAAATATCAGAATTTCGGACCCAATTCAACTTATTTGGGCCCCAAGTTCACATTTCCTCCTTTCTCCCCAATTTGACATTATTCTCCCTCCCAATCTGCAAACTCGGATCTCTTTCTCCGGCGAATTCCTCGGCGATTTCTCTCTCCGGTGAAACCAAATCGTAAGTTCTCTTCCCCCCTTAATTCTCTTCTCTCTCTCTCTCTCTCTCACACACACACACACACACACATTCTCTCTCTAGATTTCTCTCTCTGTCTCTCGTGTGGCAAAAACCCTTATCCCCTTTTCTCTCATTTTCTCCTAAGAATATGCTAGAAAATTGTGATTAAAGTCATAAATTTCAAGTCTCTTTCCCCAATCACTTGTATTTAATATCAGATTAGTATATCCAACCTGCTGTTCGAGTTAATGTCAGTATGTTGGAGAACTCAGATTTATGTCTCACAATATATTGTTTACCGAAGTATATCTATTTCTGGTTATTATGAAAACTTGACTATAAAAAAGAAACGAAAAGGCACTTGTGACTTAGTTACACTCGGTGGTGGAGCCAGGAATTTAAGCAACGGGATTCAAAAAAATAAGTTAGTATGTCACAGTTGGGATTTGAAACTATGACCTGAAGCAACTTTTGAACCCCTTCACCATTACACTTGGACTTTTCATCAAATCAAGGGGATTCAACAGCTTGTATATAACCAAAAAATATCATTTTTACATATTTTCACAGTGTAATTTTTCGATGAAAGGTTGAATCCTCTTCCCTCTGCTTAGTTCCAGTAGTGGCTACAGGTTTGAGCCCTGCGCCATGTAACTAAACCTGGTATTTTAGTGTGAATTAAACCTGGTATTTGAGTGGAGAAGGGTAGAGAGGTGGGACGATATACCCGAGTTTCGAAGGCTGCGGTTGGTCCTAAGGGTGAGGCCTGCAACAACAACAACAACAACAACGACCCAGTATAATCCCACAAGTGGGGTCTGGGGAGGGTAATATGTACGCAGACCTTACCCCTACCTTCGCGGGTAGAGAGGTTGTTTCCAGGAGACCCTCGGCTCAAAAAAGCAACAAGAGCCGATATATTAGTACCATAAAAATGCATAATAAAATAACAGCAATATAAGAGATATGAAATACAGAATACGAAATACGAAATAGATGGCTGGTATAGTAAAACTAGCAGGTAAAGCCCTGCATCAATAGACGACCAATGTCATTCTTAGTCTAACTCCTAACTGGCTAGTCTCACTCTAAGGGTGAGGCCTGCATGTGTTGGATTTGAGGTTCTTGGAGCTCTACTTTGCCGAGGACGCATGTTCCGTGCTTTGAATCTTTATTACCTCTTTCCGTTTGTCAGTTGTCCCTCCGTCCCAATTTATGGGAAGGTGTTTTCTGGCATAGAGTTTAAGGAAGTAAGAAAGACTTTTAAAACTTGTGGTCTAGAAGTTCTTGATGATAGAGGTGATCTTGATCTTAAAGATGAATAATGTGTATGAAAAGGCCTTTTTCTTAGTTTACTTTCTGTCAGCGCTTGTTTCATTATTGTGCGACCTTCCCTTGACTATAGTACTTGTTATCTTGTTAAAATGAGATTTCTAGCTTTGTTTGAAAAAGAGTCGATTAGTTCCCGAACATATGATTATTATTTTATTCTGAGAAAGGTAACAAGTTTTATATATAAAGAAAGGTGCACAACACAAGTTGTGGAGTCACTAAAACTACAAAGCAAAATACAAGTAAAAACAAAAATTCCTAGGTGTATATCATCATAAAGATAATCTAGTACATCAAAATAGATAACATCTTCTAAGAAACCTCGTTTAGACCAAAAATTTCGAAGGAGTAAGCACTTGTGCGACCTTCCCTTGGCTATAGCACTTGTTATCTTGTTAAAATGAGATTTCTAGCTTAGTTTGAAAAAGAGTCGATTAGTTCCCGAACGTATGATTATTATTTTATTCTGAGAAAGATAACAAGTTTTATATATAAAGAAAGGTGCACTACACAAGTTGTGGAGTCACTAAAAGTACAAAGCAAAATACAAGTAAAAACAAAAATTCCTAGGTGTATATCATCATACAGATAATCTAGTACATCAAAACAGATTCAACATCTTCTAAGAAACCTCGTTTAGACCAAAAATTTCGAAGGAGTAAGCACTAAGCAGTTTATCTTCATCTTTTGGAAGTGATTGTATTTGTCCTCAAAGCATCTTTGATTCCTCTCATTCCAAACTGTCCACCAAATGCATGTTCGGACAATCCTCCATCTCTCCTTCTTACTAGATAGGTTACCATCCCTACTCCAACTCTTTAACACATTAACTATTCTTCCTGGCATCACCCACCTAATTCCCTCAGGTTGATGAAGATTTTCCAAAGCTGATTGTCCAATTGCGGTGTAAATTCCTTTTCTCCACATAAGTAACATTGGAACATAGCTGGTAGCCCCTTTAAGGCTTTAACCAAATTATCATGTGTCAAGACTGCCTGCTTTGTCAAAAGCCAAGTGAAACATGACTTTCCAAATCATCTTCCATGGCCAACACCCAACCTGATTATTGGAAATGTTGTATTCTTCTCTATAAGCTGACTTAACAGAGAATACATCTTTACTGTCTCTTTGCCACACCATGCAATCCTAGCAGTAGTAGTATCTCTGAACTGTGTCAATAGACTGAAAACTCTAATATTCTATCAAGCTCCCAGTCATTTAATAACCTTCCGAACATATGATTATTTTCTGCGGAAGGATATAATATTTCAGAGGAAGAGCTTGTAAACATGTTACATTTTGATGCAACATTCTAATTCAGTTCTATCTTATGGAATAGGGTGGATGATGACAAAATGGGCACTCAATACACAATGATATCCTGACTTGGCAACTATGCTTGTGCAGAATTTTATATCAACTTCAATGATGAATGCAAATATTTTTTTTTTAAGTTTATTTGAAGAGATCTGTTGAGCTAAAGACTAGTAAACCATGAAGTTTAATTATAGTTTGTGTTTTCAGCCTATAGGAATTTCACTTGCATGGGGACTGAGGATTCAAACAACCTTCCTGCATCTGATAATCTTGAAAGAGGAACTAAAAATAATGAAGATGGTGCAATTGGAGAGAGTTCCGAAACCACTGATTATGTTGTTGGGGAAAGCAAGGAACCTTTACAGGAAAGTGATAGTGACATGGATTTGGAGAGTGACCCAGGCTCGCAAGTTGGTGTTAAGTCGGCTGAAACACTCACACAAGTTGGCGTTGAGTTGACTGAAACCGTTGCGATAACAGAGAATCTAACTACCATCAACGCTGTAATGCATGCCGAAAATGGACATCTAAGTTTGCAAGACGAGAGCGATAGTATCAGTCATAAAGAGGATCAAGATCTTGTGAGCACTCAGGAGATTGTTGGTTCCAAATGTACGTTGTTTCTTTGATATTTCTTGTTCTATTCTTGCCCAATAGGTATAGTCTTTTACATGCTCGTGACCCACAACAACTAATAGGGCCAACAAATTAGAACTACTATTTTGATTTTTGCAACTGCATATTTTTTCTGGAATTAAGCAAGAAATCTTTATGCCTACAGCTCCATTTTATTTGTGTCAAGTTTGTGTCTTTTTGATAAATATTATTATTGTTTTTGTTTTGACTTAGCCCCTATTGGTTGAGATATATTTCTCTAAATGTGGACCTTATTAGCAGGTTTATCTGGAGTTAAGAGACCTCGAGCAACTCCTGATGTTGAACAACCGTCTGTGCATATCATTTATAATTCCTTGACAAGGTTTGACAAAAGTTCCCATGTTCTTTTATATTCTTCCATATCTACTTTAAGATTATGTTTATTTGGACTTTTGGAGTGACACGGGGAAGTACATGAGGAGGGGTTAGGATAATTTGTCTTGTTTGGTTCACAACTGGACGAGGATTGAACGGAATTGCGTTACCCTGAATGTCATCTTTTGTAACCTGTTTAAAATGGCACAAGAGGAAGTATGCTCATGTAATTTTCTTCCTCTTGTATGATAGGGGGTTAAATACTAAACATAGGGAATTAATTCAATCATTTTACTAAAAAATAAAAATAAATCAGTTGCCCCTTTTCACCACTCTTCTTTTTCCTTTGAATAACCAACTGTAGTAGTTATTCCTTTCTGTCATTAGACAGATATTTTTAGTAAAAATGTCATCCTTGTATTTCTCGATCCTGACGGGTTAACCTTGTGTTACAGAGAGAGCAGAAAGATGCTTGAGGGGCTGCTACAACAATGGTCAGAGTGGCATGCCAAACATTGCTCTTCAGCTCATGTAAGCCTTTCATGTCTTTTTTTTTTTTTTTGGTTATAACTGTGGTGTCCGGGCCAACATGTGCACTCCTTGCCTAGTGTTTCTGTCTCTGCTAGGATTTGAACCCAGGTCTCCAAGGTTTGTACCCACTTCATTGACCATTAGGCCACACCCTTGGGTGTTCATGTAACCCTTTCATTTTCTATTGCTAGTTGCAGAGCAGAAGGGGAAGGGAAAGTTTGAAATGAAAATTGTTGAACAATAAGGCATTTCACTTGAATTAAGAAATTCTATTAGTTAGACTTTTGACCTGCTGTTGCAACTCATGTTCCATTTCTTTTGCCGTAAGTGGAAATCAGTTAGAAGTTTTTTGAACTCAAAAGCTGAGAGCAGGGCATGCACATGCGCTGTTGAATATAACTAAGATCTTTATATGTCTGTTTTCAAGTGTAAGAGATAATATTACGTTAACATTGTCAGAATATGTCTTGATTCTTTTCCATTGAATAATTAGTGATTATTGGGAGTGCCCAAGTTAAGAGAGCGTGATCCACTGGGTTATCAAAAAAGAGAGCGTGATCCACTGTCCAGATTTTGCACGGAGGTCGAAGTTAGTTGGCATGTTTGATGTGTAGTTAAGAATGGTCAAACGTATGCTATTTGCTTCTCTGGCATCATTTATGCATTATTTTTTATTTTAACTACTCCTAATATCGTTTTACTATAGTTATGTAACAGTCGACAATGAGTCTAACCTTTTGTGTTATGATTAGTAAGGGTTTTTCTGCCTCTCTGCCTTTATAGGGTGGGGTAAGGTCTGCGTACACACTACCCTCCCTAGACCCCACTTATGGTATTACACTGGGTTTGTAGTTGTTGTTTTAGTGAGGGTTTTTCTAGGAAACTTCAGTGTCTCTGTAGGTTTCATCTTGAGAGTGCTGAGCCTTGTTTTGTTGGTATCAGGATTCAAAAGAAGTTGTTGAATCTGGTGAGGAGACGTACTTTCCTGCTCTTCATGTTGGTCTGGAGAAATCTTCTGCAGTGGTATATTTCTATCTCTCCTGCATGTACAAATTCAAATTTTCTGTTGAGCTATTGTTACCACTGTATTTGATGATCTTTTTAAAAAAAGTAAACCAAAGACATTTGCCTCCGCTTATTTGCATACTATTTTATACTTAACGTGTAAAAGGTGACATGTATTCTCATCAGCCACCAGGGTTTCCCAAAGGAATAGACAAATCGAATCTAATCGACTGATTGGATTTTGCACATTGCATTTTTTTGTTAGTGAGTGGATAAATAGGGGAAGAACTTGTATATAGACCTTCCCCATCCCTGTCCCCCACTCCCTGAAAAAAAAGAAATAAAGAGAAAGGAAGCAAATTTCAGAACCATTCAAGTAATTGTTTCCAAGAAGATCTGGAACTAGCTTTATGGGGATAAGTTATTCTCTTGGTTAGATTGCTATTATTCAGTATATTTGTTAATATCTAAAATTTAAATTTTGGAGTATTATCTAAATTCTATAATTCTGTAACCATAATTGTTTGTGATAGCAAAATAAAATGACCTTTTTTAGCCTACCATGTTAAAATGACCTTTTATTTTGTGTCACGTAATTCACTCTGTTCCTTACAAATAACTACCAATGTTTCAAAGGCTTGCTTGGGCGCGGTTCAGCTCTGAAGCTAAGGGTAAAATGGGCTGAGCGCTTCCTATAGCTTAATGCGGATTTTAACAACACTGGGTTTTTCTTGAGAACTCATATGTTTCAGGTTTACAGCTCGTACACCGGGTTATCGCCACCCGGCTATCGTCATCCATTAATATCATCTTATCTCAACAAAAAAAAAAAACGTGAACACGTTCAGGCTCTCATTCTTAAAATTAATTCTCTTGACGGTTGCTTTTGGATTATGGTGTAAATTTATGGAGGTCTGTAAGTGACAAATTTTGTTTGCAAAAACTTGTTGATTATGCAATATTATTGACCTGTTAGAATTGAAGTTTTGCTTTGAGGAATTGTTGCTTGTTTTCAATATTATTAGATAACGTTCTTATATTTTATCCTCTGATTGAGTTAAGACACAAAATAATTTGTTTGTGTAGAATGTCTTCATCTAAAAAAAATTTGTTTGTGTAGAATGTTTAACTTTGCCGTCCAAGTCTTTCATATTTTAAATTCTTATCTGAAAGATGTGTTCGTCTTGCACACCCCCGATCCTCTCACGGTAGCTGTTATGCTGTTGTATCTACCCATATGGCATTGCTGCTTCAAATTTTGAGAAGAGTTGTACTGTAATTAGACTTTCTCGACTGCCTGGCATTTGCTTTTTCTTAAGAGGCTAAAAAGTACTATTTTCTGTTAGACTTATTGGGTGGACAAACAAGCAAGGAACAACAAAAGCGAGTTTATTCCATTGGACAGCAACTCTGTCCCGCTATATGATCGTGGATATTCATTTGCTTTGACTGCAACTGATGGTTCAAGCAATGTGGAAGCGTAAGTTGTAGTTAAATTCTTGTTTGGCTGTAAGTTCATTCCTAGAACATATATCTTATAATCTTTCAGTTGTTAGTTTGGAGTACTATATGGATGAATTAAAATGAACGCCGTGATGCCGTGCTATTTCAAAAATCATGGATGTTTTAGGCTTTGCTAAGTATTATAGAGCTGTAGTTAGACCGACCATGTTGTATGGGGTAGAGTGTTGGCCGGTTAAGAACTCCCATATCCAGAGGATAAAAGTAGCAGAGATGCGGATGCTGAGGTGGATGTGCGGGCACACTAGTATAGACAAGATTAGGAATGAAGATATTCGGAAGAAGGTGGGCGTCGCCCCTGTGGATGACAAGATGCGGGAAGCGAGGCTTAGATGGTTCGGGCACGTGCAGAGGAGAAGCCTCGATGCACCGGTGAGGAGGTGTGAGCGGTTGGCCGTGGTGGGTACGAGAAGAGGTAGAGGGAGACCTAAGAAGTATTGGGAAGAGGTGATCAGGCAGGATATGGCACGACTGCACATTTCCGAGGACATGGCCCTTGATAGGAAGGCATGGAGGTCAAGCATTAGGGTTGTAGGATAGGGGTAGTAAAGCTTTCCTTACTTCATTCCGGGGGTGAGGCGGGGTTGGATTAGGGTTGGTCTTAGATGGCTTGCAGTTTATGTTGGACCCACACTATTCTTGTTGTTTGTCTTAGCCCCGGGCCTTAGATTATGGTTACTGTTATTGCATGTCATTCATCTTTCGGTTTTTATGTGTATGTTACTATTACGGTTTCTATTGGAGTTACTAATGAATTCTCTCCTCTTGTTTTTTTACTTTATTTTCGTCTTTCTGAGCCGAGGGTCTATCGGAAACAGCCTCTCGGCCCCTATCGGGGCAGGGGTAAGGTCTGCGTACACATTATCCTCCCCAGACCCCACTATGTGGGATTTTACTGAGTAGTTGTTGTTGTTGTTGTATGGATGTTTTAGGCTTTCATACACACACACATTTATTGGGAATTGGTTGACCGTGACTGGTATCTTACAAAGATTTTCCTAGGCTGATGTGGTAGTGGAGTTTTCACGTGTTGGTCTCTATGCAACCTTATAAATTCCGTTCCTCTTTTTCATTCCATTCCATCTCTTAATTGAATCTTCCTCCCATTCTTTTCCTTCCTGTTGTAATAGTCTTGAACTTTACCTTTTGTGAGTCAGATGTATCTTCCTCGTCCTGTCATCTTGTTAATCTCTGACATGATTATATCTAGAGGTTGCATTTTGATTATTCTTCAATGTCAGACAGTGGCATGTGTTGCCGGCTCCTGCAATAAGACTCATGGAAATCAATATCTATTGTAGCCTGTGTCATTCTGGAACACGGCCCGGTTTAGTATCATGTCATTCTTTGCATTTGAAATATTTATCTGATATTATGTTATGTCAGTCTTCCACTTTAAAAGTTCATTTGCCCTAGAGATTGCGTTGGAAAACTTCATTTGGATTGTTTTATGATAGTAGTTTTCTTCGACAATGTTGAGAGTATGCCTATAGATATCCTTGTTTGCAATTCCTCTTAAGCGTCCAGAAGCATCCCAAAAGTTCATTATGCCTACAGAAGCATCCCTAAAGAAGATCTGGAGAGCTATTCCTCTTTGCATAGCTTGGACTATATGGAAAGAAAGAAATAATAGGTGTTTTGAAGCAAGAAGGAGCAGCTGCAATGTGTGAAATATAGTTGTTTGCATTATTTGTACTATTGAAAAGATGGAAATGTTGTTATGGATTTACATAACATGCTGGACTTGCTAGACTGCTTAGGATTTTAATGTTTTTAAGCTAACACTCTCTCTGTATGTTCACGATATCAGCTTGAACTGTTTTTAATAAAATCTTCACCTTATCCGGAAAAAAAAGGGGGGATATCCTTGTTTGCAATTTTTTTTTTTGAATTGGTAACTATTGTAAATATCCAAAAAAATAAAAAAAAAATAAAAAATAAAAAAAATTTGAATGTGCGTAAAAGATCTCTGTCCTTCTATGAGTTGTGTCCTTCTATGATCTCTGTTCTCTGCTTATATTCTTAGTCGTAAAAGAAAAGGCAATACAACCGAAGGAAGTATGTAGGATCCTGTTGACAAGATATTTGAATGTGCGTTTTCTGGCGACAAGACTTTGTACTTGTTTGTGTGATTATTTAGGCATAATATCTTATGATGTCTTTTGCATTGCAGCGGAATTGAAATGGTTGATAGTTCGCGATGTTTCAATTGTGGTTCCTATGGCCACTCTTTGAAAGATTGCCCTAAGCCTCGTGACAATGCTGCTGTAAATATTGCTCGTAAACAACACAAGTCCAGAAGGAATCAAAATGCCAGTTCCCGCAATCCAACTCGATATTATCAAGATTCTCCAAAGGGGAAGTATGACGGTTTAAGACCAGGTGTCCTGGAGCCTGAAACACGAAAACTTCTGGGCCTTGGGGTGAGATAGACCATGTTATGAATTTGCTTTCTCACATGAAAAATGATTTTACGTGGTCTTAACTGTTTAAAGTTTTCTATCCAGTGCAATTCATTCTAGTAATGGAAGTGCTAAGACACTGGTGTTCCGATATGCTTCATTTTTATCAACAGTCTTTTCCTTTTTCATTTTTCAGGAGCTTGATCCACCTCCCTGGATTAATAGAATGAGGGAAATGGGATATCCACCAGGATATTTGGGTAAATATACATGTCCTCATTAGTTTATTGGATGTCTGTTTGTATTCTGTTGGTAATCCAAATTATATTTATGGCAGTTTTTTGTCAAGTTAGTACTGGACCTGGTTAAACATTTACCTTCTAACCAAATTAGTAGGCTAGGCCCAAACCACTCAGCCAACTCTTTCTTACCATACTTCTGATCATCTTTTTTCTTCAGATTTTTGGACACAAACTTTCTTTGGTTTTGCTTCTAGATTAATGCATGCTGTCCTCAAATTACCTAACAGCTGTTGTCAAATCTACTGACTGTTCTGCAATTTATGACCTTTTTAGATCCAGACGACGAAAATCTACCCTCTGGAATCACAATATTTGCAGATGAGGAAAAGAAGGAAGAAACAGAGGAAGGGGAAATTCTTGATAAAAGCTTCCCTAATCCGCCTAGGAAGATGAGTGTTGATTTTCCTGGTGTAAATGCGCCAATACCTGAACATGCTGATGAAAGACGTTGGGCGCCTGGATCTTCGAGTTCGAGTCTTTCAAGAAGCCATTCACACAATCGATATAACCATACACCAGACCCTATCAACAGAGGGCATTATCATGAGCGACGTTGGTCTAGGGATTTTGAAGATGATGGACCTCCTGGTTGCGATCCTGGAACTAGCCCCTCCTTGTCAGGCTATTCTTACAGATATGGGGCGTATGACTCGCATTATTCATCTATTAGCCCAAGGGATAGTGCTTCAATGCCAAGAAGCCCTAGTTTTGGAAGATCCTTGTCAGATAGAGGTAGAAGAAGCCCACTTGTCAATGATGGTAGTACAAACCACAGTTTCCATGGTTTGTACTACACATCTCCTAGATAGACTTTCTAGACAATCTGATAAAGTGGAGGATCTAACCTCAGATTCAGCATTCTCTTTGCCATTGCAAATACGATTTTCCCATTCGAAGACTAATGGCATGTTTTGAATCTGCATTCCGATTCAAGAAAGTGAAATGTTGTACATAAGCTAGATCTGAATGAGATTTGTTGGATATGTGAGTTAACAAATTTTTGTAGGAGTTCAGTAAGCCGGTAACTCCTGATCTTTGATGTGTATTGTAAAATAGTGGTAGCTTGATTGAAGTCGACAAATCCTGCAGTCTCGTAATGATCCAGTGGTATGTCTTTTACTGTGCAGCCTGCTTGGTTAACTACTATTTAGTTGTAATTTTTGCAGTTTAGGAGGTTCACAATTGTTTAATATTGCAGTACATAAAACTGGCTTATACATCAGGGGTAACACCGCTGAACTTTATTGAATCTCCCGGAAGTAACAGAAAAGATACTGCTCGTATAAACTCTATCAATTTTGTTCTCAATGCATGTGTTTTATCATTAATTTTCTTAACGTAGGAAGAACACAAAAGATATTTCTAATAAACTTGTTGAGTGTTCGAATCCCTATTGATAGATTCATGAGGTTCCTAATAGCACCAATAAAAGGAGACAGAGAACGAGCATATAGGCATATTTTGAATTTGACTCCCGACTTGAAGGTGTAGAAAGTTGGAACATATCTAATCAGTTTAAGCTTTCCTTACCCTTATCTTTTGAAGGTAGAAGCTTTTCTAATTAAGCTTTCCTTTTTCCGTTTTGGGAAATCTCAAGGTGACGAAAGGCGTTAACATCAATCTCAGTTGATTACTTGGTTATGTCTATTAAGTAATCCAAGTTTGTAGCTTGATTGCAATATGTAGCTAATGTGGCTGCAGGAAAGGTGGTATGATAACCATTGACTCGTCTCATATTCAGTTCTTCTGTCTGTAAGTGGCAATAAAGCAGATACAATGAAACAATCAAGTCATTTTAGCAATGTTTCAATAACATTAAGTACCGGAAGTCTAGTGTTACAATGGTTAAGTCGTGATACCACGATATTATGGACACTACGATTGTTAAACAATATGCAAGCACCTGACATCCTAATCACATGCATTAAAAGCCTACCACAACAATCCCGATCTGAACCGACTTCTGTTTTAACTTCATTTCCAGAAGAATACACACACCACTAGACAAACTCTAAAAGCATGAAACTATACTAAAAGTAGCAAAACAAATGGAATAGTTGTCAATATGCCTAGAAAAATTCCCTCAAGCATGCAACCAAAGCGGCACTGTCATTTTGGCCTTCACTATGTGGTGATGAAAGTCCAAATCTTCTTCCCTATAGAGACTTCACCGGGATGTTGAACCTCTTCCTCCTCGTTGCCCTCGTTATCTTCTTCGTTCTTACCATCATCATCCTCATCCTGTTCACCTTTGTGTTCCTCATCGTATACACTGTAACCTGACGGCCCTTCTGGTGTTCCATTCACTTCTTCACTCAATCCCGTATCATCTACCAATTCGTTAGCTATATCAGCACTGTCTGCTGCACCCTTCAACTGCCAGACAAATAATAGCAAAACTTAAGAAAGTTTAATTTAGAGACATGTTATGGATGGATTAGTAATGTTGCGACTTTAGTGCAGAGATTAGTAGTGCCAAAGACTACTGATTTCTTGTAGGATGTTAGGTTTGATATGTTACAAATTAGTGCGCAATGTGTAATTTAAAATGTGCTTACTTTTTAAGTAAAATAAAAGTTAGTTTACAATTATGTATTGCCATCTCAGCGTGTGTAATCCATTTATTATTAATATCCGGATTCTTATTTCACATTCTATCCCACATAAAATAATACATAGATTTCCACATAACTTATGCAAGCATTATTTGCTACGAAAACAGAAGTAGCAAGCAAACATTTTATAATATAATGCTGTATTTTATTGGAGATTGAATCTCTTCCTACACCAACCAAAGGACCCCTCGCTGAAACAGTTGTAGCCAGAAAAATGTATTTGAATATTTCATTCGAGTAAAAGATCCAGTTTAGTAATTTCATACACCTGTGCTGTTGTGGGTTAATATCCAGGGGAAAGAGGTGCCGGGGAACAAAATGAAGTATGATATACATACATAGCATACATGCAGATGGAATGCAGTAAATTAAACAAAAATAGTAGGGGTGAGATAATGGACATTTGTACATCAGACGGGGCAGGAGAATAGAGTGTATACTTACAGGGCTATCGGCTACAGTGGGAAGACCCGCACCCGAGTTTCTGAGTTCTCCATTATCTCCACTGCTGACCTCTGCAGGAGCACGAGGATGATGGTGATCAATCTTGTTCCTAGTCCCTCTGAGAAGACACCATTAAACAAGACATTGGTACAAGATTGAAGATCCCAATAAGGCCAGTACCACTTGATACCAGGTGATCAATCTTGTTCCTAGTCCCTCTGAGAAGACACCATTAAACAAGACTTTGGTACAAGATTGAAGATCCCAATAAGGCCAGTACCACTTGATACCAGGTGATAACAGGACTAACGACTATGAAGTACCTATTACTAAATTTTGAAATCTCTTTGGTATTGGTCTGCATACACCCAAGCAAACCGGGGTTGGTCTGCATGTTCTACTTAATTTCATTAAATTGAGTTTACAGAAATAAATAGGTCATAAAAAGAAAGCATTCAAATTTCACAACCTCTTCCTTCCAGTAAAACAAACCTCTTTAGAGCTCTAGTAAACTATATCAAGCTGTCTGCTGTCCGGAGTACATGATTAGCTAAATTCTTCATTCAAAACCTAAAACTTTTACTAAAGAGAAGAAAAAGTTCAGGGAAAGAGAATTTTTAGGGTACTGATAGCATCACCCTAACCTAAGACCAATGTCCATGACATGGAAGTCGTCACTCTTGAAGTACAAGGACGAGGATGGAACTGTGAATGAGTAATTTCAATTCCACATCTCGTTTCGGAACAGTGCATCCAAACTTAAGCATTCAACTGTCATTCATAGTCCTTAAGAACCCAATATTTCTAAATGTCCACAAGCGACCTTATCCAAGAGACTTAAGGACCTCAGAAGTGAATCGGTTTGACTTCCATTAGCCATGGAAGTACCACAGTACCCACAGCTTTGAGGTTAACAACCTTCCTGAAAATATAGAGGACAAGCTTAAGCATTTCAGTTTTCCCCATTAATTCTTGGCTTTTACCACCTATTGGTTGCGGCAGTGAAGGAGGGAGGGAAGGCGAGGTTCGTTTCTCTTCTCCAGAAACATGCCCTTCTAGATGTTTCTTAAATTTCTTTTTGCATGTCAGGTTCTCTTTTTTTTTTTTTTTTTTTTTTGGGGGGGGGGGGGGGGAGTGGTCTTCTCTAACATTGTATTTAACATTTAAAGACAGATCTTGTTTATAGTCTTTGCATTACAGTTCAATTTATCTTATGCAATACAACAAAATTCAGAAATCAAAAACCATAAAAGGGATTTACCTTTTGGGACGGCGGAGATTATATCTTCTTTCACCAAGAACCTGCACAGACGGGGCAGCCCTTTGTCTCCTCTTCCTCCGACCGCCAGCCGTCACACTATCTGACTGTCCATCACTATGATTTCCATCAAATTCACTTGCCGTTCCCTGTGATGTATGGGTGCGAGTACGCTTTCTGGTGTTACTTGGCGCTCCACCCAAAAGACTAGATTCTTTCTGGCTCTCGTCATTTATATTAATTGAGCTCTCCAAACCTCCATTCACGTGCGTATTCTCAGTCTCCTTAAGATTTTTTCCAAGGATTGCTTTTGCCTTTGTTGAACCTGTCTTAGTATTTTTACCACGCCCTTTCCTGACAGGTCTGCGCTGGCCAGCATTCACGTCGGAATGCTGAGAGTCTTCGCGAATATCATGGCCAGCTTCCACCTCTCTAATGCTGTTATCACTTTGATGTCTCTGGTCATCACACGTGTCATTGATGGAAACAGCCAGATCTGGTTGATCATCGTTTTTCGATAGTCCATCAGGTAATTCACCAACCGATTTCTCTGCCAGAGAAGATCCACCAATGAGACCTTGAGATGCAGGATGCTCAATCTTCTTACCTGGTGAGAATATGAGAAGCTTTGATGTACATTTTCGAAGCCAGGACATGGTTCCAGCAGAAGCAGTAGATCCTGAATTAAGAACACCAGGGGACAACTCGTTGTTAGCACTTCCAGGTGAGCCCTGGAGACCATCCTTTAGATATTCCTGTGCCACACTTCGCAAGGGAGGGGCCTCGAAATTCTCCACATCATGTAGAGCTTGAAGGCCAGAAAGCTCAAATAGCCGAATTCCCTCTCCACATGAGCTGCAACTCCCCAGATTTTTGACAAAAGCAATGAACCTCTCTCTTTCCTTTGCAAAAGCTGCCCTTTGATCCTTCAACTTCCTGCTTAAACCATCGAGCACATCGATATCTTTTTTCATCTCTAACTGTTGTTCTTCGAGATGCATCTTGTTTGCAGAAATTTCCTTTTTTTCTTTTTCCAGCCGAACTCTTTCTGACTTCATCTCTTCCATTTCCTTACGGGCAACTTCCCTTAAATAATTAACATTGCTGAGTTCCCTCTGCCTCTCTTCCTCAAAGAGTTTCTCCCGCTCATGCAGCGCGGACTCCATTTCCTCCTGCTTCCGCAGCATTTCACTCTCAAGTTCTCGTTTTTGTCTTTCAAAATCATGAAGCATTTGCATTTTCTCACTTTGAGTTTTCTCAGCTAATACTGACCTCTCATGATCCATAGTTGCCGCAAATGTCTCTTGTGCCACTTTAAGGGCTTCCAACTCTCTCTGAACATAATTTTCTGTTTCCAGCTTCTCCTTGTTCAACCTTTCCTCCTCAGTGTGCTGCAGTTTTTCAAAATTCCTTTTCAATTCATTAACTTCCTTCAACTCCTTCTCGATCATAGATCTTTTCTCATCCAGCTCTTCCCATTCTTTCTCAAATCTCTCTTTTTCCTGCTTTAAATCCTCAGCTTCCTTCAGAAGAGTTTCTCGTAAAAGTCTACAATTGTCTGTCTCCTGCTTCAGTTCTGAAAGAAGGCGAGCATGTTCCATTTTCTCATCTTCTGTTACTTTAAGCTGTTCCATGTCCTCATTGATCTTGATCTGTTGTTTTTCAAGTTCAGCTCTTTCATTCTCAAGCTCAGCCTTTAAAGCCAGTAAACTCTCCTTTTCAGTAAATATCTGCTTCTTTTCAGTTTCCAATTCTTTCTCATCAGTTTTCAGAGACTTCTCTCTTCCCTTCAATGCTTTCAGCTTCAATTCAAGATCCTTCTCCTTCTCTTTCATTTTGTCATTTCTCTTTTCAAGTGCCTGTTCTCGTTTTTTGAGTTTCTCTTCAATGTGATTAACTTCAGCTTCCTTCTTCTCCAGTTCAATCACCTTGCTTTTCAGTTCCTCATCTAGTGATGTCCGCCTCTGCCTCATTTCCAATTCAAACTCCTCTTCTTTTGATTGCAGGATAGCTCGGTGTTCATCCATTAACTTTTGTATCTCCTCCTGTTAATTTCCAATCACAAGGATAAGTATAAAGTAAGTACGATAGTCCTATCGTTAATTGAAATACTTGACAGCTCTTTTTCAAGTTTATTTCTTCCTCGGAAACAAAAAAGACTTTAAAGGGACAATAGGAGCAGCAAAACAGATAACTGACAACCAGAGATAATGAGAGGCAGAGAAATTTTTAGAAGAGTACTCCAGATATTTTTTTTGACAACCGAGGACTCGGTGGATAATGTACCCACCCATCTACCCTTCTCCACTTACATTCCAGGCTATCTGTGTCACGATTCAAACTCGTGACATGCACCTAACCCACACATCACGCACTGTGCACTTACTACTAGACCAAGGCCCTGGGGCAAGAGTACTCCAAATACTGGAAGGGGTATAAATAAGAAAATTTTAAATAAGAGTAAGTGAAGATAATGTGGCCTAATCTTGTAGAAAAAGTACTGTAGAGAAATTGACTCGAGGGAGGAGGGACTGTCCTCATAAATATCAATCACGCATACAGAATAATAAATTACTAATAAATGCAGGTACTCACTCTCTCTTTTGCATTTAGCTTTTCCTGTAGTTCATCTAATTCTTTCTCTTTTATCTCCAGGCTCTTTTTCACATCCTCAAGTTCCTGCATCAATTGGAGAACTAGTAAACATAAAGATCAAAATACAAATTAGCTACTCTATTGGAGAAATCCAAGGAAACTTGCCTTCTCCTTATGAGCAACGCTAGTTAGTCGGCTGCTCATATCATCTTCTTTCTTCCTCAAAACTGAGTTAGCTATGTCAATTTTCCTCGACTCATTTTCAAGGTCATTCTGCTTCTGCATCAAAACGCTATCATTCTCATTTGCTCGTTGCTCTCTTTGGTTTAGCAATGTTCGAGCATCAGCCAGCCTCTCCTCTCCTTCCTTTAGTTTTCTTTCCCATTCTCGCAACTCTTCTCTTTGTTTAGATAGAGCACTCTCATGAGCTTCACGCCTGAGATAACAAGAAGAAGAAAACACTGTTACTGTCAATGGATGCTGTCGCATCACTTTCATCATTCAAAACTGCAGACATCAAAACTACGAAGTGGCATAGAGAAATGAGGGAAAATAATAGTGTTCGAAGGAACATACTCGGTATTGAAAGAGGACCGTTCTCTTCTAAGTGCATTTTCTTGAGCCTCAATATCACATAGTTTTCTCTCAACTTCTGAACTTTTTCTGTTCACCTCAGCGATCTTGGCATCAGCTGCACGCAATTTCAATTCTAGTTGTAGTGAATTCTCTTCAACACTAGTAGCCAATGCAGTTGCCTCTTTTAATTTTGAATCAGCTGTATATTTAGTCTCTGCATACTCCGATCGCATCTCACGCAATTCCTTCTCTAGCTGCACCAACCAACACGATTAGAAGATATTAAAAGGCAATACACTGGGTTAGTATCATCATAAAACTGAACAAGAGTGCCAAGAACCTTCACTTTAAGAAGCACATGTAAAACCTCGCCAGAAAATTTGTTACAAAGTTGAAATTTACAGGACACATTCCTAAAGGGGATCCAGATCGATATTCATACAGGAGAATCGAGCAAGTTCACAACATAAAAGGCATGGAGATCAAGAAAATTACCTCCTAGTGCCTTCTATAACTTGGAATTTTAGATGTTTTAGATCCTCTTTAATAATTACATGACTAAAAATCAATTGCGTCATACCAGAGGTCAAGGTAAATGTTCATATGACAGATTTGCACTACATGGAAGTATTCCAGATAAACATGTGTAGCCCTCGAACATTTGCAGATTTTTTTTAATTAGTGAATGGAAGAAAAAGTTAACTCATGTTTTACCCATATGGAGCAGAAGGCTAAGTCTGGTATTCTAGCACATATGCAGAGTTTGTCTGCTCGGTAGTTAACATACTGCATGGTCATAACTGGTTCATATGCTATAAATCGTTATATTAATCCGTGACAACAAACACTGGTGATGTTCTAAAAGCACATGAGATGGAATGTACTGCTGCCTAAAGGAAAAGAGACGGAGATAATTTTTCTACTATTATTTTACCAATCAGGAGTCTACAACTAAGCTGGCATTACTTCCAAGGCTTTCAAGGCAAAGCTAACAAACATTATTGTCTCCTAGCAACAGACACCAGTTTTTAAATTAGTTCTTTCTGATAGTAATTAATCATGTTAGCTTGCTAATCATACATTTCGCGAAAGAAAAATGGATCAGAAAAACATGGTAGCCTAATGAAGAAGTAGAAGTGTACCTCAAGCACACATTGCTTCTCAACACCCAATGCATTCCTCAAATTCTCCTCCCGTTTCTCCACTTCAGATAGAGTAATTGAGTAAGTGTTTTGTTCTCTTCTATAATCCTCCTTTGCTTTATCTAAGGCTTGCTTAATTTCTTCATACTTAGAAGACCACTCCTTTTTCTCAATCAAGAGAAGGCCCATATTGTATTGATAGTCCAAGAGCTACAGAAAAAATGAAGCAGTCCAACAAAATCCTTGTTAACTCACTTGAAACTCAAGAGAAGTAACTCCTCTGGCACAGCAGATATATACTGAAAAACATTAACATATACATCAAGCATAGAAGCAGCAAGTGCTAGCACATTTTATCCTTTATCACTGGCAAGATCACACCGCCCCCCCTCCCTTCTATCGATGCGCGGGGAAATTAGGTTGGGCTAAACCATTCATTGCAAATACAACTTACATGAATTTTCTATATGCAAAAGCATGATACCTTCACTGTTCCTTGAGCCGAGAGTCTATCAGAAATAGCCTCTCTACCTTCACAGGGTAGGGGTAAGGTTTACATTGGGTTTCGTGTTGTTTAAAAGCTAATAATAGATAGATGAACTCATAAACAGCATAAGATGTCTTACTGTTACCTAAACTGAGATGTCAAAACAGTATCCACAAGTTAGATTTCACAACATCAGCTCCACTTGCAAGAAACGAGTTCAAAATTGTCATCCGTTTAATATTGAAAAAAAAAATCCTCTGTGGGCTTCTGACCCAACTCCAGTTGTCCCTAAAATTGCACAAACTACTTTCTACCCTAGCATATACTTAATAAACAAACAGAACCCAAATTCTTGCAAGATCCATGTACAAAGCACAAAATATAATTCTTCATAATTTATAATACCAAGCAAAATACAACTATTCCTTCATGAGGAACTAAACAAATAACAAACCTCTTTCTTCTTACATAGTCTAAACCCAAGAAAACTAAAGTACCAAAGAGCAAAACAGCCATATTCAATAAATAATTAAAAAAACTATAAAATACAAGTGGGGTTAGTAGATTAACCTCATTTTCAAGATTTGAGAGCTTCTCAAGAATCAGTTGTTTGTCCATAGTATCATCACAATCTTGGCTTAAGAAAACACCCTTTTGTGCAGAACCCATAAAGCCAACATCTTTACCCTTTGAAACTGCCCTATTTGCCGGATCGGTTCTTGGTGTCAAAGTCCAGCCGGAGAAAATCTTTCTCGGCGGAGTAGACATTTGGAAAATTACCCAAAAGGGACTCTTTCGTTTTCTCAAAAATTGGCAAAATTACAGATCAAAGATTTGAACTTTATGAAAAAGAAGAAGAAAAAATTAGTGGGTTTCACGATAAGGAAATAAAAAAGCAGAAAAATATAAGGGAATTTTTGAAAACCCTCGCCGGAGTTCTTGAACTACCTACCCCCTTATGAAATCTTTATCGTAACCCAACTTCTCAGTTTTGTTTGTTTTAATTTTAATTTATTTACTGTTTGAAGTCCAGCAGCCAATTCTTTTCTGTGCAGTTACATTTATAACCTTCTGTTTTGTATAATTATATCCGTTAGGCTAGGGTGTTTTGGGAATTTCGTGAGCCGCCTTTGGATGAAAAGTGACTTTTGTTTTGGCTATTGTCGAAAACGACCTTAAAAGGTAGTTAAAGGAAAGGGACAAAGGTGTAAATATAGAAGGATCTAAGGGTATTTTCGGGGGTTCAGGAGAGGAATATTATGATGCTTGGTAATGCCACGGTGTTAACAGGTTGGTTGTAGGAAGCTTTGGGAAGAGGCGAGTGGGGTTCTTTTTGAGCCATGTATTTTGTCTGTCTGCACTCTGCACACATTTCACATTATCCATTTCTAACTAAATTTATTGGTCCCTTGTGGGCTTTCATGGTTATTAATTTACTAGACTTAGGATACGTATAAAATAAAATTACAAACTATAAACTCTTGAAAATAAGAATATTGGTCATATTTGATTAACAAAGTAGAGAATGGCCTTGCAAAGCATGAAAATAGCCAAGATAGTTTTGAAAGCTTAGTGATCTATCATGTATACCTTTTTTTGGTTTTAATTCCGTATCAACATGATCTTTTAGGTACTATGTTTTCTAGACAACTAACTATAAAACGAAAAAGAATTAGCTATGGGAAAATTTGTGATGACCCGATAGGTCATCTTATGTTTTAAAACCTAATTTTGTGCTTTGAAGTCTTAAATACCTCATTTTAGTCCTCTTCGATTTACGTGCGCAGTCCGGATGTTTTTTCGGAGAGCTTTTATGTTGAAAACTGATAAAAATAAGAATTTTGTCTTAAAAGTTCATTTGAGTTGACTTCGGCCAGCGTTTTGAGCAAACAGACCCGAATTCGTGTTTTGACGGTCACGATGAGTCCGTATAGTAATTTGGGATCTGGGCGTATGTCCGGAATCGAATTCAAAGGTCCCTAATGTCACGACCCAAACCGATGGGCCGCGACGGGTGTCGGAGTCCTACCTGTCAAACACCCCTAAGCATGCGTCTAAGATATGAATCTGAATAACATCTGCTGAATTACGAAAATAACGTACAAGAAGGAAACTTGCCTTCAAGGCATATGTACGTATACAGGCAGAATACAGTGGGCGAGCCGGCAAGGATGCTATCGACAACTATACATCCAAAACTGAAAGCCGTCAAGGTCACATACAACCCAACTAGACATACTGTCTACAGACCTCTAATAGAAACATAGTTGTACAATGACGGGACTGAGACCCATATACATATACATATATACAAACGTATCGTACCAAAACCAAAGCAGCTCCGGATCAAGTGGAGCATGCCAACTCTCGTTGATCAGGGATCCTAAGAAGGGGGATCATCAGCTTGCCTACCTGCACCTGCGGGCATGAAACGCAGGCCCCGTGAAATATGGCGTTAGTACGAAAAATGTACTAAGTATGTAAGGCATGAAAATTTGTACGTAACAGACATAGATGAAACATGGAATATAGAAACTAGTCTTTAAATCTGTATAACTTTGTAAATTCTAAAACGTTTATAACGCCATGCACATGCGTATAAATGTAGTGTCATGCATAGGTATGGGTGTACATAATATCATCAAGCCACTTAGGGCATCTCATCATATCGTCTCGGCCACTATGGGCACATCATCAACATATACCAGCTGATCAGGTGCTGGTACGTATATAACGCCGTAACCTTTTCCTATATTCTATATACATATAATTACATATATACGCGTATATAACTCCATCTGGTCATAGGTCAATGCACATGAGTGAAATGCATGAAAAATGCATAATGATCTCAATATTTCTTTCGGATAAGCTTTTTCAACTGCGTATTATTTTGAGACCCATGAATAGAAGATAATAATAATTCTCATGGAAAATCAAGAATATAGACACCCCTACTATTTCTATTAATAGAGTAATTTATGTAAACTGTGTGTTTGCTAGTTTTTTTCAGTATAATTTGGACCATGCCAAAAGAAAGAAGGGAGAGCCTTAACATACTTGTTTCTCGAATTATTTGAACGAATCTGCTTCTGCGAAATATGAACGAAACTACACTTGGATTTCCTTGAAATTGAAACGAACTTGCCTTCTGCTTCTAAAGCTTTGTGAACCAAAGAATGGATTTAAGCTAAACTTGTCCCAATGTTTTGCTTCAAGTTCTGTTTCAAAGTTCTTGGTTTCTAGCCAAGGACATGAAATGATTTTGGTTTCAAATTCTTGATTTCAACGTTTTCAAGACTTGGTTTTCAAGTTCTTATCTTAACTAGGTAAGACTTTAGTGGTCACATGACAAAATGACTAAGATAAGAGTCATTATCTTGTCATGGTGGCTTTGTGCCACGTGGGAGGGTGGTTAATTTATTATATTTTTATTCACTTATTAGTTAACTGGGTAATGTCCTATTACCCAGTAATTAATCAATTACCCGCATAATTTAAAAATTATCACAAATTACTTAAAATTCTATTTATTTTTAAAATACTTCATATATACTTTATATATTATATTACCATGGTCATATGGTACCTTGCATGGTACTAGTTCATAATTATCGGGTATTATCGCTCGACCCGCATTTTTCCAAATTGGCCACTTTCAACGAAACTCGTTTTCTTTAATCCGTGTACCCCTTTATCCTTCATAACACTTGTTTATCGCTTGTTATAAATAGCGTAAATACGTTAACGTCAAGATGATCTCATCCCCGAGTCTACATCGGTTAACTGAAAACGAAATTTTAACGTACGGAAACGCGAGATGTAACATCCTTCCCCCCTTAGAAACATTTGTCCTTGAATGTTCAACTCTCCGTGATCCATATAACTTTGGCAGGGTCGCCTTTGTAACAACACTACTACCAACTCTCCCTGTAGAAGCTTAATAATCCAACACCATATCGGGCCACAATTATCAATAACGACAATGGTCTCACATGACCAACGACAATAACCAACACAAGAATTTATACACGTACCTTATGATTATGACGTCTTAGTCGGACCCTTCTTTGGAGAAGAAAATAAGTAGGGATATCTAGACTTCATTTTTTCCTTGGCCTCCCAAGTCATATCTTCCACATGTTGTTTCTCCAAAGTACTTTCACGGAGGCTACCTCCTTATTCTGTAGCTTGCGGATTTGTCGGCCTAGGATGGCAATCGGAATTTCCTCGTATGATAAGTCATCTGTACATCATCCATGGGAACCACTTGGGTAGGATCGCCAATGCACTTCCGTAACATAGATACGTGAAAAAACTGGATGGACAGACTCTAATTTCGAGGGCAATTCTGACTCATAAGCTACTTGGCCCACTCTCCGAATGATCCTATAAGGACCAATATATCGTGGGCTAAGTTTTCCTTTCTTGCCAAATCTCATCACACCCTTCATAGGTGACACCTTTAAGAATACCCAGTCATCAACCCCGAACTCTAAATCTTGTCGTCGCACGTCAGAATATGACTTCTAATGACTCTAAGCTGTCAATAGTCGATCCCGGATAAGCTTTACTTTTTCTATGGCCTGCTGAACTGTGATGACCCAAAATGTCATCTCTAAATTAAATAACCATCTCAGTATTTTTAAGACCTTGAAAAGCGGTATCAATAATTCCTCGACTTGCGTGCGCAGTCCGTATAATTTTCTGGAAGGTTTTTATGTGAAAAATGGACTAAATATGGAACTAGAGCTTTAAAACTCAACTGAGTTGACTTCGGTCAACATTTTGAGCAAACGAACCCGGATAAAAGTTTTGACCATTCCGGTAGTTCCGCATCGTGACTTGGGACTTGGTCATATGCCCGAAAGCGAATTTGGAGGTCCCTAGATCAAATTATCGCCATTTAACGGAATCTAGAAATCTAAGGCTAAAGATTTCTTAAGTTTGACCGGAGAGTTGACTTTTTGATATCGGGATCGGAATCCAGTTTTGAAATATTTTATAGCTTCGTTATTTCATTTATGACCTGTGTGCAAATTTGAAGTCAATCGGACTTGATTTGATAGGTTTTTGCATCGAATATAGAAGTTGGACGTTCTTAGTTTCATTAGGCTTGAATTGGGATGTGATTCACGGTTTTATCATTATTTGATGCGATTTGAGGTTTCGACTAAGTCCGCATCATATTCTAGGACTTGTTGGTGTATTTTGTTGAAGTCCCGAGGGCCTCGGGTGGATTTCGGAAGGTCAACGGGTAGAAAAAGCTGCTGAAATTCTCTTTGGGAAGCTGTTGTTTTTTTACAGCATCGTGAACAGTACCCCATGAACAGTACCCCCGTGAACAGTACCGTATATAGTACCCTGTGAACAGTACCGTGAATAGTACCCGAACGCGTGAACAGTGCCCCCGACATTTTCTAGGCAGATTCTTAATTTCTGAAAATGGGACTTTGTCCCATTTTTCATTTTTGTCAAATTGGAGCTCGGGAATAGGCGATTTTCGGGAGATTTTCAGAGAAAACAACGTGGTAAGTGTTCTTAACTTAATTTTGGTTAGATTATCCGAATCTATTACTAGTTTTGATACTAAATTTGTGAATTTAGTTGGAAGAGTTTGAAAACTCTCTCGGATAGATTTGAGGATTTGAGGGTCAAAATGTTATCGAAATTTAGTAATTTTGGTATGGTTAGACTCGTGGTTGGATGAAGTTTCATATTCCGTAATTTTTGTCGGGTTCCGAGACGTGGGCCCCACGGGCAAATTTTTAGTGCAATTTCGGATTTTAATGAAAAATGTAGAATTTCATATGGAATTAACTCCTATAATTTTTATTGACTGAATCGAATTGTTTATGACTAGATTTGAGAATTTCGGGCACAAATTCGCGAGGCAAAGACTTGTAGGAATTTTGAATTGGTTGCAAAGCGAGGTAAGTGTTTGGTCTAACCTTAGCTTGAGGGATTAGGAATTGTGTCTTATTTGTTACATGTTAATTGAGGAGTACGACGTATAGGCATGGTGACGAGTATCTATACGTTGGTGTCAAGCATGCCCGTGAGTCTTATACTTTGATTAACCTGACTCCGTTTCGTAGTGTATATGCTCTATATGATAATTTCTATTGAGGAATATGACTTGTGGAAGTATTATTGTTTTGATGTTGTTTCCCTTGCCGGGATATTATTGTTTTGATGTTGTTTCCCTTGCCGGGATATTATTGTTTTGATGTTGTTCCCTTGCCGGGATGTTATTGTTTTGATGTTGTTTCCCTTGCCGGGATATTATTGTTTTGATGTTGTTTTTCTTACCGGAATGTTATTGTTTTGATGTTGTTTCCCTTGCCGGGATTTGATTGTTGTACTATTGTTCCCTTGCCGGGATTGAATTGTTGAACATTATAGAGCATTAGCTCAAGTTGAGAATTGAATTGTTGAACATTATAGAGCATTGGCTCAAATTGTGATATTTTTGATTTTGCCTTGCCCAAATTGCTTTGTGATTGTTGCTTGGGTGAGGAAGAGCGATAAAGCAGGAAGGGTGATGCCGTGCACATTTATATTATTCATATGGTGATGAGAGAGTGTTAAAGCACGAAGGGTGATGTCGTGTCGCACGATGTACAATTCCGTGCCGATTATATTGATTTTATGGTGAGGATGAGAGTAAAAGCACGAAGAGTGATGCCGTGCAGATTATATTGATTTTTATGGTGAGGACGTAAAAGCACGAAGGGTGATGCCGTGCACTTGTCCTTTATTTTCCTGATTCTTGTTGATAATTGAATTATGGCTTTCCTTATATTCCTTTATTGGTTTCTTGTTAATACCTGATATTATTGACTTCCTTGCCTGGATTGCTTTGTGAATGTTGCTTGGGTGAGGAAGAGTGTAAAACACGAAGGGTGATGTCGTGTATGGTGAGGAAGAGTGTAAAGCACGAAGGGTGATGCCGTGTATGGTGAGGACGAGAGTAAAAGCACGAAGGGTGATGCCGTGCACTTTCTATTTGTTGTGTTTTTTTTTGTTATTAACATTTCAAGTGTATTAATTGTTTAGAGTCCTTTACTGTGTTGTGATACCTTGTGTTGTAAGCCATATTGTTTTCAATATCTCGCCGCATTTATATAAAGCTTTCAATACTTAAATTTTCAACAATTGTACTTTAATTAAAAAGGGTATTTTCTTTATTCAAACGATTTCTAAAAATAACTTCATCTTTTCTTGTTTATTTTCTAGTTGGGTTGGAAGTTGTACTCTACTTTATATTAAGTAAATGAGGCTCTTTGAACATTTTTAATTGTATTGGGTTATGGACCCTATGAATTGAGTAACATGAGAATGTTGTTGCGAAATGTGAGACGGAGACATGTGGGCACAAGGTGCCGAGAAAAATATGATGATTTTTATTAATGACAGATTATGATATAGGCACGAGGTACCAGGGAAAATATTATGGTTTTATTTAATAGCACGTGAGTTGTCCGTGCGGTTGTGATATAAATATGGGCACGAAATGTCGTGAAAAATATGAAAGTGGGTTGAGACCTATATTAATTATGATTATGAAATGAGGTGTCACAAGATGACCTTTACTCGAAAGAATTATATTCGAAAGATGCTTCTTTGAAAGAGATTTATTTGAAGGAAATATATTCAAAAGATATTTATTGAAAAGCATATTATCTTAAAGATTATTTTTGAAGGATTTATAGGTGAAATATTTATATTTGAAGGACTTGATTAGATGATTGCACTTGTATTTATTAATTGTTGAGAAACATTTATGGTATTCTTGTTACCTGCTTTTTATATCATTGGTTGATCATTGTTGCCATCATCGGTACCTGCTTTGTATTATTTTTGTACGCTATATTGCACAGGTTTATTTGGTAGTCTGGTCCTAGCCTCGTCACTACTTCGCCGAGGTTAGGCTAGGCACTTACCAGCACATGGGGTCGGTTGTGCTGATACTACACTTCTGTACATTTTTGTGTACAGATTCAGGTATTTGATCGTTAGTAGCTATTCGTTGCGGTGGAGACTCAAGGTAAACCTGCTGCAACGTTCGTAGTCCTCAGAGTCACCTTCAATTGTACTTATTTCCATTTGTTCCCTTTGTTTCGGAATAGTGATGTAATTATGTTGTATGACTACTCCTAGAAAGGCTTATGACTTGTACTACCGGTTCTGGGAATTGTAAATTGTTTAGAGAAATTTCATTTGAAGTTAATAAATATCAATGTTATTTTAGTAAATTTTAGGCTTACCTAGTTTAGAGACTAGGTGTCATCACGACTCCTTCGGAGGGATTTTTGGGTCATGACAAGTTGGTATCAAAGCTCTAGGTTCATAGGTGCTACAAGTCATAAGCGAGTTTAGTAGAGTCTTGCGGATCAGTACGGAGACGTCTGTACTTATCTTCGAGAGGCTACAAAACTAGTAGGAAAAATTTCCACTTCATTCATTCCTTATCGTGCAACATTTATTCAGCTTGAAACATATATCTTATGTTCTTTTGCATCCACTCATGTATGGAATTGCGCACTACGCCAATGGTTTGTGATACCGTAAAAGGTTATAAGAGAGCCAGGGCTACTCAACCATTGTTAACACGTGTCGTTCAGAATTGAAGATATGGAAGCGCAAAGAGATCTTTCAGTTGTGCGCATGGGGGTGCATCAGATTCTGACATTTGGTTGATAAGTAATATCTTAAGAAGGTTTAATTGGTTGCCTAATCATCACATGTGGATGTAGATCTAAAAATAGTTGGTCGTATTAGAGATTATGTGTTTCGTATGGGATTTCTATTTAGCGAATGGTATTTACTAGCAAGCCGAGACACTGGAAGAGGCGAGTTTAACTATCACGAGGATGACATGCGCCAAATAAATAGCTTGAGGTGTCTTATGACCGGTGTCGTACGAGCGATAAAGGTTAGTATTGTGAATCATCGGAATGTTTCATATGGCTTCGTTGCAAGTGAGAGGAGTTTCCTATCAACGCTCAAATTGTGGGGTCATGTGTTATATTAGTTTTGTCTTAAGCTGTATATATGTGGTATTGAAAGGTTTGTCGAAACTTGTATATGATTAAGAGCTGATATTTGAAAGGAATGATGATGGGACTTTTGGTATTCCCGCGTCCTTAATAATTCTACATTTCAGTATCAGCAGGGACATGGAAACAATTTCAGAATACTCATAGTGCTCCAGTTAATCAGGGCACTTACGTGGGGCAATCATCTTTTAATGTACCAGTGACATGAAATTTCCTGCAATGGTTATTTAAGTTATCCGGTACAGACTTAGTATGAGCAGTCGAACTGCAGATGGGTTGTTATGAAAATGGTGATACTAGGAACATCTTGAGAAATTATCCTAGACTTGTGAGAGACATATTTCGTCAAAGCACTCAAGCTATGTGCCCCATTGCAGTTACTACTCCACTTACATGACCAACCATACGTAAAGGTCAGGATATTAGAGGTGGAGGTGAGACTCCTAGAGGTGGAGACCCAGTCCGTTGATATATTTTCTATGGTATGGCTGAGGTTGCTACACCAGGCGGTATCATTATAAGTACGGTTTCGAATTATTATAAAGTCAAAATTTCCTTAACTTGATTCGATTTTGAGTATCGAGGAGGAAAGTTCTCCTATTGTGCTCCACTTATGAGTGAGCTTCGTAATTCTTAAATCTACATATGTGAATACTCATGTTGGGAGATTATATGGAGATAGCTATGTCTATCATTATGTGTTGGTCACTAAAAATAGTTGTGAGGCTAAAAGTGACTCTTGTTAATCAATTCAATGAGTTTGATGTTATTTCTAAATAATTGATTTCCATTGTAAATTATATGCCCTACCGGCAAGAGGGATCATTGTATGTTGTGATTTTGTTTAACCGAATTTAATTGAAATAAGGAAGAAAGGAAATGGAGAATTTTAGTTGGCACAATATGCAAAATACTTGTGATTCAGAGTTGAGGATGAGATCCTCACATTTTTATATGATATGAAATATTTAAACCGGTCTACAAGCTACGGTAGATGTTATATAAGGACGAGGTCCTGGTGGTGAAAATTTTATGTGTTTAAATTCTCCTTTTGTGAAATTAAAATTTGTGTTGTAGCACTTGTAGGGAGTCATGCCTATTAGGCTTATTTGAAAATTCTTGCATGAATATTTCTGTGCATAATTTGCTAAAATTGTATTGTAACTATTGAATTTTAGCCTACAAGGTGAGAGCAAAGTGGCGTTAAATTGTGACTCGTTACTTCGGGTAAGTAATTATAAGATCTTCATGCCTTGTTGTTAGTAATCTGGAGGTTTGAAACGAAATTTTGTTAACATGAGGTTAATTGGCGATGTTGTAATCTATTATGAACAACCATTAAGACCAGAGATGTGGTTATGGTCATACATATGATACATTTTATGTCAAGATATCATTGTGATAATGGCGTGCTTGTAATGCGGAGATTAGTGTTATTGATATATACTTTGTGGTGCGTTGTTGGGTTGTGGACATGTTGTTAGGAGTTGTTTGGGTGTTACTCTGACAGGTGGATAGGCCCAATTACAAGGGAGACTCTGCCGAAATTTCTGAAAATTTTGGGAGTTAGAAAAATTTGGGATATTGAGATGTGCAAAGAAAGAGATAAGTTACATTATGTGTTTGAAGACGGACTCTACTTCTCATTCAAGGATGAATGACCCTAAGTGGGGGAGAATGTAATACCCCGTATTTGATGGGTGCGTAGGCACTAGTTGCTATAGCCAATCTGGACTAATATCGTGTGTTGACGTAAAAATCGGACCTTTCTAGAAATGATTAGAGTGTAAGCAATTTGGTCTTGAAGTTTACGAATATGGATAAAGGAAATGATCTCAATTGAAATGGTGTTGTCGGACTTATGTCGAATGCAATAATGTGGGATCAACCACGAATAATTGTGTAAAAGTAAAATCATCAATTTGGTAACTTGAGAATAATTCTTAGTACGTTCGAGGACGAATGTTTGTTTTAGAGGTGGAGAATATGATGACCCAAAATGTCATCTTTAAATTAAATAACCATCTCGGTATTTTTAAGGCCTTGAAAAGCGGTATCAATAATTTCTCGACTTGCGTGCGCATTCCGTATAATTTTCCGGAAGGTTTTTATATGAAAAATGGACTAAATTGGGAACTAGAGCTTTAAAACTCAACTGAGTTGACTTCGGTCAACATTTTGAGCAAACGAACCCGGATGAAAGTTTTGACCATTTCAGTAGTTCCGTATCGTGACTTGGGACTTGGCCATATGCCCGAAAGCGAATCTAGAGGTCCATAGATCAAATTATCGCCATTTAACGGAATCTAGAAATTTAAGGCTAAAGATTTCTTAAGTTTGACCGGAGATTTGACTTTTTGATATCGGGATCGGAATCCAGTTTTGAAAATTTTTGTAGCTTTGTTATGTCATTTATGACTTGTGTGCAAAATTTGAAGTCAATCGAACTTGATTTGATAGGTTTTTGCATCGAATATAGAAGTTGGATGTTCTTAGTTTCATTAGGCTTGAATTGTGATGTGATTCACGGTTTTAGCAGTATTTGATGCGATTTGAGGTTTCGACTAAGTCCGCATCATATTTTAGGACTTTGTTGGTGTATTTTGTTGAAGTCCCGAGGGCCTCGGGTGGATTTCGGAAGGTCAACGGGTAGAAAAAGCTGTTGAAATTCTCTTTGGGAAGCTGCTGTTTTTTACAGCATCGTGAACAGTACCCGAACGCATGAACAGTGCCCCCGACATTTTCTGGGCAGATTCTTAATTTCTGAAAATGGGACTTTGTCCCATTTTTCATTTTTGTCAAATTGGAGCTCGGGAAGAGGCGATTTTCGGGAGATTTTCAAAGAAAACAACGGGGTAAGTATTCTTAACTTAATTTTGGTTAGATTACCCGAATCTATTACTAGTTTTGATACTAAATCTGTGAATTTAGTTGGAAGAGTTTGAAACCTCTCTCGGATAGATTTGAGGATTTGAGGGTTAAAATGTTATCGAAATTTAGTAATTTTGGTATGGTTAGACTCGTGGTTGGATGAGATTTCATATTCCGTAATTTTTGTCGGGTTCCGAGACATGGGACCCACGGGCAAATTTTTAGTGCAATTTCGGATTTTAATGGAAAATGTAGAATTTCATATGGAATTAATTCCTATAATTTTTCTTGACTGAATCGAATTGTTTATGACTAGATTTGAGAATTTCGGGCAAAAATTCGCGAGGCAAAGACTTGTTGGAATTTTGAATTGGTTGCAAAGCGAGGTAAGTGTTTGGTCTAACCTTAGCTTGAGGGATTAAGAATTGTGTCTTATTTGTTACATGTTAATTGTGGAGTACGACGTATAGGCATGGTGACGAGTATCTATACGTTGGTGTTAAGCATGCCCGTGAGTCTTATACTTTGATTAACCTGACTCCGTTTCGTAGTGTATATGCTCTATATGATAATTTCTATTGAGGAATATGACTTGTGGAAGTATTATTGTTTTGATGTTGTTTCCCTTGCCGGGATATTATTGTTTTGATGTTGTTTCCCTTGCCGGGATATTATTGTTTTGATGTTGTTCCCTTGCCGGGATGTTATTGTTTTGATGTTGTTTCCCTTGCTAGGATATTATTATTTTGATGTTGTTTCCCTTGCCTGGATATTATTGTTTTGATGTTGTTTCCCTTGCCGGGATTTGATTGTTGTACTATTGTTCCCTTGCCGGGATTGAATTGTTGAACATTATAGAGCATTGGCTCAAGTTGAGAATTGAATTGTTGAACATTATAGAGCATTGGCTCAAATTGTGATATTTTTGATTTTGCCTTGCCCAAATTGCTTTTTGATTGTTGCTTGGGTGAGGAAGAGCGATAAAGCAGGAAGGGTGATGCCGTGCACATTTATATTATTCATATGGTGAGGAAAGAGTGTTAAAGCACGAAGGGTGATGCCGTGTCGCACGATGTACAATTCCGTGCCGATTATATTGATTTTATGATGAGGATGTGTAATAACCCAAATTTTTATATATACGGATTAACTTAAGAGTTTTAAAATTTATTTAAATGGTTAGTAAACCTAATTAACTATTACACATATTAAGTTGGATAATAAAATAACTGAGAAAAAAAAAAAAAAAAAAATAAATGGGCTGAACTTCACGTATTTTCCTAAAGTACATAGGCTACTATGTACAAATACCTAAAGTATAGGAAAAGGAGTTATTTAGGTCTTACTTAAAAATTAAAACAAAACAAGGAATTAGAACAAAGAGAAGCAGAACTCGAAAGCGGCGAAGAAGAAAACCTGGGAATTAGATTCAGGTAATTTGCATATAATTTAGTTTGTAATGATTATATCAATCATTGGGAGACAATAATTAATAAGTACAGAACTAAAGATGAGATATGGAATTGGAAATTTGAACGAAATCTCCATCACAGTCTTTTTAAAATCTGTTTGTAAAATAATCTGAAACTATTATATGAAATTTGTACTATATTTAAGAAGGAAACGTAGAAGGTATAACATTCAATGATTAAAGGTAATTATGTGATAATGATTAGATTAAAATGTTAGATGATATTTTTGGCACAAGGCACAGTGGCAGTGTTTCGGCTATTTGATTGACATGTAACTGTGTACTTGTTATTATTAATTGGACCAAGAATTGATCTTGAGTTTGGCTAAGATTATGAAATTTTTCTCTAGCCTAATTAGGACATGTTATTCAATATTTTTAATAGCTTTTAGAAACGAATTTTGGGGATTTGAAAGGCCATTTGAACTCCGTTTTTGGTAAACTTTATATGTACGGACTCGTGGCGAGACGAGGAATCCGATGATATGATTTTTAGAATTTTTCGAGAAGTGGGCCCGGGGCTCGGGTTTTACCAACTTCGCTATTTTTAGTGTTTTTCAAGTAATTTCAATTGGGTTATGTTTATTTAGCCTATAGTGACGTATTTATTGTGGTTTCGACTAGATTCGACGCACGTAGACGGAGATTCAAAGGGAAAGGGCATTGCGGACCAGTCTACGACCTGTTAGAGGTGAGTAATTTGTATAGACGATGGCCTGAGGGTTTGAAACCCTGGTTTATCACATCGTGGTGCTATGTTAGGGCGTGACTCGCACCCCATGGCAGGTGCGGGATCGTATATAATTGGGGATTGTGACTTGGTCCATCCCGAGAGCTAAATATAATTATTGGCGGCTGATACGCACATTGTATTGTTGATAATTGGGCTTATTGCCATGTTTGGGGCCTTGTGCCGACCTGTAGCATCCGTCTAGGATGAATATCTTTGTGATAGCATGATTTGCATAATTATTGATCTCAGTCCCGTGTTTAATCACTGTTATTAAATGCTAAGTCACCTTTTTCCTGAAATTGATTAACTAAATTATATTCACCTTAATAATTGGAAACTAGGAAAAAATTAGATTGAATCTATTATGTGACTCATATGCATACTGTGGACTGAGTATGGGTTGGGCTGCACGCCGCAACAGTGATATAATGATATTGCGCTTGGGCTGAAGGAGCCCCTCCGGAGTCTGTACACACCCCCAGTGAGCGCCGTCGACGTTAAACGGATCGGGCTGTACGCCGCAGCGAATTCATGTGCACTGCATTGCATCTTTACCTGATACTTGACTGCTATATTTGATATTGCTTTGCTGTTAGTTCATAGTTAAGGTATAAGACTGTTAGTTTTAGCTTTGCTTTGTGGCATTTCGTGGATTTCCTACCTTCAGACATTATATATGCTTATTACTCACTGAGTCGGTAGTACTCACCCCTACTCCCTGCACCTTGTGTGCAGATTCAGGTACACCGGAGGCTTAGCTGAGCACTCATAGTCTCCAGCTATTTTCAGAGTCGTTGAGGTAGCTGCTTCACGTTCGTAGGACCTGGCTACTCTTTATATTTCATTCAGATATTATTATCCAATTTTGTTTAGAGGCTCTAGACTCGTGACCCAGATCTTTGGGGAGTGATTATTCAGATTTCGTATTATCTTCGTAATTATTCTATTAATATTATTGGATTATTATTATTCAGAAATTATTATTTTTCCTTAAATTTTCGGTTTGAGATTTATTATCGAATTGAGAGCTAGTGATGGCCAGGCTTGCCTAGCTTTAGTGTTGGGCGCCATCACGATCGGGTTTGGGTCGTGACAAGTTGGTATCAGAGCCTAGGTTACTAGGACTCGCGAGTCATGAGCCGGTTTAATAGAGTCTCGCTGATCGGTACGTAGACGTCCGTATCTATCCTCGGGAGGCTACAGAACTTTTAGGAAACACCTCACTTTCTTGAAATTCATATCGTGCGGCTTGTTGCTATGAAAACTAAAAATTTATGTATTCTATTCTCTCACAGATGGCGAGAACCCGTGCTAACGGATGAGGAGGACGACTACCAGTACCACCTGCTAGAGGCCGTGGATGTGGCCATGGTGCTGGACGAGGCGGACCAGCAGGGGCAACACCTGCAGACCCACCAGCTGCCCAGGTCCAGGATCAGCCTCCAGCTGTGGATGCTCCTACAACACCTATTCAGGCACCAGCAGTGCCCATCGTGATTCTTGGTCTCTAGGAGGCTTTGGCTCAGATTGTGTCCGTCTGCACTGGCCTGGCTCAGGCGGTTTCAGCCACTACAGCAGCAGCTACTTCTCAGACCGGGGGTGGTCATCAGGCTCCCAATGCTCGCACACCCGAGCAGGTTGTTCAGGGCTTACAGACACCTAAGGTAGCTCCAGTTCAGCCAGTTCAGCCAGTTCAGCCAGTTTTTCCAGTTGCACCGGTAGTTCCAGTTGCGCCAGTCGCACCAGCTCCAACTCATGTGGTTCCAGCTATGCCGGATGACGAGCAGCGTCGTTTGGAGAGGTTCGGTAGGCTCCAGCCTTCGACATTCAGTGGTGCTGAGGGCGAGGATGCCCAAGGTTTTCTGGATAAATGCCAGCGTATGCTTCGTACTGCGGGTATTCTGGAGTCTAGCGGAGTGGCTTTCACCACCTTCCCGTTCACAGGGGCTGCATTTACTTGGTGGGAAGAGTTCGAGAGGCGTAGGCCTATTGGGGCAGCACCCCTCACTTGGCAGCAGTTCTCCACAGTATTTTTGGAGAAGTATGTGCCCCAGTCTCACAGGGAGGAGCTGCGTCGTCAGTTCGAGTGGTTGACTTAGGGAGATATGTCAGTGACTCAGTATGAGTTGCGGTTTACACAACTGGCTAGGCATGCTATGTGGATGATCCCGACAGATAGAGAGAAGATCAGGAGGTTTATAGATGGCCTCAACTATACGATCCGTATATTGATGACTAGAGAGAGGGCTACAGCAGCTACATTTGAGGAGGTTGTTGATGCGGCTCGACTAATTGAGACAGATCGTCGTCGCGAGCATTTGGAGAGAGAGGTCACGAGGCCTCGAGGTTTAGGTAATTTCAGCGGTGCTCCGTCTAGGGGCCAGTTCCAGCATGGTAGAGGTCGTTCCTTCAGGCCTCCTCAGTCAGGACGCACAGAGTCCAGTGGAGCCTCTTCAGGCCGGGGCCATTAGGGTCATCAGCAGAGTCAGCTTGCACTGAGTGCTCTTTCAGCTCAGAGCTCTGCTCCTACTCCTTCAGCTCAGGGTTCGTCTGCAGCGAGGGGTTCTCATCAGTCCCCTTCTCTAGCTTCAGGTCGTTATTATGAGTGCGGTGAGTTGGGTCACATGAGGAGACAGTGTCCTCGGCTCCGCAGTAGGCAGTCTCAGCAGAGGGATCAACCCTCGTCTTCTGCTCCGGTTTCTTCGGCTCCCACTCAGTCAGCTAGGAGTGGAGGCCAGGTAGCCAGAGGTCGCCCCAGGGGTGAGGACCGTACTGGCGGTGGTCAGGCTCGTTTCTATGCCCTTCCAGATAGGAGGGACGCTATTGCCTCGGATGCAGTCATCACAAGTATTATCTCAGTCTTCCATAGGAATGCTTCTGTTTTATTTGATCCCGGATCTACCTATTCATATGTATCTTCATATTTTGCTCATCATTTGGGTACGACCCGTGGTTGTCTTGCCTTGCCCGTGCACGTATCTACCCCGGTGGGTGATATTATTATTGTGGATCATGTATATCGATCCTGTCTGATGACTATCGGGGGTCTGGAGACCCGAGTTGACTTATTATTATTAGGCATGGTAGATTTTGATGTGATTCTGGGTATGGATTGGCTATCTCCATACCATGCTATTCTGGACTGTCATGCCAAGACAGTTACGTTAGCTATTCCGGGTATTCCTAGGATCGAGTGGCGAGGCGTGACTGATTATGTACCCAGCAGGGTGATTTCTTTCCTAAAAGCCCAACGGATGGTTGGAAAGGGTTGTTTATCGTATTTGGCGTTTGTGAGAGATGTGGAAGCCGAGGCTCCTAGTCTTGATTCGGTTCCCGTTTTAAGGGATTTCCCCGATGTGTTTCCAGCGGACTTGGCGGGCATGCCGCCGGACAGGGACATTGATTTCGGTATTGATCTGGTGTCGGGCACTCAGCCTTTCTCTATTCCTCCCTATCTTATGGCACCAACGGAGCTAAAGGAGTTGAAAGAACAGCTTCAGGAACTCCTAAATAAGGGGTTCATTCGCCCGAGTGTCTCACCTTGGGGTGCACCGGTAATATTTGTAAAGAAGAAGGATGGCACAATGAGAATGTGCATTGACTACAGACAGCTGAATAAGGTGACAGTGAATAACAAGTACCCACTACCCCGTTTTGAGGATTTGTTTGATCAACTTCAGGGAGCAAGGGTATTCTCTAAGCTTGACCTTCGATCGGGCTATCACCAGCTGAAGATTAGGGATTCAGACATTATAAAGACGGCTTTCAGGACAAGATATGAGCACTACGAGTTTCTAGTGATGTCTTTCGGGCTGACTAATGCCCCAGCCGCGTTCATGCACTTGATGAATAGTGTATTTCGGCCTTATCTGGATTCTTTTGTGATCGTGTTTATTGACGATATTATGGTGTATTCGCGTAGCCAAGAGGAGCACGCGCAACACTTGAGGGTGGTATTGCAGAGATTGAGAGAGGAGAAGCTTTATGCAAAGTTCTCCAAATGTGAATTCTGGCTTAGTACTGTGACTTTTCTGGGACACGTGGTGTCCAGTGATGGTATTCAGGTTGACCCAAAGAAGATTGAGGCGGTGCAGAGTTGGCCCAGACCGTCCTCAACTACTGAGATTCGGAGTTTCCTCGGTTTGGCGGGTTATTACCGCAGGTTCATTCAGGGCTTTTCATCCATTGCTTCGCCTTTGACAAAGTTGACACAGAAGAATGCTCCATTTGTGTGGTCGGATGAATGCGAGGAAAGCTTCCAGAAGCTCAAGTCGGCTTTGACCACAGCTCCGGTACTAGTATTGCCATCAGCTTTAGGTTCTTACACGATGTATTGTGATGCTTCGAGAGTTGGGATCGGTTGTGTATTGATGCAGGAGGGTAGAGTGATTGCTTATGCTTCTTGTCAGCTCAAGCCCCATGAGAAGAATTACCCTGTTCATGACTTAGAGTTAGATGCAATTGTTCATGCCTTGAAGATTTGGAGGCATTATCTTTATGGTGTGTCTTGTGAGGTATATACGGACCATCGCAGTCTTCAACACTTGTTTAAACAGAAGGATCTTAATCTGAGACAACGGAGATGGCTTGACTTACTCAAAGACTATGATATTACCATTTTGTATCATCCTGGGAAGGCCAATGTGGTGGCCGATGCTTTGAGCCGGAAGGCTATTAGTATGGGTAGTTTGGCGTACATTCCAGTTGGGGAGAGGCCCCTTGCGGTTGATGTTCAGGCCTTGGCCAATCAGATGGTGAGATTAGATATTTCCGAGCCCAGTCGGGTGTTGGCTAGTGTGGTTTCCCGATCTTCTTTGTATGACCACATCAGAGAGCGCCAATATGATGACCCGCATTTGCTTGTCCTGAAGGATAGGGTCCAGCATGATGATGCCAGAGATGTGACCATTGGTGATGATGGTGTGTTGCAGATGCATGGCCGGATTTGCGTGCCCAATGTGGATGGTCTCCGGGAGTTAATATTAGAGGAGGCTCACAGCTCGCGGTATTCGATCCATCCGGGTGCCGCGAAGATGTACCAGGATTTGAGACAGCATTACTGGTGGAGGAGGATGAAAAAGGATATTGTGAGTTATGTGGCTCGGTGTCTCAACTGTCAGCAAGTCAAACATGAGCACCAGAGACCCAGTAGCGTACTCCAGCGGATGGATATTCCGGAGTGGAAATGGGAGAATATTACTATGAATTTTGTGAGTGGTCTTCCTCGTACCTCGAAGAAGTTTGATTCAATTTGGGTGATTGTGGATAGGCTGACCAAGTCCGCACACTTCATTCCAGTATGTACTACTTATTCTGCGGAGAAGTTAGCAGAGATTTTCATCCGGGAGATTGTACAGTTGCATGGGGTCCTGGTTTCCATTGTATCAGATAGGGGTACCGTGTTTACTTCCCAGTTTTGGAGTACTTTTCCTCGAGATTTGGGTACACAGGTACAGTTGAGCACAACATTTCATCCACAGACGGACGGGCAGTCCGAGCGTACTATCCAGATATTGGAGGACATGTTGCGTGCCTGTGCTATTGATTTTGGAGGTTCTTGGGCTGAATTCTTGACACTTGCGGAGTTTGCATATAATAACAACTATCAATCCAGCATCCAGATGGCGCCGTATGAGGCCTTATATGGGAGACGGTGTAGATCTCCGGTTGGTTGGTTTGAGCCCGGCGAGGCTAGATTATTGGGGACAGAGTTAGTTCAGGATGCTTTAGAGAAGGTAAAAGTGATCTAGGAGAGACTTCGTACAGCTCAGTCGCGACAGAAGAGTTATGCGGACCGGAAGGTTCGAGATGTATCTTATGCAGTGGGCGAGAAGGTCTTGTTGAAGGTTTCGCCTATGAAAGGCGTTATGAGGTTTGGGAAGAAAGGGAAGCTGAGTCCAAGGTTCATTGGACCTTTTGAGATACTTAGGAGGATTAGGGAGGTGGCCTATATGCTCGCTTTGCCACCTAGCTTGTCGGGAGTTCATTCGGTGTTCCATGTTTCTATGCTCCGGAAGTATGCTGGGGACCCGTCGCATGTATTAGACTTCAGCACGATTCAGCTGGATGAGGACTTGACCTATGATGTGGAGCTGGTGGCCATTTTGGGTCGTTAGGTTCGGAAGTTGAGATCAAAGGACATAGCTTCGGTGAAGATGTAGTGGAGAGGTCGGCCCGTGGAGGAAGCCACTTGGGAGACCGAGCAGGAGATGCGCAGCAAATATCCTCACTTGTTTGATACTCCAGGTATGTTTCTTGACTCGTTCGAGGACGAACGCTTGATAAGTGGAGGAGAATGTAATAACCCAAATTTTTATATATACGGATTAACTTAAGAGTTTTAAAATTTATTTAAATGGTTAGTGAACCTAATTAACTATTACACATATTAAGTTAGATAATAAAATAACTGAGATAAAAAAAATTAAATAAATGGGCTGAACTTCACGTATTTTCCTTATTAGCCTATGTACAAATACCTAAAGTATAGGAAAAGGAGTTATTTAGGTCTTACTTAAAAATTAAAACAAAACAAGGAATTAGAACAAAGAGAAGCAGAACTCGAAAGCGGCGAAGAAGAAAACCTGGGAATTAAAATCAGGTAATTTGCATATAATTTAGTTTGTAATGATTATATCAATCATTGGGAGACAATAATTAATAAGTACAGAACTAAAGATGAGATATGGAATTGGAAATTTGAACGAAGTCTCCATCACAGTCTTTTGAAAATCTGTTTGTAAAATAATCTGAAACTATTATATGAAATTTATACTATATTTAAGAAGGAAACGTAGAAGGTATAACATTCAATGATTAAAGGTAATTATGTGATAATGATTAGATTAAAATGTTAGATGATATTTTTGGCACAAGGCACAGTGGCAATGTTTTGGCTATTTGATTGACATGTAACTGTGTACTTGTTATTATTAATTGGACCAAGAATTGATCTTGAGTTTGGCTAAGATTATGAAATTTTTCTCTAGCCTAATTAGGACATATTATTCAATATTTTTAATAGCTTTTAGAAACGAATTTTGAGGATTTGAAAGGCCATTTGAACTCCGTTTTTGGTAAACTTTATATGTACGGACTCGTGGCGAGACGAGGAATCCGATGATGTGATTTTCAGAATTTTTCGAGAAGTGAGCCCGGGGCTCGGGTTTTACCAACTTCGCAATTTTTAGTGTTTTTCAAGTAATTTCAATTGGGTTATGTTTATTTAGCCTATAGTGACGTATTCATTGTGGTTTCGACTAGATTCGATGCACGTAGACGGAGATTCAAAGGGAAAGGGCATTGCGGACCAGTCTACGACCTGTTAGAGGTGAGTAATTTGTATAGACGATGGTCTGAGGGTTTGAAACCCTGGTTTATCACATCGTGATGCTATGTTAGGGTGTGACTCGCACCCCATGGCAGGTGCGAGATCGTATATGATTGGGGATTGTGACTTGGTCCATCCCGAGAGCTAAATATAATTATTGGCGGCTGATACGCACGTTGTATTGTTGATAATTGGGCTTATTGCCATGTTTGGGGCCTTGTGCCGACTTGTAGCATCCGTCTAGAATGAATATCTTTATGATAGCATGATTTGCATAATCATTGATCTCAGTCCTGTGTTTAATCACTGTTATTAAATGCTAAGTCACCTTTTTCCTGAAATTAATTAACTAAATTATATTCACCTTAATAATTGGAAACTGGGAAAAAATTAGATTGAATCTATTATGTGACTCATATGCATACTGTGGACTGAGTATGGGTTGGGCTGCATGCCGCAACAATGATATAATGATATTGCGCTTGGGCTGAAGGAGCCCCTCCGGAGTCTGTACACACCCCCAGTGAGCGCCGTCGACGTTAAATGGATCGGGCTGTACGCCGCAGCGAATTCATGTGCACTGCATTACATCTTTACCTGATACTTGACTGCTATATTTGATATTGCTTTGCTGTTAGTTCGTAGTTAAGGTATAGGACTGTTAGTTTTAGCTTTGCTTTGTGGCATTTCGTAGATTTCCTACCTTCAGACATTATATATGCTTATTACTCACTGAGTCGGTAGTACTCACCCCTACTCCCTGCACCTTGTGTGCTGATTCAGGTACACTAGAGGCTTAGCTGAGCACTCGTAGTCTCCAGCTATTTTCAGAGTCGTTGAGGTAGCTGCTTGACGTTCGCAGGACCTGGCTACTCTTTATATTTCATTCAGATATTATTATCCAGTTTTGTTTAGAGGCTCTAGACTCGTGACCCAGATCTTTGGGGAGTGATTATTCAGATTTCGTATTATCTTCGTAATTATTCTATTAATATTATGGGATTATTATTATTCAGAAATTATTACATTTTTCCTTAAATTGTAGGTTTGAGATTTATTATCGAATTGAGAGCTAGTGATGGTTAGGCTTGCCTAGCTTTAGTGTTGGGCGCCATCACGACCGGGTTTGGGTCGTGACAGGATGAGAGTAAAAGCACGAAGGGTGATGCCATGCAGATTATATTGATTTTTATGGTGAGGACGAGAGTAAAAGCACGAAGGGTGATGCCGTGCACTTGTCCTTTATTTTCCTGATTCTTGTTGATAATTGAATTATGGCTTTCCTTATATTCCTTTATTAGTTTCTTGTTAATACCTGATATTATTGACGTTCTTGCCTGGATTGCTTTGTGAATGTCGCTTGGGTGAGGAAGAGTGTAAAACACGAAGGGTGATGTCGTGTATGGTGAGGAAGAGTGTAAAGCACGAAGGGTGATGCCATGTATGGTGAGGACGAGAGTAAAAGCACAAAGGGTGATGCCGTGCACTTTCTATTTGTTGTGTTTTTTTTGTTATTAACATTTCAAGTGTATTAACTGTTTAAAGTCCTTTACTGTGTTGTGATACCTTGTGTTGTAAGCCATATTGTTTTCAATATCTCGCTGTATTTATATAAAGCTTTCAATACTTAAATTTTCAACAATTGTACTTTAATTAAAAAGGGTATTTTCTTTATTCAAACGATTTCTAAAAATAACTTCATCTTTTCTTGTTTATTTTCTAGTTGGGTTGGAAGTTGTACTCTACTTTATATTAAGTAAATGAGGCTCTTTGAACATTTTTAATTGTATTGGGTTATGGACCCTATGAATTGAGTAACATGAGAATGTTGTTGCGAAATGTGAGACGGAGACATGTGGGCACAAGGTGCCGAGAAAAATATGATGATTTTTATTAATGACAAATTATGATATAGGCACGAGGTACCAGGAAAAATATTATGATTTTATTTAATAGCACGTGTGTTGTCCGTGCGGTTGTGATATAAATATGGGCACGAAATGTCGTGAAAAATATGAAAGTGGGTTGAGACCTATATTAATTATGATTATGAAATGAGGTGTCACAAGATGACCTTTACTCGAAAGAATTATATTCGAAAGATGCTTATTTGAAAGAGATTTATTTGAAGGAAATATATTCAAAAGATATTCATTGAAAAGCATATTATCTTAAAGATTATTACTTGAAGGATTTATAGGTGAAAGATTTATATTTGAAGGACTTGATTAGATGATTGCACTTTTTATTTATTAATTGTTGAGAAACATTTATGGTATTCTTGTTACCTGCTTTTTATATCATTGGTTGATCATTGTTGCCATCATCGGTACCTGCTTCGTATTATTTTTGTACGCTATATTGCATAGGTTTATTTGGTAGTCTGGTCCTAGCCTCGTCACTACTTCGTCGAGGTTAGGCTAGGCACTTACCAGCACATGTGGTCGGTTGTGCTGATACTACACTTCTGTACATTTTTGTGTACAAATCCAGGTATTTGATCGATAGTAGCTATTCGTTGCGGTGGAGACTCAAGGTAAACCTGCTGCAGCGTTCGTAGTCCTCAGAGTCACCTTCAATTGTACTTATTTCCATTTGTTCCCTTTGTTCGGAATAGTGATGTAATTATGTTGTATGAATACTCCTAAAAAGGCTTATGACATGTACTACCGGTTTTGGGAATTGTAAATTGTTTAGAGAAATTTCATTTGAAGTTAATAAATATCAATGTTATTTCAGTAAATTTTAGGCTTACCTAGTTTAGAGACTAGGTGTCATCACGACTTCTTCGGAGGGATTTTTGGGTCGTGACATGAACCAGGTCTGGCCTATGTAATTTAGATTCTCCAACATCGAACCACCATATAGGCAACCTACATTTCCGTTCGTAAAGAGCTTCGTATGAAGCCATCTGAATACTGGAATGGTAGTTATTATTATATGCGAACTCAACAAGCGGCAGATGATTATTTCAGCTACCTTTGAAGTCCATTATACAAGCTCGTAACATGTTCTCCAGTGTCTGAATAGTACGCTCAGCCTGTCCGTCTGTCTGGGGATGAAATGTTGTACTAAGACTTACTTGAGTCACCAATCCTTTTTGGAAGGACCCCCAGAAGTTAGCTGTAAACTTAGCTCATCTATCCGAGATAATAGATATAGAGACACCATGTAGTCGCGCTATCTTCTTGATATAAAGCCTGGCATAATCCTCTGCGGAATAGGTAGTCCTAATGAGCAGAAAATGGGTTGACTTTGTAATCCTATCAACAATCACTCATATAGAATCGAACTTTCGTTGGGCACGCGGTAAGCCCACGATAAAATCCATATTAATTACTTTCCATTCCCAAGTCGAAATCTCCATAACCTACAATAATCCATCGGACTTTTAAAGCTCAATCTTAACCTGCTAACAGTTAGGGCACGGAGCAACCAACTCCGTTATATCCTTTTTCATTCCGTCCTACCAATATACCTTCTTGATATTACATTTTTGTTGCTCTTGGATAGATAAAATAACGAGAATAGTGAGTTTTTCCCATAACCTGCCGACGCAACCCTGCAACATTAGGCACACATAATCGTCCTCGATATTTGAGGACCCCATCTCCTATAATTTCAAACGGTGTTTTCTTCTTCTGAAGGGTGGTATCCCTATAATGAACTAACACAGGACCTCGTACTGGCGTTCCTTTACTTCAGTTACTAAAGAGGATGTTGCCATATCTTGAAGAATAATTCCAAAACGTTACCTGAGTCCAGTAATCGAACTCTAAGACTAGCTAGCTGATGAACCTCATAGGTTATTCCCCTCTTTTCTAGCTGTAAATACGATAGGCTACCCATAGATCTACGGCTGAGGGCGTTGACTACTACATTCGCTTTCCCCGGATGGCATGAAACATCAACGTCATAATCTTTAAATAGCTACAACCATCTTCTTTGACGTAAATTCAATTTTTTTTAAAGATATACTAGAGGCTCTTATGATCCGTATAAATACCAACATGAATACCATACAAGTAGTGACTCCACATTTTTAGTGCATGAATTACCAAGGCTAACTCTAAATCGCAGTTCGGGTAGTTCTTCTCGTGCTTACTTAGTTGTCCAGAAGCATAAGCTACAACCTTACTAAGCTACATCAGCACACGATCCAATCCAACGCTTGAAATGTCACAATAGATAACATAACCATCGGTCCTTTCTGGGAGCAGTAGAACCGGTGCTGAAGTTAACATGTCCTTCAATGCCCCGAAACTCCGTTCGCAAGGATTGGTCCATGGAAAACTTAGTTCCCTTCTGAGTTAACTTACAGGGGTATCCTAATTTCTTTACAATTCAGGAAATTCCCCTCTTCGGAGGCCCAAACATCATCCTTTATCCATTACAATTATGCCCTTATCCCACTATTAGGGTAGTATTTCATCTATTCTAAACGTTACTAATCTTAGACTCTTTAAGTTCTTTCAGGCTATACTGAGCCTTCTGTAACTTAGAGATATCATCAGCTTTCTTATGAACTTATCCCCAAAGACTTATCCATTCTCGTTACCTTTTTCACTCATCTTTTCTTATCCTTCCTCCTATCTTCCTAAAACATTGTCGCTCTACCATACTTTAGCTTGCGACCTACACATATCTATTTATACTTATTCGCAACCTTTCTTCAACTTGCTTGCACCATAGATTTCCTTATGTTATTCTGGAACATCAAGCGAGACACCACATACCACTTTGGTCGAAGGCGCTTAGAAGAGCAGAAAATCCTGTTATAAGTTTCCTGTAATAACCTGCCAAACGGAGAAGCTACGAACTTTCATCGGTGTTGTGGGTATAGGAAAAGTCTTCACTGTCTCAGTCTCTTGTGTATCCACTCGGATGTCTTCACGCGAAATGATATGCCTAAGGAAAGCTACAGAGTTCAACCAGAATTCACATTTAGAGAATTTTGCATACAACTTCCCTTTTTGTAGAACTTTGAGCACAGTACGCAAGTGATTTGCATACTGAACGAGAATATACCAATATATATCTTCGATAAATCCGATTACAAACAAATCTTAAAAAGGGCCTGAACACACGGTTCATCGAATCCATGAATACTGCTGGGGCATTGGTCAAACCAAACGACATAACATGAAATTCAAAGTGCCCGTATCTGGTCCTAAATGTTGTCTTCAGAATATCTATATCCTTAACCCTTACCGGATGGAATCCAGACCTCAGGTCTATCTTTGAAAAACACTTGGCACCTTGCAACTGATCAAATAAATCATCAATTCTCGAGAGCGAGTTCTTATTCTTGATCGTCACCTTATTCAACTACCTAAAATTAATACATATTCGTAAGGAACCATCCTCATTTCTCACAAACAACACATGTGCTCCCCACAGTGACGTACTAGATCTGATAAAACCTTTTTCCAAGAAATCCCCTTAGTTGTCCCTTTAACTCGTTCAGCTCTGCAGGGGCCATTCTATAGGGGGAATAGATATTGGATGAATATCTGGTAGTAGTAGGTCAATGACAAACTCAATTTCTTGCTCTGGCAGAAGACCCGGAAGATCATCGGGGAAAACATCGGGAAACGCATTGACTACAGGAAAGAACTGAATGGTTAATAACTCTGCTTCCACATCCCAAACTCGAACTCAGTGATAAATATAGTCTTTTCTGATTATTTTTCTTGCCTTGAGATAGGAGATAAGTTTACCTTTTGGCGATGCGGTATTACTTTTCCATTCCAAAACAGGCTCTCCTAGATACTGAAATCAAACCATCTTTGATCCACACTTGATGTTAGCATAACAAAAGGCCAATCGATCCATACCTATTATAATATCAAGTCCTACCCAACCGAACATCATCTATATTATCCTTGTTTATTATCAAACCTATCACAGGTCATTTCGGGCCACATCCATATATATAGGTAACAATATTAAAACATAACTTGCATAACTAATTTACAAAAAAAGTTTATATACATAGGGGTCGGCTAGGTCGTAAACATGTCATACCCAAAACTATACACAGGCTAATGTTTGCAAAACCTCTAAGTAGGCATAACCATAATATATACAAGTCGGGAAGGAGCTCTCTACGTCCTCATAAAACAACCTAACACATTTAGAACCCTAACTTGGTAATATTCTAAGAAGAGGTGGAACTCACCAACCAAAAACTGACACTTGGAGGAAGTCTACAGTAGAGCGTCCTTGCCTCGTCCTATATAAGAACCTTGATCAGACACACTTCGAAGCGGGACCTTCATATGCTTATCGGTTACCTTCCTTCTCTTGGCCCGACTACTATCCTCTTCCTCTGCATATCCCATAACATATACTGGCGAACCTTGATTGATGGACTCCCAAGACTGTGGACTATCCGGAACCTCAGAAGAGCTGGTGTCCTCAAATTCCATGACATAATTTTGAGCCTGAGGGAAGCCCGGCTGTGCCAACCCATGCATTACCCCCTCATACCTTGATCAACGGGTTGTGATAATGAAACTAAGGTCCTTGGAAAGGGCGAAACTCCTCTCACCCCATCTGCTACCGGAGTGGTCGAAATAGCTCGAATGGATGACTCATATGGATCCTCGGATGGATCCTCCTCAATAAAATACATGATATCTGATGGGTCTAAATCCATAGTATAACTTATCTCTCTTTCTAACACCATCATAGCCTTCTGACCCGTGCTAGTGACTGTAGTTTTCGGAGGCATCGCTAAAAATGTAACATATCGTTAGGAACACGAATGGTCAAAGTGCACGATCTAAGATAAGAAGAGAGGATATCATCCTATATCTCCTGTAGCCTACCGTCTATAAGTGTGGTGCACAACACACCCATAAACAAGACTCTAGACATGGTCTATAGACAATCCTAGGACCAAACTGCTCTGATACCACTTTTGTCACGACCCAAACCGATGGTCCGCGACGGGTTCCTGAGTCCTACCTGTCAAACACCCCTAAGCATACGTCTAAAATATAAATCTGAATAACATCTGCTGAATTACAAAAATAACAGACAAGAAGAAAACCTGCATTCAAGGCATATGTACGTATACAGGCAGAATACAGTGGGCGAGCCGTTAAGGCTGCTATAGACAACTATATATCCAGAACTAAAAGCCGTCAAGGCCACATACAACCCAACTAGATATACTGTCTAGAGACCTCTAATAGAAACATAGTTGTACAAAGATGAGACCGAGACACGTCATACCCATATACATATACAAATATACAAATGTATCGTACCAAAACCAAAGCAGTTCCGGATCAAGTGGAGCACGCCAACTCTCGCTGATCAGGGATCCTAAGGAGGGGGATCGTCAGCTTGCCTACCTGCACCTGCGGGCATGAAATGCAGGCCCCATGAAATAGGGCGCCAGTATGAAAAATGTACTGAGCATGTAAGGCATGAAAATTAGTACGTAACAGACATAGATGAAACATGGAATATAGAAACCTGTCTTTAAATCTGAATAACTTTGTAAATTCTAAAACATTTATAACGTCATGCACATGCGTATAAATGTCGTGTCATGCATAGCTATGGGTGTACATAATATCATCAAGCCACTGAGGGCATCCCATCATATCGTCTCGACCACTATGGACACATTATCAACATATACCAGCTGATCAGGTGGTGGTGCGTATATAACGCCGTAACCTTTTTCCATATCCCATATATATATATATATATATATATACGTATATAACACCATCTGGTCATGGATCAATGCACATGAGTGAAATGCATGAAAAATGCATAATAATCTCAATATTTTTTCCGGATAAACTTTTCCAACTACGTATTATTCTGAGACCCATAAATAGAAGATAATAATAATTCTCATGGGGAATAAAGAATATAGACACCCCTACTATTTCTATGAATAGAGTAATTTTTGGAAACTGTATGTTTGCTCGTTTTTTTTCAGTATAATTTGGACCATGCCAAAAGAAAGAAGGGAGGGCCTTAACATACATGTTTCACAAACTATTTGAACGAATCTGCTTCTGCGAAATATGAACAAAACTACACTTGGATTTCCTTGAAATTGAAACAAACTTGTCTTCTGCTTCTAAAGCTTTGTGAACCAAAGAATGGATTTAAGCTAAACTTGTTCCAACGTTTTGCTTCAAGCTTCTGTTTCAAAGTTCTTGGTTTCCCGCCAAGGACATGAAATGATTTTGGTTTCAAATTCTTGATTTCAAAGTTTTCAAGACTTGGTTTCCAAGTTCTTGTCTTAACTAGGTAAGACTTAAAATCAAGTCTTACTTAGTTAGGTCTTTGGTGGCCACATGGCATAATGACTAAGATAAGAGTCATTTTCTTGTCATGGTGGCTTTGTTCCACGTGGGAGGGTGGTTAATTTATTAAATTTTTATCCTTTTATTAGTTAATTGGGTAATATCTTGTTACCCGGTGATTAATCAATTACCCGCATAATTTAAAAATTGTCATAAATTACTTAAAATTCTATTTATTTTTAAAATACTTCATATATACTTTATATATTATACTACCGTTGTCATATGGTATCTTTAATGGTACTAGTTCATAATTATTGGGTATTATCGCTCGACCTGCATTTTTTCAAATTGGCCACTTTCAACGAAACTCGTTTTCTTTAATCCGTGTACCCATTTATCCTTCATAACACTTATTTATCGCTTGGTATAAATAACATAAATACGTTAACGTCAAGATGATCTCATCCCCAAGTCTACATCGGTTAATTGAAAATAAAATTTAACGTACGAAAACGCGAGATGTAACACCTAGCTCGAGTTATTAATTTTTATCGAAAATTGAAAGTTTAATGATTTTTAAGAATTGACTGATGTTTAAATTTATTGATACCGGATCTGTATTTTAGTTCCGGAGCCCGATACAGGTTCATTACTATATTTATGACTAATTTGTCAATTTTTGTGAGAAACGGAGTTGGTTTGACATGATTCGGACGTCCGGTTGTGAAAATAGAAGTTTCAAAGTTCTCTTGAAAATTTCAATTGATTTGGTGTTCAATTCGTAGTTATAGGAGTTATTTTGGCGATTTGATTGCGCGCACAAGTTCGTATGATGTTTTTGGACTTGTGTGCATGTTTGGTTTGGAGCCCGAAGCTCGGTGAGTTTCGGATAGGCTGCAGAGTGAATTGGACTTAGAAAAAAACATAACTAGTGCAACAGGTCTGCAGATCTCGCATTTGCGAGTACTTGGTTGTAAATGCAAGCCTCGCAAATGCGAAGTCAGGCTCGCATTTGCGAAAAGGGAGGGGGTTGGGTCAGCTTCGCTTTTGCAAAGAGAAGTCCACAAATCGATGGGGGCGGGGTTTGCATTTGCGGGATAATTTTCGCATTTGTGACTGGAATCATGTCAAGGAAGACTCACATTTGTGAGTCGTAATACCGCTTTAAATGACCCTGGCTCGCATTTGCGACATATGCATCATATTTGCGATGATGACAGACTCAGTGATTCTTTTCATTTGCGAGGAATTGATCGCAATTGCGATCATCGCAATTACAAACCTTGTGTCGCAATTGCGATATCTGTAGCTGGGTAAAACAAGAGAAAAACATGATTTTTGTTCATTCCTCAAATTTTAAAACAAGAAAACTCTAGAGGCAATTTTTCCAAGACCCTTTCTTCCCTAATACATTGGTAAATGATTCTAACCCATTTTATTTAAATCTTTCATTACGTTTCCTAAGAATTCAACCTAAAATCTAGTGTTTGCATGGTATTGGGGGTTTGGGTAAAATTAGGGATTTTTGAGAAATTGGGATTTGATTCCAAAATAAATTACATAACCGGGCTTAGACGCGAATGGATAATCAAGTTTTGGTCCAAATTTCGGGTTTGGACCAAGCAGGCCCAAGATTGATTTTTGACTTTTTGGGAGAAAGTTTGGAAATTCTAAATTTATGCATTGTAATTGATTTCTTTAGCAATATTTGATATTATTGTGTCAATTGTGGTTAGATATGAGTGGTTTGGAGGCGGATTCTAGGGGAAAATCCCCGGTAGAGCTTTGAAATGACTGCGGAGTGAGGTAAGTGTCGTGATTAACCTTGACTTGAGGGAATTAGGAACCCTCGGTTTATGCACTATGTGAATTTCATGTGAGCGGCGTATATGCGAGGTGACGAGTGCTTATACGCCGCCGAATTATCTGTTTTTCCTAATTTTCTTCTTTTCCTTAATTATCCCTGTCCTTGTCTTAATTGTTATATGCCTTAACTGTTTTTCATGCTTAACTGCTACCTATTCATCAATGTCTTCTCCTGTTAATGATGTTAGATCTTTACATAGTTTCATGATTCTCTGTTATTTGCTTAAATTGGCTTATTTGCACCTTGTAGTTGTCAATTAATGGACCGGTCTCGCTGTGTAGTATTACTTACGTAGATGCCCATGTTGTACAAGATTTCCTTTTTGCTTCAGTTTGGTATTCAATGATCGTAAAGGTTCTCGTGATTTGAATTTTTAGATTGACTGTGCACATTGAGTATTTGGTACTTATATAGTGGGATCGGGTTGCACGCCGCAACAGGTGGAATATGGGTGGATTGATATGGTGGAATAAGGGTAAATTTGTATTGTACGGTGGGATAGGGTTGCACGCTGCAACAGGTGGAATAAGGGTGGATTGATATAGTGAAATACAGATTAACATTGATACTGATATTGATATATGGTGGGATCGAATTGCGCGCTGCAACATATATATGTTAATTGTTATTGTTAATGTTATTACGGTGAAATAAGGGAGGATTCTATGGTGTACGGGTGGGATCGGGTTGCGCGCCGCAATAACCTATATATTTCTATTTCCTTGAGTTGTGTTAGTTTTCAGTATTCTCATTTGAAATGTTAAGGATTGGTAATTCTTGACGACACTGGCTTATTATTGAGGCTGCAATTATTATTTGTAGTTGACTTTCTTATCCTGTTCCGTATTTTCTTTTTTTCTGCCTTTATTATATACTGCGTTCAGATTGTAGTGTGAGTTACCTGCCTTAGCCTCGTCACTATTTCGTCGCGTTAGGCTTCGACACTTATAGAGTATATGGGGTCGATTGTACTTATACTACACTTTGCATTTCTTGTGCAGGTTTTGGAGTCGGTCCTAACGATGGTTATTAGTGAGCTTGGATCGGATAACTTGCGGAGACTTGAGGTACAACTATTCAGTGCCCGCGACTCCTGGATTCCTCTTCCCTTTTATTTTATTCAGCTGTGTATTTTCATTCAGACAACTTTGTAATTATTTCAGACCCTTGTATGTACTATTCTAGTAGCTCGTACACTTGTAACACCGGGTTCAGGGATGTATTAAACATTGGGCTATTTTAACTTCCGCATTATTACTTTGGTTTATTTCAGTTATTTCCGTTCTTCCCAATATCTAACTTAAGCTGCTAAAAATGGATAAGTTATTCTAACGTTGGCTTGCCTAGCAAGTGAAATGTTAGGCGCCATCAAGGTCCCGAGGGTGGGAATTCTGGGTCGTGACAAAATTATATTAGTACAAAATCCTATTTAGTGACAAATTTAAAAAAAGATGTTAAAGATTGCTATTTTTCCAACAATAATTACTTTCTCAAAACATAATGGTAGATATTTTTTATGCAATACTTACTGTAGTAAATTTTAAACAATAGGAAAAAAACGGATTTAAAAATCAAACTTTTAAAAATTTACTTATAACTTAAATTAGGAAGAGGAAATCGTCCAAATGAAAGGGAAAAAAGCAAAAATATTATACAAATTGTGGAGTTTTCTTGTTGAAAAGAGAAAGTTTCCTCTTATCTTTTGATAATCTTTTTTATTTTTTCTTAATATATTGTGTCTTTATTTGGAAAAGACACCCAACTCATAATTATATTGAAAATAACTTATTTGATTTTGAACTCCTAAATTATAGAAACGTTTTTTGATTTTATAATTTTATCCAAAATAGAATATGTCTTTAAAAGGTAAAAACAAAGGCGAACGATATGTGACTAAAGGCCTTTGTGCTTGTAATATAATATAGATAGATGAACTCCTTTTCGTCCGAATACATAAGGAGACATTTAACATTGTCATGATTGTTCATCTAGACATATCCAATAGTTCTTGTTCTGATTGAATACGTGTAATAGGCTCAAAATATAAATCTGACACATTCATTAATATAGTTGATAGCATGAGTTGCATAACGTAGAATACTCTTTGGCTTGATGTTCTGGGCTGTAGTTTACCAAAAAATAAACCATAATTAATATATTTTCTAAATAAAAATAGAGTAATTAAGAGATGAAAGTGTGTATGAACATAATATGCACCGAAAATACTCCTAGGACATCGGTAGAGAATAATGAACGCGAGCATTCTCAGGTGCAACTCACGCTATCAACCATGTTAGTGAAATGTGTCTGACCGGTATGATGTGGGCCTACTCAGGTGTTCAATAGGAACAAAGCCTACTTAAAGTATCTAAATGAAAAATTGGGGGGATTTGCATCTATACCCGCTTTTAGGGTCACATTTTAACTTGTGCCCGCTTTGTAAAATAATTACAAGCGTACCCGCTTTTCGCGTAACTTCAGCATACGGGGCTGAAGTAGCAAAGATAATCACGCAAAACTTCAGCATTCTAGTAGACGGGCCTGAAGTAGCAAGTGTGCTGAACCAAGTGTGCTGAAGTTTTTGTTTGTAATTGCCGAACTTAAGCATAGTAGCTGAAGTTTTGTTCTCTATTTGCTGAAGTTTTTTTTGTAATTGCTGAACTTAAGCATAGTAGCTGAAGTTTTGTTCTCTATTTGCTGAAGTTTTTGTTTGTAATTGCACTAAATAAGCTGAAGTTTTTTTGTCCCTGAATTCATTAGTTTTGTCATTAAGCTTTTTCAAAAACTTCAGCAGAAGATGCTGAAGTTATTTAGTTCATTTATAAAAACTTCAGCACTAAATAAGCTGAAGTTTTTTTTGTCCTGGATAAGCTTTTTCAAAAACTTCAGCAGAGATGCTGAAGTTATTTAGTTCATTTGTAAAAACTTCAGCACTATATAAGCTGAAGTTTTTTAATTTCTAGTAAAGCATCAAACTGAGGACAATATCCAATATGCATTGAGAAGACACAGACGGCATGTAAGTAAATTCATTGATAGGAAAAGGGAACTGGGTTCATTATACAGGAAGAACGATCCATACATGTCTATGAGCAACCTTGGGATCTGAACGTATATCTTTACCAAAAATGAATGTCGTTCCGTTACTATAAGAGAATATTTGACTCAATGTTGGTTTATTTTTCAAAAGAAATTAAGAAAAATAGCAGCACAGTTGTCACGACCCAAAATCTAACTATGGTCGTGATGGCTCTTATCGTGTTACAAGGTAAGCCTATTCCCAAAATATTACTACTAATTTAATTATAAGAATTTAATAAAATATTTGCAATAATTTAATTCCTGATAAACTAAACCAACTCTTAATATAAATAATATAAAATATGAAAACGAGTCCCAAACATCGGGGTGTCACTAAGTCATGAGCGTCTAAAACTATAAACTAAGATATATAAACTGTCTAACTGTCCAAAAGAAGAAATGACAAAAGGAGTAACAAGGCCCAGCGGACGCTAGCAGCTACCTTGCAGTCTCCAAAGATAGCCGGCCTGAACTCAACTATTGTCGCGCTCTAACTCACCTGGATCTGCACATAAAGTTCAGGGTGTAGTATGAGTACAACCACCTCAGTAGTAACAGAAATAACTAAGGAACTGAGCAGTAGTGGCGAGCTAAGTAAAACAGTCCAATTATTTATTTTCACAATTTTAAAAAAATAAACATGAATAAACATGTAAATTCCATAACTCAGTAAATACCACAAAGAAATTTAACAGATAAATGCAGCAACATCAAAAGTAAATGCAACTTCACAGCAATGTAACTCCATCACTCAGCACTCGCACTCAACACTCTGCGCTCACTAGGGGTGTGTACAGACTTCGGAGGGGCTCCCAAATCCCAAGCGCTAAGCACGGACAACTCACGTGCTACCATATCAATACCTGGATCCGCACGGTCAACTCACGTGCTACGCTGACAACTCACCGCTATGGCATCAATACCTGGACCTGCACGGTCAACTCACGTGCTACGCAGACAACTCACTTGCTATGGTATTAATATCCTCACAACCAGGCCCTCGGCCTTACTCAGTCATGTACCTCACTAGACTCACCATCATCAACAAATAAGGGAACACAACCCACATCAAGTATCACATCATATTAGCAAATAATTGAGACTGAGGTAAAGATGTACAATAATTTCTATGACTGAGTACAAATAATGTGAGCATGAATAAAGCCTAAGCATGATCTCTAACATGAAGGTATACAAGTTCAACAACAAGTAACTGCGGAAACACAGATGATGGCCATGAGGCCTCACAGGACGGACCAAGTCTTCATCCCTTGAGGTATACACCCACACGCCCGTCACCTAGCATGGGTATCACCTCCTAACAGTCACACGATATCAAATTCTTCGTGTTTATACCCTCAAAGCTAGAGTTAAAACTGTTACTTACCTCAACCGCATAAAATCCTACTCCGGGATGCCCTTGTCTCTAGACTCGGTCTCCAAAAGCTCCAAATCTAACCATAATCAGATTAATACCATCACAATGTGC